>NC_058521.1:44001356-44626356 GCF_904849725.1 Hordeum vulgare subsp. vulgare | reverse complement strand
TGTGTATCAAACGTCGCAACGTAACTGGGTGACTATAAAGATGCTCTACAGGTATCTCCGAAGGTGTTCGTTGAGTTAGTATGGATCGAGACAGGGATTTGTCACTCCGTGTGACGGAGAGGTATCTCGGGGCCCACTCGGTAATACAACATCACACACAAGCCTTGCAAGCAATGTGACTTAGTGTAAGTTGCGGGATCTTGTATTACGGAACGAGTAAAGAGACTTGCCGGTAAACGAGATTGAAATAGGTATGCGGATACTGACGATCGAATCTCGGGCAAGTAACATACCGAAGGACAAAGGGAATGACATACGGCATTATATGAATCGTTGGCACTGAGGTTCAAATGATAAGATCTTCGTAGAATATTTGGGATCTAATATGGGCATCCAGGTCCCGCTATTGGATATTGACCGAGGAGTCACTCGGGTCATGTCTACATAGTTCTCGAACCCGCAGGGTCTGCACACTTAAGGTTCGATGTTGTTTTATGCGTATTTGAGTTATATGGTTGGTTACCGAATGTTGTTCGGAGTCCCGGATGAGATCACGGACGTCACGAGGGTTTCCGAAATGGTCCGGAAACGAAGATTGATATATAGGATGACCTCATTTGATTACCGGAAGGTTTTCGGAGTTACCGGGAATGTACCGGGAATGACGAATGGGTTCCGGGTGTTCACCGGGGGGGGGGGGGGGGGGGCAACCCACTCCACGGAAGCCCATAGGCCTTGGGGGTGGCGCACCAGCCCTTGGTGGGCTGGTGGGACAGCCCAAGAGGTCCCTATGCGCCAAGGATAGAAAATCAAAGAGAAAAGAAAAAAAAAGAGGTGCGAAAGGAGAGAAGGACTCCACTTTCCAATCCTAGTTGGACTAGGATTGGAGGAGGACTCCTCCTCCCATTGGTGCGCAGCCCTTGGGGCTCCTTGAGCCTCAGGGCAAGCCTCCCCTCCCTCCTCTTATATATATGGAACAATTAGGGCTGATTTGAGACAACTTTTCAAAGGTATCCCCACCACATACCTCCACGGTTTTACCTCTAGATCGCATTTCTGCGGAGCTCGGGCGGAGCCCTGCCGAGATCAGATAACCACCAACCTCCGGAGCGCCGTCACGCTGCCGGAGAACTCATCTACCTCTCCATCTCTCTTGCTGGATCAAGAAGGCCGAGATCATCGTCGAGCTGTACGTGTGCTGAACGCGGAGGTGCCGTCCGTTCGGCACTAGATCGTGGGACGGATCGCGGGACGGTTCGTGGGATGGTTCGCGGGGTGGATCGAGGGACGTGAGGACGTTCCACTACATCAACCGCGTTCACTAACGCTTCTGCTGTGCGATCTACAAGGGTACGTAGATCGGAAATCCCCTCTCGTAAGAAAATAAATACTAAAGCTCCTGGAAGCAGGTACTATCTATCCTGTTGCTCATAGTGATTGGGTAATTCCGGTGCATTGCGTCCATAAGAAGGGAGGTATTACTGTTGTCCCTAATGATAAGGATGAATTGATCCCACAGAGGATTATTACTCGCTATAGGATGGTGATCGAGTTTAGGAAATTGAATAAAGCCACTAGGAAAGACCATTACCCTTTGCCTTTTATCGACCAAATGCTATAAAGACTGTCTAAACACACACACTTCTGCTTTCTAGATGGTAATTCTGGTTTCTCCCAAATACCAGTTGCACAATCTGATCAGGAGAAAACCACTTTCACCTGCCCTTTCGGTACCTTTGCTTACAGACGTATGCCTTTTGGCTTATGTAATGCACCTGCCACCTTTAAAAGATATATGATGGCTATATTCTCTGACTTTTGTGAAAAAATTGTTGAGGTCTTCATGGATGACTTCTCCGTTTACGGGTCTTCTTTTGATGATTGCCTCAGCAACCTTGATCGAGTCTTGCAGAGATGTAAAGATACCAATCCTGTCTTGAATTGGGAGAAGTGCCACTTAATGGTTAATGAAGGCATCGTCTTAGGACATAAAATTTCTGAAAGAGGTATTGAAGTCGATAAAGCTAAGGTTGATGCGATCGAGAAAATGCCATGCCCCACACATATCAAAGGTATAAGAAGTTTCCTTGGTCATGTTGGTTTCTATAGAAGGTTCATTAAAGACTTCTCTAAGATTTCTATGCCTCTTACCAATCTCTTGCAAAAGGATATTCCTTTTGTTTTTAACGATGATTGTGAGGAAGCTTTCGAAATACTTAAGAAGGCCTTGATAACTGCGCCTATTGTTCAACCACCTGATTGGACTTACCTTTTGAAATCATGTGTGATGCTAGTGATTATGTTGTTGGTGCTGTCCTAGGACAAAGAGTTGATAAGAAGTTGAATGTTATTAACTATGCTAGTAAAACTCTAGACAGTGCCCAAAGGAACTATGCTACTACTGAAAAGGAATTTTTAGTAGTCGTGTTTGCATGTGAAAAGTTAAGATCTTACATAGTTGATTCCAAAATCACTGTTCACACTGGTCACGTTGCTATTAAGTACCTCATGGAAAAGAAAGACACTAAACCTAGACTTATCAGATGGGTTCTCTTGCTACAAGAATTTGATTTGCATGTTATCGATAGGAAGGGTGTTGAGAACCCAGTAGTAGATAACTTGTCTAGGTTGGAGAAGGTTCTTGATGACCCACAACCTATTGATGATAACTTTCCCGATGATCAATTGAATGTCATCAATACTTGACGTAGTACACTGTGGTATGCTGATTATGCAAATTATATCGTTGCCAAATATATACCACCTAGTTTCACATACCAGCAAAAGAAGAAATTCTTCTTTGATTTGAGACATTACTTGTGGGATGATCCTCACCTTTATAAGGAAGGAGTAGATGGTGTTATTAGACGTTGTGCACCTGAACATGAACATGGACATATCCTACAGAAGTGTCACTCTGAGGCTTACGGAGGACACCATGCGGGAGATAGAACTGCACACAAGGTATTGCAATCAGGTTTCTATTGGCCCACTCTCTTCAAGGATGCCCGTAAGTTTGTCTTGTCTTGTGACGAATGTCAAAGAATAGGTAATATCGGTAAACGTCAGGAAATGCCTATGAACTATTCACTTGTCATTGAACCATTTGATATTTGGGGCTTTGATTATATGGGACCTTTTCCAAAATCCAACGGGTATACTCATATCCTAGTTGCTGTTGATTACATTAATAAGTGGGTAGAAGCCATCCCAACAAGTAGTGCTGATCACAACACCTCTATCAGGATGCTTAAAGAAGTTATTTTCCCTAGATTTGGAGTCCGTAGATATCTAATGACTGATGGTGGTTCATATTTTATTCATGGTGCTTTCCGTAAAATGGTTGCTAAGTATGATGTCAACCATAGAGTTGCATCTCCCTATCATCCTCACTCCAGTGGTCAAGTAGAGCTAAGTAATAGAGAGATTAAACTAATTGGTCTAGAAAGAATTGGTCTAAGAAGCTCGATGATGCACTATGGGCTTATACAACTGCTTATAAGAATCCCATGGGCATGTCTCCGTACAAAATGGTTTACGGTAAAGCATGTCATTTTCCTCTTGAGCTAGAGCATAAGGCTTATTGGGCAATCAAAGAGCTCAACTTTGATTTCAAACTTGCTGGTGAGAAGAGATTATTTGATATTAGATCACTTGATGAATGGAGAGCTCAGGCATATGAAAATGCCAAGTTGTTCAAAGAAAAGGTTAAGAGGTGGCATGATAAAAGGATACAAAAGTGAGAGTTCAATGTAGGTGATTATGTCTTGCTATATAATTCTCGTTTAAGATTTTTTGCAGGCAAGCTTCTCTTTAAATGGGAAGGTCCCTACATTGTTGAGGAAGTATATCGTTCCGGTACCATCAAGATCAACAACACGGAAGGTAATTTTCCGAGAGTGGTAAATGGGAAAAGAATCAAGCATTATATCTCAGGTACTCCCATAAATGTTGAAAGCAATATTATCAATACCATAACTCCGGAGGAGTACATAAGGGATATTTATCAGCCTGTTTCAGACGCTGAAAACGAAGAGGTATGTGATTCGGTAAGTAAACTGACTCCAAAACTTTTCCAGTAGGATTTTTCCTCCGTTTTGGAATTTTTAGAAAATTAGAAAAATTTAAAGTAGTCCGGAAAGCGCACGAGGAGGCGACAAGCCTGCCAGGCGCAGGCCACCCCCTGGCCGCGCCTGGGGGGCTTGTGACCACCTCGTGTGCCTCCCGGACTCCGTTTTCTTGCGGAGTACCCCTTCTGGTCGAAAAAAAATCATTATATATTCTCCCAAAAGGTCTGACCCACGTATCATGCAAATTTCCTCTATTTTCGTTTCGAGCTTGTTTCTGCTGCAGATCTAGATCGCTATGACGTCCCCAAAAGCTCCGAAGGACAAGATCTTCGAGAAGGTCATCAATCCCTACCTCGCGGGAGTGCTGCAACACCCTCAATCTATCGAGATGCGTGAGGGGATGCTGCACATCCATGATGTTGAGGGACCCAAGAAGACCGGAAGCGTGGAGGCAAGGCTCGAGGCAATGGAGCAGCAAGTCTTCAAGTGCCAAGGGATGGTGGAGCGTGGACTCAACGCCAACCAGATGATGATCACGGAGTTCACCAACAAGCACAAGATCGATGCCAATGACATCGGGAAGCACCTCTCCAGGTTCTATGACAAAATTGATCACCTCCAAGCCCAGATCTATGACCTACAGAACCAAAACTGTGAGTATGAGTATAGATTTAAATCAATACGGTTGGCTGCAGATTTGAGGATTCCAGAGACTCGGTCACCTTTCCATGATGGAGCACCTATGCCTTGGAAGACGGACGATCAAACCCAGGTTGCAAGAACTCCACCACCATCGCCTTCAAAGGAAGACAACTAAGCACGGGTATGGGCAATCCCCTTGGCTTGTGCCAAGCTTGAGGGAGTTGCCCCGGTATCGTATCACCATCACATCTTTTGCCTTTACCTTTTCTTAGTTCGATCCTTTTTGGTTTTATCTTTCTCTTGTATATTAAAGTTCTTGGTGTTTTAGGCTTGCGTTTTGCTTTGTGTCGCCCCCGATGTATTCGAGCTCGTGAGCCATATAATAAAGAGTGTTTTAGTTAAGGGCCTTGCTTCATGCCATGATCTACAGACAAGAATGATAATAGAACAAAAGCATGAAAGATCATGTAATTATCTTATGGGAAGTGATGGCTTCACATATAAAAAGAATGATGTTTGAAACTTGTTGTGGGTGGACAAACGTAGACCTTGGTCATTGTTTCAATTAATAGGAAGTGATAAAGAAGGAGAGGTTCACATATAAATATATCATCTTTGATACCATCTATGATTGTGAACACTCACTAAACTATTACATGCTTAGAAGTAGATGTTGGACAAGGAAGACAACATAATGAATTATGTTTGCTTGGTTCCGAACAATGATTTTATGACTAGAGATCCCTTAGCATGTGACGATTTCTTCCACCCCATATCAGCCAAAACTTTCGCACTAAGTAGAGATACTATTTGTGCATCCATAAACCTTCAACCCAGTTTTGCCATGAGACTCCATCATACCTACCTATGGATTGAATAAGACCCCTCAAGTAAGTTATCATCGGTGCAAGCAATACAAATTGCTCCATAATTATGTATGATCCATTGGTGTGTGGAAAATAAGCTTTGGACGAACCTATGATGAGGAAGACATAAAAGCGACGGACTGCATAATAAAGTTCTTTATCACAGGAGGCAATACAAAGTGACGTTCCTTCATACTAAGAGGTCGCACATCCAAACCTCAAAAGCGCATGACAACCTCTGCTTCCCTCTGCGAAGGGCCTATCTTGTACCTTTACTTTTTGCCCTTGAAAGAGTCATGGTGATCTACACCAATTCCTTATTTCGGCTTTTTCTTAGCTAATGTCATATGCTAGGGAAAGATCTATATTCATATGTCCACTTGGAGGTAAGTATTCATGAATTATTATTGTTGACATTACCCTTGAGGTAAATGGTTGGGAGGCGAAACTATAAGCCCCTATATTTCTCTGTGTCCGACTAAAACTTTGATCTCATGAGTACCACGTGAGTTGTAGCAATTGTAGAAGACGAAAGGATGATTGAGTATGTGGATTTGCTTTACAAGCTCTTATTTGACTCTTTCTGATGTTATGATAAATTGCAATTGCGTCAATGACTTTAGGCTATTGGTTGTTAATTCTCAATAAGGTTCTTGATCCATACTTTACTTTGCGAATGAATTATCACTTTAGCATAAGAGATTATATGATGATATTGCTGTTCTAACTATGATCATGATGCATGCATGTCCGTATCTTGTTTTGTCGACACCTCTCTCTAAACATGTGGGCATATTTATTGATCTCGACTTTCGCTTGAGAACAAGCGAGGTCTAAGCTTGGGGGAGTTGATACGTTCATTTTGCATCATGCTTTTATGTTGATATTTATCGCTTTATGGGCTGTTATTACACTTCACGGTACAATACGTATGCCTTTTCTCTTCTATTTTGCAAGGTTTACATGAAGATGGAGAATGCCGGCAGCTGGAATTCTGGCCTGAAAAAGGAGCAAGTTTGAGATACCTATTCTGCACAACTCCAAAAGCCATGAAAATCAACGAGGATTTATTTTGGAATTTATAAAAAATATTGGGCCGAAGAAGTACCAGACGGGAGCCAGCAGCAGGCCACAAGCCTGCTAGGCGCGGCCTACCCCCTTGGCCGCGCCTAGGGGGCTTGTGGGTTCCCTGTTGGCCCTCTGGCCCCCCTCTTTTGCTATAAGGAGGGTTTCATTCCATAAAAAAATCAAGAGGAGGCTTTCGGGAGGAATCTCCGCCGCCATGAGGCCGAACTTGAGCAGAACCAATCTAGAGCTCCGGCAGGGTCGTCCTGCCGGGGAAACTTCCCTCCCGGAGGGTAAATCGTCGCCATCGTCATCACCAACACTCCTCTCATCGGAGGGGACAAATCACCATCAACATCTTCATCAGCACCATCTCATCTCCAAACCCTAGTTCATCTCTTGTAACCAATCTTCGTCTCACGACTCCGATTGGTACCTGTAAGGTTGCTAGTAGTGTTAATTACTCTTTGTAGTTGATGCTAGTTGGATTACTTGGTGGAAGATTATATGTTCAGATCCTTGATGCTATTCAATACCTCTCTGGTCATGAATATTATTATGCTTTGTGAGTAGTCACTTTTGTTCCCAAGGACATGTGATAAGTCTTGCTATAAGTAGTCATGTGAATTTGGTATCCGTTCGATGTTTTGATGTGTTGTATGTTTTTTTCCTCTAGTGGTGTTATGTGAACGTCGACTACATAACACTTCACCATTATTTGGGTCTAGAGGAAGACATTGGAAAGTAGTAAGTAGATGATGGGTTGCTAGAGTGACATAAGCTTAAACCCTAGTTTATGCGTTGCTTCGTAAGGGACTAATTTGGATCCACTAGTTTAATGCTATGGTTAGACTTTGTCTTAATTCTTCTTTCATAGTTGCAGATGCTTGCGAGAGGGGTTAATCATAAGTGGAAGGTTTGTCCAAGTAAGGGCAGTACCCAAGCACCGGTCCACCCACATATCAAACTATCAAAGTAGCGAACGCGAATCATATGAACATGATGAAAACTAGCTTGACAGAAATTCCCATGTGTCCTCGGGAGCGCTTTACCTCCTACAAGAGTTTTTCCAGGCTTGTCCCTTGCTACAAAAGGGATTGGGCCATTTTGCTGCACCGTTGTTACTTTTTTTACTTGCTACTTGCTAGGAATCATCTTACCACACAACTTTCTGTTACCGATAATTTCAGTGCTTGCAGAGAATACCTTGCTGAAAACCACTTGTCAGATCCTTGTGCTCCTCGTTGGGTTCGGCACTCTTACTTATCGAAAGGACTACGATAGATCCCCTATACTTGTGGGTCATCAGTACCCACTATACCTTGCTCCATTAAAGGAAACTACGTTAGAACTGCTTTATGCGACCTTGGAGACGGTGTTAGTGTTATGCCTCTCTCTCTTTATCGTAGACTTGAATTGGATAAGTTGACACCCACTGAAATCTCCTTGCAAATGGCCGACAAATCAACTGCTTTCCCTATCGGCATTTGTGAGGATGTGCCTGTTGTAGTAGCTAACGTTACTATCTTTACAGACTTTGTTATCCTGGATATTCCTGAGGATGATGCCATGGCGGTCATCCTTGGAAGACCCTTTTTAAACACTGCAGGGGCTGTTATTGATTGCAACAAAGGCAATGTCACTTTCCCTGTCAATGGTAATGAGCATACGGTGCACTTTCTGAAGAAACAACATCGAGTACATTGCATCAATGCTACTAAAAAAACTTCATCGATTCTTATTGGGAGCTTTGAATGCCCTATACCTGCTGTTAAGATGAAGTATGATTTGCTTGTTGGGGATATGCACATCCCCATTGAGGTAACCTAGTGACTATTCGAAAATTCTCCATTTTTATGCAATTCGAATTTTTTTTGTCAAGGAGACTTGATCAACCTCATTGACTGATTTCTTTTGATGACCATGAGATCGATGAATCTGAGGGTCACAACCTTCTGCCCCCAACGTTTACTTTCCGTTGCTTAGAAGAAAAATGATAAATTTAGCTTTAGTTTTTCCTGTTTCCTGCTTCTTGCATCCCGTAGAAAAGTGTCCCGAAAATAAAAGTTCTTCAAATGCCCTGAAAATCAAGTATGATTTTTTTCTGGAATTTTTGAAAAATTCTGAGACAAAGATCTAGTCAGGGGGATGCACTAGTGGGCCACAAGCCCAGGAGGCGTGGGCACCCCCTGGTCGCGCCTACCATGCTTGTGGGGCCCACGTGGCCCCCCTCCACTTATTCCAGCTCCCATCTCCTTCTCGTACCTCCAAAAAAAATTATTTTTGCAGCTCAAACCCGTGTTCTTGCTCTTCTTGCTGCGATTTACAATCTCCTTGTGCAAAGCCATATTCACTAAACTGTTTTTGGAGAATTGTTCCTTGGTATGTGACTCCTTCATCGGTCCAATTAGTTTTTGCTCTAGTGCCTTATTCGTTGCATATTATTGCTGCCTTGGTGACCCTGTTCTTGAGCTTTGGATGTTAATTTTAGTTGGTCCCAAGTAGTTTTGATGCATGATATGGCCTCTAGGAACTTGTAGGAGTAGTTGCTATGAGTTTCGTTGAGCCTTTTTCACTTTTTCTTCGATTCACTAAAAATTTCAGAAAAGGGAAGACGTTCAGGAAAAACTATCATGGTGGTTCTTCAAGCAAGAGGGGCCGCCGTCTTGCGATTCGGGAGCCCGATCCTTACCAACCGAGGAACGCATAGGTACGACCATGTGAATGGCCTTCTGATGAATTCATGATTGATGCAGATTTCAAAGACGAGTTTGATACACTTGCTCACAACGCCGTACTTGAAGAATTCATCTCCAATAAATGTGAACAATATACTTCTCTCACTGCCTCTTTTGTTCGTAGATTCAAATTTTCAGCTGTCCGTGACACATCCATACTGTTTGATCTCTATGACAAATCGTATACCATGGATTTAGAGGATTTCAATAGAATTTACAAGATACTTGATTGGGGTAGTCTCAATGATCCTCCTAAATCTTCGGTTAGAGATTTTATCTCTAATATAACTGTCAGAGAAACTAGAGATATTACGCAGGCTACCATGGGGAGCATTCATTTTCCTGCCTTGCATTACTTTGCCCTCTTCATAGGTAGATGCATTAACGACAAGATTGAGCATTGTCACCTCTACGCACCTAACCTTAGTATTCTTAAGAGCGCAGTAACGGGTGATAGAAGTTTCAACATGGAGCTATAATCGTGAGGAGGCTAAATAATAATGCTAATGAAGGGGATGTCTTTGGTGGGATCTATGCCACTCGCATAGCAAATTTTCTTGGAGTACCCATCCGCGAAGGAGATCCCCCGCTCCATACAGCTTTCCTTGATCGCGCCGCTATGACACGTTATCAGTTCCTTGAGAGGGATAATGAATCCCTCCTATACCGGTTAATAATTAACCGACATCGTGTTTTCCATATTACCCTTCCTGCTCCTGCCTTCTTTGACTTTCAGGTAAAATGGAGATATTACATAACCAGAGCAGAGGCAGAGGAGTATGAGAGGGAGGCAAAGGCTGCTCGCCTTCGTGAGGCAGCTATTCAGGCGGTAGCTGTCGCGTTCCCGTACAACCCCCATTATGATTTTGGATATCGCCCGGACCAGCCATGGGAGTAGACCAACTTAGGCCTAAAGCCTAAGCTTGGGGGAGTATGTGTTTCTCACCGACTTTATATTTTCACTTTGATAGTCGGTGTTCACACCTTGCCAGTGTATCATCCATGCTAGTTTATTTCTTTTTCTCGTTTTCTTCTCGTGTGTTTGTCTAGTTTGAGAAAACCCAAAAAGATTTATCGTTCTTCTTTTGCTTGTTGGGAGCTTTCCCGTGTAAATAGTTTTCTTTTTCTTTGGGTCAAGGTAGAAGACCATGGTTAAAATGTTTAGTGGCTCTCGCATGCATATCTATTTATCCGTCAAACATCCATATTACTTTGTCTTCTCCTTATTGCAACATCATTCCAGAGTTGAATCCCACAATCCCTTTACTTCTCCTGGTGAGAGCCCTAGCAACCCAGCGAACAACGGAGATGGTGCTTCTCCTCCGGTTCTTGGCATTCGGTAAGTTATTCCTCTTCTTATTCTTCTTATTGTTTAGATCAACTTAGATTATGCCATGCTTTAGTTAGCTTAGAAAATTCTAGTTGATATTAGCCATGCTTTAGTTAGCTTAGTAAATTCTAGTTGATAATTAGCTTACTTACCTAAAAAAATTCATAATTAGCTTACTTACTTCAAAAATGACATAATTACTTGATAACACAAAAAATAGTATAATTAGTTGATATTAGAGCTCAAAAATGAGATAATTAGTTTAGAAAGTTTAAAAAGAAACCAGAAGAGAAGAACAAAGAAGAGATGAATAAATAAGAGAAGAAGAAAGAGGAGAAAAAGATATAATAAGAAGAACAAATCTTCTTATTCTTCCTTTTTCTCTTCTTTCTTTTTCTCTATCTTCTTCTTCTTCTTCTTCTTCTTCTTATTCCACTTCTTCTTCTAATTGCTTAGCTTAATTTAGATAACTTCTTTCTTATTGTATTATTCTTCTATCTTCTTTCTCATTATGCAGATTTTGATAAAGTAGCATGGCATATGGATGGATGCTCCAGGGACTGTACTCATGTAGTCTTAGATGAACTTTGTAATGCACTTGTATTTGCGGATGCACTTGTGATGCTTTGTAATACTTTGTGATCTTGTTTGCACTTTAATTACATATATTGGTGCTGTTTGCACTTTGTGATGCACTTGTGGTGCTGTTTAGGGCCTGGGAAAATATATATATATATATATATATATATATATATATATATATATATATATATATATATATATATATATATATTGCTGTTTGTATCTATGTTTTGCAAATGCAGGGAATTAACAGAAAACAAATATAAAAAAAGCAGACAGGATCTTTGCCGACTGCTTACTGACGGCAAAGCCTATGCTGTCGGTGGGCTGACGACAAAGAAGGACACGTGGCGACAGCTTGTGTAACCTGGCAACTGTGAGAACACAAAATTTTCCTAGATTTTCGGCTTTCCCGTCAGCTGTGCTTCGGTTGTGGGCAAAGAGGGGACCCATGGGACCCAGGTTTTCGGCTTTGCCGTCAGTTATGCTCCGGCTGTGGGCAAAGAGGGGACCCAGGTATTCAGATTTGCCGTCAGCTTCACCCGGGCTGTGGGCAAAGAGGGGACCCACGGGACCCAGGTATTCGGCTTTGCCGTCAGCTTTGCCCCGGCTGTGGGCAAAGCCTGCCGTTAACCCTCTAACGGGGCTCGGCTTGCGCCGTTGCCGCCATTGCTCTGTGCCGTCAGCCCGTGCCACAAAGCTGATGGCAAAGCCTTTGCCGTCAGTCGATTTTCAGCTGATGGAAAAGAAGGTGGTTGCCGATAAAATCGTGGCCGGTTCCTTTGCCGACCACACATTGATGGCAAAGCCTTTGCCGTTTGTTAAGCAGCTCGTTGCCGTCAGCTCTGGCTGTCGGCAAACCAGAAGATTCCAGTAGTGTTGTAGTAGTAGTTTCTATGAGTTTTGTTGAGCCTTGTTCACTTTTCCTTTGAGTCACTAAAAATTTCAGAAAAGGGAAGATGTTCAGGAAAAACTATCATGGTGGTTCTTCAAGCAAGAGGGGCCCCCGTCTCGCGATTCGGGAGCCCGATCCTTACCAACCGAGGAACGCACAGGTACAACCATGTGAATGGCCTTCTGATGAATTCATGATTGATGCAGGTTTCAAAGACGAGTTTGACACACTTGTTCACAATGCCGGACTTGAAGAATTCATCTCCAATAAATGTGAACAGTATACTTCTCTCACTGCCTCTTTTGTTCGTAGATTCAAATTTTCAGCTGGCCGTGACACATCAATACTGTTTGATCTCTATGACAAATCGTATACCATGGATTTAGAGGATTTCAATAGAATTTGCAAGATACTTGATTGGGGTAGTCTCAATGATCCTCCTAAATCTTCGGTTAGAGATTTTATCTCTAGTATAACTGTCGGAGAAACTAGAGATATTACGCAGGCTACCATGGGGAGCATTCATTTTCCTGCCTTGCATTACTTTGCCCTCTTCATAGGTAGATGCATTAACGGCAAGATTGAGCATTGTCACCTCTACGCACATGACCTTAGTATTCTTAAGAGCGTAGTAACGGGTGATAGAAGTTTCAACATGGGAGCTATAATTGCGAGGAGGCTAAATAATAATGCTAATGAAGGGGATATCTTTGGTGGGATCTATGCCACTCGCACAGCAAATTTTCTTGGAGTACCCATCCACGAAGGAGATCCCCCGCTCCATACAGCTTTCCTTGATCGCGCCGCTATGACACGTTATCAGTTCCTTGAGAGGGATAATGAATCCCTCCTATACCGGTTAATATTTAACCGACATCGTGTTTTCCATATTACCCTTCCTGCTCCTGCCTTCTTTGACTTTCAGGTAAAACGGAGATATTACATAACCAGAGGAGAGGCAGAGGAGTATGAGATGGAGGCAAAGGTTGCGCGCCTTCGTGAGGCAGCTATTCAGGCGGTAGCTGTCGCATTCCCGTACAACCCCCATTATGATTTTGGATATCGCCCGGACCAGCCATGGGAGTAGACCAACTTAGGCCAAAAGCCTAAGCTTGGGGGAGTATGTGTTTCTCACCGACTTTATATTCTTGCTCATACTTTCACTTTGATAGTCAGTGTTCACACCTTGCCACTTTATCATCCATGCTAGCTATATCTTTTTCTGGTTTTCTTCTCGTGTGTTTGTCTAGTTTGAGAAAACCCAAAAATATTTATCGTTCTTCTTTTGCTTGTTGGGAGCTTTCCCGTGTAAATAGTTTTCTTTTTCTTTGGGTCAAGGTAGAAGACCATGGTTAAAATGTTTAGTGGCTCTCGCATGCATATCTGTTTATTGGTCAACAACCATATTACTTTGTCTTCTCCTTTGTGTTTGCTTGCAGATTCCATCTTAGTCCAATGCACGAACACTCTTATTATTGTTCACATCATTCGGTCGTGCAAGTGAAAGGCAATAATGACGATATATGATGAAGTGGTTGAGCCTGAAAAAGCTGGTATGAACTTGATCTATTTTGTTTTTATAAATATGACAAGCTCATCGTTCCTAATTCTGCTTTGTTGTGAGAGAAACATGTTTGCAATGACAACTTAGAGATCATAGTTTCTGATGCCATGCTTAATTAGCTAGGAGCTTATAATGGTTTGTCTTGGATTCCAACATGAATTTCAAGATGATTATGATGTAGTATGATAGGATGGTATCCTCCTTTGAATGATTCAAGTGGCTTGACTTGGCGCATGTTTACGCATGTAGTTGAAACAAAATCAACATAGCCTCTATGATATTCATGTTTATGGTGATTTATATCCTACTCATGATTGCACAAAATGTTGGTTAATTTCAATGCATATTGATGACTGTTGTCGCTCTCTAGTTGGTCATTTCCCAGTCTTTTGCTAGCCTTCACTTGTACTAAGCAGGAATACTGGTTGTGCATCCACTTCCAGAAACCCAAAGTTGTTCCATATGAGTCCACCATACCTACCTATATGCGGTATCTACGTGCCGTTCCAAGTAAATTTGCATGTGATACTCTCTAAACCTTCAAGAAATAATCTGTTTTGCATGCCCGAACCGCTCATCTGGTGACAAGGGGCGGTCAGTATCTTCCATGCTAGGCGTGTTATCCTCGATACATGTTTATTCACTATCATTCACGAGAAAGGGGCCGGTAATTGGAATGCCTAGTTCCATGCTCAAATCGAAAAGATAATTGCAAACAAAACTCCCCCTGGATTGTTGTTGGTATGGACGGCACCTGAGGATTCGGCTAGTCGTGGAGTGTGATTGATCGGTGGTGGGGGAGTCAAAACTTTACTTTTCTGTTTGGGAACCGCCTATAGCATGTGTAGCATGGAAGATGGTGAAACTCTTGGTCATTACGTTGACAATGAAAGCATGCCACCCAAAATTATTTATCTCCTTCTTCAAAGCTTGAGCTCTGGCACCTCTGCTAATCAATGCTTCCCTCTGCGAAGGGCCTGTCTATTTATGTTCCTGTTGAGTCATCCTCTTCTTTCAAAAAGCACCAATTAGAGAGAAGCTCCATCATTTTTATGCTTTGCTTTTAATTGTTATTGAGTATGACTGTGACTGGATCTTCTTTGCCATGAATTACAATGTTCAGTCATCCCTTGGTCTTTGAAGGTGCTCTGCATTTATGTTTTGCGGTCTCAGAAAGAGCTAGCGAGATACCATCTGTTCATATTGCTTCATGATTGTTTTGATTGAAGTGTTGACGTTTGAAGCTTATTATTATTACTCGCTAGTTGATTATGCCATTGATATGAGTTTGCCATGAGACCTAAATGTCATTGCTTATGTGGCAAGCTTATGATCTTGCTGAAAATATGAATATGAGTTAGACATAATTACAACAACAAGATCAAAGAGAGTTCGTAAAAGTTTTTCTTTTGTCTCTTTCAGTTTGTCAACTGAATTGCTTGAGGACAAGCAAGGCTTTAAGCTTGGGGGAGTTGATATGTCTCCATCGTATCTACTTTTCCAAATTCTTTTGCCCTTGTTTTGGACTCTAATTTGCATGCTTTGAATGGAACTAACCCGGACTAACGTTGTTTCAAGCAGAATTGCCATGGTGTTGTTTTTGCGCAGAAATAAAAGTTCTCGGAATGACCTGGAAATTTACAAGGATCTTTTGTGGAATATATAAAAGATACTGGCGCAAGAATCAACCGGAGACGTGGAGCGAGGAACCCACAATCCTAGGAGGCGCGGCCCCCCTGGCCGCGCCTAGCAGGCTTCTGGGGCCCTCGGGGCTCCTCCGCCTCCAACTCCAGCTCTATTTAGTCCCTTTCGCCCGAAAAAAAATCAAGGAGGAGAGTTCATCGCGTTTTACAATACGGAGGCGCCGCCACCACCTGTTCTTCCTCTGGAGGGTAGATCTGGAGTCCGTTCTGGGCTCCGGAGAGGGGAGATCATCACCTTCGTCATCATCAACCTTCCTTTATCGCCAATTCCATGATGCTCTTCACCGTTCGTGAGTAATCTCATCGTAGGATTGTTGGACGGTGATGGGTTGGATGAGATCTATCATGTAATCGAGTTAGTTTCGATGGGGATTGATCCCTAGTATCCACTATGTTCTGAGATTGATGTTGCTACTACTTTGCCATGCTTAATGCTTGTCACTAGGGCCCGAGTGCCATGAATTTAGATCTGAACCTATTATGTTCTCGTCAATATATGTGTGTTATTGATCCTATCTTGCAAGTTGTAGTCACCTAGTATGTGTTATGACCCGGCAACCCCGGAGTGACAATAGCCGGAACTACTCCCGGAGATGACCATAGTATGAGGAGTTCATGTATTCACTAAGTGCTAATGCTTTGTTCCGGTTCTCTATTAAAAGGAGAACCTTAATATCCCTTAGTTTCCATTAGGACCCCGTTGCCACGGGAGGGATGGACAATAGATGTCATGCAAGTTCTTTTCCTTAAGCACGTATGACTATATACGGAATGCATGCCTACATTACATTGACGAACTGGAGCTATTTACATATCTCCCCATGTTATAACTATTGCATGATGAATGTCATTCGGCATAATTATCCATCACCGATCCAATGCCTACGAGTTTTTCCTACTCGCCCTTGCTACGTTACTTTGCGGCTACTGCTGTCACTACTGCTGCTGTTACCGCTACTCTTGTCAGTGCTGCTACTGTTATTGTTGCTACTGTTGCTATCACACTACTCTGTTACTAAAACTTTGTTGGAGATACTAAGTCTTTCAGGTGTGGTTGAACTAACAACTCAACTGCTAATACTTGAGAATATTCTTTGGCTTCCCCTTGTGTCGAATCAACAAATTTGGGTTGAATACTCTACCCTCAAAAACTGTTGCGATCCCCTATACTTGTGGGTTATCACCACTCTCTAAATCTTCAAGAAATAATCTGTTTTGTATGCCCGAACAACTCATGCGGTGACAAGGGGCAGTCAGTATCTTCCATGCTAGGCGTGTTATCCTCGATATGTGTTTATTCACTATCGCTCACGAGAAAGGGGCCGGTAATCGGAATGCCCAGTTCCATGCTCAAATCGAAAATATGATTGCAAAAAAAACTCCCCTTGGATTGTTGTTGGTATAGATGACACCCGAGGATTCGGTTAGTCGTGGAGTGTGATTTATCGGTGGTGGGGGAGTCAAAACTTTACTTTTCTGTTTGGGAACCACCTATAATATGTGTAGCATGGAAGATGGTGAAAATCTTGGTCATCGCGTTGACAATGAAAGCATACCACCCAAAATTATTTATCTCTGTTTTAAAAGCTTGAGCTCTGGCACCTCTGCAAATCAATGCTTCCCTCTGCAAAGAGCCTATCTATTTACGTTTCTGTTGAGTCATCCTCTTCTTATAAAAGGCACCAGTTAGAGAGCACCTCCGTCATTTTTATGCTTTGCTATTAATTGATATTGAGTATGACTGTGACTGGATCTTCTTTGCCATGAATTACAAAGTTCAGTCAGCCCTTGGTCTTTGAAGGTGCTCTCCATTTATGTTTTGCGGTCTCAGAAAGGGCTAGCTAGATACCATCTGTTCATATTGTTTTCATGTTTGTTTTGATTGAAGTGTTGACGTTTGAAACTTATCATTATTTCTCGCTAGTTGATTATGCCATTGATAGAAGTATACCATGAGACCTAAATGTTATTGCTTATGTGGTTATCTTATGATCTTGCTAAATATCTGAATATGAGTTAGACATAATTACAACAACAAGATCAAACAGAGTTTGTAAAAGTTTTTATTTTGTCTCTTTCGGTTTGTCAACTGAATTGCTTGAGGACAAGCAAGGCTTTAAGCTTGGGGGAGTTGATACGTCTCCATCATATCTACTTTTCCAAATTCTTTTTCCCTTCTTTTGGACTCTAATTTGCATGATTTTAATGGAACTAACCCGCACTAACGCTGGTTTCAGCAGAATTGCCATGCAGTTGTTTTTGCGTAGAAATAAAAGTTCTCGGAATGACCTGGAAATTTACGAGGATTTTTTGTGGAATATATAAAAATACTGGCGCAAGAATTACCTGGAGACGCGGAGCCAGGATCCCACAAGCCCAGGAGCCCCCCCGACCGCGCCTGGCAGGCTTGTGAGGCCCTCGTGGCTCCGCAGCCTCCAACTCCAGCTCTATATATTCTCTCTCGCCCAGAAATATTAGGAGAGAAGAGTTCATCGTGTTTCATGATACGGAGCCGCCGCCAGCATCTGTTCTTCCTCTGGAGGGCAAATCTCGAGTCCGTTCTCGGTTCCGGAGAGGGGGAATCGACGTCGTCGTCATCACCAACCATCCTTCATTGCCAATTCAATGATGCTCTTCACCGTTCGTGAGTAATCTCATCGTAGGCTTGCTGGATGGTGATGGGTTGGATGAGATCTATTATGTAATCGAGTTAGTTTTGATGGGTTTGATCCCTAGTATCCACTATGTTCTAAGATTGATGTTGCTACTACTTTGCTATCCTTAATGCTTTTCACTAGGGCCCGAGTGCCATGATTTCAGATTTGAACCTATTGTGGTTTCATCAATATATGTGTGTTATTGATCCTATCTTGCAAGTTGTAGTCACCTACTATGTGTTATGACCCGGCAACCCCGGAGTGACAATAGCCGGAACCACTCCCGGAGATGACCATAGTATGAGGGGTTCATGTATTCACTATGTGTTAATGCTTTGTTCCGGTTCTCTATTAAAAGGAGACCTCAATATCCCTTCGTTTCCATTAGGACCCCGCTGCCACGGGAGGGATGGACAATAGATGTTATTCAAGTTCTTTTCCATAGGCACGTATGACTAAATACGGAATACATACCTACATTACATTGACGAACGGGAGCTAGTTACATATCACCCTATGTTATAACTGTTACATGATGAATTTCATCCGACATAATTATCCATCACCGATCCAATGCCTACGAGTCTTTTCCTACTCGTCCTTGCTAAGTTACCTTACCGCTACTGCTGTGACTACTGCTGCTACCGTTACTATCACACTACTTTGCTACTGAAACATTGCTGCAGATACTAAGTCTTTCAGGTGTGGTTGAATTGACAACTCAACTGCTAATACTCGAGAATACTCTTTGCCTCCCCTTGTGTCGAACCAACAAATTTGGGTTGAATACTCTACCCTCGAAAACTGTTGCGATCACTTATACTTGTGGGTTATCAGGGATGTTGATACGTCTGCAATGTATCAATAATTTTTTATTGTCCCATGCTATTATATTATCAATCTCGGATGCTTTATATGCAACTATATGTTATTTTATATCATTTTGGGAACTAACCTATTAACCCAATGCCAAGTGCCAGTTGTGGTTTTCTACGCATTTTTTGGCTTTTCAAAGAACCAGTACCAAACGGAGTCCAAACACTATGAAACTTTTTCATAATTTTATATGGACCAGAAGAGGAACTAGGAAGCTTCGGCGGGAGAACAAATAATACATGAGGAGATGACAAGGCCACAGGGCGTGCCACCCGAAACACTTTTTCTGCCGCCGCAAGTCTTTGTTCCAACGGGAGGCCATCTAGAGACCTTTCCCGATGCCCTACCGGGGGGGGGTATCGATCATGGAGGACATCTGCATCAACCTTGGTGACTCCATGATGATGTGTGAGTAGTTCACCATAGACCTACAGGTTTATATCTAGTACCTAGATGGTTTCTTCTCTTTCTTTGATCATCAATACAAAGTTCATTGCGATTCCGCGATGGTATATTAGATGTAATCTTCATGAATATATATTGAGTCTGCTCTGAATTCTTATATGCATGTTTGTTATAGCTTCATATTTCTCTCCGACCTATTTGTTTGGTTTGCCAACTAGATTGATTTATCTTTAGTGGGAGTGGTGTGTTGTGATGGGTTCAATCTTGTGTTGCTCAATCCTAGTGACAGAAAGAGACATGCCACATATTGTATTGCTGCCATTAAGGTAAAACAATTGATTTTATTCATATTTATTGAGTTTACTTAGTCTACATCATGTCATCTTGCTCGAAGCATTACTCTGTTTCATACTTAATACTCTAGATGCATGCTGGATAGCACACGATGAGTGGAGTAATAGTAGTAGATGCACGCAGGAGTCGGTCTACTTGTTTATGAACGTGATGCCTATATACATGATCATTAGGGTGAATAACATGTCATAACTATGTGATATTCTGTTAATTACCCAACAATAATTTGTTTACCAACCGTATGATATGTTCCATAGAGAAGCCTCTACCGAAAACTATGGCCCCGGGGTCTACTCAAACATAATTATTAGAGCTACAAAAATACTTTACTGCAATTTATTTATTGTTAGTTACTCCTATTTGTGTCTATTATCTATCTACTGGTATTTAATCCTTGCAAGTAACAAGTTCAAGGGGCTTGACAAGCCTCTTGCCTGCGTTGAGTGCAAGTGTTTGGTTATGTGTGTGTAGGTGCTGCTAAAGGAGGTTTCCGCGATTCTCTTGTTTGTTCGATAACCTTGATTCTCATTGAGTGAAATACTTATCTATGTTGTGTTGCATCTCCCCTTCTCTTCGGGGGAAATCACAATGCAGTTTACAAGTAGCACAAGATAGCATCCACACAAATGTGGAAGAGAAAGTAACCATGTTCCACCGTGTTGTTGGCCATAACCAGAGGTTCAGAGTTATCTGCAACACATTCAGGAGATCAATGGAGACCATATCAAGGCACTTGAAGCAAGTTCTCTATGCTTTTGGGAGCTCGGAGGAGAGATCATCAAGGTACCAACTGGTCGAACTCCTACCAAGATTCGCACTAGCCCAATATGGTATCCATAGTTTAAGGTACACACTCACAATATGTAGTTCATGGATTGATATGCTTGGATTGTTCAAGGTGAGCACTAACACAATCTTGTATTTCCATTTCAGGATTGCATTAGGGCAATAGTTGGTGCTCATGTCACTGATAGAGTGTCGAGGTCACAATCTGCAACATACAGGGGGATGAAGAACTTCACATGTCAGAATATGCTTGTTGTTGTTGACTTTGAACTGAAGTTCACATATGTGTTGGCTATCTAGGAAGGGTCAACACATGATGCTAACATAGTCAATGACAACATGAGTCATCCTAATGGCATCAACATCCATGATGGACGGTTCTACCTAGTAGATGTTGGCTATGCATGTCGGCCATGTGTTCTTCCACCCTTCAGGAAATCCAGGTACCATATGGAACAAGTTCTATGGTAGGAACTATTCTAGGACTACACATGAGTTGTTCAATCTGACACACTCCAGCCTTAGAGTGACTATTGAGAGAGCATTTAGTGTTGGGGAACGGAGCATGGAAAACAAAAAAATCCCTACGAACACCCAAGATCTATCTATGGAGATGCATAACAATGAGAGGGGAGGGTGTCTCTTCGTACCCTTGTAGACCGTTAAGCGGAAGCATATATTATGCGGTTGATGTGGCTGTTCTTTTCACGATTCAATCGTGATCCAGCGTCGAACGAACGACACCTTCACGTTCAACGCACATGCACCTCGGTGATGTTTGTGCCTCCTTGATCGAGCAAGAGAGGGTGGACAAGTAGATGTGATCTCAATGAGCATGACGGTGTGGTGGAAATGGTGGTGGCGCAGTGCTAGTAGGGCTTCGCCAAGCACCTCTAGAACGATGAAAGAGGAAGAATTCGGGAAGATGGAAGAGGGGATGCCCAAGGGACGGGGAAGGGATTGGTGTGTTGTTGCCATCCCCACCCCTACTCTATTTATATGAACAAGGTGGAGGGTGCATCCCCCTTTAACCCTTCTCCAAGGATGGGGAGATAGCTAAAAGGGGGAGAAGAGTGCCCTCCAAGCCAAATGGGGGGCTCTCCGACTTAGGGTTTCCCCTTCCCTTAGGTGCATGGGCCTTATGGGGATTGTGCCCCTGGCCCAACAAGACCAGGGCGCACCCCTATACCTCATGCATTCCCTAGGGGCTCGAGGGACCCTTTCGGACTCCTCTGGAACGTTCCAAAAGCTTCTCGGTACAATACCATCAAAACCTGGAATTTTTTCGGTAGCCAAAATATGACTTCCCATATATAAATATTTACCCCTGGACCATTCCGGACCTTCTCATGGCATCTGGGGTCTCATTTGGGACTCCGAACAACATTCAGTCACCAATGTACATATCACAATACTACTCTAGTGTCGTCAAACATTAAGCGTGCGGACCTTATGGGTTCGAGAATCATGTAGACATGACCGAGACTCCTTTATGGTCAATAAACAATAGCGGGACCTGGATGCCCATATTGGTTCCTACATATTCCACAAAGATCTTTATAGGTCGAACCATGATGTTAAGGATTCAGTTAATCATGTATGCAATTCCCTTTGTCCAATGATATGTTACTTGCTCGAGATTCGATCGTCGCTATCTCCATACCTAGTTTAATCTCGTTACCAGCAAGTCTCTTGTCGTTGTTTTCTCCCAACAGATGCCAGGGGGTGGCTAATCTAGGTGAGAGCAAGGCTGCCGTGGAGGATTTGGGACGGGATAGGGTAGTAGCACATGCTACAGCAACAAAAAGTCCTTCCCCGGAAACGCCAGTAATTCTTCTTGCTACTTCTCTTGTTTGCGTCGGTTTTTCCCTTGAAGAGGAAAGGGTGATGCAGCACAGGAGCAGTAAGTATTTCCCTCAGTTTGAGAACCAAGGTATCAATCCAGTAGGAGAATCTCGTCAAGTCCAGAGTACCTGCGCAAACACAAAAGAGCTTGCACCCAACGCTATAAAGGGGTTGTCGATCCCTTCAAGATTGTTTGCAAAGTGAGATCTGAAGGCGGAAAGTGCAATGAAGTAAAAAGTGTAAGGCTGAAAATATGGTGTGGAGTAGACCCGGGGGCCATAGTGTTCACTAGAGGCTTCTCTCAAAATAGCAAATATCACGATGGGTGAACAAATTACCGTCGAGCAATTGATAGAACCGCGCAAAGTCATGACGATATGTAAGGCAATGATCATACATATAGGCATCACGTCCAATACAAGTAGACCGATACTTTCTGCATCTACTACTATGACTCCACACATCAACCGCTATCCAGCATGCATCTAGTGTATTGAGGTCATGACGAACAAAGTAACGCCTTAAGCAAGATGACATGATGTAGAGGGATAATCTCAAACCAATGATGAAACCCCCGTCTTTTTACCCTTGATGGCAACAACATGATGCGTGCCTCGCTACCCCTTCTGTCACTGGTGAGGTCACCGCACGGTATGAACCCAAAACCAAGCACTTCTCCCATTGCAATAATCATAGATCTAGTTGGCCAAGCAAAACCCACAACTCGAAGAGAATTACAAGGATATGAAATCATGAATAAGAGAGATCAGAAGAAACTCAAATAAGATTCATAGATAATCTGATCATAAATCCACAATTCATCGGATCTCGACAAACACACCGCAAAAGAAGATTACATCGGATAGATCTCCATGAAGATCATGGAGAACTTTGTATTGAAGATCCAAGAGAGAGAAGAAGCCATCTAGCTGCTAGCTATGGACCCGTACGACTATGGTGAACTACTCACGCATCATCGGAGAGGTCATGGTGTTGACGAAGAAGCCCTCCGTATCCGAATCCCCCCTCCGGCAGGGCACCAGAACGTGCCACCAATGGGATCTTGCGGAGACAGAAGCTTGCAGCGGCGGAAAAGTACTTTCGATGATCTCCTGATTTTTATGGAATTTTAGGGAATATATAGGCGCAAAACCTAGGGCAAAGGAGCCTCAGGGAGCCCACAAGCCAGGGGTCCATGGCCCCCTGGCCGCGCCATGAAGGCTTGTGGGGTCCCTGGTGGCCCCCTGCCCTGATTCTCCAGCTTTCCGATCTTTTTCTGTTCGAAAAAAAAATCTTTTTGGCAGTTTCATTCCGCTTGGACTCCGTTCAAAATCCTCCTCTGAAAGGGGTAAAAAACATGGAAAAAAACAGGAACTGGCACTTGGCACTGAGTTAATAAGTTAGTCCCAAAAAATATATAAAAGGCATAGAAAAAATCCAAAGTTTGACAAGATAATCACATGAAACCATCAAAAATTAAAGATACGTTGGAGACGTATCAAGCATCCCCAAGCTTAACTCCTGCTCGTCCTCGAGTAGGGAAGTGATAAAGAATGATTTTTTGATGTGGAATGCTACCTAGCATAGTTGTCCTTTGCAACTTCTTTCACGTGACATGAATGTTCAGATCTGTAAGATTCAAAACAATAGTTTTCTACTGACATGAAAACAATAATACTTCAAGCAAACGAGCAAGGTAATCATGAACTTTCAAAATAACAAGGCCAAAGAAAGTTATCCCTACAAAATCATATAGTCTTGCTATGCTCCATCATCCTCACACAACTAATGTAAATCATGCACAACCCCGGTATTGGCCAAGTAATTGTTATTGCACTCTTACTTTCTCATACTTTTTATAACTATCACGCAATACATGAGCGTGAGCCATGTATATAGCACTATAGGTGGAATAGAGTGTGGTGGTGGTTGTGAGACAAAAAGGAGGAGATGGTCACATTGGCTCGGCGTATCAAAGGGCTATGGAGATGCCCATTAATAGATTTCAATGTGAATGAGTAGGGATTGCCATACAAGGGATGCACTAGAGCTATAAGTATGTGAAAGCTCGAAAGTAGAACTAGTGGGTGTGCATCCAACTTGCTTGCTCACGAAGACCTAGGGCAATTTTGAGGAAGCCCATCATTGGAATAGACAAGCCAAGTTATATAATGAAGATTACCACTAATATATGGTAGTGACAAAGCAAGAAGCTCTCAATCATGAAGAACATGGTGCTATTATGAAGCAGAAGTATGGAAAAAGATAGTAGCATTGTCCCTTCTCTCTTTTTCTCTCTTTTTTTATTTGGGCTCTTAGGCCTCTTTTTTTCTCTTTTTATTGGGCTCTTTGGCCTCTTTTTATTTTATTTCCTTACATGGGACAATGATCTAATAATGATGATCACCACACTTTTATTTACTCACAGCTCAAAGCTTAGAATGATGATGCCTCTATAGGAAATGCCTCCGGCAGTGTACCGGGATGTGCAACGATCTAGTTTGGCGTATGACGTTGAAACATCTCGCTAGCTATCTTACGATCATGCAATGGCACTATGAGAGTGACGACACAAGTCATGAGATGGAACGGTGGGAGTTGCATGGCAATATATCTCGGAATGGCTATGAAAATGCCATAGTAGGTAGGTATGGTGGCTGTTTTGAGGAAGGCATATGGTGGGTTTGTGTACCGGCGAAAGTTGCGCGGCACTAGAGAGGCTAGCAATGGTGGAAGGTGAAAGTGCATCTATACCATGGACTCACATTAGTCATGAAGAACTCATATAGTTGTTGCAAAAGTTGCGCGGCACTAGAGAACTTTGTATTGAAGATCCAAGAGAGAGAAGAAGCCATCTAGCTACTAGCTATGGACCCGTAGGTCTATGGTGAACTACTCACGCATCATTGGAGAGGTCATGGTGTTGATGAAGAAGCCCTCCGTATCTGAATCTCCCCTTCGGTGGGGCACCAGAACGTGCCCCAGATGGGATCTTGCGAAGACAGAAGCTTGCGGTGGCGGAAAAGTACTTTCGATGATCTCCTGATTTTTTATGGAATTTTAGGAAATATATAGGCGCAAAACCTAGGGCAAAGGAGCCTCAGGGAGGCCACAAGCCAGGGGGCCACGGGCCCCCCTGGCCGTGCCATGAGGGCTTGTGGGGTCCCTGGTGGGGCCCTGCCCTGATTCTCCAATTTTCAGATCTTTTTCTAGTCCGGAAAAAAATCTTTTCGGAAGTTTTATTTCGTTTGGACTCCATTCAAAATCCTCCTCTGAAAGGGGTCAAAAACATGGAAAAAACAGGAACTGGCACTTGTCACTGAGTTAATAAGTTAGTCCCAAAAAATATATAAAAGGCATACAAAACATCCAAAGTTTGACAAGATAATAGCATGAAACCATCAAAAATTATAGATACGTTGGAGACTAATCAGCACACGGTGGTTTACCCAGGTTTGGGGCTCTCACGGAGAAATAATACCCCTAATCCTGCATGTCTCATGATATATATGGAGTGTATTTGGTTGTAGTACAGAGTTGCTCCTCGAGCTATATTAGGGGAGGAAGAGGGAGCTATGAGAGCTCTTCCATCATGCTTCATGTGTGTGTGAGAGAGAGAATGGGAGGGAGTGAGCCTGTGAGATAGATTGTCCCGAGTGAGTGGTCATGGTGCCCTTTATATAGGCACTAGTGGGTGGCTTGAGATGTAAGATACAGTGGGTAGCTTACATCTCAAGCTGTAGCTAGCTTGAGAGCTAGGCTATAGTGTCTTCCCGTTGTGGTTGACTTCTCGTAGCTGGCCAGTTGGAGGAGACGGACGGGGGGCGGCCGGGGAGCTGGACAGGGAACCAGCTCGAGCAGTCGGATCGGGGAGCTAGCCAACATTGGAGCCGGCCAACTTGGAGCCGACCAACCTTGGAGCCGACCAACTGGGGAGCCAACCAACATAGGAGCCGGCCAACTGGGAGCCAGCCAACCTTGGAGCCGGCCAACCGGGAGCCAGCCGAACCGGGAAGCCAAATGGACCGGGGAGTCGGCCAATCTTGGAGCCGACCAACTGGGAGCCAGCGGGACCGGGGAGCAAGTCGGATCAGGAAGCCAGCCGGGTTGGGGACCAACCGGACCGAGGAGTCGGCCAATCTTGGAGCCGGCAAACCTTTGAGCCGACCAACCTTGGAGCCGGGTGATAACCCACAAGTATAGGGTATCGCAACAGTTTTCGAGGGTAGAGTATTCAACCCAAATTTATTGATTCGACACAATGGGAGCCAAAGAATATTCTCAAGTATTAGCAGCTAAGTTGTCAATTCAACCACACCTGAAAGACTTAATATCTGCAGCAAAGTATTTAGTAGCAAAGTAGTATGGAAGTAACGGTAACGGTGGTAAACGTGACACTAGCAGTTTTGTAGTGATTGTAATAGTAGGAACGAAAAAGTAACTTAGCAAAGATCAATATGTGGAAATCTCGTAGGCAATAAATCAGTGATGGATAATTATGTCGGATGGCATTCATCATGCAACAGTCATAACATAGGGTGTTACAGAACTAGCTCCAATTCATCAATGTAATGTAGGCATGTATTCCATATATAGTCATACGTGGTTATGGAAAAGAACTTGCATCACATCTTTTGTCCTACCCTCCCATGGCAGCGGGGTCCTAATGAAAACGAAGGGATATTAATGCCTCCTTTTAATAGAGATTCAGACCAAAGCATTAGCACTAAGTGAATACATGAACTCCTCAAATTACGGTAATCACCGGAAAGAATCCCAGTTATTGTCACCCTGGGGATGCAGATCATAACTCGTAATAGGTGTATATAACTTGCAACATAGGATCAAGAACACATATATATTCATGAAAACATAATAGGTTCAGACCTGAAATCATGGCACTCGGGCCCTAGTGACAAGCATTAAGCATAGCAAAGTCATAGCAACATCAATCTCATAACATAATGGATACTAGGGATCAAACCCTAACAAAACTAACTCGATTACATGATAGATCTCATCCAACCCATCACCGTCCAGCAAGCCTGCGATGGAATTATCCACGAATGATGGAGAGCATCATGAAATTGGTGATGAAGGATGGTTGGTGATGACGACGGTGTCGATTTCGCCTCTCCGGAGCCCAAATCAGACTCAAGATCTGCCCTCCCGAGGAAGAACAAGAGGTGGCGGCGGCTCCGTATCTTAAAATGTGATAAACTCTTCTCTCTGATTTATTTTCTCCGCGGATGTTAATATATAGAAGTGGAAACGAGGTCGGTGGAGCCTCAAGGACCGCACAAGCTAGGGGGCGCAACCTAGGGGGGCGCCCTGCAGGCTTGTGGCCTCGGGGTGGCCCCTCTCCGGTAGATTCTTTTGCTAGTATTTTTTATTAAATCCAAAAACATTCTCCGTAAATTTTTAGATCAATCCGAGAAATTTTATTTCTGCACAAAAATAACACCAAGGCAATTCTGTTGAAAACAAAGTCAGTTCGGGTTAGTTACATTCAAATCATGCAAATTAGAGTCCAAAACAAGGGCAAAAGAGTTTGGAAAAGTATATGCATTGGAGACGTATCAAGTCCCCCAAGCTTAAACATTTGCTTGTCCTCAAGCAATTCAGTTGATAAACTGAAAGTGATAAAGAAAAACTTTTACGAACACTGTTTGATCTTGTTGTTGTAAATATGTCTAACTTATCTTCATAATTTTAGCTCAGATTATAGACTAACCACATTCACAATAATATTTAGGTCTCATGTTTACTTATATCAATGGCATAATCGAGTAGAAATCAATAGTAATAAGTCTCGGATGACAACAACTTAATCAAACCAATCATAATACAATATGATAAACTGGTATCTCGCTAGCCCTTTCTAAGACCGCAAAACATAAATGCAGAGCACCTCCAAAGAACAAGGACTGACTAGACATTGTAATTCATGGTAAAAGAGATCCAGTCATACTCATACTCAATAACAATTAATAGCAAAGCATACAAAGGACGGGAGTGCTCTCTAACTCGTGCCTTTTTTATAAGAAGAGGATGACTCAACAGTAAAGTAAAATAGATAGGCCCTTCGCAGAGGGAAGCATTGATTTGCAGAGGTGACAGAGCTCGAGCTTTTAAAATAGGGATGAATCAAAATTTTGTGTGGTATGCTTTCATTGTCAACATAATAACTTAAAGATCTCGATATCTTCCATGCTAAATACATTATAGGCGGTTCCCAAACATAATAGTAAAGTTTTTACTCCCCCTCCACCTATCAATCACACTCCATGGCGGGCCGAATCCACGAGTACCATCCATACAAACAACAATCCCGAGGGAGTTTTGTTTCATTAAATTTGATTTGACTTTTGAGCATGGAACTGGGCATCCCGATTACCAGCCACTTTCTCGTGAATGATAGTGAATCAAAACATATCTTGAGAATAACCCACCTAGCATGGAAGATAATGATAGCCCCTAGTCACCACATGAGTGATTTGGGCATACAAGACAGAATATTTATTTGAAGGTTTAGAGTATGGCACATTTTCATTTACTTGGGATGGCAGGTAAATACCACATATAGGTAGGTATGGTGGACTCATATGGAACAACTTTGAGTTTATGGAAATGGATGCACAAGCAGTATTCCCGCTTAGTACAAGTGGAGGCTAGCAAGAGACTGGGAAGCGACCAACTAGAGGGCGACAACAGTCATAAACATGCTTTGAGACTAACCAACATTGAGTGCAAGCATGAGTAGGCTATAAATCACCATGAATATAAACATCGTGGAGGCTATGTTGATTTTGTTTCAACTACATGTGTGAACATGTGCCAAGTCAAGCCACTCGAATCATTCGGAGGAGGATACAATTATATTATACTACACCACAACCATTTTAATATGCATGTTGGCACTCAAGACAAACCATTATTCACTCCTAGCTAATTAAGCATGGCATAAGTAACTATAATCTCTAATTGTCATTGCAAACATGTTCAATCCATAACGAGCTGAATCCAGAACGATGAGCTAATTATATTTACAGAAACAAAATACGTCGAGTTGATACCAGCTTTTCTCCATCTCCTTCGCTTCATCATATATCGTCATTATTGCCTTTCACATGCACGACCGAATAGTGTAAAAAATAGCAATAATAGTGCACGTGCATTGGACTAAGCTGGAATCTGCAAGCAATAACTCAAAGGAGAAGACAAGGTAGTATGGACTCTCTGATAGATAAAAGATAAAGAATATGAGAGCACTCAGCATGTCATCGTGGTCTTCTCCTTACGACCCAAAGAAGAAAGAAAACTATTTATACGGGAAAGCCCGCAACAATCAAAAGAAGAACGAAAAATCTTTTTTGTTTTTTAACACTACAACTAAACAAACTAGATGGTAAAGCTCGAACTATTTTTTTTTTGGATTTTCTCAAGGTTAATGAAACACACAAGAAGAAAACAAAGGGAAGAAATAAACTACCGTGGTTGATACAAGGAAAAAGAATGAACACTGACAACTGGAATGAGTGTGTGAACATGAATGTAATGTCGGTGAGAAATACATACTCCCCCAAGCTTAGGCTTTTGGCCTAAATTGGTCTAAGGCCATGGCTGGAAATAACACTCTCCTGGATACTCCGAAGGATACTTAGGGTTCCATTGGTCTGCGAGCTCCTGTGGCTCCCACTGAAAGACTGGAACCTGATACGAATCGAGAGCTGGTGCAGGCTCAGATGTTGGGGGTTGCGACAGGCACCAATAATTGTAAATGTCCTCGGGCATAATAGTGTACCTGCCTGAATGGATATTGAACAAAGAAGAAACAGGCAAAGTAATAATCTCACAAGTACTGTGACTAAATACTAAGTTATAAAGCAGCCTCTTATTATTGTTTTTCTTAATAAAATCATGCACTACCATCCTATCATAATCTAGATATCTCATAGGCAGTAGTATTTCCTCTTCCTCGTCAAGCCTAATAGGTATCTCCAAGTGTTTAGCTAAACAATATGCATAGATACCCCCGAATATAGGGCCCTTCGAACGGTTTAAGTTCAACCGTTGGGCCACTATAGCGCCCAGACTAAAAGTTTTATCAGCAAATAAAGTGTGGCGCAGAATAACGAGGTCGGGAGCACCGAGGCTTTCACTCTTGCTGCGACCAACTAAACATCTCCCTGCAAATAATGAATAGTAACATAGCATAGGAAAGTGTACGCTGGCCACTCTTGCCTTTGACACCCCTCTCTCTTCCCCTACAGTGATTGCGGCAATAAAATCATCCATGTCTCTAGGACGTGGTTCACTGATGCTGCCCTCAAAAGGTATTTTGCAAACATTGCAAAAATAGTAAAGTGACATTTCCTTAGGCACATGATATAAATGAAATTATACCATGAGAGGATTCTTCCTAGGATAAAAGTGAAAATTTTGCACGAAAGTATTAGTAAGTAGGATATACTGGTCACACTTATCATTGAGGAAATCGGTGATGCCTGCATTTTATGCTAGATAGTGGAAATATTCATAAATTCCAGCCACCCTTAAGAATGCCTCACTTGGCCATTCACATGGTCAAACTTCCGCCGTGCGAGGAATATTGTATCTAGGCTTCTCATTTTCATTTTCTTTAAAGCCACGACTTAAAGAGCCTCTAAACAATCTCCTCATATTTTATTTCTCTGAAAAATAAATCTGAAATTTTTAGTAACTCCACATAAAAATGAACAAAACTCAATCAAAGCTTATAGCAACTACTCCCACAAGTGCCTAGAAGCTATATCATGCATCAAAACTACTTGGGACCCTACAAATTTGACATTCAAGCTCAAGAACAAGGTCACCACAACAACAAGATTTTGCAAAATATAAAGCACTAGAACAAAAACTAATTGGACCATTGGAGGAGTCACATACCGATGAGCAATCCCCTAAAATAGTTTTGCAAATGAAGCTTTGAGCAAGGAGATCGAAAATGGTAGCAAGATGAGCTAAAACACGGGTTTGGCTATGGTGGGATTTTTTTGGAGGAAGGAGTGGATGGGTACTGGAATAAGTGAAGGGGCCCCACGTGGGACCCACAAGCCAGGGGGCACGCCCATGGGGGGTGGCCGCGCCCTGCAGGCTTGTGGCCCACTAGTGTAGTCCCCTCATGTATTCTTAGTGTCAGAAATTCTTAAATAATCCAAAAAAAATCATACTAAATTTTCAGGATGTTTTGAGAACTTTTATTTTCAGGTCATTTTTCTATTGCATAGATAAAACGGGAAACAGAGAAATGATAACCCTTTACTAAATTGAAACTAAAGAACAGAAAATAAAAGTTGGGTACAGAAGGTTGTGCTTTCTAAATTCATACATCTCATGTCCATCAAAAAGAATCCATCAATAAGGTTGATCAAGTCTTATTGACAAACTTTTTTCGAATGACATGGAACGAGAGAACTTTCGAACAACACTAAGTTACCTCAATGGGGATATGCATGTCCCCAACAATAAGTATATATTTCTTCTTGGCAGTAGGAAGAGGGAATTCAAAGTCTCCAATAGTGAACGTTGGAATTTTTTCAATGGAGTTGATGCTATGAACTTGAGATTGTTTCTTCGGAAAGTGTACCGTATGCTCACGACCATTAACATGAAAAGTGACATTGCCTTTATTGTAACCAATAACAGCCCCTGCAGTATTCATAAAGTGTCAACTAAGGATGATCGACAAACTGTCATCCTCGGGGATATCAAGAATAACAAAGTCCGTTAAGATAGTAATGTTTGCAACAACAATAGGCACATCCTCACAAATACCGATAGGTAAAGCAGTTTATTTATCAGCCATTTGAAGAGATATTTCACTAGGTGTCAACTTATTCAAGTCAAGTCTATGATATAAAGAGAACGGCATAACACTGACACCAGCTCCAAGGTCACATAAAGCAGTTTTAACATAATTTCCTTTAATAGAGCATGGTATAGTTGGTACTCTGGGATCTCCCAGTTTCTTTGGTATTCCACCCTTAAAAGTATAATTAACAAGCATGGTGGAAATCTCAGATTCAAGTATCTTTCTTTTATTTGTAACAATATCTTTCATGTATTTAGCATAAGGAGACATTTTCAGAATATCAGTTAAGCGCATACGTAAAAAGACATGTCTCATCATTTCAGCAAAGCGCTCAAAATCCTCATCATCTTTCTTTTTGTATGGTTTAGGAGGAAAGGGAATGGATTTCTGAACCCATGGTTCTCTTTCTCTACCATGCTTCCTAGCAACAAAATATCTTTTATCATATCGCTTATTCTTAGGTTGTGGGTTATCAAGATCAACAACAGGTTCAACCTCCAGATCATTGTCATTACTAGGTTGAGCATCAACATGAACATCATCATTAATATTATTACTAGGTTCATGTTTATTACCAGATTGTGTCTCAGCATCAGAAATAGAGATATCATTCGGGGTTTCATGTGACTGTGTAACAGGTTCACTAGCAACATGCAAAGTCCTATCATCATTCTTTTTGTTTTTATTAAAAGGACCAGGTACGTCAACATTAACTCTTTGAGAATCTTAGGATGGCCCTCGGGATACAAAGGTTCCAGATTCATTGTACCACCTCTAGTCACGACTTTAACAGAATGATCATTGTTCTTACTAGTCATCTCATTGAGCAAATCATTTTGTGCCTTAAGTACCTGTTCTACTTGAGTAGTTACCATGTAAGCATGTTTACTAACAAGCCTAAGGTCATTAAGAGTTCTACTCATATAATCACCCAAGTGATCAAGCATGTAAGCATTATGCTTCAATTGTCTACGAACATAAGAATTGATTTTTTCTTGTTTAACAACAAAGTTATCAAATCCATCCAAGGATTGGCTAGCAGACTTATTATAAGGAATATCACCTTCATCAAATCTACAAAGAGAATTTACCTCTACTACCTATGTCGGGTTATCAAGACCATGTATTTCTTCAAAAGGTGGTAGATTCTTAACACCTTCAGCTTTAATACCTTTTTCTTTCATAGATTTCTTTGCCTCTTGCATATCTTCAGGAGTGAGGAATAGAATACCTCTTTTCTTCGGAGTTGGTTTTGGAGGTGGTTTGGGAATAGTCCAATCATTATCATTACTCAGTATATTATACAATAGTAGTTCAACTTGTTCAACAGTTCGTTCCCTCAAAACACAACCAACATAACTATCTAGGTGGTTGATACGTCTCCAACGTATCTATAATTTTTGATGGTTCCATTCTATTATCTTGTCAAACTTTGGATGTTTTGTATGCTTTTATATCTTTTTGAGGACTAACTTATTAACTCAGTGCCAAGTGCCAGTTCCTGTTTTTCCGTGTTTTTAACCCTTTTCACAGGAGAATATTAAACGGAGTCCAAACGGAATAAAACCTCCGAAAAGATTTTTTCCGAAACAGAAGATACACAGGGAGCGTGAGAAAACAGGCAAAGGCCACCAGGGGAGGCCACAAGCCCCTAGGCGAGGCCAGGGGCCCCGCACCTAGCAGGCTTGTGGGCCCTGCTACCTCTTGAGCTTGCGTTGGTTTTTCCCTTGAAGAGGAAAGGGTGATGCATCACAGTAGCAGTAAGTATTTCCCTCAGTTTGAGAACCAAGGTATCAATCTATTAGGAGTATCAAGCCAAGTTTCCAAAGTACCTCCGCATAAACAGCAAGCTTGCACCCAACGCTACAAAGGGGTTGTCAATGCCTTCACGATTGATTGCAAGGTGAGATCTGAAGGTGGAAAGTGCAACAAAGTAAAAGTGTGGAGCTGAAAATAAGATGTGAAGTAGACCCGGGGGCCATAGTGTTCACTAGAGGCTTCTCTCAAAATAGCAAATATTACGGTGGGTGAACGAATTACTGTCGAGCAATTGATAGAACCACGCAAAGTCATGACGGTATCTAAGGCAATGATCAAACATATAGGCATCACGTGTGAGACAAGTAGACCGATACTTTCTGCATCTACTACTATTACTCCACACATCGACCGCTATCCAGCATGCATCTAGTGTATTGAGTTCATGACGAACAGAGTAAAGCGTTAAGCAAGATGACATGATGTAGAGGGATAAATTCATGTAATAGATATAAACCCCATCTTTTTACCCTTGATGGCAACAACACGATGCGTGCCTTGCTACCCCTTCTATTACTGGGTGAGGTCACCGCACTGTATGAACCCAAAACCAAGCACTTATCCCATTGCAAGAATCAAAGATCAAGTTGGTCAAACAAAACCCACAACTCGAAGAGAATTACAAGGATATGAAATCATGCATATAAGAGATAAGAAGAAACTCAAATAAGATTCGTAGATAATTTGATCATAAATCCACAATTCATCGGATCTCGACAAACACACCGCAAAAGAAGATTACATCGGATAGATCTCCATGAAGATCACGGAGAACTTTGTATTGAAGATCCAAGAGATAGAAGAAGCCATCTAGCTACTAGCTATAGACCCGAAGGTCTATGGTGAACTACTCACGCATCATCGGAGAGGCAATGGTGTTGATCAAGAAGCCCTCCGTATCCGAATCCCCCCTCCAGCAGGGCACCGAACGTGCCCCATATGGGATCTTGCGGAGACAGAAGCTTGCGGCGGCGGAAAAGTATTTTCGTGGATCTCTCCCGTGGTTTTGGATTTTTCGGGGATTTATAGGCGGAAGAAGTAGGGTAGACGATCCAGAGGGGGCCCACAAGCCTGCTAGGCGCGGGCCCCCTGGCCGCGCCTAGGGGGCTTGTGGCCTCCCCTGGTGGCCTCTGCCTTGGTTCTCACGCCCCCTCCTTATCTTCTGTTCCGGAAAAATCTTTTCGGAAGTTTTATTCCTTTTGGACTCCGTTTAATATTCTCCTCTGAAAAGGGTCAAAAACACGAAAAAACAGGAACTGGCACTTGGCACTAAGTTAATAAGTTAGTCCCAAAAAAGATATAAAAGGCATACAAAACATCCAAAGTTTGACAAGATAATAGCATGGAACCATCAACAATTATCGATACGTTGGAGACGTATCAAGCATCCCCAAGCTTAACTCTTGCTCGTCCTCGAGTAGGGAAGTGATAAAGACTAAATTTTTGATGTGGAATGCTACCTAGCATATTTTTCCTTTGTAACTTCTTTCATGTGACATGAATGTTCAGATCCGTAAGATTCAAAACAATAGTTTGCTATTGACATGAAAACAATAATACTTCAAGCAAACTAGCAAGGTAATCATGAACTTTTGAAATAACAGGGCCAAAGAAAATTATCCCTACAAAATCATATAGTCTGGCCATGCTCCATCATCCCCACACAACTAATTTAAATCATGCACAACCCCGGTATTGGCCAAGTAATTGTTTTCGCACTCTTACTTTCTCAAACCTATTTCAACTCTCATGCAATACATGAGCGTGAGCCATGGATATAGCACTATAGGTGGAATAGAGTGTGGTGGAGGTTGTGAGACAAAAAGGAGGAGATGGTCACATTGACTCGGCATATCAAAGGGATATGGAGATGCCCATTAATAGATATCAATGTGAAAGAGTAGGGATTACCATGCAATGGATGCACTTAGAGCTATAAGTATGTGAAAGATCAAAAGGAGAACTAGTGGGTGTTGGAAATATGCCCTAGAGGCAATAATAAATTAGTTATTATTATATTTCTTTGTGCATGATAATCGTTTATTATCCATGCTATAATTGTATTGATTGGAAACACAATACTTGTGTGGATACATAGACAAAACACTGTCCCTAGTAAGCCTCTAGTTGACTAGCTCGTTGATCAAAGATGGTCAAGGTTTCCTGGCCATAGGCAAGTGTTGTCACTTGATAACGGGATCACATCATTAGGAGAATCATGTGATGGACTAGACCCAAACTAATAGACGTAGCATGTTGATCGTGTCATTTTGTTGCTACTGTTTTCTGCGTGCCAAGTATTTATTCCTATGACCATGAGATCATATAACTCACTAACACCGGAGGAATGCTTTGTGTGTATCAAACGTCGCAACGTAACTGGGTGACTATAAAGATGCTCTACAGGTATCTCCGAAGGTGTTAGTTGAGTTAGTATGGATCAAGACTGGGATTTGTCACTCCGTGTGACGGAGAGGTATCTCGGGGCCCACTCGGTAATACAACATCACACACAAGCCTTGCAAGCAATGTAACTTAGTGTAAGTTACGGGATCTTGTATTACGGAACGAGTAAAGAGACTTGCCGGTAAACGAGATTGAAATAGGTATGCGGATACTAACGATCGAATCTCGGGCAAGTAACATACCGAAGGACAAAGGGAATGACATACGGGATTATATGAATCCTTGGCACTGAGGTTCAAACGATAAGATCTTCGTAGAATATGTAGGATCCAATATGGGCATCCAGGTCCCGCTATTGGATATTGACCGAGGAGTCTCTCGGGTCATGTCTACATAGTTCTCGAACCCGCAGGGTCTGCACACTTAAGGTTCGACGTTGTTTTATGCGTATTTGAGTTATATGGTTGGTTACCGAATGTTGTTCGGAGTCCCGGATGAGATCACGGACGTCACGAGGGTTTCCGGAATGGTCCGGAAACGAAGATTGATATATAGGATGACCTCATTTGGTTACCGGAAGGTTTCCGTGCATTACCGGAAAAGTTTCGGGCTCATCGGTAGTGTACCAGGAGTGCCGGGAGGGGTGCCGGGGACCATCGGGAGGGGTGTCACGCCCCAAGGGGTCTCATGGGCTATGGGAAGAGATAAACCAGCCCCTAGTGGGCTGGAATAAGTTCCCACTAAGGCCCATAAGGTTTGAGAAGGAAAAAACACAAGGTGGAAAGAGTTTCCAAGTGGGAAGGTGGAATCCTACTCCAAGTAGGATTGGAGTAGGACTCCTCCACCTCCAATTTCGGCCAAACCTTTAGGTTTTGAGGCTGCCTCCTCCCCTCCCTCCCACCTATATATACGGAGGTATTAGGGCTGATTTGAGACGACTTTCTCACGGCTGCCCGACCACATACCTCCATAGTTTTTCCTCTAGATCGCGTTTCTACGGAGCCCGGGCGGAGCCCTGCTGAGACAAGATCCTCACCAACCTCCGGAGCGCCGTCACGCTGCCGGAGAACTCTTCTACCTCTCCGTCTCTCTTGCTGGATCAAGAAGGCCGAGATCATCGTCGAGTTGTACGTGTGCTGAACGCGGAGGTGCCGTCCGTTCGGTACTAGATCGTGGGACTGATCGCGGGATTGTTCGCGGGGCGGATCGAGGGACGTGAGGACGTTCCACTACATCAACCGCGTTCACTAACGCTTCTGCTGTACGATCTACAAGGGTACGTAGATCACTCATCCCCTCTCGTAGATGGACATCACCATGATAGGTCTTCGTGCGCGTAGGAAAATTTTTGTTTCCCTTGCGACGTTCCCCAACAGTGGCATCATGAGCTAGGTTCATGCGTAGATGTCTTCTCGAGTAGAACACAAAAGTTTTTGTGGGCGGTGATGTGCGTTTTGCTGCCCTCCTTAGTCTTTTCTTGATTCCGCGGTATTGTTGGATTGAAGCGGCTTGGACCGACATTACTCGTACGCTTACGAGAGACTGGTTTCATCGTTACGAGTAACCCCCTTTGCTCAAAGATGACTGGCAAGTGACTGTTTCTCCAACTTTAGTTGAATCGGATTTGACCGAGGAGGTCCTTGGATGAGGTTAAATAGCAACTCATATATCTCCGTTGTGGTGTTTGCGTAAGTAAGATGCGATCCTACTAGATACCCTCGGTCACCACGTAAAACATGCAACAACAAAATTAGAGGACGTCTAACTTGTTTTTGCAGGGTATGATTGTGATGTGATATGGCCAACGATGTGATGTGATATATTGGATGTATGAGATGATCATGTTGTAATAGAAATATCGACTTGCACGTCGATGGTACGCCAACCGGCAGGAGCCATAGGGTTGTCTTTATACTAACGTTTGTGCTTGCAGATGCGTTTACTATTTTGCTAGGATGTAGCTTTAGTAGTAATAGCATAAGTAGCACGACAACCCCGATGGCAACACGTTGATGGATGATCATGGTGTGGCGCCGGTGACAAGAAGATCGTGCCGGTGCTTTGGTGATGGAGATCAAGAAGCACGTGATGATGGCCATATCATGTCACTTATGAATTGCATGTGATGTTAATCCTTTTATGCACCTTATTTTGCTTAGAACGACGGTAGCATTATGAGGTGATCTCTCACTGAAATTTCAAGACGAAATTGTGTTCTCCCCGACTGTGCACCGTTGCGACAGTTCTTCGTTTCGAGACACCACGTGATGATCGGGTGTGATAGACTCAACGTTCACATACAACAGGTGCAAAATAGTTGCACACGCGGAACACTCGGGTTAAGCTTGACGAGCCTAGCATGTGCAGACATGGCCTCGGAACACATGAGACCGAAAGGTCGAGCATGAATCGTATAGTTGATATGATTAGCATAGGGATGCTTACCACTGAAACTATTCTCGACTCACGTGATGATCGGACTTGAGATAGCGGATTTGGATCATGTACCACTCAAATGACTAGAGAGATGTACTTTTTGAGTGGGAGTTCTTAAGTAATATGATTAATTGAACTAATTGTCATGAATATAGTCTAATGGTCTTTGCGAATTACGATGTAGCTTGCGCTATAGCTCTACTGTTTTTATATGTTCCTAGAGAAAATTTAGTTGAAAATTGATAGTAGCAACCTTTGCACACCGAGTCTGTAAAACCGAGGATTGTCCTCGTTGCTACGCAGAAGGCTTATGTCCTTAATGCACCACTCGGTGTGCTGCACCTCGAGCGTCGTCTGTGGATGCTATGAACATCCGACATACACGTTACTGATGACTACACGATAGTTCAGTGCAAGATACTTGATGGCTTAGAAGCAAGGCGCCGAAAACGTTGTAAAACGTCACGGAACATAAGTGATGTTCCGAAGAGATGAAATTGTGATTTCATGCTTGTGCCCTTGTTAAGAGGTGCGAGACCTCCAAACAAGATTCTTTGTCCACAAAGTAAAGGAGAAAAGCTCAATCGTTGAGCGTGTGCTCAGATTGTCTGAGTACGACAATCGCTTGAATCAAGTGGGAGTTAATCTTCCAGGTGAGATAGTGATGGTTCTCCAAAGTCATTGCCACCAAGCTATGAGAGCTTCGTGATGAACTATAACATATCAAGGATAGATACTATGATCTTTTGAGCGATTCGCGATGTTTGACACTGCGAAAGTAGAAATCAAGAAGGAGCATCAATAGTTGATGGTTTGTAAAACCACTGAGTTTCAAGAAAGGCAAGGGCTAGAAGGGATACTTCGTGAAACGGCAAAGAAGTTGCTGCACTAATGAAGAGACCCAAGATTAAACCCAAACCCGAGACTAAGTGCTTCTGTAATGAGGGGAACAGTCACTGAGGCGGAAACAACTCTAGATACTTGGTAGATAAGAAGGCTGGCAAAAGTCGAAAGAAGTGTATTTGATATACATAATGTTGATGTGTACTTTACTGGTACTCCTAGTAGCATGAGGGTATTAGATACCGGTTCGGTTGCTAAGTGATTAGTAACACGAAATGAAAGCTACGACATAAACGGAGACTAGCTAAAGGCGAGGTGACGATACGTGTTGGAAGTGTTTCCAAGGTTGATATGATCAAACGTCGCACGCTCCCTCTACCATCGGGATTGGTGTTAAACCTAAATAATTGTTATTTGGTGCTTGCGTTAAGCATGAACATGATTGGATCGTGTTTATTGCAATACGATTATTCATTTAAGGAGAATAATGGTTACTCTATTTTCTTGAATATTCACCTTCAATGGTTTATTGAATCTTGATCGTAGTGTCACACATGTTCATGATATTGGTGCCAAAAGATACGAGTTAATGATGATAGTACCACTTACTTGTGGCACTGCCGCTTGAGTCATGTTAGTATAAATTGCATGAAGAGGCTCCATGCTGATGGATCTTTGTACTCACCTGATTTCGAATCACTAGTGACATGCAAATCATACCACATGAGCAAGGCCTTGTTTTCATTGAGATGAAATAAGATAGTAACTTGTTGGAAGTGATACATTTTGATGTATGCAGTCCAATGGGTGCTGAGGCACGCAGTGGATATCATTATGTTCTTACTTCACTGACGATTTGAGTAGATACTAGAGTATTTACTTAATGAATCACAGGTCTGAAATATTGAAAAGTTCAATTCTGTTTCAGAGTGAAGTTCGTCGTAACAAGAGGATAAACTGTCTACGATATGATCATAGAAATGAATATCTGAGTTACGAGTTTTGGTACGCAGTTAAGACAATGTGGAAGTTATTTCGCAGTTCATGCCACCTGGAACATCATAGTGTGATGATGTGTCTGAACATCATAGCCACGCACTATTTGGTATAATACATACTATGGTGTCTCTTATCGAATTACCACTATCGTTTATGGGTTATGCATTAGAGACAACCGCACTCACTTTAAATAGGGCACCGCGTATTTCCGTTGAAGATGACACAGTATAGACTGAGGTTTAGAGAAATCTAAACTGTCGTTTCTTGAAAGTTTGGGGTTTCGACACTTATGTGAAAAAGTTTCAGTCTGATAAGCTCGAACCCAAAGCGGATAAATGCATCTTCATAGGATATCCAAAACAGTTGGGTACATCTCCTATCTCAGATCCGAAAGCAAAGTGTTTGTTTCTAGAAACGGATCCTTTCTCGAGGAAAGGTTTCTCTTGAAAGAATTGAGTGGGAGGGTAGTAGAACTTGATGAGGTCATTGAACCATCACTTCAACCAGTGTGTAGCAGGGCGCAGGAAGTTGTTCATGTGCCGCCTACACCAATTGAAGTGGAAGCTGATGATGATGATCATTGAGCTTCGAATCAAGTTACTACAAAACCTCGTAGGTCGACAAGGTCGCGTACTGCTGCAGAGTAGTACGGTAACCCTGTCTTGGAGGTCATGTTGTTGAGCAACAGTGAACCTACGAGTTATGGAGAAAGCGATGGTGGGCCCGGGTTCCGACAAATGGCTGGAAGCCATGAAATCCGAGAGAGGATCCATGTATGAAACCAAAGTGTAGACTTTGGAAGAACTACTTGATGGTCATAGGACTATTGAGTAAAGATGGATCTTTAAAAGGAAGACAGACGATGATAGTGATAAGTCACTATTAAGAAAAGCTCGACTTGTCGCAAAGATGTTTCCGACAAGATCAAACAGTTGACTATGATGAGACTTTCTCACTCGTAGCGATGCTGAAAGTCTGTTAGAATTATGTTAGTAGTTGCTGCATTATTTATGAAATATTGCATGTAGGATGTCAAAACATTGTTTCCTCAACGGTTTCCTTGAGCAAACATTTTATGAGATACAACCATGAGGTTTTGTCGATCCTAAAGATACTAGCAAGTATGCAAGCTCCAGTGATCCTTCAATGAACTGGTGCAAGCATCTCGGAGTTGGAATATACACTTTGATGAGATGATCAAAGATTTTGGGTTTTTTACAAAGTTTATGAGAAACCTGTATTTCCAAAGAAGTGAGTGGGAGCACTATAGAATTTCTGATAGGTATATGTGGTTGACATATTGTGGATCAGAAGTAATGTAGAATTTCTGTAAAGCATACAAGGTTGTTTTGAAAGAAGTTTTCAAAGGAGTACCTGGATTACGCTACTTGAACGTTGAGCATCAAAGATCTATGGAGATAGATCGAAAAGCACTTAATGGAATTTTCAACAAGATGCATGCCTTGACAAGTTTTTGAAAGGAGTTCAAAATAGGTCAGCAAAGAAGGAGTTCTTGGTTGCGTTGTGAGGTGTGAATTTGAGTAAGACTCAAAACCCGACCCCGGCAGAATAAAGAGAATAGACGAAGGTCGTCTTCTATGCCTTAGCCGTAGAATCTAAAGTATGCCATGCTGTGTACCGCACCTGATGTGTGCCTTGACTCAAAGTATGTTGAGAGGTACAGAGAGTGATCCATGATTGAATCACTAGCAGCGGTCAAAATTTATCCTTAGTAACTAATGGACTAAGGAATTTTTTCTCGATTATGGAGGTGGTTAAAGAGTTCGTCGTAAAGGGTTACGTTGATGCAAGCTTTGACACTAATATGAATAACTATGAGTAGTGAAACGGATTCGTATAGTAGAGTAGATATTTGGAGCATTTCCGAATAGCACGTAGTAGCAGCATCTATAAGATGGCATAAAGATTTGTAAAGAACACACGGATCTGAAAGTTTCAGAACCATTGACTAAAACCTCTCTCACGAGCAAGACGTGATCAGACCCCATAACTATATGGGTGTTGGATTCGTTGGAATCACATGGTGATGTGAACTAGATTATTGACTCTAGTGCAAGTGGGAGACTGTTGGAAATATGCCCTAGAGGCAATAATAAATTAGTTATTATTATATTTCTTTGTTCATGATAATCGTTTATTATCCATGCTATAATTGTATTGATTGGAAACACAATACTTGTGTGGATACATAGACAAAACACTGTCCCTAGTAAGCCTCTAGTTGACTAGCTCGTTGATCAAAGATGGTCAAGGTTTCCTGGCCATAGGCAAGTGTTGTCACTTGATAACGGGATCACATCATTAGGAGAATCATGTGATGGACTAGACCCAAACTAATAGACGTAGCATGTTGATCGTGTCATTTTGTTGCTACTGTTTTCTGCGTGCCAAGTATTTATTCCTATGACCATGAGATCATATAACTCACTAACACCGGAGGAATGCTTTGTGTGTATCAAACGTCGCAACGTAACTGGGTGACTATAAAGATGCTCTACAGGTATCTCCGAAGGTGTTAGTTGAGTTAGTATGGATCAAGACTGGGATTTGTCACTCCGTGTGACGGAGAGGTATCTCGGGGCCCACTCGGTAATACAACATCACACACAAGCCTTGCAAGCAATGTAACTTAGTGTAAGTTACGGGATCTTGTATTACGGAACGAGTAAAGAGACTTGCCGGTAAACGAGATTGAAATAGGTATGCGGATACTAACGATCGAATCTCGGGCAAGTAACATACCGAAGGACAAAGGGAATGACATACGGGATTATATGAATCCTTGGCACTGAGGTTCAAACGATAAGATCTTCGTAGAATATGTAGGATCCAATATGGGCATCCAGGTCCCGCTATTGGATATTGACCGAGGAGTCTCTCGGGTCATGTCTACATAGTTCTCGAACCCGCAGGGTCTGCACACTTAAGGTTCGACGTTGTTTTATGCGTATTTGAGTTATATGGTTGGTTACCGAATGTTGTTCGGAGTCCCGGATGAGATCACGGACGTCACGAGGGTTTCCGGAATGGTCCGAAAACGAAGATTGATATATAGGATGACCTCATTTGGTTACCGGAAGGTTTCCGTGCATTACCGGAAAAGTTTCGGGCTCATCGGTAGTGTACCGGGAGTGCCGGGAGGGGTGCCGGGGACCATCGGGAGGGGTGTCACGCCCCAAGGGGTCTCATGGGCTATGGGAAGAGATAAACCAGCCCCTAGTGGGCTGGAATAAGTTCCCACTAAGGCCCATAAGGTTTGAGAAGGAAAAAACACAAGGTGGAAAGAGTTTCCAAGTGGGAAGGTGGAATCCTACTCCAAGTAGGATTGGAGTAGGACTCCTCCACCTCCAATTTCGGCCAAACCTTTAGGTTTTGAGGCTGCCTCCTCCCCTCCCTCCCACCTATATATACGGAGGTATTAGGGCTGATTTGAGACGACTTTCTCACGGCTGCCCGACCACATACCTCCATAGTTTTTCCTCTAGATCGCGTTTCTGCGGAGCCCGGGCGGAGCCCTGCTGAGACAAGATCATCACCAACCTCCGGAGCGCCGTCACGCTGCCGGAGAACTCTTCTACCTCTCCGTCTCTCTTGCTGGATCAAGAAGGCCGAGATCATCGTCGAGTTGTACGTGTGCTGAACGCGGAGGTGCCGTCCGTTCGGTACTAGATCGTGGGACTGATCGCGGGATTGTTCGCGGGGCGGATCGAGGGACGTGAGGACGTTCCACTACATCAACCGCGTTCACTAACGCTTCTGCTGTACGATCTACAAGGGTACGTAGATCACTCATCCCCTCTCGTAGATGGACATCACCATGATAGGTCTTCGTGCGCGTAGGAAAATTTTTGTTTCCCTTGCGACGTTCCCCAACAGTGGGTGTGGATCCAACTTGCTTTCTCACGAAGACCTAGGTTAATTTTGAGGAAGCCCATCATTGGAATATACAAGCCAAGTTATATAATGAAGATTCCCACTAGCATATGGTGGTGACGAAACAAGAGACTCTCAATCATGAAGAACATGGTGCTATTATGAAGCACAAGTGTGGAAAAGATAGTAGCATTGTCCCTTCTCTACTTTTCTCTCTTTTTTTATTTTTCTGTTTGGGCTCTTTGGCCACTTTCCATATCTCTCTTTTTTTGTGTGGGCAACTTTGGCCACTTTTTTTTATTTCCTCACATGGGACAATGCTCTAATAATGATGATCATCACACTTTCATTTACTCACAGCTCAATGCTTAGGACGATGAGGACTCTATAGGAAATGCCTCCGCCAGTGTACCGGGATGTGCAACGATCTAGCTTGGCATATGACATTGAAACATCTCGCTAGCTATCTTACGATCATGCAATGGCAATATGAGAGTGGTGGCACAAGTCATGAGACGGAACGGTGGGAGTTGCATGGCAATATATCCCGGAATGGCTATGAAAATGCCATAGTAGGTAGGTATGGTGGCTGTTTTGAGGAAGGCATATGGTGCGTTTGTGCACCGGCGAAAGCTGTGCGGCACTAGAGAGGCTAGCAAAGGTGGAAGGTGAAACTACATTTATACCATGGACTCACATTAGTCATGAAGAACTCACATACTTATTGCGAAAGTTTTTATTTGTAATCGAAACAAAGTGCTAAACGCATACTCCTAGGGGAAGGGTTTGTAGGTGTTAACCATCGCGCGATCCCGACCTCAACACAAAGGATGACAATCAATAGATCAATTATGCTCCGACTTCCTAACATAGCGGTTCACCATACGTGCATGTTACGGGAATCACTAAGTTCAACAAAAGTATTTCTAGATTCACAACACCCTACTAACATAACTCTTAATATTTTCAAATCCATGTCTCAAAACTATTTGAGAGGAGTCAAGCTTCTCTTTCTAATCAATGCACATGAAGATGGAAGTTTTATTGTATCCTCTTTGGGTACCTATCACCTTTGGGACTACTTTCATAGCATAAGCCAACTACCAAGTTACTCACAGAGATCACGCTCAAAAAGATATAAGTGAAGATCGAGGGTTCTTATTTCTCCAAAATATGACACCTCCGTGCTCTAAAATATCTAAGTGAAGCACTTAGAGCGAAGTTATCTAGCTCAAAAGATATAAGTGAAGCACATGTGAGCTAAATTGCCTAACTCAAAAGATATAAGCGAAGCTCAAAGAGTATTCTAGGAAATTCACGATGAGTGCATTTGTCTCTCAAAAGGTGTGCAGCAAGGATGATTGTGATACAACAAAAAGAAAAGACTCCTACGATACAAGACGCTCCAAGCAAAACACATATCATGTGGTGAATAAAAATATAGCTCCAAGTAATGTTACTAATGGATTGAAGACGAAAGAGGGGATGCCTTCCCGGGGCATCCCCAAGATTAGGCTTTTTGGTGTCCTTGAATTTGGCTTGCGATGCCTTGGGCATCCCCAAGCTTGAGCTCTTTCCACTCTTTATCCCTTTGTCCATGAGAACATCACCCAAAACTTGAAAACTTCACAACACAAAACTTAAACAAAAACTCGTGACATCATTAGCACAAGAAAACAAACTACCACCTCTTTAGGTACTGTAGCAAACTTGATTTATATTTATATTTGTGTTATATTACTGTATTCTCACTTTTCCATGGCTAATAACTCCCGATACTATCCATGGTTTCATCAAAATAAGCAACCAACACAACAGAAACCGAATCTGTCAAAAACAGACCAGTGTGTAGCAATCTGTATACTTCGTATACTTGTGTTATCTCAAAAATTCTGAAAACTTACGACAGTTATGGCAATTGGCATATCAACCAGCATAAAAAGAATAAACTCAAAATCTCTTTCTGGATAAAAATGAAAAATAATTTCATGAGCGAAAAGTTTCTGTCTTTTTCCAGCAGGATCAAACAACCATCACCAAACTAGTCATAAAGGCTTTACTTGGCTCAAACACAAAAAGAAACACAAAAGACACAATCATAATAGAATTATGATGGTGTGGATGCAACAAAACAGAAAGCAAAAAAGCAAAGATAAATTCATTGAGTTGCCTCCCAACAAGCGCTATTGTTTAACGCCCTTAGCTAGGGATAAGGCGATAGAATCACGTATCGTCGTCTTTGGTACTAAAACCATAAGTAGGGTGAACACTCATCATCTTAAGATCTTCATCTCTCTTACTAGATGGTTCACCGCTATTTTTAGGAATAAAAACATCCTTGGTGGCCTTATTGTGGGCAAAATTTGGAGTGTTCTGCACAACGGAAAAAGCGGAACCCAAGTTGGTTATAACATCCTCTAGTTTGCCAATCCTAGCGGAATCATGACCTAATTTTTTGTTAACTGTGGATTCCCTTTCCTTTAAATTTATCAAAGTCATTCCCACCTTGGATCCGTACTGAATGATTTGATTGTGGATCTTTTTATCCAAATTCTCAATGAGTTTGATCGTAGCAACTTTATTTTCAATGATATCCAGCCTACGCATCACATGTTCCAGAGTTAAGGTAGTTCCATTAACCATGAGTGGGGGTGAGCCTACCAAATTTATTAAAGCACCGTAAGAATCAACGGTATGGCTTCCCAAGAAATTTCCACCTACGATGGTGTCAAGAACATACCTATTGCAAGGGGAAATACCCACATAAAAGCTGCGAAGTAGGACCGTAGTAGATTGCTTACGAGTAGATCTACTCTGAGCATTGCAAATCCTATACCAAGCGACCTTTAAGTTTTCTTCCTCATTTTGTTTAAAATTGAGAACTTCGCTCTTGGGAGTATCGTTCGAAGTGGTAGGTCTAGCCATGAGGACAGGTAGACTATCCCACTCAAGCAGGCAGAAAGCAAGCGAAGGAAAAGGGCAAAGGAAAAAGGCAAATATTTTTGTAATTATTTGTTTTTCAGAAGTGGGGGAGAGGAAAACGAGAGGCAAAAAAGTAAATGCAAGACATGAGTTTGCGACAATTACTTGGATAAGCTTCACTTAGAATAATCCCCGGCGCCAGAAAATGACACGTTGACGGGAGACTATTCTTGACTTGATACTCCCCGGCAACGGCGCCAGAAATTCTTCTTGCTACCTCTTGAGCTTGCGTTGGTTTTTCCCTTGAAGAGGAAAGGGTGATGCAGCACAGTAGCAGTAAGTATTTCTCTCAGTTTGAGAACCAAGGTATCAATCCAGTAGGAGTATCAAGCGAAGTTTCCAAAGTACCTGCGCAAAAACAACAAACTTGCACCCAACGCTACAAAGGGGTTGTCAATCCCTTCACGACTGATTGCAAGGTGAGACCTCAAGGTGGAAAGTGCAACAAAGTAAAAGTGTGGAGCTGAAAATAAGATGTGAAGTAGACCCGGGGGCCATAGTGTTCACTAGAGGCTTCTCTCAAAATAGAAATATTACGGTGGGTGAACGAATTACTGTCGAGCAATTGATAGAACCGCGCAAATTCATGACGATATCTAAGGCAATGATCATACATATAGGCATCACGTCCGAGACAAGTAGACCGATACTTTCTGCATCTACTACTATTACTCCACACATTGACTGCTATCCAGCATGCATCTAGTGTATTGAGTTCATGACGAACAGAGTAACGCCTTAAGCAAGATGACATGATGTACAGGGATAAATTCATGCAATAGATATAAACCCCATCTTTTTACCCTTGATGGCAACAACATGATGCGTGCCTCGCTACCCCTTCTGTCACTGGGTGAGGTCACCGCACGGTATGAACCCAAAACCAAGCACTTCTCCATTGCAAGAATCATAGATCAATTTGGCCAAACAAAACCCACAACTCGAAGAGAATTACGAGGATATGAAATCATGCATATAAGAGATCAGAAGAAACTCAAATAAGATTCATAGATAATCTGATCATAAATCCACAATTCATCGGATCTCGACAAACACATCGCAAAAGAAGATTACATCGGATAGATCTCCATGAAGATCATGGAGAACTTTGTATTGAAGATCCAAGAGAGAGAAGAAGCCATCTAGCTACTAGCTATGGACCCGAAGGTCTATGGTGAACTACTCACGCATCATCAGAGAGGAAATGGTGTTGATCAAGAAGCCCTCCATATCCGAATCCCCCCCTCCGGCAGGGCACCAGAATGTGCCCCAGAGGGGATCTTGCGGAGACAGAAGCTTGCGGCGGCGGAAAAGTATTTTCGTGGATCTCTCCCGTGGTTTTGGATTTTTCGGGGATTTATAGGCGGAAGAAGTAGGGCAGACGAGCCACAGGGGGCCCACAAGCCTGCTAGGCGCGCCCCCTTGGCCACGCCTAGGGGGCTTGTGGCCTCTGCCTTGGTTCTCACGCCCCCTACGTATCTTGGACTTCGCCTCCGGTCGAACCTTCAAGGAAATCACATTAGGAGAAGACACAAAACTCCTAGACAATATCATGACAAACTATTCTTAGTGGCACACTGAAAGGTCACCTACTAGTAAAAATGTACACGCTATAGAATAAATTAACTCGTTGGGTACTAAGATGGATGAGTTAATGAAATTGTTTGCTAGTAAAGGTGCTCCTTTAGATCCCAATGATATGCCCTTGTCTTCCTTGATTGAGAGTAGAAATGAAAGCTTGGATCTTAACTTTGTTGGTAGGAATAATTTTGGCAACAACAATGCTTTTAGTGGAAACTATATTCCTAGGCCTTTTCCTAGTAATCCCTCTAATAACTTTGGCAACTCCTACAACAATGCTCATGGAAATTACAATAAATTACCCTATGATCTGGAGAGTAATATTGAAGAGTTTATCAACCCGCAAAAGATTTTCAATACGTCCATAGAAGAAAAACTACTCAAAATTGATGATTTGGCTAGGAGCGTTGATAGAATGTCTCTTGATATTAATGCTTTGAAAGTTAGATGTGCTCCTCCAAAGATCAATATGGATGAAACTTTGAAAGCTATGCGTGTTTCCATGAATGAGTGTCAGGGGGATAACCCCGGGTTAGGCTCATCAAGCGTGTTCCTTCATTTCTTGCCCAAAGGACATGAACAAATACAGTTTCCCAAGGCCCAAGTCTTCTAGCTGGCTAGGCTGCGCCTGCCGGCTGGAGGACGAGGCGGCCAACTCTCTGGCCGGCCAGGCAACCCCTGCCGGCTAGAGGCGAGACGGCTACCTCTTCTTGACTGTCTTGGCCAAGCTAGCAGGCTAAGAACGAGGCGGCCGTGCCCAAGCCGGCTAGCCAAGCAGGCTAGCCGGCCGGGGCTCTCAAGTCACATCAGATCATAGGTCAGGATGAGACCTTACGATTAAAGGTGGCTACGCGTCAGCAAAGGTACTGGATCGAAGTGTCCGACAGGTACGAGCGTCGGCGGCCACGCCGCTGACCTACCCCGGCTCTGATCCATCACCTAGCATAGTGTCGGACCGTCACACTCCCACTCCATTACTGCACTCCGCGTGGGGAACAGTGGAGGCGGTCGTACTACGTGCCCATAACGAATCTCGCTGGACGACGCTCGACGTACAACGCATACTCGGCTTCAACCTTACGCGAGAGCTTCATTGGCCAGCGGGCAGGTCCCACGGCCAAACAAGACCATGCAGCCGGCGGGCCCCTCAAGTGACAAGACAAGACCCTCGTGGGCCCCTGGTCAGCCGGCGAGGCTGCCAGCCGGGTCCCACTCTTTTACCCTTTATCCATATTGTAGGCTGGCGGGTTCGTCTATAAAACCCCCCGGTCACCCTCCATGCAGAGGGTCGGTCGAACAACACTTCACATCCACCAACCACATAGAGATAAGCAGAGACGAGCCGGCTGCTCCCCTCTTCCTCCTCCCAACACAGCTCCAGGAGCAACCTTGTAATCCATCCATACACATCGAACACTCCGGCAGGGCTAGGGGTCTTATCTCTACAGAGAGCCCTGAACCTGGGTACATCGTGCGTTCCATGCTTGTACCAACCTCGTTTCTAGCGCCCTCCTTTGTCCCTTCGGTTCTCACCGACTTTAGCCTACCCATGGCATATGTTGTGAGTATTCACCGACATTTGGCGCCCATAGTGGGGCCGATCGCGGCATCGGCTGGCTTTACACGCTGGGCGGGGCCCCGCACCTACGCCACCGGATGCATCGCGTCCGGATCGGTCTGCATGCCCGTGGAGCCCGCTTTCGATGAGGCAACACCGATGATGATCGACGTCCCCGTCCGCCATGCGGATTCGGACGAAGATTCCGATGACGAGGCGCTTCCCAACGTCGTCATCGCTGCTATGGAGAACCTCGGCGTTCTCTTTAGCGACCTGCGTCTCAATGATGGTCCTCGCTACTTCGGCGAGGACTTCGACGTGGAGGCGCTATGCGCCAGCTTCAGCAGGATCTCTATTGCTGAGACGCCTGCACACGACGTGTACCCCAACAACGTACTCGTCTTCGACGGCCCTCCGCCGTCGGTGGGGTTCTTCACCCCGTACCATGTCGTCTCCATCTCCAACGTCGTGGAGGTGATGGTTATCGGCGCTGGCATCACCACGGCTCATGGCAAGGCGTCAGCAGACACTGGTGAGCCCGCTGCTGCCACTGCTGATACTCTTCAGGATGCTATCGCCGGCCTGAAGACACCCATCGCTACTTCCACAAACCCTAACGACGCCCGAGCCTCACTGGAGGAGGCTCGCAAGCATATCTTGGAGGAGGGCTTTGCCGTCGCCTCGGCAAAGCGTCGGATGGAGGCCACACAGGGCGAGTATAACTCCGCATATGGCCTCACTCCGATTTCTGAGGCTCCTAGCTGGCTTGGATCGGTCCGCGACCGCGGCCGGTTCTTCGCTGAGATCCTAGGCGGCAACCAGCCCACCTACGAGACCCCTGTGGCCAACATGCGGGTGGCGCAAGCGGCCATGGAAGAAATGGCCAGCTTGGAGGGCGAGGAGCACGCCTTCCAGGAGAAGCGGGTCAAGGATCTCCTTGACACCGCCAACGAACAACATAGTCGGCTTGACCCCGGTCAAGCCCAGTCAGAGTCTCCGGGACCCAACCCCGGAGCTCGCCGCAACCCTAGCAGTCAGCATCACGTGGAGGGATCTTCCTCACACCGCACCTCCGATAGGAGGGGCGAGGGAAGCCAAGACTGGCGCTCCGAGTGCCAGAGCGAGCACACTTCAAGCAAGCGTCGCGGTGGCAACGAGAGCGATTCGGCGTGTGAGGTTCCTCACCCGGGAAGGACCCATGTCTTCGGTTCGCGAGGCGCCTCCCCTCTCGCTACTCGGATTGGCGTTCGCATTCCCCGGGATGATCGGGATGCCCGCAGGCGCCTCATCACCCCTGGCCCAGTCAGCCCTCCTGGAGGAAGACAGTCCCACCGGTCCGGCCTGCTTCGGCCCCCGGATCCGAGGAGAGCCATTCCCCCGAGGCTTCACCTTGCCTCGGGACACGCCCAAGTACAACGACACTGCCAAGCCAGAGGGCTGGCTGATCGACTACACCACAGCCGTCGGCATTGCCAGCGGCAACAAGCGCGTAGGGGTCCGCTACGTGCCACTCATGTTTGCCGGCTCGACTCGGACTTGGCTTAACAGCCTTCCGGCCGGCAGCGTCAATTCCTGGGTGGACTTCGAGGAGGCGTTCGTCCGCAACTTCACTGGCACCTACAAGCACCCTGGCCGGCCTCGCGAGCTGGCCATGTGCGTCCAGAGGCCCGACGAACCCCTTCGCGACTACGTCACCCGATGGACGGAGCTCCGCAACTCCTGCGAGGGGGTGCATGAGGTACAAGCCATCCAATACTTCATCGACGGTTGCCGAGACGGCACCCTCCTCAAGCACAAGCTCATGTGCTCCGAGCCCACCTCTCTGGCGGTGATCATGGCCAAGGCGGACAAATACGCCACGGCCGACTCGGCTATGCGCGTTAGGTGACCGCCTCGGACAAGGCTGATCCCACGCCGGCTACTCCCAAGCCGGCTGGAGACGGTCGAGGCAGCCAGAACAACAACAAGCGCAAGGCGGATCAGATGGATTCGCGCTCGAATAGCAAGTTGGTAGCCAGTGTGGAGGGCGAGACGCCGGCCCCTCAGGCCGGCCCTCCGCGGAAACGTTCCAACTGGAACAACGCCAACTAGTTTAGCAAGCAGTCCTTCGAGCAACTGTTTGACGCCCCTGCAAGATACATTCTGGGGCGCAGCCGTCCAACCACACCCTTCGATAGTGCAGCTTCGCACGTCGGCTGTCGCAAGGGGATGGCATGCCGGCTCCCCCAGGTGCACGGGCTGCGCCTCATGCACCGACTCCTGGTCCTGCTCCAGCTCCACCGCCGCCGCCTCGCGAGGACGGCCGCCTCCACGACGACTACCCTCATCAAGACAGAGCATTCGTTGTCTTCACCGGTGAAGGTGACGATAAGCATAGCCTGCGCCAAAGACGGCGCAAGGTGAATGCTACGGTTCCCCCAGTTCCCAAGTACATGCATTGGTTTGACAAACCAATCACATGGAGCCGCGCAGACCACCCTGCGGTGATGCCCAACCCGGGCTCATACGCGCTCGTCCTCGACCCCACCTTTGCCTCCAAGAAGCTCACGTGCCGGTTCTCTCAGGTGCCGGTCGACGGCGGCAGCAGCATCAACATCCTCTACCTCGACACTCTCCTCAAGCTCGGGCTCAAGGAGACGAACGTCCTGCTGACCAGCACTGTCTTCCACGGCATCGTGCCTGGGCAGTCCTGCTCGCCTGTCAGCAAAATCCAGCTGGACGTCCTCTTCGGCGACAAGGCTGACTTCCGCCGAGAGTCCATATGGTTCGAGGTAGTGGACCTCAGCAGCCCGTATCACGCGCTGCTAGGTAGACCGGATCTGGCCAAGTTCATGGCTATACCGCACTACGCCTACCTAAAGATGAAGATGTCGGGTCCAAAGGGCATCATCACCATTGCTGGCGACTACAAGAAGTCGCTCGAGTGTGCCCAAGATAGCAGCCGCCTCGCCGATGCCCTGGTGATCGCTGAGGAGAAGCATCCGATCGACCGGCTCGTAGCCCAGGCTAGCGAGCAGCCGGCAATTCCTTCTCCTCCGTCCCAGTCGCCCGGCGAGGGATCCTTCAAGCCGGCCAAAGAGACCAAGAAGGTCCCACTCTACCCTGCCAACCCCAAGGAATGCGTCACCATCGGGGCTGGCCTTAGCCCCAAATAGGAAGGCGAGCTCATCGACTTCCTCCGTGAGAATTGGGACATCTTCGCATGGTCTCCCAAAGACATGCCGGGTGTTCCGAGGAAGTACGCCGAGCACAAACTTCATGTGCGACCGGATGCGAAGCCGGTGAAACAACATTTGTGCCGCTTCGCCGAGGGGAAGCGACGCACAATCGGAGAAGAGATCACCCGGCTCCTTGCAGCCGGCTTCATCATGGAGGTTTTCCACCTGGACTGGTTAGCTAATCCAGTCCTGGTGCTGAAGAAGAACAACACCTGGCGAATGTGTATCAACTACACTAGTCTGAATAAGGCCTGTCCGAAAGACCCTTTCGCGTTGCCTAGGATAGATCAAGTGATCAACTCCACTGCAGGCTGCAAACTCTTGTCGTTTCTGGATGCTTATTCAGGCTACCATCAAATCAAGCTGGAACCAGCTGATCGCCTGAAGACCTCCTTCATCACGCCCTTCAGGGCCTACTGTTACACCACCATGAAGTTCGGTCTGAAGAACGTTGGTGCGACGTTCCAACGCTGCATGCAGCAGTGCCTACTGCCACAGATCGGCAGAAACATCCACGTTTGTGTGGATGACATCATCGTCAAGACGAAGCAGCACTTCAGCCTCCTCGACGATTCGTGGGAGACGTTCGCCAACCTGCGCGAGTACAAGATCTGGCTCAACCCGAAGAAGTGCGTCTTTGGGGTTCCAGGCGGCAAACTCTTGGGGTTCTTCGTGTCCGCTTGTGGCATCGAGGCGAACCCCGAGAAGATCGGCACCATCGAGCGGATGGTGCAGCCGGCTCGAATCCTAGACGTCCAGAAGTTCGCTGGCTGCCTGGCGTCCCTTAGCCGGTTCGTTAGCCGGCTCAGCGAGAAAGCCCTTCCACTCTACCAACTCATGAAGAAGACGACGAAATTCGAGTGGAACGACCAGGCGGACGAAGCCTTCCGCGACCTCAAGCGGGTCATCTCGAGCATGCCAATCTTGGCAGCGCCGGCTGAAAGGGAACCCATACTCATCTACATCGCCGCGACCACTCGCGTGGTTAGTGTAGTGTTGGTAGTTCAACGCAAGGAGGAGGGCAAGGTACTATTAGTACAACGCCCTGTCTACTACCTCGGCGAGGTCTTGTCCGCCTCCAAGCAGAACTATCCCCACTACCAAAAAATGTGTTATGGTGTTTACCTTGCTGCCAAGAAGTTGAAGCAATACTTCCAAGAGCATGCTATCACTGTGGTGAGCACTGCTCCACTTTCAGAAATCATGGGCAACCGTGACGCAACAGGCAAGATCGCCAAGTGGTCCATCGCCATGGCGGATCACGACATCCGCTACGAGCCTCGCACCGCCATCAAATCTCAGGTGGTGGCTGACTTCTTAGTCGACTGGGCCGAAACCCAGTTCGAGCCACCACCTCCAGACTGTACGCATTGGCAGATGCATTTCGACGGCTCAAAGATGCGGACCGGTCTGGGAGCCGGCATTGTCTTGACGTCTCCGAAAGGAGACCAATTCAAGTATGCTCTCCAGATCCACTTCGCCACCTCCAACAACGTCGCCGAGTACGAGGCACTGGCTCACGGCCTCCGGCTCGCCAAGGAAATTGTCATCCGGCGGCTCATATGCTTCGGCGACTCAGACTTAGTGGTGCAGCAAGTTTCTGGTGAATGGGACGCCAGGGACGCCAACATGGGAAGCTAACGCTTCCTCATCCAGCAGCTCAGCGGCCCCTTCGAGGTCTGCGAGTTCCACCATGTTCCCAGAGCAGACAACGAGGCGGCTGATACACTGGCAATAATTGGCTCCATGAGACAGGCTATCCTAGCCGGCGTCTCCCTCGAGCAACTCCACAAGCCGTCTATCAGGCCGTCGCCGGAGTCGGCATCGATCTTCGTGCCGGCTGGTTCCACGGTGCAAGCACCGTCGGCTCCACCAGCTACGCCGCTACAGCTCTTGTGCCGGCTACGCTGGCCATGCCGACTCCAATAGCGGCACCGACTGAATCTACGGTGCAAGTGCCGTCAGCTCCCCCAGCTACGCCAGCTACAACTCCTGTGCCGGCTACGCTGGCCATGCTGACTCCAATAGTGGCACCGGCTACAACAACAACTCCGTCTTCGCCATGCCTCGAATCCTGTCGTCTCGACACCCAGTGGGTGGACGTCATGGAGGTAGACGGTGAGCCAGCTGCTGCAGCAGCACCAGAGACACCTCGTCTCGAGCCCACAACCGATGCTTCATCAAGCGCGGGGGTTGCAGAAGCCCCTAACAGTCAGGTCGAGGCAGAGCCAACCCTTGTGTCGGCTCCGTCATGGGCTCAACCTATCATGGCCTTCCTCCTTCGCAACGAGCTCCCTCAAGACGAGGCAGAGGCGAGGCAGATCCAGCGCCGATCTGCAGCCTACACCATCATCAATCGCGAGCTGGTACGCGCAGCGTGACTGGCGTGTTCCAGCACTGCGTCGAATCAGAAAAGGGACAAGAGATCCTCAGAGACATTAACCAGGGGGAGTGCGGGCATCATGCCGCCTCTAGAACCCTGGTGGACAAGGCATTCCGCCACGAACTCTACTGGCCCACGGCCCTCGAGGAGGTCGTGGATCTGGTCGACAAATGCGAAGGCTGCCAGTTCTTCAGCGCAAAGAGCCACATGCCGCCTTCGGCCCTCAAAACCATCCCCCTGTCATGGCCTTTCGCCGTCTGGGGACTGGACATGGTAGGGCCCTTCAAGACGGCTCGTGGTGGCATGGCCCATCTCTTGGTAGCCGTCGACAAATTCACCAAGTGGATCGAGGCCAGACCTATCAAGAAGCTTGATGGCCCCACGGCTGTCAAGTTCATCACAGACATCTCTGTTCGATATGGCATCCCCCACAGCATCATCACCGACAACGGCACCAACTTCGCCAAAGGTGCTCTGGCACTCTACTGGTCCAAAGTAGGCATCCGGCTTGACTTGGCATCAGTGGCACATCCCAGTCGAATGGCCAAGCGGAGAGGGCCAATGGCCTGATCCTGGCCGGCATCAAGCCAAGACTGGTGGCACCACTTGTCAGGTCGGCCGGCTGCTAGATCAAAGAACTGTCGGCTGTACTATGGAGCCTCCGCACCACGCCCAACCGGTCGACCGGCTTCACTCCGTTCTTCCTCGTATACGGGTCCGGGGCTATTATTCCTACGGATATCGAGTTCGACTCGCCTCGGGTCACCCTATACACGAAAATAGAGGCAAAGGAGGCCAGAGAAGATGGTGTTGATCTCCTAGAAGAAGCAAGGGACTTGGCCTTGAGCCGAACGACCATCTATCAACAGAAGCTGAGATACTACCACAGCAAAAAGATCAAGCATCTCTCTTTCAGGGAGGGAGACTTCGTCCTCAGAAGAATCCAGCGCACTGTCGGCTAGCACAAGCTATCATCCCCATGGGAGGGACCCTTCATCATCAGTAGGGCGTTGCACAACAACGCTTACTACTTGATCGACACACAAAAGCCAAGGAAGCGCAAGAGGGACGACTCCGGCTAGGAGACGGAATGTCCATGGAACGAGGCGTTACTTCGCCCGTTCTACTGCTAGAAGGCAAATATCAAACATGGAAAGAGCATGCACATATGTATCTTTTTCCCTTTTCAGGGATCCTCAATGAATACAATGAAAAGAGCATGCCTCATGCTTCTTTTTAAAATTCATATCTAGAGTGCTCACTCTGCGACGCCCCTTGCTAGCTCTAGTAAGCTCGGGGGCTCGCTAGCCGCCCTGACGCCTTCCTTATGTTGTAGAAGAACACATAGTGTACACCGGACCGATCCCTGGTCACCTCGTAACAGCTTGTAGACCGGCTCCGGCCATCCGGCTAGCGAGGCGACGCCAGGTAAGGCCGGATGCATGCAAAGTTCGGCTACAAAAAGGTTGTCGGCTCGGGTTGGCTTGATCAATTTTACGGTCTCATTCAGGCCGGCCTCTGCTGGTTTATGTCTGAATCTTTAAGTCTTGATGGCTTCAAAAAATCTAAGTCTTGTGTTCTAAGGCCAGAAACCTCGACCCAGTCACAGACCGGCTCCCGGTTGTCGAGCTGGCGGGGTGGAAACTTGGGAATACAGGGATTGGAGAAAAAGAAGTCAACCATGAATCAAAAGATAAAGATATAAAACAACACACATGGCAATACGAATATAATGCTGAATACATACATTCAAAATGCATTGGCCCACGGCCGAGGTTCATTACACCCCCAAGTGGGTGGATGATAACCCACAAGTGTAGGGGATCGCAACAGTTTTCGAGGGTAGAGTATTTGACCCAAATTTGTTGATTCGCCAAAAGGGGAAGCTAAAGAATATTCTCAAGTATTAGTAGCTGAGTTTGTCAGATTCAACCACACCTGAAAGATTAGTGTGTGCAAGCAAAGTATCAGTAGCAAAGTAGTATGATAGCAACGGTGCCAGAAACAGATATGTTGACGGCAGACTATTCCTAACTGTTGTATCAATGGTGCTAGTAAGTTGCACGTGGATGGAGAACTATTCTTCCCCGACAACGGTGTCGGAAAAGGGTGTTGCAATAAGTAACCGTGAAGTAGCAAGGAACAGCAGTAGCAGCAGCTGCAGAGTAACAACAGTAGAAACAGTAGTAGCAAAGTGACCCAATCCCTTTTGTAGCAAGGGACAAGCCTGGACAAAGTAACATAGCAAGGACCAGTAGTAAAAGACTAGTAGGCAGTGGACCGGTGATGGATGAGTATGAGCGATGTGATTCATCATGTAACAGCTATAACACGGAGAGATAAGTAACTAGCTCCCGTTCGTCAATCTAATGTAGGCATGTATTTCGTATGTAGTCATATGTGCTTAGGGAAAAGAACTTGCATGACATCTATTGTCCATCCCTCCCGTGGCAGCGGGGTCCTAATGGAAACTACGGGATATTAAGGTTATCCTTTTAATAAAGAACCGGACCAGCACATTAACACTTGGTGAATACATGAACTCCTCATACTATGGTCATCTCCGGGAGTGGTTCCGGCTATTGTCACTCTGGGGTTGCCGGGTCATAACACATAGTAGGTGACTACAACTTGCAAGATAGGATCTAAAACACACATATATTGGCGACAACATAATAGGTTCAGATCTGAAATCATGGCACTCGGGCCATAGTGACAAGCATTAAGCATAGCCAAGTAGTAGCAACATCAATCAAGAACATAGTGGATCCTAGGGATGAATCCCCATCAAAACTAACTCGATTACATGATAGATCTCATCCAACTCATCACCGTCCAGCAAGCCTATGATGATATTACTCACGAACGATGAAGAGCATCATGGAATTGTCGATGGAGGAAGGTTGATGATGACGATGGCCACGATTTCCCCTCTCCAGAGCCCAGAACGGACTCCAGATCTGCCCTCCAGATGAAGAACAGGAGGTGGCAGCGCCTCTGTATCGTAAAACGCGATGAATCCTTCTCTCTGATTTTTTTCCGGGCGAGACGGAAGATATAGAGCTGAGTTTGGGGGCGGTGGTGCCACATGGGCCTTTTTCCACAAGCCCTCACGACGCGGCCTAAGGGGGTGGCCGCGGCCTGTGGGCTTGTGGCCCACTGGCACGCCCCCTCCGGTGGATCTTTGCGCAGGTATTTTTCTTTTATTCCAGAAAAAATCTCCATAAATTTTCAGCTAATTCCGAGAACTTTTATTTCTGCACAAAAACAACACCATGGCAATTCTGCTGAAAACAGCGTTAGTCCGGGTTAGTTCCATTCAAATCATGCAAATTAGAGTCCAGAACAAGGGCAAAAGAGTTCGGATAAGTAGATACGATGGAGACGTATCAACTCCCAAGCTTAAAGCCTTGCTCGTCCTCAAGCAATTCATTTGACAAACTGAAAGAGACAAAAGAAAAACTATGACGAACTCTGTTTGATCTTGTTGTTGCAACTATGTCTAACTCATATCCAGAGTTTCAGCAAGATTACAAGAAAACCACATAAGCAAATGACATCTAGACCTCATGGTAAACTCATATCAATGGCATAATGTCGGGGATATACCCCGTAGTATAACCCGGCTTGGAGTATGACCCGCCAAGGACTTGGCGACTCACCGACGACTCAGAAGTGACCTGGTGGGCGACTCATACTTGTCCCCACAGGCGACTTAGATAAATGACGAAGGCCCAAGGCCCGGCGTACACCCTGGCATAAGGCGACTCATAGAGAGGCTAGGAGGGCCGACTCACATAGAAGGCCCAAGAAGAGGAGAGACTCCCTCACTAAGGAAACAAGACCCGGATTAGGATTCAAGAGAGACTAGTCCTATTCCTACTCCTAGTAGGACTCTACATGTAAACCTACCCCTTCCACCTATATAAGGAGGGGCAAGGCGCCCCAAGAGGGACGAGATACACAACTTAGGTCTAGACAAGACAGATCATGAGATAGACAGATTAGACACCCACGAGATTAGAGGTGGCGAGTCTGCACCCTTGTAATCAAGATCATCATCTCCATCAATGGAACACAAGAGGGACGTAGGCTTTTACCTCCATCGGAGGGGCCGAACCTGGGTAAACTCGCGTCTCTCGATTCCGACCAACCCCTTCAAGCCGCCACATGGTTGCGATGGCCTCACACCTAAGTTCTCTCACGAGGACATCTGCCGTGACAAAACCACGACAGTTGGCGCCCACCGTGGGGCTGATCGCACGGTGGTATTGTGTTCTTGGAGGAAGCTGGATCGAGAAGCTCGCAAATTAATCAGGTGAAGAACACCCGGCGTGGGGCACCCTTGGGCTGCTTTGGCAAGTTCATCGTTCGTCGTAATGATCGAGACCGACGGAAGTTCCGTTCGGACACGAGCGAATCAACTAGTTGTATGGAGGCAACATCCCCAAGCAGGCTCTTGTGTCGGATCCAATCGAGGTATGGGCAACGTACGGCTGGACAGAGCACAAAGTCTGTTCGTGCAATCGTTTGTGAAGGTTCATTATTCCTCGGTTAAATCAGACCTGTGGATCGAAAGAAAGAATCGATCTACCGTATGTATCAACGTGAAGGCAGCAAGTCGCCAGGAGATTTGACAGATCGCTGCTGCTACTCGCGAACCAGAGGCGATCTGCTATGACATTTGAAGCCAAATTATTAGTAGTATGGTCAGGGAAATCAAAAGGATCAAAAAGAAAAAGAGTCCACGACCCGGAAGAAGTTACAGGCACGGACTCGCCGGCGTGCGTCCGAGTCGTCCCGATTCCGCCTGTGCCTTTCCGGGCCTCGATTCGCCGACGCGCGTCCGAACCGTCCCGATCCCGGCTCGGTTTCACCATGCGGGTCGCCGATGCCTTGCACCCCGAGTTGGTCCGCCGCCGTGACCTCGGGTCACCTCACCGTGTCCGAGCCGGCCTGCGCTTGCCTCGCCGCGCCTCCACTCCTGCACGCCGGCTCGCTTTGGCCTGTCGCTGAGCCGTGACCGCCCCTCCGCTGCACTGTGGCCGTTTTCCCGTCACCGCGCCTTGCTCCGAGCATAGCCTCTCGTCGCCACTGCCGACAGCCGGGGGCGTGAAACTGTTTTGCTCCTCTACACACCTGTAGCCGAGGCGTGAAACTGTTTTGCAGTTTATTCATCCAACTCCCACTAACGAAATTCGTCATTTGGTCAAAGGCTCCCGATCTTTGGAGAAAAATAGACTCTGCTTGCCAGGATAACACACTTGAGGCTGCCAAAGCTGAACACTGGACATCTTCAGAGTTTTTGTCTGTTCACTTGAGAGCGGGGCTGCGAGCAGATTCCGCTTCCTTGCTCCCGCTTTGCCTACTTGCAGCACACGAGCCGTCGGCACCCGCTCTTCCCCGCCCGCATCGCGCTGAAGTCTGCACCGCCACCAACTCACAAGGAGATCAAAGGAATTATCAAGCAATGCGGAGGAGACTGAAGAAAACACATCTATCACAAAAAGTGGATCCGAAAGCAGACTCCAAACGTTGTTGTTGCTAATATATATGTGGCACAATACTCCCACTAGTACTACTTCTCACTTGAAGATCAGGGGGCTAGAGTCGTATCATCATCAGGTCAAGACAAAGGAAGAGAAAAAGAGAAACAAATTCGCATGCAAGACATTCTACATCATCAACAGAGCTATACGCTGCACAACTACGTCGAGCCGCCGTGCCTTGCCGTGTGCCCTGCACAACGCCTCACTCCATCCATCCGCTCACGCGGCTGCGTCACCTCGCCACGCCCAGCCGCTGCCACACCTCGCCACTGTACCGCGCACCCGCCGGCTCGTCTCATCACCACAAGCAGTCGCCCCCGCCGCTTCTGCGTACCATTGATGCACCACGCGCGCTAGCTCGCCGCTGTTGACTCCGGTCCCTGCATAGCCGCCCTCGCAAGCCAGTAGCCCAAGAGGCTGTCTGGGGATGAAAAGGGAAGGACCGGTTGAGGAGATAAAAAAGACGTGGGAGACTCTTTGAAGATATAAGATAAAAGGAGATCACGTGGTGGTGGATGGGTCAAAGTACTATTTTTACTTCTCTGTCAAAACCAAGAGCAACAGAGGAATACGTCATTAATCAGCAGTATCCTTATTCATCCGATAGAAAATCTAGGTGATATTCATCCTATCTATTTTCTCTCATGCATATTAATTCATCCGAGAACAATTACTCTCGCTTGTAATATTTTACTATGCAGGACAATTACTCATAATAAAGGCGGTGTCATATTGCGAGAACGAAGCTCGCCAGGGCGACTCACTATCGGCGTCGACATACAGACGTCATGGACGACTCATTCATCTGCGCCAGTATACAATGACATGGCCAACTTGCCGTCCGCGCCGGTTTACAAATGACGCGGCCAACTCGCCGTACGCGCCGGCTTACGAATGACGAGGCCAAGTCGCCGTACGCGCCGGCTTACAAATGACGCGGCCAACTCGCCGTACGCGCCGGCTTACAAATGACGCGACCGACTCGCCATCCATGCTGGCTTACAACGTCATGGTTCGGTTTATATCAAACCGCCGGTGTAGTGCTCGCTTGTACGAGCTGCCCAACAGACGGACGCAAGTCGCCGCCCTCACGGCCCGGATTACATCAACCCACCGATGCAGTGCTCGCGTGTACGAGCCACCCAACAGAAGGACGCAAGTCGCCGCCCTCACGGCCCGGATTACATCAACCCAACGGTGCAGTTCTCGCTCATATGAGTCACCCAACAAATGTGTGCAAGTCGCCACCCTCACGGTCCGGACAACATCAACTTGCCGGTGCAGTGGCTTTGTATCTCGGAGATGGAGCGAGTACCAGTATCTTTTCTCTGCCGGTTTATGCCACAATCAAGTATGGAGATTCTCAAGCCGCCTCCTTGAGTCGATTTAAGACTCGGGGGCTACCTGGACATGGCCCGACAGGCTCAACTGGGAAGAATAATTCAAGAACCCCGGGTCATTACAAAAAAATTAAGCCGGTCTAAATACTTGAGCTTTTGATACAAAAGTCTCACTTGGGTGGCGCTTGAGCTTTCTGACTTGCCCTATCCTGTCGCGACCGTATGAGCCGACGAAACCATCATCTAGGGTGGCACTTGAGTTTTCTGACTCGCCCCATCCTGTCGCGACCTTATGAGCCGACGAAACCATCATCTAGGGTGCGCGCTTGAGCTTTCTGACTCGCCCCATCCTGTCACGACCTTATGAGCCGACGAAACCATCATCTAGGGTGGCGCTTGAGCTTTCTGACTCGCCCCATCCTATCGCGACCTTATGAGCCGACGAAACCATCATCTAGGGTGGCGCTTGAGCTTTCTAACTCGCCCCATCCTGTCGCGACCTTATGAGCCGACGAAACCATCATTTAGGGTGCACGCTTGAGCTTTCTGACTTGCCCCATCCTGTCGCGACCTTATGAGCCGACGAAACCATCATCTAGGGTGCGCGCTTGAGCTATTCTGACTCGCCCCATCCTGTCGCGACCTTATGAGCCGACGAAATCATTCTTGGGTGGCGTTTGAGCTTTTTGACTCGCCCTATCCTGTCGCGACCTTATGAGCCGACGAAATTGTTATTTTTTACCTTCCTGGCACTGCCACAAGGTTTTTCAGGCTTTTTGCTGACTCGCCTCAAAATATCTTGGGCCGATTGCTATTTATTATCACCCATTACTCACCGAGGTGCTAGCCACCGTGACTCACTGAGCCGGCTTATTATAAAATAGCTTGATGCCATACTTATCATATCATATACATGCATCATCTTGCATTGCATCATGCATCATACATACATATCATGCCGGTCTTCAAACCGGATCAACACATAAATTCTTGCAGGTGCAAATAAATCTTTGAATAGTCAATTTGGCTGGACTTTCATCATGGTTTATCATAACCAGTGTTAAATGATCGTGGTTTTTAATGCCAGCTCGGAAGAATTGACTATTGTCGAAGAGCCGCCCTATCACATATAATGCCGAGTCATCTAATTGACCGACCCTTGGATTTCTTCAACTTGTGCTCTGTAGTAGACTACAACACTTATGGATTTCTCAAACATATGGATTTCTCAAAGGATATATTTTCCGGGTTACATTGCAAACCACGGTCGAGGATTTCTTTTATCACAAAGGCATCATCAGCTCACAGAGTGGATATGATTTTATTGTACAATGGAAGGAATAGCCCCGAGTCGCTGCAGGCACGCAACCCGACACTTGGGGGCTACATTATTCAGATCAAGATTACATCAAAGTATGCAAGTCCCATGTCACTTCAAGCATGCACCATGACACTTGGGGGCTAATTCAATCCGCTTTTCAAATGATCACATCATCAAACAGACCCAGCTATTTCAAGAAGATAAGCCGGCCCTAGGTGGCTAATGGTTGCTCATTGTTCAAGTATGGATTCAAGGAAGATCCGGCCCATCACACACTGATGACCCGACCCTTGGGGGCTACAGGTAATATCGATATATCAAAAAATTAAAGAGCACATTTCATTCTGTCATGGAGGTGAAGTATTGGGAGACCAGTTTAGCGTATTTTTATCTAGTTGAAGCACCGGAAGACTGGCTCAACATCACACGGATTTGTCAATTGGAGTTCAGTTGTTTGACGGGGCACTACTAATAATGATGACCCGCCATTGTCAATCATGACCCGCCATTGTCAATCATAACCCGCCGAAGCAAGAGAAGCTAGTTCAACATTGTGTGGATTTCTTATTTCCCAAATTTTCATCAAGCCAAAGCATTGGAGGCCGACTCAATGGCATATGTATTTTATTACAAAGGACACGTACCTACGAGATGATTGAAGGCGGTTTGAAGAAACCCAGATTTTTCAAGGAGCCACTTCAGTAAATCAAGCCGGCCAGAGGATCAAGCCGGTCCCTTAAACTTATTTATTATTCCTTTTTGAGGAGCTTACCATGAATAAATTCAAGCTAACCTTGGGGGCTAATGTCGGGGATATACCCCGCAGTGTAACCCGGCTTGGAGTATGACCCGCCAAGGACTTGGCGACTCACCGACGACTCAACAGTGACCTGGTGGGCGACTCATACTTGTCCCCACAGGCGACTTAGATAAATGACGAAGGCCCAAGGCCCGGCGCACACCCTGGCATAAGGCGACTCATAGAGAGGCCAGGAGGGCCGACTCACATAGAAGGCCCAAGAAGAGGAGAGACTCCCTCACCAAGGAAACAAGACCCGGATTAGGATTCAAGAGATACTAGTCCTATTCCTACTCCTAGTAGGACTCTACATGTAAACCTACCCCTTCCACCTATATAAGGAGGGGTAAGGCGCCCCAAGAGGGACGAGATACACAACTTAGGTCTAGACAAGACAGATCATGAGATAGACAGATTAGACACCCACGAGATTAGAGGTGGCGAGTCTGCACCCTTGTAATCAAGATCATCATCTCCATCAATGGAACACAAGCAGGACGTAGGCTTTTACCTCCATCGGAGGGGCCGAACCTGGGTAAACTCGCGTCTCTCGATTCCGAGCAACCCCTTCAAGCCGCCACATGGTTGCGATGGCCTCACACCTAAGTTCTCTCACGAGGACATCTGCCGTGACAAAACCACGACACATAATCAACTAGCGAGTAAATAATAATAAGCCTCAAATGTCAACACTTCAATCAAAACAACATGAAGCAGTACGAATAGATGGTATTTCGCTAGCTCTTTTTGAGACCGCAAAACATAAATGCAGAGCACCTTCAAAGACCAAGCGTGACTAAACATTGTAATTCATGGAAAATAAGATCCAATCACAGTCATACTCAACACAGTTAAAAGCAAAGCATAAAAATGATAGAGGTGCTCTCTAATTGGTGCTTTTATAAGAGGAGGATGACTCAACAGGAACATAAATAGACAGGCCCTTCACAGAGGAAAGCATTGATTTGTAGAGGTGCCAGAGCTCAAGCTTTGAAAACAGAGATAATAATTTTGGGTGGCATGCTTTCATTGTCAACACAATGACTAAGAGTTCTCAACATCTTCCATGCTACACATGCTATAGGCGGTTCCCAAACAGAAAGTAAAGTTTTGACTCCCCCACCACCAATCAATCACACTCCACGGCTAGCCGAATCCTCGGGTACCGTCCATACCAACATCAATCCTGAGGGGGTTTGTTTGCAATTATCTTTTCGATTTGAGCATGGAACTGGGAATTCCAATTGCCGGCCCCTTTCTCGTGAATGATAGTGAATAAACACATATCGAGGATAACATGCCTAGCATGGAAGATACCAATAGCCCCCTGTCACCACATGAGCGGTTCGGGCATGCAAAACAGATTATTTCTTGAAGATTCATAGAGTGGCACATGCAAATTTACTTGGAACGGTAGGTAGATACCGCATATGGAACAACTTTGGGTTTAGGGAAGTGGATGCACAAGCAGTGTTCCTGCTTAGTACAAGTGAAGGCTAGCAAAAGACTGGGAAGCGACCAACTAGAGAGCGACAACAGTCATCAAAATGCATTGAGATTAACTAACATTGAGTGCAAGCATGAGTAGGACATAAATCACCATGAACTTGAACATCATAGAGGCTATGTTGATTTTGTTTCAACTACGTGCATGAACATGCGCCAAGTCAAGCCACTTGAATCATTCAAAGGAGGATACCATCCTATCATACTACATCATAGTCATCTCAACATTCATGTTGGCAACCAAGGCAAACCATTATAAGCTCCTAGCTAAGTAAGCATGGCATAAGCAACTATGATCTCTAAGTTGTCATTGCAAACATGTTTCTCTCACAACAAAGCTGAATCAGGCATGATGAGCTAGTCATATTTACAAAAACAAAATAGATCGAGTTCATACCAGCTTTTCCAGGCTCAGTCACTTCATCATATATCGTCATTATTGCCTTTCACTTGCATGACCGAACGATGTGAACAATAATAAGCGTGCTCGTGCATTGGACTAAAGCTGGAATCTGCAGACAAACACAAAGGAGAAGACAAAGTAATATGGCTCTTTGAAAGCTAAATAGGTATGCATGCAAGAGCCACTAAACATTGTAACCATTGTCTTCTACCTTGACCCAAAGAAAAGGAAAACTATTTACACGGGAAAGCTGTCAAAAAGCAAAAGAAGAAAAGAAACATTTTGGGGTTTTCTCAAACTAGACAGACACATGAAAAGAAAATGAGAAAAAGAAAATAAAACTAGCATGGATGATACAGTGGCAAAGTCTTAACACCAGCTAAGAGAGTGAAAGCATAAGCAAGAATGTAAAGTCGGTGAGAACACGTGCGCCCCCAAGCTTAGGCTTTTGGACTAAGTTGGTCTACTCCCAAGGATGGTCCTGGCGAAACCCAAAATCATAATGGGGGTTATACGGGAGCGCTGCAGCCACTGCCTGAATAGCTGCCTCACGGAGATGAGCAGCCTTTGCCTCCCTCTCATGCTTCTCTGCCTCTCCTCTGGTTATGTAATATCTCCGTTTTACCGGAAAGTCAAAGAAGGCAGGAGCAGGAAGGGTAATATGGAAAACACACTGTCGGCTAAATATCAAATGGTACAGGAGGGATTCGTCATCCCTCTCAAGGAACTAATAGCGTGTCAAAGCGACACGGTCAAGGAAAGTTGTATGGAGCGGGGGATCTCCTTCGCGGATGGGTACTCCAAGAAAATTTGCTATGCGAGTGGCATAGATCCCACCAAAGAAATCCCCTTTAGTAGCATTCTTATTCAGCCTCCTTGCTATAATAGCTCCCATGTTAAAGCTTTTATCACCTGTCACTGCGCTCTTAAGGATACTAAGGTCGGGTGCGCAGAGGTGACAATGCTCAATATTGCCATTAATGCATCTGCCTATGAAGAGGGCAAAGTAATGCAAGGTAGGAAAATGAATACTCCCCATGGTAGCTTGCGTAATGTCTCTAGTTTCTCCAACAGTAATACCAGAGCAAAAATCTCTAACCGAAGATTTAGGAGGATCATTGAGGCTACCCCAAATAGGTATTTTGCAAATTCTATCGAAATCCTCTAAATCCATGGTATAAGATTTATCATAGAGATCAAACAGTACCGATGTTTCACGGCCAGATGAAAATTTGAATCTACAAAGAAAAGAGGCAGTGAGAGCAACATACTGTTCACATTTATCGGAGATGAATTCTTCGAGTCCGACGTTGTGAACAAGTGCATCAAACTCATCTTTGAAACCTGCATCAATCATAAATTCATCAGAAGGCCATTCACATGGTTGTACCTGCGCGTCCCTTGGTTGGAAAGGATCAGGCTCCCGAATCGCAAGACGGGGACTTCTCTTGCTTCAGAACCACCATGAAAGTTTCTCCTGAACATCTTCCTTTTCTGAAATTTTCAATGACCCAAAGGAAAAGTAAACAAGGCTCAACTAAACTAGTAGCAACTACTCCCACAAGTGCCTAGAGGCCATATTACGCATCAAAACTACTTGGGACCAACTAGAATTAGCATGCAAAGCTCAAGAACATGGTCACCAAGGAAGCAAAAATACGCAAAGTATAAGGCACATGACCATAAAAGATATTACTCATATAAATAGAACAACCATTATTCTCTGACTTAAATGAGTAACCGTCTCGCAATGAACAAGATCCAGATATAATGTTCATGCTCAATGCAAGCACTAAATAACAATTATTTAAGTGCATCACTAATTCCAATGGTAACTGAAGTGAGACCGTGCCGACGACGATTGCATCAACCTTGGAACCATTTCCCACGCACATCGTCACTTCATCCTTCGCCAGCCTTCATTTATTCTGCAGTTCCTATTTCGGGTTGCAAATGTGAGCAACAGAACCGGTATCAAATACCCAAGCACTACTACGAGAGCTCGTGAGGTACACATCAATAACATGTATAACATATATACCTTGTTTTGCATTGGCCGCCTTCTTATCAGCAAGATACTTGAGGCAGTTGCGCTTCGAGTGACCACTCTCCTTGCAATAATTGTTGGAAATATGACCTAGAGGCAATGATAAAATAGTTATTATTTTATTTCCTGTGACAAGATAATCGTTTATTATCCATGCTATAATTTTTTTTAATTAAAGCATATATACATGTGTGGATACATAGACAAAACAATGTCCCTAGCAAGCCTCTAGTTGGCTAACCAGTTGATCAATGATAGTCAAGGTTTTCTAACTATATGCAAGTGTTGTCACTTGATAACTTGATCACATCACTAGGAGAATCATGTGATGGACTAGACCCAAACTATGAACGTAGCATATTGATCGTGCCATTTTATTGCTATTGTTTTCTGCGTGTAAAGTATTTATTCCTATGACCATGAGATTGCTACGGGGACATAAATCCTTATGTTGCCTCTTGAGCTTGCGTCAGTTTTTCCCTTGAAGAGGAAAGGCTGGTGCAGCACAGGAGCAGTAAGTATTTCCCTCAGTTTGAGAACCAAGGTATCAATCCAGTAGGAGAATCGTGCCAAGTCCAGAGTACCTGCGCAAACACAAAAGAGCTTGCACCCAACACTATAAAGGGGTTGTCAATCCCTTCAAGATTGATTGCAAAGTGAGATCTGAACGCGGAAAGTGCAACGAAGTAAAACTGTAAGGCTGAAAATATGGTGTGAAGTAGACCCGGGGGCCATAGTGTTCACTAGAGGCTTCTCTCAAAATAGCAAATAATACGGTGGGTGAACCAATTACTGTTGAGCAATTGATAGAACCGCGCAAAGTCATGATGATATCTAAGGCAATGATCATACATATAGGCATCACATCCGAGACAAGTAGACCGATACTTTCTGCATCTACTACTATTACTCCACACATCGACTGCTATCCAGCATGCGTCTAGTGTATTGAGTTCATGGTGAGCATAGTAACGCTTTAAACAAGATGACATGATGTAGAGGGATAAACTCAAACCAATGATGAAAACCCCATCTTTTTACCCTTGATGGAAACAACACGATGCGTGCCTCGCTACCCCTTCTGTCAAAGGGTGAGGTCAGCGCACGGTATGAACCGAAAACCAAGAACTTCTCCCATTGCAAGAATCATAGATCAAGTTGGCCAAACAAAACCCACAACTCGAAGAGAATTCCAAGGATATGAAATCATGCATATGAGGAATCAGAAGAAACTCAAATAAGATTCATAGATAATCTGATCATAAATCCACAATTCATCGGATCTCGACAAACACACCGCAAAAGAAGATTACATCGGATAGATCTCCATGAAGATCATGGAGAACTTTGTATTGAAGATCCAAGAGAGAGAACAAGCCATCTAGATACTAGCTATGGACCCTAAGGTCTATGGTGAACTACTCACGCATCATAAGAGAGGTCATGGTGTTGATGAAGAAGCCCTCCGTATCCGAATCCACCTTCCGACAGGGCACCAGAATGTGCCCAGATGGGATCTTGCGGAGACAGAAGCTTGCGGCGGTGGAAAAGTATTTTCGTGGATCCCTTCTTCAGTTTTGGAATTTTTCTGAATTTATAGGCGGAAGAGGTAGGGCAGACGTGCCACAGGGGGCCCACATGCCTGCTAGGCGCGGCCCCCCTGGCCGTGCCTAGGGGGCTTGTGGGGTCCCCTGCTGGCCCCTGCCTTGGTTCTCAAGTCTGGTGCGTATCTTCTGTTCCGGAAAAAAATCTTTTTGGAAGTTTTATTCCATTTGGACACCGTTTAAAATTCTCCTCTCAAAAGGGTGAAAAACACGGAAAAAAACAAGAACTGGCACTTGGCACTGAGTTAATAAGTTAGTCCCAAAAAAGATATAAAAGACATACAAAACATCCAAAGTTTGACAAGATAATAGCATGGAACCATAAAAAATTATAGATACGTTGGAGACGTATCAAGCATCCCCAAGCTTAACTCCTGCTCGTCCTTGAGTAGGGAAGTGATAAAGACTGAATTTTTGATTTGGAATGATTCCTAGCATAGTTGTCCATTGTAACTTCTTTCGTGTGACATGAATGTTCAGATCCATAAGATTCAAAACAATAGTTTGCTATTGACATGAAAACAATAATACTTCAAGCAAACTAGCAAGGTAATCCTGAACTTTCGAAATAACAAGGCCAAAGAAAGTGATCCCTACAAAATCATATAGTTTGGCTATGCTCCATCATCCCCACACAACTAATTTAAATCATGCACAACCCAGGTATTGGCCAAGTAATTGTTTTCGCACTCTTACTTTCTCAAACCTTTTTTTAACTATCATGCAATACATGAGCTTGAGCCATGGATATATCACTATAGGTGGAATAGAGTGTGGTGGTGGTTGTGAGACAAAAAGGAGGAGATGGTCACATTGACTCGGCGTATTAAAGGGCTATGGAGATGCCCATTAATATATATCAATGTGAATGAGCAGAGATTGCCATACAAAGGATGCACTAGAGCTATAAGTATGTGAAAGCTTAAAAGGAGAACTAGTGGGTGTGCATCCAACTTGCTTGCTCACGAAGACCTAGGGCAACTTGAGGAAGCTGTTGGAATTATGCCCTAAAGGCAATAATAAATATAGTTATTATTATAATTCCTGTATCAAGATAATCTTTTATTATCCATGCTATAATTGTATTGAATGAAGACTCATTTACATGTGTGGATACATAGACAAAACACCGTCCCTAGCAAGCCTCTAGTTGGCTAGCCAGTTGATCAAATTTTTTGTTTCCCATGCGATGTTCCCCAACAGTGGCATCATTTGCTAGGTTCATGCGTAGATGTCTTATCGAGTAGAACACAAAAGTTTTTGTGGGCGGTGATGTGCATTTTGCTGCCCTCCTTAGTCTTTTCTTGATTCCGCGGTATTGTTGGATTGAAGCGGCTTGGACCGACATTACTCGTACGCTTACGAGAGACTGGTTTCATCGTTACGAGTAACGCCGTTGCTCAAAGATGACTGGCAAGTGTCGGTTTCTCCAACTTTAGTTGAATCGGATTTGACCGAGGAGGTCCTTGGATGAGGTTAAATAGCAACTCATATATCTCCGTTGTGGTTTTTGCGTAAGTAAGATGCGATCCTACTAGATACCCTTGGTCACCACGTAAAACATGCAACAACAAAATTAGAGGACGTCTAACTTGTTTTTGCAGGGTATGCTTGTGATGTGATATGGCTAACGATGTGATGTGATATATTGGATGTATGAGATGATCATGTTGTAATAGAAATATCGACTTGCACGTCGATGGTACGGCAACCGACAGGAGCCATAGGGTTGTCTTTATACTAACGTTTGTGCTTGCAGATGCGTTTACTATTTTGCTAGGATGTAGCTTTAGTAGTAATAGCATGAGTAGCACGACAACCCCGATGGCAACACGTTGATGGAGATCATGGCGTGGCGCCGGTGACAAGAAGATCGTGCCGGTGCTTTGGAGATGAAGATCAAGAAGCACGTGATGATGGCCATATCATGTCACTTATGAATTGCATGTGATGTTAATCCTTTTATGCACCTTATTTTGCTTTGAACGACGGTAGCATTATGAGGTGATCTCTCACTAAAATTTCAAGACGAAATTGTGTTCTCCCCGACTGTGCACTGTTGCTACAGTTCGTCGTTTCGAGACACCACGTGATGATCGGGTGAGATAGACTCAACGTTCACATACAACGGGTGCAAAATAGTTGCGCACGCAGAACACTCGGGTTAAGCTTGACGAGCCTAGCATGTGCAGACATGGCCTCGGAACACATGAGACCGAAAGGTCGATCATGAATCATATAGATGATATGATTAGCATAGGGATGCTTACCACTGAAACTATACTCAACTCACGTGATGATCGGACTTGAGCTAGTGTAAGTGGATCATGAACCACTCAAATGACTAGAGAGATGTACTTTTTGAGTGGGAGTTTAGTGAATAATTTGATTAAGTTAAACTCTAATTATCTTGAACATAGTCTAAGTCCACTTTGAATATATTTGTGTTGTAGATCATGGCTCACGCGACAGTCATCCTGAATTTTAATACGTTCCTAGAGAAAGCTAAGTTGAAAGATGATGGAAGCAACTTTGTAGACTAGGCTCGTAATCTTAAAGCTAATCTTACAAGCTGGGAAGAAGGATTATGTCCTTAATGCTGCATTAGGAGATGAACCACCCGCTACGGCTGATCGGGATGTTAAGAACGCTTGGTTAGCACGTAAGGAGGACTACTCAATAGTTCAATGTGCAGTCTTGTATGGCTTAGAACCGGGACTTCAACGTCGCTTTGAGCGTCATGGAGCATTTGAGATGTTCCAGGAGTTGAAGTTTATCTTTCAGAAGAACGCCCGGATCGAGAGGTATGAGACCTCCGATAAATTCTATGCTTGCAAGATGGAGGAAAACTCATCTGTCAGTGAACATGTGCTCAAAATGTCTGGGTACTCAAACCGTCTAGCTGAGCTGGGGATTGAACTCCCGCAAGAAGCTATCACTGACAGAATCCTTCAATCACTGCCGCCAAGCTATAAAGGCTTTGTATTGAACTACAACATGCAAGGGATGAACAAGTCTCCCGGCGAGTTGTTTGCGATGCTGAAAGTCGCAGAGTCTGAACTCCGTAAAGAGCATCAAGTGTTGATGGTGAATAAAACCACTAGTTTCAAGAGAAACGGCAAGGGCAAGAAGGGCAATTCGAAGAAGAGCGGCAAGCCTATTGCCAATCCGACGAAGAAACCCAAAGCTGGACCTAAGCCTGAAACGGAGTGTTACTATTGCAAGGGTATGGGTCACTGGAAGCGCAATTGCCCCAAGTATCTGGCAGATAAGAAGGCGGCCAAAGAAAAATCAGGTATATTTGATATACATGTTATTGATGTGTACTTAATCGGCTCTCATAGTAGTGCCTGGGTATTTGATACCGGTTCTGTTGCTCATATTTCCAACTCGAAACAGGAACTGCGGAATAGACGAAGGCTGGCAAAAGATGAAGTGACGATGCGCGTAGGAAATGGTTCCAAGGTTGATGCAATCGCCGTCGGCACAGTGTCACTTCAGTTACCGTCAGGATTAGTGATGAACTTAAATCATTGTTATTTAGTGCCTCCGTTGAGCATGAACATTATATCTGGATCTTGTTTATTGCGAGACGGTTACTCTTTTAAGTCAGAGAATAATGGTTGTTCTATTTCTATGAGTAACATCTTTTATGGTCATGCACCGAATGTGAGAGGATTGATTGAATCTTGATAGCGATACGCATATACATAACATTGAGACCAAAAGAGTTAGAGTTAACAATGATAGGGCCATATTTTTGTGGCACTGCCGCTTAGGTCATATTGGTGTAAAGCGCATGAAGAAACTCCATGCTGATGGACTTTTGGAGTCACTTGACTTTGATTCACTTGACACGTGCGAACCATGCCTCATGGGCAAGATGACTAAGACTCCGTTCTCCGGAACAATGGAGTGTGCAAGTGACTTGTTGGAGATCATACATACCGATGTGTGTGGTCCGATGAGCGTGGAGGCACGCGGCGGATATCGTTATTTTCTCACCTTCACTGACGATTTAAGTAGATATGGTTATGTCTACTTGATGAAGCACAAGTCTGAAACATTTGAAAAGTTCAAACAATTTCAGAGTGAAGTGGAAAATCATCGTAACAAGAAGATCAAGTTCCTACAGTCTGATCGTGGGGGTGAATATCTGAGTTTCAAGTTTGGTACTCACTTAAGACAATGTGGAATTGTTTCACAGTTAACACCGCCTGGAACACCACAGCGTAATGGTGTGTCCGAACGTCGTAATCGTACTCTATTAGAGATGGTGCGATCTATGATGTCTCTTACTGATTTGCCGTTATCGTTTTGGGGTTATGCATTAGAAATAGCTGCATTCACTTTAAATAGGGCACCATCAAAATCCGTTGAGACGACACCATACGAACTGTGGTATGGCAAAAGGCCAAAGTTGTTGTTTCTTAAAGTTTGGGGATGTGATGCTTATGTCAAAAAGCTTCAGCCTGAAAAGCTGGAACCCAAAGCGGAAAAGTGCGTCTTCATAGGTTACCCAAAAGAGACAGTTGGGTACACCTTCTATCTCAAATCCGAGGGCAAAGTGTTTGTTGCTAAAAACGGAGCTTTTCTCGAGAAGGAGTTTCTCTCGAGAGAATTGAGTGGGAGGAAGATAGAACTTGACGAGGTTGTCAAACCTCTCATCCCTCTGGATGGTGGCGCAGGGCAAGGGGAAACCTCTGTCATTGCGACGCCGGTTGAGGAGGAAGTTAATGATGATGATCATGAAACTCCAGTTCAAGTTCCTATCGAACCGCGCAGGTCGACGAGACCACGTGCTGCTCCAGAGTGGTACGGTAATCCCGTCTTATCAATCATGTTGTTAGACAACAATGAACCTGTAAATTATGAAGAACCAATGGTGGGCCCAGATTCCAACAAATGGCTAGAGGCCATGAAATCCGAGATAGGATCCATGTATGAGAACAAAGTGTGGACTTTGGAGGTACTACCTGAGGGCCGCAAGGCTATTCAGAACAAATGGATCTTTAAGAGGAAGACGGACGCTGACGGCAATGTGACCATTTATAAAGCTCGACTTGTGGCGAAGGGTTTTCACAAGTTCAAGGAGTTGACTACGATGAGACATTCTCACCCGTAGCGATGCTTAAGTCCGTCAGAATCATGTTAGCAATAGCTGCATTTTTCGATTATGAGATCTGGCAGATGGATGTCAAAACGGCGTTCCTTAACGGTTTCCTTAAGGAAGAGTTGTATATGATACAACCCGAAGGTTTTGTCGATCCTAAGAATGCTAACAAGGTGTGCAAGCTCCAGCGATCCATTTATGGACTGGTGCAAGCATCTCGGAGTTGGAACAAACGCTTTGATGAGGTGATCAAAGCATTTGGGTTTATACAAGTGGTTGGAGAATCTTGTATTTACAAGAAAGTGAGTGGGAGCTCTGTGGCGTTTCTGATATTATATGTGGATGACATATTACTGATTGGAAACAACGTAGAGTTCTTGGAGAGCATAAAAGGTTACTTGAATAAAAGTTTCTCTATGAAGGACCTAGGAGAAGCTGCTTACACTCTAGGCATTAAGATCTATAGGGATAGATCAAAATGCCTGATAGGACTTTCACAAAGCACATACCTTGATAAAGTTTTGAAGAGGTTCAAAATGGAACAGTCCAAGAAAGGGTTCTTGCCAGTTCTACAAGGTATGAGATTGAGTAAGACTCAGTGCCCAGCAACTGATGAAGATAGAGAGCATATGCGCTCCGTCCCCTATGCTTCAGCCATAGGTTCTATCATGTATGCGATGCTGTGCACTAGACCGGATGTTAGCCTGGCCATAAGTATGGCAGGTAGGTTCCAGAGTAATCCAGGAGTGGATCACTGGACAGCGGTCAAGAATATCCTGAAGTACCTGAAAAGGACTAAGGAGATGTTTCTCGTGTATGGAGGTGACGAAGAGCTCGCCGTAAAAGGTTACGTCGATGCAAGCTTTGACACAGATCCGGACGACTCTAAGTCGCAAACCGGATACGTATTTATTCTTAATGGGGGTGCGGTAAGCTGGTGCAGTTCCAAGCAAAGTGTCGTAGCAGATTGTACATGTGAAGCGGAGTACATGGTTGCCTCGGAGGCAGCTAAGGAGGGTGTCTGGATGAAGCAGTTCATGACGGATCTTGGAGTGGTGCCAAGCGCACTGAATCCAATAACCTTGTTCTCTCATAACACGGGCGCCATTGCCTTAGCAAAGGAACCACGGTTTCACAAGAAGACCAGACACATCAAACGACGCTTCAACCTCATCCGCGACTACGTCGAGGGAGAGGACGTAAATATATGCAAAGTGCACACGGATGTGAATGTAGCAGACCCGCTGACTAAACCTCTTCCACGGCCAAAGCATGATCAACACCAGAACTGTATGGGTGTTAGATTTATTACAATGTAATTCGCATGATGATGTGAGGGCTAGATTATTGACTCTAGTGCAAGTGGGAGACTGTTGGAATTATGCCCTAGAGGCAATAATAAATATAGTTATTATTATAATTCCTGTATCAAGATAATCGTTTATTATCCATGCTATAATTGTATTGAATGAAGACTCATTTACATGTGTGGATACATAGACAAAACACCGTCCCTAGCAAGCCTCTAGTTCGCTAGCCAGTTGATCAAAGATAGTCAGTGTCTTCTGATTATGAACAAGGTGTTGTTGCTTGATAACTGGATCACGTCATTAGGAGAATCACGTGATGGACTAGACCCAAACTAATAGACGTAGCATGTTGATCGTGTCATTTTGTTGCTACTGTTTTCTGCGTGCCAAGTATTTATTCCTATGACCATGAGATCATATAACTCACTGAAACCGGAGGAATGCTTTGTGTGTATCAAACGTCGCAACGTAACTGGGTGACTATAAAGATGCTCTACAGGTATCTCCGAAGGTGTTAGTTGAGTTAGTATGGATCAAGATTGGGATTTGTCATTCCGTGTGACGGAGACGTATCTCGGGGCCCACTCGGTAATACAACATCACAGACAAGCCTTGCAAGCAATGCAACTTAGTGTAAGTTGCGGGATCTTGTATTACGGAACGAGTAAAGAGACTTGCCGGTAAACGAGATTGAAACAGGTATACGGATAGTGACGATCGAATCTCGGGCAAGTAACATACCGAAAGACAAAGGGATTGACATACGGGATTATATGAATCCTTGGCACTGAGGTTCAAACGATAAGATCTTCGTAGAATATGTAGGATCCAATATGGGCATGCAGGTCCCACTATTGGATATTGACCGAGGAGTCTCTCGGGTCATGTCTACATAGTTCTCGAACCCGCAGGGTCTGCACACTTAAGGTTCGACGTTGTTTTATGCGTATTTGAGTTATATGGTTGGTTACTGAATGTTGTTCGGAGTCCTGGATGAGATCACGGACGTCACGAGGGTTTCCGGAATAGTCCGGAAACGAAGATTGATATATAGGATGACCTCATTTGATTACCGGAAGGTTTTTCGGAGTTACCGGGAATGTACCGGGAATGACGAATGGGTTCCGGGAGTTCAACGGGGGGGGGGGGGGGGCAACCCACCCCGGGGAAGCCCATAGGCCATAAGGGTGGCGCACCAACCCTTAGTGGGCTGGTGGGACAGCCCAAAAGGGCCCTATGCGCCATAGAGATAAAAATCAAAGAGAAAAAAAAAGGGAGGTGGGAAGGAAGGGAAGGACTCCCACCCACCAAACCAAGTCCAACTCGGTTTGGGGGGGGGAGTCTTCCCCCCTTGGACTCGACCGACCCCCTTGGGGCTCCTTGAGCCCCAAGGCAAGGTCCCCGCCCTCCCACCTATATATACGGAGGTATTGGGGCTGATTTGAGACGATTTTTCCATGGCAGCCCGACCACATACCTCCACGGTTTTTCCTCTAGATCGCGTTTCTGCGGAGCTCGGGCGGAGCCCTGCTGAGACAAGGTCATCACCAACCTCCGGAGCGCCGTCACGCTGCCGGAGAACTCTTCTACCTCTCCGTCTCTCTTGCTGGATCAAGAAGGCCGAGATCATCGTCGAGCTATACGTGTGCTGAACGCGGAGGTGCCGTCCGTTCGGTACTAGATCGTGGGACTGATCGCGGGATTGTTCGCGGGGCGGATCGAGGGACGTGAGGACATTCCACTACATCAACCGCGTTCACTAACGCTTCTGCTGTACGATCTACAAGGGTACGTAGATCACTCATCCCCTCTCGTAGATGGACATCACCATGATAGGTCTTCGTGCGCGTAGGAAATTTTTTGTTTCCCATGCGACGTTCCCCAACAGAAGCCCATCCTTGGAATATACAAGCCAAGTTATATAATGAAAATTACCACTAGCATATGGTGGTGAAAAAACAAGATGCTCTCAATCATGAATAACATGGTGCTATTATGAAGCACAAGTGTGGAAGAAGATAGTAGCATTGTCCCTTCTCTCTTTTTCTCTTTTTTTTATTTGGGCTCTTTGGCCTCTTTTTTCCTTTCTTTTTTTTATTTGGGCTCTTTGGGCCCTTTTTTTTTATTTTCTCACATGGGACAATGCTCTAATAATGATGATCATCACACTTTTATTTACTCACATCTCAAAGCTTAGAACGATGATGACTCTATAGGAAATGTCTCCGGTAGCGTACCGGGATATGATCATTTAAATGCAATATGAGAGTGACGGCACAAGTCATGAGACGGAATGGTGGAAGTTGCATGCCAATATATCTCAGAATGGCTATGAAAATGCCATAGTAGGTAGGTATGGTGGCTGTTTTGAGGAAGGCATATGGTGGGTTTGTGCACCGGCGAAAATTGCGCGGTACTAGAGAGGCTGGCAATGGTGGAAGGTGAAAGTGCATCTATACCATGGACTCACATTAGTCATGAATAACTCACATACTTGTTGCGGAAGTTTTATTAGTAATCGAAACAAAGTGCTAAAGGCATACTCCTGTGGGAAGGGTTGGTAGGTGTAAACCATCGCGCGATCCCGACCGCAACACAAAGGATGACAATCAATAGATCAATTGTGCTCCGACTTCCTAACATAGCGGGTTCACCATACGTGCATGTTACGGGAATCACTAACTTCAACACAAGTATTTCTAGATTCACGACACCATACTAACACAACTCTTAATATTACCAAATCCACGTCTCAAAACTAATTGAGAGGAATCAAACTTGTCTTTCTACTGAATGCACATGAAGGTGGAAGTTTTATTGTATCCTCTTTGGGTACCTATCACCTTTGGGATTACTTTCATAGCACAAACCAACTACCAAGTCACACACCGCCATGCTCTAAAATATCTATGTGAAGCACACAGAGCAAAATTATCTATCTCTAAAGATATAAGTGAAGCACAATGAGTATTCTAGAAAATTCATGATGAGTGCATGTCTCTCTCAAAAGGTGTGCAGCAAGGATGATTGTGACACAACAAAAAGAAAAGACTCCTACGATACAAGACGCTCCAAGCAAAGCACATATCATGTGGTGAATAAAAATATAGCTCTAAGTAATGTTATGGATGGATTGTAGATGAAAGAGGGGATGCCCGACGCTCCAAGCAAAGCACATATCATGTGGTGAATAAAAATATAGCTCTAAGTAATGTTACCGATGGATTGAAGATGAAAGAGGGGATGCCTTCCCGGGTCATCCCCAAGCTTAGGCTTTTTGGTGTCCTTGAATTTGGCTTGGGATGCTTTGGGAATCCCCAAGCTTGAGCTCTTTCCACTCTTTATCCCTTTGTCCATGAGAACATCACCCAAAACTTGAAAACTTCACAACACAAAACTTAAACAAAAACTCGTGATATCATTAGCACAAGAAAACAAACTACCACCTCTTTAGGTACTGTAGAAAACTTGATTTCTATTCATATTGGTGTTAGATTACTGTATTATCACTTTTCCATGGCTAGTACCCCCCGATACTATCCATAGTTTCATCAAAACAAGCAACCAACTCAACAAAAACAGAATCTGTCAAAAACAGACCAGTCTGTAGCAATCTGTATACTTCGTATACTTCTGGTTCCTCAAAAATTCTGAAAAATTATGACTGCCTGGGCAAAAGGCATATCAACCAGCAGCAAAAAGAATAAACTCAAAAGCTCTTTATGAATAAAAATGAAAAATAATCTCGTGAACGAAAAGTTTCTGTCTTTTTCCAGCAGGATCAAACAACCATTACCAAGACTAGTCATAAAGGTTTTGCTTGGCTCAAACACAAAAAGAAACAAAAAAGACACAATCATAACAGAATTACGATGGTGTGGACGCAACAAAACAGAAAGAAAAAGATAAATTCATTGGGTTGGCTCCCAACAAGCGCTATTTTTTAACGCCCTTAGCTAGGCATAAGGTGATAGAATCACGTATCGTCGTCTTTGGTGCTCAAACCATAAGTAGCGCTCATCATAGATTCATAAGGAAATCTTATTTTATTTCTAGAAAAATGTTCCATGCCCTTCTTTAAAGGAAACTGAAATATAATATTCCCTTCCTTCATATCGATGATAGCACTGATAGTCCTTTGGAAAGGTCTACCAAGAATGACAGGGCATGTAGGATTGCAATCAATGTCAAGCACAATGAAATCCACGGGTACATAGTTCCTATTTGCAATAATAAGAAGATCATTGATCCTTCCCATGGGTTTCTTGACAGTAGAATCCGCAAGATGCAAATAAAAGAACACTCCTCAATCTCATTAAAACCCAGAACATCACATAAAGACTTTGGAATCGTGGAAAAACTAGCACCCAAATCACACAAAGCATTGCATTCATAGTTTTTGATTTTGATTTTGATAGTTGGTTCCCACTCATCATGAAGCTTTCTAGGGATAGAAACTTCCAATTCAAGTTTCTCTTCAAGAGATTTTATCATAGCATCGACGATATGATCGGTAAAGGCCTTGTTTTGTCTATAAGCGTGTGGAGAGTTTAGCATGGATTGCATTAAGGAAATGCATTCAATCAAGGAGCAACTATCATAATTGAATTCCTTGAAATCCAAAGTAGTAGTTTCATTACTACTCAAGGTTTTAATATCTTCTACTCCACTTTCAATGCTTTTAGCATCAAGATAGATGGACTCCGAATCATTGGGGCGTTTTTCAACCAAAGTGGATTCATATCCAGCCCCATTATCATTTGGTTTGACACAAGAAAACAAAGATTCAGTCGGAGTCACACCAAGCACTTTAAGATCTTCGTGATTCTTATCACGCGAACACGTCCTTTTAAGCCATTCATGTCTAGCACGAATTTGGACGTTTCTTTCTTTGCTCTCACTCATGGAAACACGCATAATTTCAAAGTTTCATCCATATTGATCTTGGGAGGAGCACATCTAACTTTCAAAGCATCAATATCACTAGACATTCTATCAATGCTCCTAGCCAAATCGTCAATTTTGAGTAGTTTTTCCTCTATGGACGCATTGAAAATCTTTTGCGAGTTAATAAACTCTTTGATATTACTCTCTAGATCGGAGGGAAATCTATTGTAATTTCCATAAGTATTGTTGTAGGAGTTGCCAAAGTTATTAGAGGGGTTACTAGGAAAAGGCCTAGGAACATAGTTTCCTCTAAAAGCATTGTTGTTGCCAAAATTATTACTACCAACAAAATTAACGTCCAAGCTAGCATTGCTACTATCAATCAAGGAAGACAAGGGCATGTCATTCGGGTCTAAAGGAGAACTTCTACTAGCAACCAAATTCATTAACTCATCCATCTTAGCACTCAACGAGTTAATTTCTTCTATAGCGTGTACCTTCTTACTAGTAGGTGATCTTTTAGTGTGCCACTGAGAGTAGTTTGTCATGATATTGTCTAGGAGTTTTGTAGCTTCTCCTAACGTGATTTCCATGAACGTTCCACCTGAGGCGGAGTCCAAGATATTTCTAGAAGCAAAATTCAAGCCAGCGTAGAAGATTTGTATAATCATCCAAAGACTCAAGCCATGAGCGGGACAATTTCTAATCATCAATTTCATTCTCTCCCAAGATTGTGCAACATGTTCATGATCAAGTTGCTTAAAATTCATAATATCATTACGGAGAGAGATAATCTTAGCCGATGGAAAATACTTGGATATGTAAGCATCTTTGCACTTACTCCAAGAATCAATACTATTTTTGGGCAAAGACGAAAACCAAGTTTTTGCTCGATTTCGCAACGAGAAAGGAAAAAAAGCTTCAATTTAATCACATCATTATCCACATCTTTCTTCTTTTGCATACCGCAAAGCTCAATGAAGGTATTAAGATGGGATGCGACATCTTCACTAGGAAGGCCGGAGAATTGCTCTTTCATAACAAGATTCAAAAAGCAGCATTGATTTCGTATGATTCCGCACTAGTGGCGGGAGAAATCGCAGTACTAATAAAATCATTATTATTAGTATTCGAGAAGTCACAAAGTTTGGTGTTTTCTGTCATGGTGACTTCAACAAGCAAGCAAGCCCACAAGCGAAAAGAAAGGAAGCGAGAGAAAAGGGAAAACGAAAAAGGCAAATATTTTTGTAATTTTTTTCAGAAGTGGGGGAGAGGAAAACGAGAGGCAAAAAAAAGTAAATGCAAGAGATGACTTTGCGACACTTACTTGGACGAGTTCTTGACTTGATCCTCCCCACCAACGGCGCCAGAAATTCTTCTGCTACGGCGACATAAATCCTTCTGTTGCCTCTTGAGCTTGCGTCGGTTTTTCCCTTGAAGAGGAAAGGGTGGTGCAGCACATGAGCAGTAAGTATTTCCCTCAGTTTGGGGACCAAGGTATCAATCTAGTAGGAGAATCGTGCCAAGTCCAGTGTACCTGCGCAAACACAAAAGAGCTTGCACCCAACACTATAAAGGAGTTGTCAATCCCTTCAAGATTGATTGCAAAGTGAGATCTGAACGCGGAAAGTGCAACGAAGTAAAACTGTAAGGCTGAAAATATGGTGTCAAGTAGACCCGGGGGTCATAGTGTGCACTAGAGGCTTCTCTCAAAATAGCAAATAATACGGTGGGTGAACAAATTACTGTTGACCAATTGATAGAACCGCGCAAAGTCATGATGATATCTAAGGCAATGATCACACATATAGGCATCACGTCCGAGACAAGTAGACCGATACTTTCTGCATCTACTACTATTACTCCACACATCGACCGCTATCCAGCATGCATCTAGTGTATTGAGTTCATGACAAACATAGTAACGCTTTAAGCAACATGACTTGATGTAGAGGGATAAACTCAAACCAATGATGAAAACCCCATCTTTTTACCCTTGATGGCAACAACACGATGCGTGCCTCACTACCCCTTCTGTCACCGGGTGAGGTCACCGCACGGTATGAACCCAAAACCAAACACTTCTCCCATTGCAAGAATCATAGATCAAGTTGGCCAAACAAAACCCACAACTCGAAGAGAATTAAAAGGATATGAAATCATGCATAAGAGAGATCAGAAGAAAATCAAATAAGATTTATAGATAATCTGATCAGAAATCCAAAATTCATCGGATCTCGACAAACACACCGCAAAAGAAGATTGCATCGGATAGATCTCCATGAAGATCATGGAGAACTTTGTATTGAAGATCCAAGAGAGAGAAGAAGTCATCTAGCTACTAGCTATGGACCCGAAGGTCTATGGTGAACTACTCACGCATCATCGGAGAGGTCATGGTGTTGATGAAGAAGCCCTCCGTATCTGAATCCCCCCTCTGGCAGGGCACCAGAACGTGCCCCAGATGGGATCTTGCGGAGACAGAAGCTTGCGGCGGCGGAAAAGTATATTCGTGGATCCCTTCTTCAGTTTCGGAATTTTTCTGAATTTATAGGCGGAAGAGGTATCTTCTGTTCCGGAAAAATCTTTTTGGAATTTTTATTCCGTTTGGACACCGTTTAAAATCCTCCTCTGAAAAAGGGTCAAAAACATGGAAAAAACAGGAACTGGCACTTGGCACTGAGTTAATAAGTTAGTCCCAAAAAATATATAAAAGGCATACAAAACATCCAAAGTTCGACAAGATAATAGCATGGAACCATAAATAATTATAGATACGTTGGAGACGTATCAGAGATCATATAACTCACTAGCACCAGAATAATACCTTGTGTGTATGAAACGTCGCAACGTAACTGGGTGACTATAAAGGTGCTCTACACGTATCTCCGAAGGTGTCCGTTGAGTTAGTATGGATCAAGACTGGGATTTGTCACTCCGTGTGACAGAGATGTATCTCGGCGCCCACTCGGTAATACAACATCACACACAAGCCTTGCAAGCAATGTGACTAAGTGTAAGTCACATGATCTTGTATTACAGAACGAGGTTGAAATAGGTATGAGGATACCGACGATCGAATCTCGCACAAGTAACATACTGAAGGACAAATGGAATGACATACGAGATTATATGAATCCTTGGCACCGAGTTTCAACCGATACGATCTTCGAAGGATATGTAGGATCCAATATGGGCATCCAGGTCCCTCTATTGGATGTTGACCAAGGAGTGTCTTGGGTCAGGTCTACATAGTTCTCGAACCCGCAGGGTCTACACACTTAAGGTTGGATGATGTTTTAGTATAGTTGAGTTATATGTGTGGTTACCGAATGTTGTTCAAAGTCCCGGATGAGATCACGGATGTCAAGAGAGTTTTCGGAATGGTCCAGAAACGAAGATTGATATATAGGATGGTTTCATTTGGTCACCGGAAAGTTTCGGGCATTACCGACAGTGTACACGGAGTGACGAATGGGTTCCGGGTGTTTACTGGGAGGGGCCCACTCACCCGGGAGTGAGCCCAAGGCCCTAGGGTGGCGCACCAAGTCCTTAGTGGGCTGGTGGAGTCATCCCAAGAGGGCTATGCCGCCACATGTAAAATACCAAAGAAAAAGAAAAAAAAGGGAAAGAGGGAGGTGGGAAGGAAGAGGAGGACTCCTCCTTCCCAAACCGAATTGGAGGAGGAGTCCTCCTCCACCCTTACGGACGGTGCACCCTTGTGACCCAAGGCTAGCCCCTCCCCTCCTCCTATATATATTAGTGGTTTTGGGCTTTTTGAGACACAACCTTGCGAGGTGCAACTCTAGCCTATTCCACATAGTTTTACATCTAGATCGGATTTTTGCGGAGCTCGGGAGGAGCCCTGCTGGAGTAGATCATCACCACCACCGGAGCGTCGTCACACTGCCGGAGAACTCATCTACTTCTCCATCTTACTTGCTGGATCAAGAAGGTCGAGATCGTCATCGAGCTGTACGTGTGTTGAACGCGGAGGTGTCGTCCGTTCCGCGCTAGATCGGAACCATTCGTGGGACGGATCGTGGGACGACGGTGATTTGAATCACGAAGCTGTACCACTTCATCAACCACTTTTCTTAAACGCTTCCCGCTGAGCGATCTACAAGGGTACGTAGATCTAATCTCCTCCCGTAGATGGACATCACCATGATAGGTCTTTGTGTGCGTAGGAAATTTTTTGTTTCCCATGCAACGTTCCTCATTAATAATAGCACTCAGTTTCCGGCTTAGGTCGAGCCTTGGGTTTCTTCGTTGGAGGGGCAACAACTTTGCCACTCTTCTTGGAGTTACCCTTCTTTCCTTTGCCGTTTTTCTTAAAACTAGTGGTCTTATTGACCATCAACACTTGATGTTCTTTCTGGATTTCTGAGTCAGCAACTTTCAGCATCGCAAATAACTCGTCGGTTGACTTATTCATTGATGACCCACAAGTATAGGGGATCAATCGTAGTCCTTTCGATAAGTAAGAGTGTCAAACCCAACGAGGAGCAGAAGGCTCTGATAAATGGTTTTCAGCAAGGTAATAACCAAGCGCTCAAAGTAGCGGTAACAAGTGATGGTGTAGTGAGGTGAAACGTAGCAAGGGAAAAGTAACAAGTAAGAGCATCTCCAGTGGATCCTCTATATGGACGTGTATAGTAAATATACATGATCTGGGCAGTTTTTTACTGCCCAACTTCTCCCAGCGACTCGTGTAAACGGGGGTGTAAAATATCCACGTCCAGCCACGACGGTACGAGGCGTGGAAACAACCACGACGAAGCCACGCTCGTGAGCTCGGCTGCTTCGTCCCGCGGCCCCTACCTCGCCCCAGATAGCCGTCGCGTTCTTCTCCGGCCTCCGCTCAAGGTAACTATTCCTCCCTGGCCGAGCTCACAAGCGGGAGGGCGGGGACGAGGGGCCGCACACCCTGCAGCTAGATCTGGCGACGGGAGGGGCAGGGCGGCGGCCTGGGTAGAGGAGGGGCGGCGGCCTGGGCAGAGGAGGGGCCGGCGGCCTGGGCAGAGGAGGGGCCGGCGGCCTGGGCAGAGGAGGGGGCGGCGGCCTGGGCAGAGGAGGGGGCGGCGGCCTGGGCAGAGGAGGTAGAGGCGGTGGCCTGGGCAGAGGAGGGAGAGGTAGCCACACGAGAGGGAGGGAGAGACAGCAACGGGAGGGAGAGGGAGAGGCAGCGACGGGAGAGGGAGGGAGAGGCAGCGACGGGAGGGAGAGGCAGCCACGGGACTGAAATTTCTGAACTTCAAGATTTCTGTCAATTTTACACGCTTTTGTTTATCTATTGTTGTCAATTTGATTCAGATTGTGATGTAAAATAGCTGCCAATTGACTATTGGTGTTAATTTGAAGTCAGATGGATGATGACCAAGCCTTCTTGGACTCCATCAACTCAACATCGTTCTGCAATAACAGAGAAAGCAAAATCCAACAAACGAAAAAATTGGTCTAGTGATGAGGACAAGGTTCTCATAGCAGCATGGGCAAATACAAGTTTGGATATTGTTGGGACAGATCAAAACCGAGATACTTATTGGGCTAGAATTTCAAAGTACTACAACAGAAAGAAGGAATCATCATGGCCGGAGCGAAATGATAATGCAATCAATTGCCGTTACACATTCATTAACAGAAAGACCTCTAAATTTTGTGGTTGCCTTCAACAGATTTTAAATAGGCAAGAAAGTGGAAGGACTATAGAAGAAAAGGTATGCAATATGCTATATGTGTTGTGCAATATTCTATATGTGTTGTGCATATTTTAACCATATATTTATATGTGCACACAAACGATGCACACATTTTGTTCAAGGAAATGGATCCTAAAAAAAGAAGCCTTTCACATTGATGCATTGCTACATAGAGTTTTCGAAGTATCCAAAGTGGCAGACAAGAGAACTTGAAACTTCTGTGAAGAAGCAAAAGAAGACCATTGATGCAAGTCTGGGCACAACCACCAATGATCCGGCTGATGCATCCTCGGTACGTACTGATGCTACCTCTATACGCACTTATGCTCTTGAACATGAGAAAAGACCTGATGGTGTGAAGAAGGACAAGAGAGGTAAGGCTTATGACATTGCTTGCGAACTTTCATTAGAAACTGTGTGGGCAGCAAAGCAAGAGAAGGATGAGATCAAAGAGGCGGCAAGAAATGCTCACTACGCACAGCAACTTGAATTGCAAAAAAGAGGAGATTTCACTAAAAAGAAGGAGGATGCACGAAACGAGAGGGAGGATGCACGAAGACAGTTTGAATTAGATGAGAGGGTCATGCTCATCGACACTAGTGGAATGACTAATGCGCAAAAGTAGTTCTACCAAGCTAAGCAGAAGGAGATCCTTGCTCGCGGCCTAGAGTAATGTGAGCTATATGTTGTTGTTGTAAGAACAATTTACTGCTTTCTACTAGTTGTTGTAAGAACAATTTACTGCTTTCTGCGAGTTGAAGACATGGATTACATCACTCATTTTTATTGATAGCTGCATTACAAAGACATGGATTACAAACTTATAACTAGGTGAGAAGAGAAGTCACAGATAGAAGTGTGCTGGAAGAAAGGTGATAGGGGTGGTTTATATAGATAAAAAATATGGCCGTTGGAAATATAGCCGTTTGAAATATACACGTCCTAATTTACACGTTCCACTGAAAAACTAGGACGTGTATAATTTAACAACGTGTATATGGACGTGTATATGAAGATATACCACGTTCAAATTTACACCATCCACAAGAGATGCTCTATCAAGTACTCCCTCCGTCTCAAAATAAGTGTCTCAAGCTTAGTACAAATTTATACTGGAGCTAGTACAAACTTGAAACTTCTGTGAAGAAACAAAAGAAGACCATTGATGCAAGTCTGGGCACAACCACCAATGATCCGGCTGATGCATCCTCGGTATGTAGTGATGCTACCTCCATACGCACTTATGCTCTTGAACATGAGAAAAGACCTGATGGTGTGAAGAAGGACAAGAGAGGTAAGGCTGATGACATTGCTTGCAAGCTTTCATTAGAAACTGTGTGGGCAGCAAAGCAAGAGAAGGATGAGATCAAAGAGGCGGCAAGAAATGCTCGGTACGCGCAGCAACTTGAATTGCAAAAAGAGGAGATTGCACTAAAAAGAAGGAGGATGCACGGAACGAGAGGGAGGATGCACGAAGATAGTTTGAATTAGATGAGAGGGTCATGCTCATCGACACTAGTGGAATGACTAATGCACAAAAGTAGTTCTACCAAGCTAAGTAGAAGGAGATCCTTGCTCGCGGCCTAGAGTAATGTGAGCTATATGTTGTTGTTGTAAGAACAATTTACTGCTTTCTGCTAGTTGTTGTAAGAACAATTTACTGCTTTCTGCGAGTTGAAGACATGGATTACATCACTCGTTTTTATTGATAGCTGCATTACAAAGACATGGATTACAAACTTATAACTAGGTGAGAAGAGAAGTCACAGATAGAAATGTGCTGGAAGAAAGGTGATAGGGGTGGTTTATATAGATAAAAAATATGGCCGTTGGAAATATAGCCGTTTGAAATATACACGTCCTAATTTACACGTTCCACTGAAAAACTAGGACGTGTATAATTTAACAACGTGTATATGGACGTGTATATGAAGATATACCACGTTCAAATTTACACCATCCACAAGAGATGCTCTATCAAGTACTCCCTCCGTCTCAAAATAAGTGTCTCAAGCTTAGTACAAATTTATACTGGAGCTAGTACAAACTTGAAACTTCTGTGAAGAAACAAAAGAAGACCATTGATGCAAGTCTGGGCACAACCACCAATGACCCGGCTGATGCATCCTCGGTATGTAGTGATGCTACCTCCATACGCACTTATGCTCTTGAACATGAGAACAGACCTGATGGTGTGAAGAAGGACAAGAGAGGTAAGGCTGATGACATTGCTTGCAAGCTTTCATTAGAAACTGTCTGGGCAGCAAAGCAAGAGAAGGATGAGATCAAAGAGGTGGCAAGAAATGCTCGCTATGCGCAGCAACTTGAATTGCAAAAAGAGGAGATTGCACTAAAAAGAAGGAGGATGCACGAAACGAGAGGGGGGATGCACGAAGACAGTTTGAATTAGATGAGAGGGTCATGCTCATCGACACTAGTGGTATGACTGATGCGCAAAAGCAGTTCTACCAAGCTAAGCAGAAGGAGATCCTTGCTCGCGGCCTAGAGTAATGTGATCTATATGTTGTTGTTGTAAGAATAATTTACTGCTTTCTGCTAGTTGTTGTAAGAACAATTTACTGCTTTCTGCGAGTTGAAGACATGGATTACATCACTCATTTTTATTGATAGCTGCATTACAAAGACATGGATTACAAACTTATAACTAGGTGAGAAGAGAAGTCACAGATAGAAGTGTGCTGGAAGAAAGGTGATAGGGGTGGTTTATATAGATCAAAAATATGGCCGTTGGAAATATAGCCGTTTGAAATATACACGTCCTAATTTACACGTTCCACTGAAAAACTAGGACGTGTATAATTTAACAACGTGTATATGGACGTGTATATGAAGATATACCACGTTCAAATTTACACCATCCACAAGAGATGCTCTATCAAGTACTCCCTCCGTCTCAAAATAAGTGTCTCAAGCTTAGTACAAATTTATACTGGAGCTAGTACAAAGTTGAGACACTTATTTTGGGACGGAGGGAGTAGTAGCAATGGTGCAACAAGTGGCCCAATCCCTTTTGCATCAAGGGACAAGCCTGAACAAAGTCTTATAGGAGGAAAAATGCTCCCGAGGACACACGGGAATTTATGTCATGCTAGTTTCATCATGTTCATATGATTCGCGTTCGTTACTTTGATAGTTTGATCTGTGGGTGGACCGGCGCTTGGGTACTGCCCTTACTTGGACAAGCATCCCACTTATGATTAACCCCTCTCGCAAGCATCCGCAACTGCGAAAGAAGAATTAAGACAACGTCTAACCATAGCATTAAACTAGTGGATCCAAATCAGCCCCTTACGAAGCAACGCATAGACTGGGGTTTAAGCTTCTGTCACTCCAGCAACCCATCATCTACTTACTACTCCCCAATGCCTTCCTCTAGGCCCAAGTGTGGTGAAGTGTTATGTAGTCGACGTTCACATAACACCACTAGAGGAAAAGACAACATACATCATATCAAAATACCGAACGAATATCAAATTCACGTGACTATTATCAGCATGACTTATCCCATGTCCTCAGGAACAAAAGTAACTACTCACAAAGCATAATCATAATCATGATCAGAGGTGTAATGAATAGCATCAAGGATCTGAACATAAACTCTTGCACCAAGTAATCCAACTAGCATCAACTACAAAGAGTAATCAACACTGCTAGTAACCTTACAAGTACCAATCGGAGTCGTGAGACGGAGATTGGTTACAAGAGATGAACTAGAGATTGGAGAGGAGATGGTGCTGATGAAGATGTTGATGAAGATGCCTCCCCTCCAATAAGAGGAGTGTTGGTGATGACGATGGCGATGATTTCCCCCTCCGAGTGGGAAGTTTCCCCGGCAGGATCGTCCTGCCGGAGGTCTAGATTGGATCTACTCAAGTTCCGCCTCATGGCGGCGACAAAACCACGAAAAAGCTCCCGGTTGATTTTTTCTGGAACGAAACCCTTCATATAGCAAAAGAGGGAGGCCAGTGGGTCGTCAGGGAGCCCTCAACCTTGCTAGCCGCCACGAGGGTGGTGGTGGCGGCTACCAGGCTTGTGGCGCCCTGGTAGCTCCCCTCTGGTACTTCTTTCACCCAGTATTTTTTATATAATCCCAAAAAATTCCACGTAAATTTTTAGGGCTTTTGGAGTTGTGCAGAATAGTGGACTAAGATTTGCTCCTTTTCCATTCCAGAATTCCAGCTGCCTGAATTCTCCCTCTTCAAATAAACCTTGAAAAATAAGAGAGAAAAGGCACAAATATGGTATCACAAAGTAATATAACAGCCCATAAAGCAATAAATATCAACATGAAAGCATGATGCAAAATGGACGTATCAACTCCCCCAAGCTTAGACCTCGCTTTTCCTCAAGCGAAAACCAAGTTCCATAAACATGTCCACATGTTTAGGGACGAAGGTGTCGATAAAACATAATACGGACATGAGGGCATCATGATCACACATAGAACAACAATACATCATAAATATTCTTATGGGAAAGTAACAATTCCTTCACAAAGCAAAGTATGAAGCAAAAACCTTACCGAGAAGTAACCAACAACAGTCCAAAGTCATTGAAGCAATTGCAATTTATCATAACATCAGAAAGAGTCAAATAAGAGCTTGTAAGGAAAACCCACATACTCAATCATCTCTTTTGTTTTCCACAATTGTTACAACTCACGTGGTACTCATGGTGTCAAAGTTTCAACTGGACACAGAGGAAGATAGGGGCTTATAGTTTTGCCTCCTAACTATTTACCTCAAGGGTAAAGTCAACAACAATAAAGCATAAGTACTTAACACCAAGTTGATATATGAATATAGATCTTTCCCAAGCATGTGACGGTAGCCAAGTAAAAGGCAAAAATAGGGAATTGGTGAAGATCACCATGACTCTTACAAGGGCAAAAAGTAAAGGTAGAAGATAGGCCCTTCGCATAGGGAAGCAGAGGTTGTCATGCGCTTTTGAGGTTTGAATGCGCGTCCTCTTAGTGCGGAGGAACGTCACTTTATATTGCCTCCTATGATAAAGAACTTTATTATGCAGTCTATCTCTTTTATGTCTTCCTCATCACAGGTTCGTACAAAGCTTATTTTCCACACACTAATAGATCATACATATTAGAGAGCAATTTTTATTGCTTGCACCGATGAAAACTTACTTGAAGGATCTTATTCAATCCATAGGTAGGTATGGTGGACTCTCATGGCAAAACTGGGTTGAAGGTTTATGGATGCACACGTAGTATCTCTACTTGGTGCGGGAGTTTTGACTAATAAGAGGTGGAAGCAATCGTCGCATGCTAAGGGATCTCTAATCATATAACATTGTTTGGAATCAAGCAAACACAATTCATTATGTTGTCTTCCTTGTCCAACATCTACTCCTAAGCATGTAATAGTTTGGTGAGTGCTCACAATTGTAAAAAGTGTCTAAGATGGTATATTTATATGTGAACCTCTCTTTCCTTATTACTTCTTATTAATTGCAACAATGACCGAGGTCTATGTTGATTTATTCTCAACAAGTTTCAATCATCATACGTGTCATATGTTAAGCTATCACTTCCCATAAGATCATCTCATGATCTTTCATGCTATCGTTCTTTTCATACTTTTGATCATGACACAAAGCAAAGCCCTTGACTAAGATACTCTTTATTATATAGCTCGTAAGCTCGAATACATCGGAGGAGACACAAGGCAAAAGACTGAAACTAAACACTAAAGACTTATTCCTCTAAGAGAAGAAATAAAAACTGAAAAGGAAAGAACTAAAACAAAGGTAAAAGCAAAAGATATAAAGGTCATACGATACGAGGGCAACTCCCCCAAGCTTGGCAGAAGCCAAGGGGATTGCCCATACCAATGCTTAGTTGTCTTCCTTTGGTGGTGATGATGGTGGAATTGTTGAAGCAGTCTGATCCTCCGTCTTCCAAGGCATAGGTGCTCCATCATGGCAGGATGAACAAGTCGCCAGAATCCTCAAATCTGCAGCCAACCTTATTGATTTAAATCTGTACTCATACTCACAGTTTTGGTTCTGCAGGTCATAGATCTGGCCCTGAAGTTGATCAACCCTGTCATAGAGCCTGGAGAGGTGTTTCCCAATGTCAATGGCGTCCATCTTGTGCTTACTAGTGAACTCCGTGATCATCATGTGGTTGGCGTTGAGTCCACGCTCCACCATCCCTTGGCACTTGAAGACTTGTTGCTCCATTGTTTCGAGCCTCGTCTCCATGCTTCCGGTCTTCTTAGGCCCCTCAACATCACGGATGTGCAACATTCCCTCGCTCATCTTGATAGATTGAGGGTGTTTCAGCACTTTCGTGAGGTAGGGATTGATGACCTTCTCGAAGATCTTGTCCTTAGGAGCGTTTGGGGAAGTCATGATGATCTAGATCTGCCACAGAAACAGGCTCGAAACGAAAACAGAGGAAAACTGCGCGATACGGAGATCAAAACCTTCGGGCGAATATATAATGATTTTTTTCTGGACCAGAAGGAGTGCTCCACAAGGAAACGGAGTCCGGGAGGCACACGAGGTGCCTAGAAGCCCTCTAGACGCCACCAGGGGGTAGGTGGCGGCTACCAAGCTTGTGGCCGCCTCGTGTGCTCTCCGGACTGCTTTTTATTTTTCTAATTTTCCAAAAATTCCAAAACGGAGGAAATTTCCTATTGGAAAAGCATCGGAGTCCAATTTCTTACCGAAACACATACCTCTTCATTTTCAGGGTCTGAAACAGGCTGATAAACATCCCTTATGTACTCCTCTGGACTTATGATGATATTGGTCTCAACATTTATGGGAGTACCAGAGATGTAATGCTTGATTCTTTGCCCATTTACCACTCTAGGAAAATTTCCTTCCGTGTTATTGATTTTGATGGCACCGGAACGATATACTTCCTCGATAACATAAGGACCTTCCCTTTTAGAGAGAAGCTTGCCTGCGAAGAATCTTAAACGAGAATTGTATAGCAGGACATAATCACCTACATTGAACTCTCGTTTCTGTATTTGTTTATCGTGCCATCTCTTAACCTTTTCCTTGAACAACTTGGCATTCTCATATGCCTGGGCCATCCATTCATCTAATGAGCTGATATCAAACAACCGCTTCTCACCGGCAAGTTTGAAATCAAAACTGAGCTCTTTGATTGCCCAATAAGCTTTGTGTCCCAGCTCAAGAGGTAAATGACCGGCCTTACCGTAAACCATTTTATATGGGGACATGCCCATGGGATTCTTATAAGCAGTCCTATAAGCCCATATTGCATCGTCAAGTTTGCTAGACCAATTCTTTTGAGATCTATTGACGGTCTTTTGTAGGATCAATTCGATCTCCCTATTACTCAACTCCACTTGACCACTAGACTGAGGATGATAAGGAGATGCAACTCTATGGTTGACATCATACTTAGCGAGCATCTTGCGGAAAACACCATGAATGAAGTGTGAACCCCCATCAGTCATCAAATATCTAGGGACTCCAAATCTTGGGAAAATGACTTCTTTAAGCATCTTAATAGAGGTGTGGTCATCAACATTTTTAGTGGGGATAGCTTCTACCCACTTAGTGACGTAATCCACAGCAACTAAGATGTGAGTGTACCCATTGGAACTCGGGAAGGGTCCCATATAATCAAAGCCCCACACATTGAATGGTTCAATGACAAGTGAATAGTTCATTGGCATTTCCTGACGCTTACTTATGTTCCCTATTCTTTGGCATTCGTCACAAGACAAGACAAACTTACGGACATCCTTGAAGAGAGTGGGCCAATAGAAACCTGATTGCAATACCTTATGGGCAGTTCTATCTCCAGCGTGGTGTCCTCCGTAGGCTTCAGAATGACACTTCTGCAAGATCTGTCCCTGTTCATGTTCAGGCACACAACGTCTAATAACACGATCTACTCCTTCCTTATAAAGGTGAGGATCATCCCAAAAGTAGTGTCTCAAATCGAAGAAGAATTTCTTCTTTTGCTGATAGGTGAAACTGGGTGGTATGTATTTGGCTACGATATAATTTGCGTAATCTGCATACCACGGTGCACTATGTGAAGTGCGGATGGCATTTAATTGCTCATCAGGAAAGCTGTCATCAATAGGTCGTGGGTCATCAAGGATATTCTCTAGCCTAGACAAGTTTTCTGCTACAGGGTTATCAGCACCCTTTCGATCAACGATGTGCAAATCAAATTCCTGTAGCAGGAGAACCCATCTGATCAGCCTAGGCTTAGCGTCCTTCTTCTCGATAAGGTACTTAATAGCAGCATGATCAGAGTGAATAGTGACTTTGGAATCAACTACATAAGATCTGAACTTTTCACATGCAAACAGAACTGCTAAAAACTCCTTTTCCGTAGTGGCATAGTTTGTTTGGGCGCTGTCTAGAGTTTTACTAGCGTAGTGAATAACATTCAACTTATTGTCGACTCTTTGTCCTAGAACAACACGAACAACATAATCACTAGCGTCGCACATGATTTCAAAGGGCAAGTTCCAGTCAGGTGGTTGAACAATAGGTGCGGTTATCAAAGCCTTCTTAAGTATTTCAAAAGCTTCCTCACAATCCTCATCAAAAACAAAAGGGACATCCTTCTGCAAGAGGTTGGTAAGAGGCCTAGAAATCTTAGAGAAGTCTTTAATGAACCTTCTATAGAAACCAACATGACCTAGGAAACTTCGTATACCTCTGATATCTGTGGGGCAAGGCATTTTCTCAATTGCATCGACCTTAGCCTTATCAACTTCAATGCCTCTTTCAGAAATTTTGTGTCCTAAGACGATACCTTCATTAACCATAAAGTGGCACTTCTCCCAATTGAAGACGAGGTTGGTATCTTTGCATCTCTGTAAGACTCGATCAAGGTTGTTGAGGCAATCATCAAAGGAAGACCCATAAACGGAGAAGTCATCCATGAAAACCTCGACAATCTTTTCACAAAAGTCGGAGAATATAGCCATCATACATCTTTGAAAGGTGACATGTGCATTGCATAAGCCAAAAGGCATACGTCTATAAGCAAAGGTACCGAAGGGGCAGGTGAAAGTGGTTTTCTCCTGATCAGATTGTGCAACAGGTATTTGAGAGAAACCTGAATAACCGTCTAGAAAGCACAAGTGTGTGTGTCTGGATAGCCTTTCTAGCATTTGCTCGATAAACGGCAAAGGATAATGATATTTCCTGGTTGCCTTGTTCAATTTCCGAAAGTCTATCACCATCCTATAGCCAGTAATAATCCTTTGTGGGATTAGTTCATCCTTATCATTAGGAACGACAGTGATACCTCCCTTCTTAGGTACGTAATGTACTGGACTTACCCAATCACTATGAGCAACAGGATAAATGATTCTGGCTTCCAGAAGCTTTAATATTTATTTTCTAACGACCTCTTTCATCTTAGGATTTAATCTCCTTTGATGATCAGCAACTGGTTTAGAATCAGGATCGGTTTTAATCTTGTGCTGACATAGAGTGGGACTAATACCCTTAAGATCATCAAGAGTATATCAAATAGCAGCACGGTGCTTCCTCAGAGTTTTTAGTAACTTCTTCTCTTCAAGGTCTGAGAGGAGAGCACTAATAATAACAGGATATATCTCCTTCTCATCAAGATAGGCATACTTAAGAGTATCAGGCAACTGTTTAAGCTCGAACACAGGATCACCCTTTGGTGGGGGAGGATCCCCAAGCAGTTCAACAGGCAGATTATTTTTGAGAATAGGATATTGTTCTAAGACAATTTTATCTATCTCATCTCTTTCCTCCATATGCATATCATTTTCATGCTCAAGCAGATATTGCTCTAAAGGTTCCGTAGGAGGTACGACAATAGAGGCAAGAGCAACGATTTAATCTCTACCAGACGACTCTTTTTCATGGGGTTGTCTTCCAAACTTGGAGAATTAAAATTCATGAGACACACCCTCGAAACTAACAGTGACGGTCTGCTTAATGCAATCAATGTGAGAATTGACAGTGTTAAGAAAGGGTCTACCAAATATGATGGGACAAAAGCTATCTTATGCAGTACCAAGGATGAGGAAATCAGTAGGATACTTCATCTTACCACACAGAACTTCTACGTCTCTCAGAATTCCCACAGGACAGATAGTGTCTCTATTAGCTAGCGTAATAGTGACATCAATGGGTTCTAACTCAGCAGGTGCAATCTCATCTTTGATTTCATCATATAGAGAACGGGGTATTGCACTAACACTAGCTCCCATATCACATAAACCATGTTAACAGTGATCTCCTATCTTGACAGAAACAACGGGCAGGCCCACTACAGTTCCATATTTTTCTTTCGCGTGAGGTTTAGAAATTCTAGCATCCTCACAGAATTTGATAACATGCCCGTCTACGTCTTCGGCTAAGATATCATTGATAATAGCAACACTAGGTTCAACTCTAATCTCCTCAGGGGGTGCAAGTGGTCTAATGTAACCCCTACGTATCACAGTTGGAGATTTAGAATAATCCTTTATCCTAGCAGGGTATGGTGGTTTCGCAATGTAGGCACAAGGAACAACAGGATCACTAAAAGCAATGACTTTCTCCTCAACTAGATTGGTTTTGACTATGTTGCTTTCTACAGGAGGATGATACTTAAACCACTTCTCTTTGGGAAGATCAACATGAGCAGCAAAAGATTCACATAGAGAAGCTACTATCTCAGAGTCAAGTCCATACTTAGCGCTAAAATCTCTAGAGGTGTTTGTCTCAACAAAAGATTTAACGCAATCAAACTGGAAATTCATACCTGACTCCTTACCTTCCTCCAACTCCCAATCTTCAGAGTTACGTTTGATTCTTTCCAATAAATTCCACTTGTGGTCAATATCCTTCTTCATAAAAGAACCGGTACAAGAAGTGTCAAGCATGGTACGATCTTCATGAGAAAGCCGAGCATACAAGTTTTGAGTGATAATTTCTCTCGAGAGCTCATGATTGGGGCATGAATATAGCATTGATTTAAGCCTCCCCCAAGCTTGAGCTATGCCTTCCCTGTCACGAGGCCAAAAGTTATAAATAAAATTCCGATCACGATGTACTAAATGCATAGGATAAAACTTTTGATAAATTCCAATTTCAACCGATTGTAGTCCCATGATCCAGTATCATCACATAGCCTATACCATGTCAACACCTTATCCTTCAAAGATAAAGGAAATACTTTCTTCTTTACCTCATCCTCGGGCAAACCTGCAAGCTTAAATAAACCACAAACTTCATCTACATAGATCAGATGCAAGTCTGGATGTGAAGATCTATCTCGTGTAAAAGTATTAGCCAACAGTTTCTCAAGCATACCCGAAGGAATTTCATAAAAGATATTTTCAGTAGATACCTCAGGTTGAGGAACAACTCCTCGTGCTTCTGTTCGCGGTGAAGATACCCCGAACAAACTCCTCAGAGGAATAGTTTCCATAGTGACAAGTGACAATAAATTTCAGCACAGTATATAAATGTTTCCTTACCAATTTCCACTTACCAAAGGCACTTCACTCCCCGGCAACGGCGCCAGAAAAGAGTCTTGATCACCCACAAGTATTGGGGATCAATCGTAGTCCTTTCGATAAGTAAGAGTGTCGAACCCAACGAGGAGCAGAAGGCTCTGATAAACGGTTTTCAGCAAGGTAATAACTGCAAGCACTGAAAGTAGCGGTAACAAGTGATGGTGTAGTGAGGTGAAACGTAGCAAGCGAAAAGTAACAAGTAACAAGTAGTAGAAATGGTGCAGCAAGTGGCCCAATCCATTTTGCAGCAAGGGACAAGCCTGAACAAAGTCTTATAGGAGGAAAAACGCTCCCGAGGACACACGGGAATTTATGTCATGCTAGTTTCATCATGTTCATATGATTCGCGTTCGTTACTTTGATAGTTTGATATGTGGGTGGAGCGGCGCTTGGGTACTGCCCTTACTTGGACAAGCATCCCACTTATGATTAACCCCTCTCGCAAGCATCCGCAACTACGAAAGAAGAATTAAGACAATGTCTAACCATATCATTAAACTACTGGATCAAAATCAGCCCCTTACGAAGCAACGCATAGACTGGGGTTTAAGCTTCTGTCACTCCAGCAACCCATCATCTACTTACTACTCCCCAATGCCTTCCTCTAGGCCCAAGTATGGTGAAGTGTTTTGTAGTCGACATTCATATAACATCACTAGAGGAAAAGACAACATACAACATATCAAAATACCGAACGAATATCAAATTCACATGACGATTATCAGCATGACTTATCCCATGTCCTCAGGAACAAAAGTAACTACTCACAAAGCATAATCATAATCATGATCAGAGGTGTAATGAATAGCACCAAGGATCTGAACATAAACTCTTCCACCAAGTAATCCAACTAGCATCAACTACAAAGAGTAATCAACACTACTAGTAACCTTACAAGTACCAATCGGATGTTGATGAACTAGGGATTGGAGAGGAGATGGTGCTAATGAAGATGTTGATGAAGATGCCTCCCCTCCGACGAGAGGAGTGTTGGTGATGATGATGGCGACGATTTCCCCCTCCGGGAGGGAAGTTTCCCCGACAGGATCGTCCTGCCGGAGCTCTAGATTGGTTCTGCTCAAGTTCCGCCTCTTGGCGGCGGCGAAACCACGAAAAAGATCCTGATTGATTTTTTCTGGAATGAAACCCTTCATATAGCAAAAGAGGGGGGCCAGTGGGCCGTCAGGGAGCCCACAAGCTTGCTAGCCGCCACCAGGGGGGTGGTGGCGGCTACCAGGCTTGTGGCACCCTGGTAGCTCCCCTCTGGTACTTCTTTCACCCAGTATTTTTTATATAATCCCAAAAAATTCCACGTAAATTTTCAGGGCATTTGGAGTTGTGCATAATAGTGGACTAAGATTTGCTCGTTTTCTAGTCCAGAATTCCAGCTGCCTGAATTCTCCCTCTTCAAATAAACCTTGCAAAATAAGAGAGAAAAGGCATAAATATGGTACCACAAAGTAATATAACAGCCCATAAAGCAATAAATATCAACATGAAAGCATGATGCAAAATGGACGTATCATTCATCCCTTGCATGTTATAGTTCAACACGAAGCTCTTATAGCTAGGTGGCAGTGACTGAAGAATTATGTCAGTGATAGCTTCTTGCGGGAGTTCAATCCCTAGCGCAGCTAGACGGTTAGAGTACCCAGACATTCTAAGCACGTGTTCACTGACAGACTTATTCTCCTCCATTTTGCAAGCATAGAACTTATCAGAGGTCTCATACCTCTCGATCCGGGCATTCTTCTCAAAGATAAACTTCAACTAATGGAACATCTGATATGCTCCATGACGTTCAAAACATCTTTGAAGTCTCGGTACTAATCCATAAAAACTGCACATTGAACTAGTGAGTACGCGCTTGCCAAGCGTTCAAAACATCTTGGTATGCCGTAGCGGGTGGTGCATTACCTAGCGCAACATTAAGCACATATTGCTTTTGGCCAGCTTGGAGCATAAGCCTCAGATTTCGAGCCCAGTCAACAAAGTTTCTTCCATCATCTTTCAGCTTAGCTTTCTCTAGGAACATATTAAAATTCAGGGTTGCTACTGTTGGGGATCGTTGCATGGGAAACAAAAAATTTCCTACGCACACGCGATACCTATCCATGGTGATGATCATCTATGAGAGGGGAGAGTGAATCTACATACCCTTGTAGATCACCAAGCGGAAGCGTATATAACGCGGTTGACGTAGTGGAACAGCTTCGCGATCCAAATTGCAGCCCGTCCCGCGATCTCATCACGATCCGTCCCGCGATCCCATCACGATCCATCCCGATCTAGTGCCGGACGGACGGCACCTCCGCGTTCAGCACATGTACAGTTCGATGATGATCCCCGACTTTTTGATCCAGGAAGATGGGCGGAGAGGTAGATGATTTCTCTAGCACGGCGGCGAGGTGGTGGTGGTGGTGAACTAATCTAGCAGGCCTTCGCCTAAGCATCGCCGAACTAGACTAGAGGAGAAACAGATCTAGAGAGAACTAGAGGGCGCACGTGGAAATTAGGGTTAGCCCTCAGCTCTAAAACCTCTAGTATATATAGGAGGGAGGGAAGGAAGGAGGCAGCCTCAAACCCTCAAGGTTTGGCCGAAATTGGAGGTGGAGGAGTCCTAATCCAATCCTACTAGGAGTAGGATTCCTCCTCTCCACTTGGAAACCTTTTCCACCTTTTCCACCTTTGGGTTTCTTTCCTTCCCACCTCCAATCTGCCTTGGGCTTTAGTGTAAGCTTCGTCCATCCCACTAAGGGCTGTTCCACGTCCTCCCACAGCCCATGAGACCCTTGGGGGTCGGTGGACCCCCGGAAAGCATTCGTCACTCCCGGTACAATGTCGGAAATGCCCGAAACTTTTTTGGAATTCAAAACCCACTTTCCTATATATAGATCTTTACCTTTGGACCATTCCGGAGCTCCTCATGATGTCCGGGATCTCATCCGGGACTCCTAACAACTTTCGGTTACCAAACACACATAACTCAATAATACCGAAACGTCACTGAACCTTAAGTGTGGAGACCCTGCGGGTTACAGAACTATGCAGACATGACCTGAGACACTCCTCGATCAATAAGCAATAGCAGGACCTGGATATCCATATTGGCTCCTACATATTCTACGAAGATCTCTATCGGTTGAACCTCTATGTCAAGGATTCAGTTAATCCTGTATGTTGTTCCCTTTGTCCTTCGGTATGTTACTTTCCCGAGATTCGATCGTCGGTATCTCCATACCTAGTTCAATCTCGTTACCGGAAAGTCTCTTTACTTGTTCCGTAATAAAAGATCCCGTAACTAACTCCTTAGTCACATTGCTTGCAAGGCTTGTTGTGATGTTGTATTACCAAGTGGGCCCCGAGAAACCTCTCCGTCACACGGAGTGACAAATCCCAGTCTTGATCCATGCCAACCCAACAGACACCTTTGGAGATACCTGTAGAGCACCTTTATAGTCACCCAGTAACGTTGCGACATTTGATAGACACAAGGTATTCCTCCGGTGTCCGGGAGTTGCATGATCTCATGGTCATAGGAACAGATACATTGTCATGCAGAAACCAGTAGCAATAAACTGACACGATCATATGCTACATTTATAGTTTGGGTCTTGTCCATCACATCATTCTCCTAATGATGTGATCCTGTTATCAAGTGACAACACTTGCCTATGGCCAGGAAACCTTGACCATCTCTGATCAACGTGCTAGTCAACTAGAGGCTCACTTGCCTATCCACACATGTATTTGAGTTTACAATCAATACAATTCTAGCATGGATAATAAACGATTATCATGAACAAGGAAATGTAATAATAACCAATTTATTATTGCCTCTAGGGCATATTTCCAATAGTCTCACACTTGCACTAGAGTCAATAATCTAGTTCACATCACTGTGTGATTGTAATGAATCTAACACCCATATAGTTCTGGGATTCGATCATGTCTTGCTTGTGAGAGAGGTTTTTAGTCAACAGATCTGAACCTTTGAGATCTGTGTGTGCTTTACAAATATCTATGTCATCCTATAGATGTTGCTACTACGTGCCATTTGTAACTATTCGAAATGACTGCTCCACTATACGAATCCAGATTACTACTCAGAGTTATTCGGATTAGTGTCAAAGCTTGCATACACGTAACACTTTACAACAAACTCTTTAATTACCTCCATAATCAAGAAAAATTCTTTATTCCACTAGTTACTAAGGATAAATTTGACCGATGTTCAATGATTCAATCCTGGATCACTCTTTGTACCCCTTGACAAACTCATGGCAAGGCACACATTAGGTGCGGTACACAACATGTCATACTTTAGAGCCTACAGCTAAGGCATAGGGGACGACCTTCGTCCTTTCTCTTTCTTCTGTCGTGGTCGGGCTTTGAGTCTTACTCAAATTCACACCTTACAGCACAGCCAAGAACTCCTTCTTTGCTGATCTATTTTGAACTCCTTCGAAAACATGTCAAGGCATGCATTTCATTGAAAGTTCTATTAAGCATTTTGATCTATCTCTATAGATCTTGATGCTCAATGTTCAAGTAGCTCCATCCAGGTTTTCCTTTGAAAAACTCCTTTCAACCAACTCTTTATGCTTTCTAGAAGCTTTGATCATCTCATCAAAGCGTATATTCCAACTCCAAGATGCTTGCACAAGTCCATAGAAGGATCGCTGGAGCTTGCATAGTTGTTAGCATCCTTAGGATCAACAAAACCTCCTAGTTGTATCACATACAACCTTTTTCCTCAAGGAAACCGTCGAGGAAACAATGTTTTGACATCGTATGTGCAATATTTCATAAATAATGATGTCCCACAAGCGTATGGGCTCGGAGCAGTTTTCGAGGGTAGAGTATTCAACCCAAATTTGTTGGTTCGCATGACGGGAAGCGAAAGAATATTCTCAAGTATTAGCAGCTGAATGTGTCAGATTCAACCACACCTAAAAGATTAGTGTTTGCAAGTAAAGTATCAGTAGCAAGGTAGTATGATAGCAACGGTGCCAAAAACGATCTGTTGACAAGGCAGACTATTCCTAACTGTTGTATCAATGGTGCCAGTAAAAGCCTTGTTGATGGGATGTCAGTGCCAACAAAGTCTTGCAACAAGTAAAAATGGAGTAGTAAGGAACAGTAGTAGTAGCAGCAGCAAAGTAACAAGTAACAGCAGTAGTGACAGCAGCAGCAAAGTGGCAGCAAAGTGGCCCAATCCCTTTTGTAGCAAGGGACAAGCCTAGACAAAGTAACGTAGCGAGGACCAGTAGTAAAAGACTCGTAGGCAATGGATCGGTGATGGATGAGTATGACGGATGTGATTCATCATGTAACAGCTATAACACGGAGAGATATGTAACTAGCTCACGTTAGTCAATCTAATGTAGGCATGTATTCCATATGTAGTCATACGTGCTTAGGGAAAAGAACTTGCATGACATCTATTGTTCATCCCTCCCGTGGCAGCGGGGTCCTAATTGAAACTACGGGGTATTAAGGTTCTCCTTTTAATAAAGAACCAGACCAACGCACTAACATGCGGTGAATACATGAACTCCTCATACTATGGTCATCTCCACGAGTGGTTCCGGCTATTGTCACTCTGGGGTTGTCGGGTCATAACACATAGTAGGTGACTACAACTTGCAAGATAGGATCTAAAACACATATATTGGCGACAACATAATAGGTTCAGATCATAAATCATGGCACTCGGGCCCTAGTGACAAGCATTAAGCATAGCCAAGTAGTAGCAACATCAATCTAGAACATAGTGGATACTAGTGATCAATCCCCGTCAAGAACTAACTCGATTACATGATAGATCTCATCCAACTCATCACCGTCCAGCAAGCCTACGATGAGATTACTCACGAACGATGAAGAGCATCATGGAGTTGTCGATGGAGAAAGGTTCATGATGACGATGGCGACGATTTCCCCTCTCCGGAGCCCGAAACGGACTCCAGATCTGCCCTCCAGATGAAGAACAGGATGTGGCGGCGCCTCCGTATCGCAAAACGCGATGAAACGTTCTCTCTGATTTTTTTTCCAGGCGAAACGGAAGATATTGAGTTGAGATTGGGGGCGGTGGTGCCACGTGGGCCCCACAAGCCTGCATGGCGCGACCATAGGGGGTGGTTGCGGCCTGTGGGCTTGTGGCCCACTGGCACGCCCCCTCCAGTGGATCTTTGCGCACGTATTTTTCTTTTATTCCAGAAAAAATCTTCTTAAATTTTCAAGACGTTCCGAGAACTTTCATTTCTGCACAAGAACAACACCATGGCAATTCTGCTAAAAACAACGTCAGTCCGTGTTAGTTCCATTCAAATCATGCAAGTTAGAGTCCAAAACAAGGGCAAAAGAGTTCGGAAAAGTAGATACGACGGGGACGTATCAACTCCCCCAAGCTTAAATCCTTGCTTGTCCTCAAGCAACTCAGTTGACAAACTGAGAGAGACAAAAGAAAAACTTTGACGAACTTTGTTTGATCTTGTTGTTGCAACTATGTCTAACTCACATCCAGAGTTTCAGCAAGATCACAAGCAAACCATGAAAGCAAATGACATCTAGGTCTCACGGTAAACTCATATCATTGGCATAATCAACTAGCGAGCAAATAATAATAAGCCTCAAATGTCAACACTTCAATCAAAACAACATGAATCAGTACGAATAGATGGTATCTCGCTAGCTCTTTCTGAGACCACAAAACATAAATGCAGAGCACTTTAAAGGACCAAGGGCTGACTAAACATTGTAATTCAAGGCAATGAAGATCAAGTCATAGTCACACTCAACACATTTAAAAGTAAATCATAAAAATGACAGAGGTGCTCTCTAATTAGTGCTTTGTAAGAGGAGGATGACTCAACAGGAACATAAATAGACATGCCCTTCGCAGAGGGAAGCATTGATTTGCACAGGTTCCAGAGCTCAAGCTTTGAAAACAGAGATAATAATTTTGGGTGGCATGCTTTCATTGTCAATGCAATGACTAGGAGTTCTCAACATCTTCCACGCTACACATGCTATAGGCGGTTCCCAAACAGAAAAGTAAAGTTTTGACTCCCCCACCACCAATCAATCACACTCCACGGCTAGCCGAATCCTCGGGTACCGTCCAAACCAACATCAATCCTGGGGGAGTTTTATTTGCAATTATCTTTTCGATTTGAGCATGGAACTGGGAATTCCAATTACCGGCCCCTTTATCGTGAATGATAGTGAATAAACACATATCGAGGATAACACGCCTAGCATGGAAGATACCAATAGCCCCCAGTCACCACATGAGCGGTTCGGGCATGCAAAACAGATTATTTCTTGAAGATTTAGAGAGTGGCACATGCAAATTTACTTGGAACGGCAGGTAGATACCGCACATAGGTAGGTATGGTGGACTCATATGGCACAACTTTGGGTTTATGGAGATGGATGCACAAGCAGTATTCCTGCTTAGTACAAGTGAAGGCTAGCAAAAGACTGGGAAGCGACCAACTAGAGAGCGACAATAGTCATAAAAATGCATTGAGATTAACTAGCATTGAGTGCAAGCATGAGTATGACATAAATCACCATGAACATGAACATCATAGAGGCTATGTTGATTTTGTTTCAACTACATGCGTGAACATGCGCCAAGTCAAGCCACTTGAAACATTCAAAGGAGGATACCATCCTATCATACTACATCATAGTCATCTCAACATTCATGTGGGCATCCAAGACAAACCATTATAAGCTCCTAGCGAAATAAGCATGGAATAAGCAACTATGATCTCTAAGTTGTCATTGAAAACATGTTTCTCTCACAACAAAGCTGAATCAGGCATGATGAGCTAGTCATATTTACAAAAACAAAATAGGTCGAGATCATACCAGCCTTTCCAGGCTCAATCACTTCATCATATATCGTCATTATTGCCTTTCACTTGCACGACCGAACGATGTGAACAATAATAAGCGTGCTCATGCATTGGACTAAAGCTGGAATCTGCAGGCAAACACAAAGGAGAAGACAAAGTAATATGGCTCTTTAAAAGCTAAACATGTATGCATGCAAGAGCCACTAAACATTGTAACCAATATCTTCTACCTTGACCCAAAGAAAAATAAAACTATTTACACGGGAAAGCTCCCAACAAGCAAAAGAAGAAGAAGAAAATCTTTTTGGGTTTTTTTCAAACTAGACAGACACACGAAAAGAAAACGAGAAAAAGAAAATAAACTAGCATGGATGATACAGGGGCAAAGTGTGAACACCGGCTAACAAAGTGAAAGCATAAGCAAGAATGTAAAGTCGGCGAGAACACGTACTCCCCCAAGCTTAGGCTTTTGGCCTAAGTTGGTTTACTCCCAAGGAGGGAAATAACCAGCTCCGGGATACTCCGGAGTGGACTGAGGATGCCACTGCTGTGTGAGCTCCTCTGGCTCCCACTGATAAACTGGCGTCTGATACTCGACTAGTGGCTCGGGCACGGGCACCTATGGCTGGGCTAGGCCCCAATATGCGTAGATGTCCGAGGGCATAATAATGTACCTGCCTGCATGAAGATTGAACAAAGGAGCAGGCAAAGTAATAGTCTCACGAGTACCCTGACTAAATACCAGGTTATAAATCATCCTTCCACCTATATCTCTATCAAGAAAGTCATGGCGAACCATGCTATCGTAATCTAGATATCTCTCGGGGAGAAGAACCTCTTCTTCCTCATCCAGTCTAATGGGTATCTCAAAGTGTCTGGCAAGACGGGTAGCATAAATACCTCCATAGACAACACCTTTAGAACGGTTAAGGTTCAACTGTTGAGCTACTATAGTGCCCAAGCTATAAGTTTTATCGTTATAAAGGGCTTCGCGCAAGACCGCAAGATCTGGAGAACTAAGTGACCCAGCTTTTCCACGGCCAATCAAACATTTTCCCACAAATAATGAGAAGTACCAAAGAACGGGAAAATGAATGCTAGCAGCTCGAGCGCAAGACACTCCTCTCTCCTCTCCTACAACAATTTTACCGATGAAAGCTTCCAAGTCCCGTGGACGAGGTTCATGAATATCCCCAACAAAAGGCAATTTGCAAACATTGCAGAAATCCTGGAGCAACATGCGTTGGGGGATACCATAAAGTTTAAACTCAACCATAGGACGATTCTTCCTCAGATAGAAGTTAAAGCTTTGTACTAAGATATTAGTGAGGAGGAGGTATTGCGGACACTTATCTTCAACGAAGGCGGTAAGGCCTGCGTTCTCCACCAAGTGATAAAAGTCCTCATAAATTCTAGCGGCGTGTAAGAACATGTCGCTTGGCCCTTCACACGCTCGAACTTCTGCGACTCGTGGGACCGGATAATTGGGCTTCTTCTCACTCCCATCATCCTTCGGGTCATGGTTTGAAGATCCTCTTAAGAACCTCCTCATCTTTTCCCTTTTCTATCTCTGAAAATTTCTGAATTTTTTAGTGATTCTAAGGAAAAGTGAATCAGGCCCAACAAAACTCATAGCAACTACTCACACAAGTGCCTAGAGACCATATTACGCATCAAAACTACTTGGGACTAGCTAGAATCAGCAAGCAAAGCTCAAGAACATGGTCACCAAGGCAGCAAAAATACGCGGAGTATAAGGCACTAGAGCAAAAACTAATTGGACCAATGGAGGAGTTACTTACCAAGGAGTAATTTCCCCAAAACGGTTCGGAGAACGGTGATTTGAGCAAACAGAACGGAAATCCCAGCAAGAGGAGCAAGAACACGGGTTTGAGCTGCGAAACGATTTTTTTGGAGGTAGGAGAACTTTTATTTTTAGGGTATTTTTCCACCGGACGCTAAAACAGAAAACAGGGAAAACTAAACTAAATCTATCATTTTTCTTCTAAGCAACCTAAAATGAAAGATTGGAACAGAGGTTTGTGACTCCTCAATTCATCCATCTCATGGTCATCGAAAGAAATCCGTCAATGGGGTTGATCAAATCCCCTCGACAAAACTTTCTCGAATCGCAAAAGAGAACGGAGAATTTTCGAATAGTCACTAGGTCACCTCAATGGGGATGTGTATCTCCCCAACAAGCAAATCATACTTCATCTTGACACTAGGAACAGGGCATTCAAAGCTCCCAATAAGAATCGGTGAAGTCTTTTCGATAGCATTGATGCAATGTACTCGATATTGTTTCTTCGGAAAGTGCACCGTATGTTCATTACCGTTGACATGGAAAGTGACATTGCCTTTGTTGCAATCTATAACAGCCCCTGCAGTGTTTAAAAAGGGTCTTTCGAGGATGACAGCCATGGCATCGTCCCCAGGAATAATCAAGATAACAAAGTCTGTTAAGATAGTGGTGTTAGCAACCACAACAGGCACATCCTCGCAAATGCCGAGAGGGAAAGCAGTTGATTTGTCGGCCAATTGCAGAGAGATTTGAGTGGGTGTCAACTTATCCAGTTCAACTCTATGATAAATAGAGAGATAGGCATAACACTAATACCGGCTCCAAGGTCGCACAACGCAGTTCTAACGTAGTTGCCTTTAATGGAGCAAGGTATAGTGGGCACACACGGATCACCTAGTTTCTTCGTAGTTCCACCCTTGAAGGTATAATTGGCAAGCATGGCGTAAATCTCAACCTGAGGTATCCTCCTGTTATTAGTCACAATATCTTTCATCTACTTGCATACGGAGACATCTTGAGCATATCTGTCAAACATATCTGCAGAAAGACAGGTGTGATCATCTCAACGAATCGCTCAAAATCCACATCATCCTTTTTCTTGGATGGTTTGGGAGGAAAGGGCATAGGTTTCTGAACCCATGGTTCCCTTTCTTTACCATGCTTCCTAGCAGCGAAGTCATTCTCATCATATCTCTGATTCTTAGGCTGTGGGTTATCAAGATCAACACTAGGTTCAATCTCCACATCCTTATGATTGCTAGGTTGAGCATCTTCATGAACATCACTATTCATATTATCATTAGGCTCATGTTCATCACCATATTGTGTTTCAGCATCAGAGACAGAGGCATCGTTTGTACTCTCAGGTGTAGCAGCAACAGGGTTGCTAGCGTGCAGGTTCCTATCATCTTTCTTCTTCTTCTTTCTAGGATGACTAGGTGCATCAGTGCTAACTCCTTGAGAATCTTGTTCAATTCTCTTCGGATGACCCTCAGGATACAGAGGTTCCTGGGTCATTCTACCGCCTCTAGTGACGACTCTGACAGAATTGTCATTCAACTCATTGAGCTAGTCATTTTGAGCTTTAAGTACTTGTTCTACCTGAGTAGTAACCATAGAAGCATGTTTACCCAGAAGCTTTAGATCATTGACATTTCTGTCCACACAAGCACTTAAATGACTAAGCATACGAGCATTCTGTTCCAATTGTCTGCTAACATAATCATTGAAACTTTGTTGTTTGGCACCGAAGTTATCAAATTCATCCATGCATAAGCTAGCAGGTTTATCAAAAGGAATATCACTCTCATCAAACCTACGCAGAGAATTTACTTCTACTACCTGTATCAGGTTATCGAGACCATGGATCTCTTCGATAGGTGGTAGATTTTTGACATCTTCTGATTTTATGCCCTTATCTCGCATAGATTTCTTGGCTTCTTGCATATCTTCAGGACTGAGGAATATAATACCTCTTTTCTTCGGAGTTGGCTTAGGAGGTGGTTCGGGAATAGTCCAAGCATTCTCATTGCACAAGATGTTATTCAACAGAATCTCAGCTTGTTCTACGGTTCGTTCACTCAAAACACTACCGGCACAACTATCTAGGTGGTCTTTAGAAGCATCGGTATGTCCATTATAGAAGCTATCAAGCGTCTCATTCTTCTCAAGAGGGTGATCAGGCAGAGCATGCAGTAGCTGGATTAGCCTCCCCCAAGCTTGTGGGAGACTCTCTTCTTCAGCTTGAGCAAAGTTGTATATTTCCTACAAGGCAGCTTGCTTCTTATGGGCAGGGAAATATTTTTCATAGAAGTAGTAGACCATATCCTGGGAGCTACGCACACATCCAGGAGCAAGAGAAGTGAACCAGGTCTTAGCATCATCCTATAGCGAGAAAGGAAATAGCTTGAGCATGTAGTAGTGGCGGATCTTTTCCTCACTAGTGAATAGGGTGGCTACATCATGCAGTTTGGTAAGATGGGCTACAACCGTTTCAGACTCATAACCGTGAAAAGGATCAGATTCGACTAGAGTGATTAACTCAGGGTCGACAGAGAATTCATAATCCTTATCGGTCACAAAGATAGGTGAAGTGCCAAACTTTGGGTCGTATTTCATCCTAGCGTTCAGAGAGTTTTCTTTCCACTTGCGCAAAAGTTTCTCCACATCATAGCTATCCTTACATGCAAGAAAATCCTCAGCTATCTCTCCCTCCATAACATAGAGTGTATCAGGCATAACAGGCAATTCAGTCATAGTAGCAGGTTCTACTTCAATAGTATCAGCAGTTTCAGAAGTATCATCATGTCTAGCAGCAACTCTAGCAATATGTGCATCAAGGGCACCTAGTGGCAAAGCAATATCAGGCATAGTATCAAGCATAGCATCATCAGGCATAGTATCAAGCATAGCATCATAGGCATCATGGGTAGCAGAAGTAGCATCATCAAGCACAGGGACATATAAAGATTTCTAGCAGGATGTGAAGTCGCAAACTTACTCAGAACTGAAGGTGAATCAAGCGCAGAGCTAGATGGCAGTTCCTTACCTCTCCTCGTAGTGGAAGGTAGGATTTTAGTTCTTAGATCTTTCGGATTCCTCATAGTGATCAGCAGACGTCAATCCCAAGTGACTCAGAGAATATAGATGTGCCTCCCCGGCAACGACGCCAGAAAAAGCAATTTGATGTCCCACAAGCGTATGGGATCGCAGTAGTTTTCGAGGCTAGAGTATTCAACCCAAATTTGTTGGTTCACAGGACGGGAAGCAAAAGAATATTCTCAAGTATTAGCAGCTGAATGTATCAGATTCAACCACACCTGAAAGATTAGTGTCTGCAAGAAAAGTATCAGTAGCAAGGTAGTATGATAGCAACGGTACCAGAAACAATTTGTTGACAAGGCAGACTATTCCTAATTGTTGTATCAATGGCGCCATTAAAAGCCTTGTTCACGGGATGTCGGTGCCAACAAAGTCTTGCAACAAGTAACAGCAGAGTAGTAAGGAACAGTAGTAGCAGCAGCAGCAAAGTAACAAGTAACAGCAGTAGTGACAACAGGAGCAAAGTGGCAGCAAAGTGACCCAATCCCGTTTGTAGCAAGGGACAAGCCTAGACAAAGTAACGTAGCGAGGACCAGTATTAAAAGACCCGTAGGCAGTGGATCGGTGATGGATGAGTATGACGGATATTATTCATCATGTAACAGCTATAACACTGAGAAATATGTAACTAGCTCCCGTTCGTCAATCTAATGTAGGCATGTATTCCGTATGTAGTCATACGTGCTTAGGGAAAAGAACTTGCATGACATCTATTGTCCATCCCTCCCGTGGCACCGGGGTCCTAATGGAAACTACGGGATATTAAGGTTCTCCTTTTAATAAAGAACCGTACCAATGCATTAACACGCGGTGAATACATGAACTCCTCATACTATGGTCATTTCCGGGAGTGGTTCCGGCTATTGTCACTCCGGGGTTGCCGGGTCATAACACATAGTAGGTGACTACAACTTGCAAGATAGGATCTAAAACACACATATATTGGCGACAACATAATAGGTTCAGATCTGAAATCATGGCACTCGGGCCCTAGTGACAAGCATTAAGCATAGCCAAGTAGTAGCAACATTAATCAAGAACATAGTGGATACTAGGGATCAATCCCCGTCAAGAACTAACTCGATTACATGATAGATCTCATCCAACTCATCACCGTCCAGCAAGCCTACGATGAGGTTACTCACAAACGACGAAGAGCATCATGGAATTGTCGATGGAGAAAGGTTGATGATGACGATGCTGGCGATTTCCCCTCTCCGGAGCCCGAAACGGACTCCAGATCTGCCCTCCACATGAAGAACAGGATGTGGCGGCGCCTCCGTATCACAAAACACGATGAAACCTTCTCTCTGATTTTTTTCAGGCGAAAAGGAAGATATAGAGCTGAGAATGTGGGCGGTGATGCCACGTGGGCCCCATAAGCCTGCATGGCGCGACCATAGGGGGTGGCCGCGGCCTATGGGCTTGTGGCCCACTGGCACGCCCCCTCCGGTGGATCTTTGCGCAGGTATTTTTCTTCTATTCCAGAAAAAATCTCCGTAAATTTTCAGGACATTACAAGAACTTTCATTTCTGCACAAAATAACACCATGGCAATTCTGCTGAAAACAGCGTCCGTCCGGGTTAGTTCCATTCAAATCATGCAAGTTAGAGTCCAAAACAAGGGCGAAAGAGTTCAAAAAAGTAGATACGACGGAGACGTATCATGCACCAACTGCTAACATAATTCCAACAGACTTTTAGCATCGCTACGAGTGAAAAATTCTCATCATAGTCAGCTCTTTGAACTTGTCGGAAATATCTTTGCGACAAGTCGAGCTTTTCTTAATGGTGACTTTTCACCATCATCGTCTATCTTCCTATTAAAGATCCATCTGTACTTAATAGTCTTACGACCATCAAGTAGGTTTTCCAAAGTCTACACTTTGTTTTCATACATGGATCCTCTCTCGGATTTCATGGCCCCCAGCCATTTGCCGGAATCCGGGCCCACAATCGCTTCTCCATAGCTCGTAGGTTCATTGTTGTCCAACAATATGACGTCCAAGACAGGGTTACCGTACCACTCTGTAGCAATACGTGACCTTGTCAACCTACGAGGTTTGTAGTAACCTGATCCGGAGTTTCATGATCACTATCATTAGCTTCCACTTCAATTGTTGTAGCCGCCACAGGAACAACTTCGTGCGCCCTGCTACACACTGGTTGAAGTGACGGTTCAATAACCTTGTCAAGTTTCCACCATCCTCCCACTCAAGTCCTTCGAGAGAAACTTTTCCTCGAGAAAGGACCCGTTTCCAGAAACAAACACTTTGCTTCCGATCTGAGATAGGAGATGTACCCAACTGTATTGGGTATCATATGAAGATGCATTTATTCGCTTTGGGTTCAAGCTTATCACACTAAAACTTTTTCACATAAGCGTCGTAGCCCCAAACTTTTAAGAAACGACAGCCTAGGTTTCGCCAAACCATAGTTCATACGTTGTGACCTCAACAGAATTACGTGGTGCCCCATTTAAAGTGAATGCGGTTGTCTTTAATGCCTAACCCAAAACGACAGTGGTATTTCGATAAGAGACATCATAGTATGCGCTATCCAATAGGGCACGGCTATGACGTTCGGACACACCATCACACTATGGTGCTCCAGGTGGCATGAATGGCGAAACAATTTGCACATTGTCTTAATTGTGTACGAAACTCGCAACTCAGATATTCATCTCTTTGATCATATCGTAGACATTTTATCCTCTTGTCACGACAATCTTCACTATGAAATAGCTTGAACTTTTCAATATTTCAGACTTGTGATTCATCAAGCAAATACTCTTGTATCTACTCAAATCGTCAGTGAAGAACATGACAATATCCACTACGTGCCTCAGCACTCACTGGACTGCACACATCAAAATGTATTACTTCCAACAAGTTACTTTCTTGTTCCATCTCACTGGAAAAACGAGGCCTTCAGTCATCTTGCCCATGTGGTATGATTTGCATGCCTCAAGTGCTTCAAGATCAAGTGAGTCTAAACGATCCATCTGCATGGAGTTTCTTCATGCGTTAATACCAATAGGCATGGTTTGCATGTATCAAACGTTTCAAAACTGAGTGAGTACAAAGATCCATCAACATGGAGCTCCTTAATGCATTTTATACCAATATAACTCAAGCGGCAGTGCCACAAGTAAGTGGTACTATCATTACTACGTTGTATCTTTTGGCATCAATATTATGAACATGTGTACCACTACGATCGAGGTTCAATAAACCATTAAAGGTATTTATTCAAGAAAATAAAATAACCATTATTCTCTTTAACTAAATAATCGTATTGCAATAAACACGATCTAATCATGTTCATGCTCAACGCAAACACCGAATAACAATTATTTAGGTTTAACACTAATCCCGATGGAAGAGGGAGCGTGCGATATTTGATCACATCAACCTTGGAAACACTTCCAACATATATCGTCACCTCGCCTTTAGCTAGTCTCCGTTTATTTCGTAGCTTTTATTTCGAGTTACTAACACTTAGCAACTGAACCGGTATCTAATAACCTTGTGCTACTAGGAGTACTAGTAAATTACACATCAATATCATGTATATGCAATATACTTCTGTCGACTTTGCCAACCTTCTCATCTACCAAGTATCTAGGATAGTTCTTCTTCGGTGACTGTTCCCCTCATTACAAAAGCACTTAGTCTCGGGTTTGGATTCAACCTTGGGTCTCTTCACTAGAGCAGCAACTGGTTTGGCGTTTCATGAAGTATCCCTCCTTGCCCTTGCCCTTCTTGAAACTAGTGGTTTTACTAACCATAAACAATTGATGCTCCTATTTGATTTCTACTTTCACGGTGTCAAACATCGTGAATAGCTCAAGGATCATCATATCTATCCCTGATCTATTATAGTTCATCAAGAAGCTCTAGTAGCTTGGTGGCAGTGACTTTGGAGAAACATCACTATCTCATCTGGAAGATTAACTCCTACTCGATTCAAGCATTACACACCGAACTATCACGATTTTTTAAAAAATGTGTATGTCAGATGTTCGTAACATCCACTTACGACGCTCGAGGTTCAGCACACCGAGCGATGCATTAAGGACATAAGCCTTCTGCGCAGCAATGAGGACAATCCTCGGTTTACGGACCCAGTCCACATAATTGCTACTATCATCTTTCAACTAAATTTTCTCTAGGAACATATCAAAAACAGTAGATCCACATCGCAAGCTACAACGTAATTTGCAAAGACCTTTTGACTATGTTCATGATAATTGAGTTTAGCTAATCATATTACTAATAACTCCCACTCAAATAGACATCCCTCTAGTCATTCGAGTGGCACATAAATCCAAATCCACTAACTCAAGTCCAATCATCACGTGAGTTGAGTATAGTTTCAGTGGTGAACATCTCCATGTTCATCATTAAAACTATATGATTCATGCTCAACCTTTCGGTCTCTTGTGTTCCGAGGCCATGTTTGTACATGCTACGCTCGTCAATTTAACCCGAGTAGTCCGCGTGTGCAACTGTTTTGCACTTGTTGTATGTGAACGTTGAGTCTATCACACCCGATCATCATGTGGTGTCTCGAAACGACGAACTGTCGCAATGGTGCACAGTTGGGGAGAACACAATTTTATCTTGAAATTTTAGTGAGGGATCACCTTATAATGCTACCGTCGTTCTAAGAAAAATAAGGTGCATAAAAGGATTAATATCACATGCAAATCATAAGTGACATGATATGGCCAGGAACTTGTGCTTCTTGATCTCCATCACCAAAGAACAAGCATGATCTCCATCATCACCGGCGCCGCACCATGATCTCCATCATCATGATCTCCATCATCATGCCGCCATTGAGGTTGTCACGCTATCTATGCTATTACTACTAAAGCTACCACCTAGCGATATAGTAAAAGCATATGCAAGCACAAACAATAGTTTTAAGACAACCCTATGGCTCCTGCCGGTTGCCGTAGCATCGACATGCAAATCAATATTTAACTATTACAACATGATCATCTCATACATCCAACATATCATATCATGTCTTTGGCCATATCACATCACATGCATACCCTGTAAAAACAAGGTAGCCGTCCTGTAATTTGTTGTTGCATGTTTTACGTGGCTGCTATGGGTATGTAGTATGATCGCATCTTACTTACACAAAGCCACAACGATGATATGCAAATTGCTATTTAACCAACTCCAAGGACCGCCTCGATCAAATCCGATACAGCTAAAGTTTAAGAAACAGACACCCGCCAGTCATCTTTATGCAACAAATTGTATGTGAGTCGATGAAACCGGTCTCTCGTAAGCGTACGAGTAAAGTTGGTCTCGACCACTTCAATCCAACTATACCGCCGAATCAAGAAAAGACTAAGGAGGGTAGCAATTTGAACATCAATGCCCAAAAACACTTTTGTGTTCTACTCGATATATCATCTAGGCATGAACCTAGCTCATGATGCCACTGTTGGGGATTGTTGCATGGGAAACAAAAAATTTCCTACGCACATGCAATACCAATCCATGGTGATGATCATCTATGAGAGGGGAGAGTGAATCTACATACCCTTGTAGATTGCAAAGCTGAAGCGTATATAACGCGGTTGATGTAGTCGAAAATCTTCGCGATCCAAATCGCAGCCCGTCCGGCGATCTCATCACGATCCGTCTCGCGATCCCATCACCATCCATCCCGATCTAGTGCCGAACGGACGACATCTCCACGTTCAGCACACGTACAGTTCGATGACGATCCGCACCTTCTTGATCCAGCAAGATGGGCGGAGAGTTAGATGAGTTCTCCGGCACACATCGTGGTGGTGGTGGTGGTGAATTAATCCAGCAGGGCTTTGCCTATGCACCGCCGAACTAGACTAGAGGAGAAACATATCTAGAGAGAACTAGAGGGAGCACGTTGCTATAGGGTTAGCCCTCACCTCTAAAACCTCTAGTATATATAGGAGGGAGGGAGGGGAGGAGGCAGCCTCAAACCCTTAAGGTTTGGCCGAAATTGGAGGTGGAGGAGTCCTAAGACAATCCTACTAGGAGTAGGATTCCTCCTCTCCACTTGGAAACCCTTTCAACCTTTTCCACCTTTGGGTTTCTTTCCTTCCCACGTCCAGTCTGCCTTGGGCTTTAGTTAAGGCTTTGGCTAGGGATGGCACCCACAGGGTATGGGTATGGGTGGAGCCTTCCCATACCCTTACCCATCTCGTCTGATGTTACCCATCACCCTCACCCATACCCGTCAACGGGGACAATTTTTTCCCATACCCATTACCCGATGGGGTAGATGGATACCCGCGGGTAAAATTACCCATATTTGCAGGACATAAATTTGAAAAACTTATAGTTATAAACTGCATCGTATCATATAGTTTACAAAGATAGATTATAACTACAACACATAGTTATAAAACAACATCATATAGTCATAAACAACAGCACATGGGCATACACTTTCAGTTCACAAATTCTTGACATAGTGTAGATTGTAGATATAATTTTGAGTTTACATAGATTTTACATGGGTATATGGGTATATGGGTATATGGGTATGGGTTATATGATCTCATACCCATACCCACTCTACCCGATGGGTTTCGGATTTTCCTATTTATATACCCAAGGGTAATTTTTTATCCCATACCCTTACCCTAATAGGGTTTTTACCCATGGGGTACGTAGGTTATGGGTACCCATTTCCATCCCTAGCTTTGGCTAGCCCACTAAGGGCTGGTCCACGTCCTCGCATAGACCACGAGACCATTTGGGGTGGGTGGGCCCACCCAGTGGACCCCCGAAACCCATTCGTCCTTCCCGGTACACTGCCGGAAATTCCCAAAACTTTTCCGGAGTTCAAAACCCACTTTACTATATATCTATCCTTACCTATGGACCATTCCGGAGCTCCTCGTGATGTCCGGGATCTCATCCGGGACTCCGAACAACTTTCGGTTACCAAACACACACAACTCAATAATATCGAAATGTCACTAAACCTTAAGTGTGCAGACCCTACGGGTTCGAGAACTATGTAGACATGACCTGAGACACTCCCCGATCAATAACCAATAGCGGGACCTGGATGTCCATATCGGCTCCTACATATTCTATGAAATGTCTGTCGGTTGAACCTCTATGTCAAGGGTTTAGTTAATCCCGTATGTTGTTCCCTTTGTCCTTCGGTATGCTACTTGCCTGAGATTCGATCGTCGGTATCTCCGTACCTAGTTCAATCTCGTTACCGGCAAGTCTCTTTACTCATTTCATAATAAAAGATCCAGTAACTAACTCCTTAGTCACTTTGCTTGCAAGGCTTGTTGTGATGTTGTATTATCGAGTGGGCCCCAAGATACCTCTCTGTCACACGGAGTGACAAATCCTAGTCTAGATCCATGCCAACCCAACATAGACCTTTGGAGATACCTGTAGAGCACATTTATAGTCGCCCAGTAACGTTGCGACGTTTGATGCACACAAGGTATTCCTCCGGTGTCCAGGAGTTTCATGATGTCACAGTCATAGGAACAGATACATTGACATGCTGAAAATAGTAGCAATAAACTGACACGATCATATGCTACGTTTATAGTTTGGGTCTTGTCCATCACATCATTCTCCTAATGATGTGATCCCTTTATCAAGTGACAACACTTGCCTATGGCTAGGAATCCTTGACCATCTTTGATCAACGAGCTAGTCAACTAGAGGCTCACTAGGGACAGTGTGTTGTCTATGTATCCACACATGTATTTGAGTTTCCAATCAATACAATTGTAGCATGGATAATAAACGATTATCATGAACAAGGGAATATAATAATAACCAATTTATTATTGCCTCTAGGGCATATTTCCAACATCTATTGCGCGAGTCATTGATCTACAACATAAAATTTTGCAAAGATTACTTAGACTATGTTCAAGACAATTGAATTTAGCTAATCATATTACTAATAAACTCCCACTCAAATAGACATACGTCTAGTCATTCGAGTGTCGCATGATCCAAATTCACTAACTCAAGTCCGATCATCACGTGAGTTGAGTATAGTTTCAGTGGTGAACATCTCCATCTTGATCATATCAACTATATGATTCATTTTCGACCTTTAAGTCTCTTGTGTTCCGAGGCCATGTCCGTACATGCTAGGCTCGTCAAGTTTAACCCGAGTGTTCCGCGTGTGCAACTATTTTGCACCCGTTGTATGTGTACGTTGAGTCTATCACACCCGATCATCACGTGGTGTCTCGAAACGACGAACTGTTGCAACGGTGCATAGTCGGGGAGAACACAATTTCATCTTCAAATTTTAGTGAGAGATCACCTTATAATGCTACCGTTGTTCTAAGCAAAATAAGGTGCATAAAAGGATTAACATCACATGCAAATCATGAGTGACATGATATGGACATGAACTTGTGCTTCTTGATCTCCATCACCAAAGAACCGACATGATCTCCATCGTCACCGGCGCCGCACCATGATCTCCATCATGGTGCCTCCATCGAGGTTGTCGCGCTATCTATGCTATTAATACTAAAGCTACAACCTAGCGATATAGTAAAAGCATCTGCAAGCACAAATGTTAGTTTCAAGACAACCCTATTACTCCTACCGGTCGCTGTAGCATCGATGTGCAAGTCAATATTTAACTATTACAACATGATCATCTCATACATCCAATATATCATATCATGTCTTTGGCCATATCACATCACATGCATACCCTGCAAAAACAAGTTAGACTTCCTCTAATTTGTTGTTGCATGTTTTTCATGGCTGATATGGTATCTAGCATGATCGCATCTTACTTACGCAAAGCCACAACTGTGATATGCAAATTGCTATTTAACCTTCTCCAAGGACTGTCCCGGTCAAATCCAATTCTACTAAAGTTGAAGAAACAGACACCCGCCAGTCATCTTTATGCAACAAGTTGCATGTCAGTCGATGAAACCGGTCTCTCGTAAGAGTACGGGTAAAGTTGATCTGGGCCGCTTCAATCCAACAATACCGTCGAATCAAGAAAAGACTAAGGAGGGAAGCAAATTGAACATCAACGCCCACAAACTCTTTTGTGTTCTACTCGAGATATCATCTATGCATGAACCTAGCTCTGATATCACTGTTGGTGAATGTTGCATGGGGAACAAAAAATTTCCTACGCACATGAAGACCTATCATGGTTATGATCATCTACGAGAGGGAGATCGGATCCGCATACCCTTGCAGATCGCTAAGTGGGAAGCATTAAGAAACGCGTTTGATGTAGTGGAACGTCTTCGCTATCCAAATCACCGCCATCGCACGATCCATCCCGATCTAGTACCGAACGGACGGCACCTTTGTGCTCAACACATTATAGCTCGATGACGATCTCCGCCTTCTTGATCCAGCAAGAGAGACAAAGAGGTAGCTGAATTCTCCGGCAGCACGATGGCGTGGCGGTGATGATGGTGGAGCTACTCCGGCAGGGCTTCGCGTGTCGTACCGATCTAGCTACAAGGTATCACGAAGTAGTGGAGGGAGAGAGGTTTGCACAAAGGTTCGATTTTCAAAAACCCTAAAACCCTCAACTATCTATAGGAGGAACCAAGGGGTGGTTGGCTTGCCTCCTACTCGAAGGAGGAGCTTCGGCCGAGGCAAGGAGGGAGGAGTCCTCCTCCAATTCGGTTTGGTTGAGGACTCCTTTCTATCTTGTCCACCTCCTTCTTTTTTTTACTTTTTCCTTCTTTATTATTGCTTTGGGCGAAATAGCCTTATTGGGCTGGCCTCACCATCCCACTAAGGGCTGGTCCGCCACCAATGGGCCTATTTGGTTCTCTCCCGGGTGGGTGGCCCCTCCCGGTAAAACCCCGGAATCCATTCGTCACTCCCGATACTTTACCGGAAATGCCTGAAATCTTTCCGGAAACCAAATGCACAAATCCGATTTATCAATCTTCATTTCCGGACCATTCTGGAGACACTCGTGATGTCGGGGATCTCATCCGGGACTCCAAACAACATTCGGTTACCAACATCAATAATTCAACTATACCGAAAACGTCACCGAACCTTAAGTTTGCAGACCCTCGGGTTCGAGAACTATGTAGACATGACCGAGACACTCTCCGGTCAATATCCAATAGCAGGACCTGGACGTCCACATTGGATCCGACATATTCTACGAAGATCTTATCGGTTCAACCTCTATGTCAAGGATTCACACAATCCAGTATATCATTCCCTTTGTCCTTCGGTATGTTACTTGCCCGAGATTCGATCGTCGGTATCGCCATACCTATTTCAATCTCGTTACAGGTAAGTCTCTTTACTCGTTCGTAATACAAGATCCCGTGGTATTCTTGCCGGTAATGAGATTGAAATAGGTATGCGGATGCCGACGATCAAATCTCGGGCAAGTAACACACCGAAGGACAAAGGGAATGACATACGGGATTATATGAATCCTTGGCACTGAGGTTCAACTGATAAGATCTTCGGAGAATATGTAGGATCCAATATGGGCATCCAGGTCCCGTTGTTGGATATTGACCGAGGAGTGTCTCGGGTCATGTCTGCATAGTTAAGGTGACGTTTTGGTATAGTTGAGTTATAGGTGTTGGTAACAGAAAGTTGTTCGGAGTCCTGGATGAGATCCAAGACGTCACGAGGAGCTGCGGAATGGTCCGGAGGTAAAGATTGATATATAGGAAGTCCTGTTTTGGTCACCGGAAAATTTTCGGACTCATCGGTAGTGTACCGGGAGTGCCGGGAGGGGTGCCGGGGACCATCGGGAGGGGTTTCACGCCCCAAGGGGTCTCATGGGCTATGGGAAGAGATAAACGAGCCCCTAGTGGGCTGGAATAAGTTCCCACTAAGGCCCATAAGGTTTGAGAAGGAAAAACACAAGGTGGAAAGAGTTTCCAAGTGGGAAGGTGGAATCCTACTCCAAGTAGGATTGGAGTAGAACTCCTCCACCTCCAATTTCAGCCAAACCTTGAGGGTTTGAGGCTGCTTTCTCCCCTGCCTCCCTCCTATATATATTAGAGGTATTGAGGGTTTTTGAGACACAACTTTGCCACGTGATGCTCGACCCTATACCACGCAGTTTTTCCTCTGGATCGTATTTCTATGGAGCTTAGGCGAAGCCCTCCCGGAGTAGATCATCACCACCACGGGCGCGCCGTCACGCTGTCGGAGAACTCTACTACCTCTCTGCCCCTCTTGCTGGATCAAGAAGGTGGAGATCGTCATCTAGTTGTACGTGTGCTGAACGCGGAGGTGTCGTCCGTTCGACACTAGATCGGGAAGGATCGTGATGAAGTTCACGGGACGGATCGTGATGAAGTTCGCGGGACGGATCGTGATGAAGTTCATGGGACGGATCGTGATGAATTTCGTGGGACGAATCATGAGGAGATAGTACGAGTACGACGATATGAATCGCGGAAACGTTCCACTACATCAACTATGTTATATACGCTTCTGCTCAGTGATCTACAAGGGTACGTAGATCCAATCTCCCTCTCGTAGATGATCATCACCATGATAGGTCTTTGTGCGCGTAGGAAATTTTTTGTTTCCCATGCGACGTTCCCCAACAGTGGCATCATGAGCAAGGTTCATGCGTATATGTTATCTCGAGTAGAACACAAAGGGTTTTGTGGACGGTGATGTTCGATTTGCTACCCTCCTTAGTCTTTTCTCGATTCATCGGTATTGTTGGATTGAAGCTGCCCGGACCGACATTATTCGTACGCTTACGAAAGACTGGTTTCATCGATTGACATGCAACCTCGTTGCATAAAGATGACTGGAGGGTGTCGGTTTCTTCAACTTTAGTTGAATCGGTTTTGACTGAGGCTGTCCTTGGAGAGGTTAAATAGCAATTTGCACATCTCCGTTGTGGTTTTTGCGTAAGTAAGATGCGATCTACTAGATAACCATAGCAGCCACGTAAAACATGCAACAACAATTCGAGGACGTCTCACTTGTTTTTCCAGGGTATGCTTGTGATATGATATGTCCAATGACGTGATGTGATATATTGGATGTATGAGATTATCATGTTGTAATAGTTAATATCGACTTGCACGTCGGTGGTAGGGCAACCGGCAGGAGCCATAGGGTTGTCTTTAAACTAACGTTTGTGCTTGTAGATGCGTTTACTATATTGCTAGGACGTAGCTTTAGTAGTAATAGCATGAGTAGCACGACACCCCGATGGTGACACGTTGATGGAGATCATGGTGTGGCGCTGGTGACAAGAAGATCATGCCGGTGCTTTGGTGATGGATATCAAGAAGCACATGATGATGGCCATATCATGTCACTTATGAATTGCATGTGCTGTTAATCCTTTTATGCACCTTATTTTGCTTAGAACGACGGTAGCATTATGAGGTGATCTCTCACTAAAATTTCAAGACGAAATTGTGTTCTCCCCGACTTTGCACCGTTACTACAGTTCGTCGTTTCGAGACACCACGTGATGATCGGGTGTGATAGATTTAACGCTCACATACATCGGGTGCAAAACAGTTGCACACGCGGAACACTCGGGTTTAACTTGACGAGCCTAGCATGTGCAGACATGGCCTTGGAACACAAGAGACCGAAAGTTCGAGCATGAATCGTATAGTTGATATGATTAGCATAGAGATGCTTACCACTGAAACTATTCTCAACTCACGTGATGATCGGACTTGAGATAGTGGATTTGGATCATGTACCACTCAAATGACTAGAGAGATGTACTTTTTGAGTGGGAGTTCTTAAGTAATATGATTAATTGAACTAATTATCATGAAAATAGTCTAATGGTGTTTGAGAAATACGATGTAGCTTGCGCTATAGCTCTACTATTTTTATATGATCCTAGAGAAAATTTAGTTGAAAGTTGATAGTAGCAACTTTGCGGACTGAGTCCGTAAAACTGAGGATTGTCCTCATTGCTGTGCAGAAGGCTTATGTCCTTAATGCACCAGTCGGTGTGCTGCACCTCGGGCGTCGTCTGTGGATGTTGCGAACATCTGACATACACTTCTTTGATGACTACATAATAGTTTAGTGCGCAATACTTAATGGCTTAGAAGCAAGGCACCGAAGACATTTTGAAAACATTGCGGAACATTAGAGATGTTCAAGGAGATGAAATTGAGATTTCATGCTCATGCCCTTGTTGAGAGGTATAAGACCTCCGACAAGATTCTTTTCCTACAAAGTAAAGGAGAAAATCTCAAATCGTTGAGCATGTTCTCAGATTGTCTGAGTACAACAATCGCTTGAATCAAGTGGGAGTTAATCTTCCAAATGAGATAGTGATGGTTCTCCAAAGTCACTGCCACTAAGCTGCTAGAGCTTCGTGATGAACTATAAACAAATCAAGGATATATATGATGATCCTTGAGTGATTCGCAATGTTTGACACTGCGAAATTAGAAATCAAGAAGGAGCATCAATTTATGATGGTTAGTAAAACCACTAGTTTCAAGAAGGGTAAGGGATAGAAGGGATACTTCATGAAAAGGCAAACCACTTGCTGCTCTAATGAAGAAACCCAAAATTGAACCCAAACCCGAGACTAAGTGCTTCTGTTATGAGGGGAACGGTCACTGAGGCGGAGCTACCCTAGATACTTGGTAGATAAGAAGGCTGGCAAAAGTCGACAGAAGTATATTTGTTATACATGATATTGATGTGTACTTTACTAGTACTCCTAGTAGCACGATGGTATTGGATACCTGTTTGGTTGCTAAGTGATTAGTAACTCGACATGAAAGCTACAGTATAAATGGAGACTAGCTAAAGGCGAGGTGACGATACGTGTTGGAAGTGTTTCCAAGGTTAATGTGATCAAACATCGCACGCTCCCTCTATCATCGGGATTGGTGGTAAAACCTAAATAATTGTTATTTGGTGTTTGCGTTGAGCAAGAACATGACTGGATCATGTTTATTGCAATACGATTACTCATTTAAAGAGAATAATAGTTATTCTATTTGCTTGAATAATTACCCTCAATGGTTTATTGAATCTCGATCGTAGTGTTACACATGTTCATAATATTGGTGCCAAAAGATACAAAGTAATAATGATAGTACCACTTAGTTGTGGCACTCCCACTTGAGTCGTGTTGGTATAAAATGCATGAAGAAGCTCCATGCCGATGGATATTTGTACTCACTCATTTTTGAAACGTTTGAGACATGCAAACCATACCTGTTGGTATAAATGCATGAAGAAACTCCATAGAGATGGATCATTTGGACTCACTTGATTTTGAATCACTTGAGACATGCAAAACATGCCACATGAAACAAGAGAGTAACTTGTTGGGAGTAATGCATTTTTGATGTGTGCAGTCCAATGAGTACTAAGGCACGCAGTGCATATCGTTATGTTCTTACTTCACTGACGATTTGAGTAGATACATGAGTATTTACTTGATGAATCACAAGTCTGAAATATTGAAAAGTTCAAAGCAATTTCAGAGTGAAGATCGTCGTGACAAGAGGATAAACTGTCTACGATATGATCATAGAGATGAATATTTGAGTTACGATTTTTTAGTACGTAGTTAAGACAATGTGAAAATTGTTTTGCAATTCATGCCACTTGGAACACCATAGTGTGATGATGTGTCCGAACATCATAGCTACGCCCTATTTTGATATGGCACATACTATGATATCTCTTATCGAATTACCACTATCGTTTATGGGTTATGCATTAGAGATAACCGCATTCACTTTAAATAGGGCACCGCGTATTTCCATTGAGATGACACAGTATATACTATGGTTTGGAGAAACCTAAGCTATCGTTTCTTAAAAGTTTGGGGCTGCGATGCTTATGTGAAAAAGTTTCAGACTGATAAGCTCGAACCCAAAGCGGATAAATGCATCTACATAGGATATCCAAAACAGTTGGATACATCTCCTATCTCAGATCCAGAAGCAAAGTGTTCGTTTGTATAAACGGGTCCTTTCTCTAGGAAAGGTTTCTCTCGAAAGAATTGAGTGGGAGGGTGGTGGAACTTGATGAGGTTAGTGAACCGTCACTTCAACCAGTGTGTAGCAGGGCGCAGGAAGATGTTCCTGTGACGCCTACACCAATTGAATTGGAAGCTCATGACGGTGATCATTAGAGCTTCGGATCAAGTTACTACAAACCTCGTAGGTCGACAAAGGTCGCGTACTACTACAGAGTGGTACGGTAACCCTGTCTTGGAGGTCATGTTGTTGAACAAGAATGAACCTACGAGCTATGGAGAAGCGATGGTGGGCCCGAATTCCGACAAATGGCTGGAGGCCATGAAATCCGAGAGAGGATCCATGTATGAAAACAAAGTGTAGTCTTTGGAAGAACTACTTGATGATCAAAGGACTATTAAGTAAAGATGGATCTTTAGAAGGAAGACAGACGATGATGGTGATAAGTCAGTATTAAGAAAAGCTCGACTTGTCGCAAAGATGTTTTCGACAAGATCAGAGAGTTGACTATGATGTGAATTTCTCACTCGTAGCGATGCTAAAAGTCTGTTGGAATTATCTTAGTAGTTGCTGCATTATTTGTGAAATATTGCACATAGGAAGTCAAAACATTGTTTCCTCGATGGTTTCCTTGAGGAAAGATTGTATGTGATACAATTAGAAGGTTTTGTCGATCCTAAGGATACTAACAAGTATGCAAGCTCCAACGATCCTTCAATGGACTGGTGCAAACATCTCGGAGTTGGAATATACACTTTGATGAGATGATCAAAGTTTTTGGGTTTGTACAAGGTTTATGAGAAACTTGTATTTCCAAAGAAGTGAGTGGGAGCACTATAGTGTTTCTGATAAAGTATATGTCGTTTACATATTGTTGATCGGAAGAAATGTAGAATTTATGTAAAGCATAAAGGTTGTTTGAAAGGGGTTTTTCAAAGGAAGACCTGGATAGAGCTACTTGAACATTGAGCATCAAGATCTATGGAGATAGATCACAATGCTAAGCAGAACTTTCAAATGAAATGCATGCCTTGACAAGTATTTGAAGGAGTTCAAAATAGATCAGGAAAGAAAGAGTTCTTGGCTGTGTTGTAAGGTGTGAATATGAGTAAGACTCAAAAGCCCGACCATGGCAGAAGAAAGAGAAAGGACGAAGGTCGTCCCCTATGCCTTAGCCACAGACTCTACAGTATGCCATGATGTGTACCGCACCTGATGTGTGCCTTGTCACAAGTCTATTAAGAGGTACAGAGAGTGATCCAGGATTGAATCACTGAACAGCGGTCAAAGTTATCCTTAGTAACTGATAGACTAAGGAACTTTTCTTGATTGTGGAGGTGGTTAAAGAGTTCGTCGTAAAGGGTTACGTTGATGCAAGCTTTGACACAAATCCGAATAACTATGAGTAGTAAAACGGATTCGTATAGTACAGTAGATATTTGGAGTATTTCCGAATAGCACGTAGTAGCAGCATCTATAAGATGACATAAAGATTTGTAAAGCACAGACGGATATGAAAGTTTCAGAACCGTTGACTAAAACCTCTCTCACGAGCAAGACGTGACCACACACAAGAACTATATGGTTGTTGGATTCGTTAAAATCACATGGTTATGTGAACTAGATTATTGACTCTAGTGCAAGTGGGAGACTGCTGGAAATATGCCCTAGAGGCAATAATAAATTAGTTATTATTATATTTCCTTGTTCATAATAATCATTTATTATCCATGCTAGAATTGTATTGACTCGAAATTCAAATACATGTGTGGATACATAGACAACACACTATACCTAGTGAGCCTCTAGTTGACTAGTTCGTTGATCAAATATGGTCAAGGTTTCCTGGCCATAGGCAAGTGTTGTCACTTGGTAACGGGATCGCCTCATTAGGAGAATCATGTGATGGACAAGACCCAAACTATGAACGTAGCATATTGATCGTGTCGTTTTATTGCTATGGTTTTCTGCGTGTCAAGTATTTGTTCCTATGACCATGAGATCATATAACTCACTGGCACCGAAGGAATACCTTGGGTGCATCAAATGTGAGAACGCAACTGTGTGACTATAAAGGTGTTCTACAGGTATCTCCAAAGGTGTCCGTTGAGTTACTTTTGTTCCTGAGGACATGGGATAAGTCATGCTGATAATTGTCATGTGAATTTGGTATTCGTTCGGTATTTTGATATGATGTATGTTGTCTTTTATTCTAGTGGTGTTATGTGAACGTCGACTACATAACACTTCACCATCTTTGGGCCGAGAGGAAGGCATAGGGGAGTAGTAAGTAGATGATGGGTTGCTAGAGTGAAAGAAGCTTAAACCCCAGTCTATGCGTTTCTTTGTAAGGGGCTGATTTGGATCCACTAGTTTAATGATATGGTTAGACGTTGTCTTAATTCTTCTTTCCTAGTTGCAGATGCTTGTGAGAGGGGTTAATCATAAGTGGGATGCTTATCCAAGTAAGGGCAGTACCCAAGCGCCGGTCCACCCACATATCAAACTATCAAAGTAACGAACGCGAATTACATGAACATGATGAAACTAGCATGACAGAAATTCCCGTGTGTCCTCGGGAGCGTTTTTCCTCCTATAAGACTTTGTTCAGGCTTGTCCCTTGCTACAAAAGGGATTGGCCCACTTTGCTGCACCGTTGCTACTACTTGTTACTTGTTACTTTTCGCTTTCTACGTTTCACCTCACTACACCATCACTTGTTACCGCTACTTTCAGTGCTTGCAGTTATTACCTTTCTGAAAACCGTTTATCAGAGCCTTCTTCTCCTCGTTGGGTTCGACACTCTTACTTATTGAAAGGACTACGATTGATCCCCTATACTTGTGGGTCATCAAGACTCTTTTCTGGCGCCGTTGCCGGGGAGCGAAGCGCCTTTGGTAAGTGGAATTTGGTAAGGAAACATTTATATACCGTGCTGAAATTTATTATTACTTGTCACTATGGAAACTTTTCCTTTGAGGAATTTGTTCGGGGTATCTTCACCACGAACGGAAGCACGAGGAGTTGCTCCTCAACTGGAGGTACCTACTAAAAATATCTTTTATGATATTCCTTCGGGTATGCTTGAGAAACTGCTGGCTAATCCTTTTACATGAGATGGATCATCACATCCAGACTTGCATCTAATCTATGTAGATGAGGTTTTTGGTTTATTTAAGCTTGCAGGTTTTCCCGAGGATGAGGTAAAGAATAAATTCTTTCCTTTATCTCTGAAGGATAAGGCGTTGACATGGTATATGCTATGTGATGATACTGGATCATGGGACTACAATCGGTTGAAATTGGAATTTCATCAAAAGTTTTATCCTATGCATTTAGTACATCGTGATCGAAATTATATTTATAAATTTTGGCCTCATGACAGGGAAAGCATAGCTCAAGCTTGGGGAGGCTTAAATCAATGCTATATTCATGCCCCAATCATGAGCTCTTAAGAGAAAATATCACTCAAAACTTTGATGCTCGGCTTTCTCAATATGATCGTACCATGCTTGACACTTCTTGTACCGGTTCTTTTATGAAGAAGGATATTGACCACAAGTGGAATTTATTGGAAAGAATCAAACGTAACTCTGAAGATTGGGAGCTTGAAGAAGGTAAGGAGTCAGATATGAATTTCCAGTTTGATTGCGTTAAATCTTGTGTTGAAACAAACACTTCTAGAGATTTTAGCGCTAAGTATGGACTTGACTCTGAGATAGTAGCTTCTCTATGTGAATCTTTTGCTGCTCATGTTGATCTTCCCAAAGAGAAGTGGTTTAAGTATCATCCTCCTGTAGAAGTCAACATAGTTAAACCCAATCTAGTTGAAGTGAAAGTCATTGCCTTTAGTGATCCTATTGTTCCTTGTGCCTACGCTGAGAAACCACCTTACCCTGCTAGGAAAAAGGATTATTCTAAAGCTCCAACTGTGATACGTAGGGGTTACATTAGACCACTTGCACCCCCTGAGGAAATTAGAGTTGAACCTAGTGTTGCTATTATCAAAGATCTCTTAGCCGAAGACATAGACGGGCATGTTATCAAATTCTGTGAGGACTCCGCTAGAATTGCTAAACCTCACGCGAAAGACAAATACGGACCTGTAGTTAGCCTGCCCGGTGTTTTTGTCAAGATAGGAGATCACTGTTATCATGGTTTATGTGATATGGGTGCTAGTGTTAGTGCAATACCCCGGTCCCTATACGATGCAATCAAAGATGAGATTGCACCTGCTGAGTTAGAACCCATTGATGTCACTATTACGCTAGGTAATATAGACACTATCTGCCCTGTGGGAATTGTGAGAGATGTAGAAGTCTTGTGTGGTAAGACGAAGTACCCTACTGATTTCCTCGTCCTTGCTACTGCACAAGATAGCTTTTGTCCCATCATATTTGGTAGACCCTTTCTCAACACTGTCAATGCTCATATTGATTGCATTAAACAGACTGTCACTGTTAGTTCCGAGGGTGTGTCTCATGAATTTAACTTCTCCAAGTTTGGAAGACAACCCCATGAAAAAGTGTCGTCTCGTTGGGATGAAATCATTGCTCTTGCCTCTATTGCCGTACCTCCTACGGATCCTTTAGAGCAATATCTGCTTGAGCATGAAAATGATACGCATATGGATGAAAGAGATGAGATAGATAAAATTGTTTTAGAACAATATCCTATTCTCAAGAATAATCTGCCTGTTGAATTGCTTGGGGATCCTCCCCCACCAAACGGTGATCCTGTGTTCGAGCTAAAACAGTTACCAGATACTCTTAAGTATGCATATCTTGATGAGAAGGAGATATATCCTGTTATTATTAGTGCTCACCTCTCGAATCAAGAAGAGAAGAAGTTATTGAAAATTTTGAGGAAGCATCGTGCGGCTATTGGATATACTCTTGATGATCTTAAGGGTATTAGTCCCACTCTATGTCAGCACAAGATTAAAACTGATCGTGATTCTAAACCAGTTGCTCATCATCAAAGGAGATTAAATCCTAGGATGAAAGAGGTCGTGAGAAAACAAATATTAAAGATTCTGGAAGCAAGAATCATTTATCCTGTTGCTCATAGTGATTGGGTAAGTCCAGTACATTGCGTACCTAACAAGGGAGGTATCACCATCGTTCTTAATGATAAGAATGAACTAATCCCACAGAGGATTATTACTTGCTATAGGATGGTGATAGACTTCCGGAAACTGAACGAGGCAACCAGGAAAGACCATTATCCTTTGCCATTTATCGACCAAATGCTAGAAAGTCTATCTAAACACACACATAGACGGTTATTCAGGTTTCTCGCAAATACCTGTTGCAATATCTGATCAGGAAAAAACCACTTTCACCTGCCCCTTCGGTACCTTTGCTTATAGACGTATGCCTTTTGGCTTATGCAATGCAGCTGCCACCTTTCAAAGATGTATGATGGCTATATTCTCTGACTTTTGTGAAAAATTGTTGAGGTTTTCATGGATGATTTCTCCGTTTACGATTCTTCCTTTGACGATTGCCTCAGCAACCTTGATTGAGTCTTACAAAGATGCAAAGATACCAACCTCGTCTTGAACTAGGAGAAGTGCCACTTCATGGTTAATGAAGGCATCGTCTTAGGACACAAAATCTCTGAGAAAGGCATTGAAGTTGATAAGGCTAAGGTTGATGCAATTGAGAAAATGCCTTGCCCCATAGATATCAGAGGTATACAAAGTTTCCTAGGTCATGCTGGTTTCTATAGAAGGTTCATTAAAGACTTCTCTAAGATTTCTAGGCCTCTTACCAACCTCTTGCAGAAGGATGTTCCTTTTGTTTTTGATGAGGATTGTGAGGAAGCTTTCGAAATACTTAAGAAGGCCTTGATAACCACACCTATTGTTCAACCACCTGATTGGGACTTGCCCTTTGAAATCATGTGCGATGCTAGTGATTATGCTGTTGGTGCTGTTCTAGGACAAAGAGTTGACAAGAAGTTGAATGTTACTCACTATGCTAGTAAAACTCTAGACAGTGCCCAAAGAAACTATGCCACTACGGAAAAGGAGTTTTTAGCAGCCGTGTTTGCATGTGAAAAGTTCAGATCTTATATAGTTGACTCCAAAGTCACTATTCACTCTGATCATGCTGCTATTAAGTATCTTATGAAGAAGAAGGACGCTAAGCCTAGGCTAATCAGATGGGTTCTCCTTCTACAGGAATTTGATTTGCACGCTGTTGACCGAAAGGGTGCTGATAACCCTGTAGCAGATAACTTGTCCAGGCTAGAGAATGTCCTTGATGACCCACGACCTATTGATGACAGCTTTCCTGATGAGCTATTAAATGTCATCCGCACTTCACATAGTGCATCGTGGTATGCTGATTACGCAAACTATATCGTAGCCAAATACATACCACCCAGTTTCACCTACTAGCAAAAGAAGAAATTCTTCTTTGATTTGAGACACTACTTTTGGGATGATCCTCACCTTTATAAGGAAGAAGTAGATGGTGTTATTAGAAGTTGTGTGCCTGAACATGAACAAGGACATATCCTGCAGAAGTGTCATTCCAAAGCCTACGGAGGACACAATGCTGGAGATATAACTGCTCATAATGTATTGCAATGAGGTTTTTATTGGCCCACTCTCTTCAAGGATGCCCGTAAGTTTTTCTTGTATTGTGACGAATGCCAAAGAATAGGGAACATCAGTAAACATCAGGAAATGCCTATGAACTATTCACTTGTCATTGAACCATTTGATGTCTGGGGCTTTGATTATATGGGACCTTTCCCGAGTTCCAGTGGGTATACTCACATCTTAGTTGCTATGGATTACGTCACTAAGTGGGTAGAAGCTATCCCCACTAGAAATGTTGATCACCACACGTCTATTAAGATGCTTAAAGAAGTCATTTCCCAAGATTTGGAGTCCCTAGATATCTGATGACTGATGGTGGTTCACACTTCATTCATGGTGTTTTCCGCAAGATGCTCACTAAGTATGATGTCAACCATAGAGTTGCATCTCCTTATCATCCTCAGTCTAGTTGTCAAGTGGAGTTGAGTAATAGGGAGATCAAATTGATCTTACAAAAGACCGTCAATAGATCTCGAAAGAATTGGTCTAGAAAACTTGACGATGCACTATGGGCTTATAGGACTGCTTATAAGAATCCCATGGGCATGTCGCCGTATAAAATGGTTTACGGTAAGGCCTGTCATTTACCTCTTGAGCTGGAACACAAAGCTTATTGGGCAATCAAAGAGCTCAACTTCGATTTCAAACTTCCCGGTGAGAAGCGGTTGTTTGATATCAGCTCATTAGATGAATGGAGGACCCAGGCATATGAGAATGCCAAGTTGTTCAAGGAAAAGGTTAAGAGATGGCACGATCAAAGAATACAAAAACGACAGTTCAATGTAGGTGATTATGTCCTGCTATACAATTCTCCCTTAAGATTCTTCGCAGGCAAGCTTCTCTCTAAATGGGAAGGTCCTTACGTTGTCGAGGAAGTATATAGTTTCGGTGCCATCAAAATCAATAACACGGATGGTAATTTTCCTAGAGTGGTAAATGGGCAAAGAATCAAGCATTATATCTCTGGTACTCCCATAAATGTTGAGACCAATATCATCAATATCATAACTCCAAAGGAGTACATAAGGGATGTTTATCAACCTGTTTCAGACCCTGAAAACGAAGAGGTATGTGTTTCGGTAAGTAATTGGACTCCGAAACTTTTCACTAGGAAATTTTCTCCGTTTGGAATTTTCGAAAAACTAGAAAAATAAAAAGCAGTCCGGAGAGCGCACGAGGCAGCCACAAGCTTGGTAGCCGCCACCTGCCACCCTGGCGGCGGCTACAGGGCTTGTGGGCACCTCGTGTGCCTCTCGAACTCCGTTTTCTTGCGGAGCACTCCTTCTGGTCCAGAAAAAATCATTATACATATGCCCGAGGGTTTTGATTTCTGTATCGCGCAGTTTTCCTTTGTTTTCGTTTCGAGCCTGTTTCTGTCACAGATCTAGAACGTCATGACTTCCCCAAAAGCTCCTAAGGACAAGATCTTCGAGAAGGTCATCAATCCCTTCCTCACGGAAGTGCTGAAACACCCTCAATCTATTGAGATGTGTGAGGGGATGTTGCACATCCATGATGTTGAGGGGCCTAAGAAGACGGGAAGCATGGAGACGAGGCTCGAAGCAATGGAGCAACAAATCTTCAAGTGCCAAGGGATGGTGGAGTGTGGACTCAACGCCAACCACATGATGATCACAGAGTTCACCAACAAGCACAAGATGGATTCCATTGACATTGGGAAGCACCTCTCCAGGCTCTATGACAGGGTTGATCAACTCCAGGACCAGATCTATGACCTGCAGAGCCAAAACTGTGAGTATGAGTATACATTTAAATCAATACGGTTGGCTGCATATTTGAGGATTCCGGCGACTCGTTCATCCTGCCATAATGGAGCACCTATGCCTTGGAAGACGGAGGATCATACTGCTTCAACAACTCCACCACCATCACCACCAAAGTAAGACAACTAAGCATTGGTATGGGCAACTCCCTTGGCTTATGCCAAGCTTGGGGGAGTTACCCTGGTATCGATCACCTTTATATCTTTTGCTTTTACCTTTGTTTTAGTTCTTTCCTTTTCAGTTTTTATTTCTTCTCTTAGTGGAATAAGTTTTATTGTTTGGTTTGAGTCTTTTGCCTTGTGTCTCCCCGATGTATTCGAGCTTGCGAGCTATATAATAAAAAGTATCTTAGCCAAGGGCTTTGCTTTGTGCCGTGATCAAAAGTATGAAAAGAACGCTAGCATGAAAAATCATAAGGTGATCTTGTGGAAAGTGATAGCCTCACATATAACATGTATGATGATTGAAACTTGTTGAGAATAGACCAACATAGACCTCAGTCATTGTTGCAATTAATAAGAAGTAATAAGGAAAGAGAGATTCACATATAAATATATCAACTTAGACACTTTCTATAGTTGTGAGCACTCACCAAACTATTACATGCTTAGAAGTAGATGTTGGACAAGGAAGACAACATAATGAATTGTGTTTGCTTAGTTCCAAACAATGTTATATGATTAGAGATCCCTTAGCATGTGACGATTGCTTCCACCTCATATTAGCCAAAACTCCCGCACCAAGTAGAGATACTACTTGTGTATCCATAAACCTCCAACCCACTTTTGCCACGAGAGTCCACCATACCTACCTATGGATTGAATAAGATCCCTCAACTAAGTTGTCATCGGTGCAAGCCATAAAAATTGCTCTCTAATATGTATGATCTATTAGTGTGTGGAAAAGAAGCTTTGTACGAACCTGTGATGAGGAAGACATAAAAGCGACAAACTGCATAATAAAGTTCTTCATCACAAGAGGCAATATAAAGTGACGTTCCTCCGCACTAAGAGGACACGCATCCAAACCTCAAAAGCGCATCACAACCTCTGCTTCCCTCTGCGAAGGGCCTATCTTCTACCTTTACTTTTTACCCTTGAAAGAGTCATGGTGATCTTCACCAATTCCTTATTTTGCCTTTATCTTGGCTACCGTCACAAGCTAGGGAAAGATCTATATTCATATATCAACTTGGAGATGAGTACTTATGCTTTATTATTGTTGACCTTACGCTTGAGGTAAATGGTTGGGAGGCAGAACTATAAGCCCCTATCTTTCTCTGTGTCCAGCTGAAACTTTGATACCATGAGTACCACGTGAGTTGTAACAATTGTGGAAAACAAAAGAGATGATTGAGTATGTGGGTTTGCTTTACAAGCTCTTATTTGACTCTTTCTGATGTTATGATAAATAGCAATTGCTTCAATGACTATAGACTGTTGTTGGCTACTTCTCGGTAAGGTTTTTGTTCCATGCTTTGCTTTGTGAAGGAATTGTTACTTTCCCATAAGAATATTTATGATGTATTGCTGTCCTATGTGTGATCCTGATGCCCTCATGTCCGTATTATGTTTTATCGACACCTTCATCCCTAAACATGTGGACATGTTTATGGATCTTGGTTTTCCCTTGAGGACAAGCGAGGTCTAAGCTTGGGGGAGTTGATACGTCCATTTTGCATCATGCTTTCATCTGGATATTTATCGCTTTATGGACTGTTATTATACTTTGTGGTACCATACTTATGCCTTTTCTCTCTTATTTTGCAAGGTTTATTTGAAGAGGGAGAATGCCGGCAGCTGGAATTCTGGACTGGAAAAGGAGCAAGTCTGAGTCCTCTATTCTGCGCAACTCCAAATGCCCTGAAAATCAACGTGGAATTTTTTGGGAATATATAAAAATACTGGGCGAAAGAAGTGCCAGAGGGGAGCTACCAGGAGCCCACAAGCCTGGTAGCCGCCACCTGCCCCCCTGGTGGCGGCTACAGGGCTTGTGGGAACCCTGGTGGCCCACTGGCCCCCTTATTTTGCTATATGAAGGGTTTCGTCCGAGAAAAAATTAGGGTGGAGCTTTTTCGTGGATTCTCCGCTCCCACGAGGCGGAACTTGAGCAGAACCAATCAAGAGCTCCGGCAGGATGATCCTGCCAAGGAAACTTCCCTCCCGGAGGAGGAAATCGTCGCCATCGTCATCACCAAAACTCCTCTCGTCGGAGGGGAGTCATCTGCATCAACATCTTCATCATCACCATCTCCTCTCCAAACCCTAGTTCATCTCTTGTGACCAATCTCCGTCTCGCGACTCCGATTGGTACTTGTAAGGTTGCTAGTAGTGTTGATTACTCTTTGTAGTTGATGCTAGTTGGATTACTTGGTGGAAGAGTTTATGTTCAGATCCCTGATGCTACTCATTACACCTTTGATCATGATTATGATTATGCTTTGTGAGTAGTTACTTTTGTTCCTGAGGACATGGCATAAGTCATGCTGATAATAGTCATGTGAATTTGGTATTCGTTCGGTATTTTTATATGATGTATGTTGTGTTTTCTTCTAGTGCTGTTATGTGAACGTCAACTACATAAAACTTCACCATCTTTGGGCCTAGATGAAGGCATTGGGGAGTAGTAAGTAGATGATGGGTTGCTAGAGTGACAGAAGCTTAAACCCGAGTCAATGCGTTGCTTCGTAAGGGGTTGATTTGGATCCACTAGTTTAAAGCTATGGTTAGACGTTGTCTTAATTCTTCTTTCGTAGTTGCGGATGCTTGCGAGAGGGGATAATCATAAGTGGGATGCTTGTCCAAGTAATGGCAATACCCAAGCGCCGGTCCACCCACATATCAAAATATCAAAGTAACGAAAGCGAATCACATGAACATGATGAAACTAGCATGACAGAAATTCCCGTGTGTCCTCGGGAGCGTTTTTCCTCCTATAAGACTTCGTTCAGGATTGTCCCTTGCTACAAAAGGGATTGGGCCACTTTGCTGCACCGTTGCTACTACTTGTTACTTGTTACTTTTTGCTTGCTACGTTTCACCTCACTACACCATCACTTGTTACCGCTACTTTAAGTGCTTGCAGTTATTACCTTGCTGAAAACCGTTTATCAGAGCCTTCTGCTCCTCGTTGGGTTCGACACTCTTACTTACCGAAAGGACTACGATTGATCCCCTATACTTGTGGGTCATCAATGCTCGACCCTATACAACGCAGTTTTTCCTCTAGATCGTATTTCTACGGAGCTTAGGCGAAGCCCTCCCGGAGTAGATCAGCACCACCACCGGCGCGCCGTCACGCTGCCAGAGAACTCTTCTACCTCTCCGCCCCCTCTTGCTGGATCAAGAAGGTGGAGATCGTCATTGAGCTGTACGTGTGCTGAACGCGGAGGTGCCTTCCGTTCGACACTAGATCGGGAAGGATCGTGATGAAGTTCACGGGACGGATCATTATGAAGTTTGCGGGACGGATCGTGATGAAGTTTGCGGGACGGATCATGATGAAGGTCGCGGGACGAATCGTGAGGAGATAGTGCGACTACGATAATCTGAATCGCGGAAATGTTCCACTACATCAACCGCGTTATATACGCTTCCGATCAGCGATCTACAAGGGTGCGTAGATCCAATCTCCCTCTCGTAGATGATCATCACCATGATAGGTCTTCGTGCGCGTAGGAAATTTTTTGTTTCCCATGCGACGTTCCCCAACATAGGCTAGTCAACTAGAGGCTCACTGGGGACATTGTTTTGTCTATATATCCACACATGCATTTATGTTTCCATTCAATACAATTATAGCATCGATATAATAAACGATTATCTCTAAACAGGAAATATAATAATAACTATTTTATTATTGCCTCTAGGGCATATTTCCAACAACATCAAGTTCCTCTACGGGTGCATCAGAAGAGGCATCCAGCTGAGGCAACAAAAGTCTAGCAGTGGGCTTGCTAGAAGAATCATCCCTCCATTGTATCCGAGATAGGACATGAATGTCATCAAATGCAAGTGCCCAGTTCCTTTTGGAAAGGATGACTGGGGACATATGTTTGATTGACAGAGGCTTTGGGACTTCAAAAAACATCTCACCTTGTAGAAGTGTCTCAAAAGTCCTCTTCCAAGCAAGTTGTGGTGGTAGGGGAGGCCCATAAACCACCCTGATAGCTCCAACAAATATTTGCTGATCATTTAACAAGGGTGGTTGGTAGGGAACAATTGCCAACTGTTGATCATTATGCAGATGCTCATGAAGTTGTTGCTCCTCTTGAACTGGCTCCTCCTGAACCTGATCATTCTATAGTTGGTCCTCTTGCAGGTGATCATGCTGATATTGATGGTGTTGTTCAATGAAGTTGTTCTATGAAGGTGTGGTAGATGGTTGATCAATCACAATGGATTCTTGATCCTGAATGGGATGGTCTTCTTCCTGATGGTGTGGAGGTTCTTCAACTTCTGCATCACCCCAGTGACCATGACCTGAGTTGTTAGGATCAACCTGATGGTTCATGGGTGGTGGGACTGGGGGGAAGATCATTCCATCCCAGAGCAGGGTATGGTGGGAGAGAAAATTGTGGTGCTCTAGAAACTGCACTCCTGGCAGGGGATGTGGATTACCATTCACTCGCATAGGATCTTCATCTTCGGGCATCTGATATGCAAAAGTTGCCCCCAAGATATAACATGGGACAGTCCAAGAGACTCAGGCTCCTCCTCTGGTGGCATAGTCACTGAAGACCACATCCCTAGGGACCAGAATATCTTCACAAAACGAAGCAAAAAACAATAGTTTTGCTACTCATGGATCATCATTAATCCAACAGTTAAACTTCCCAAAAGTGTTAACTGGCGCACGTAGATGTTCAATTGTGTGTAGATCAAGAGGTACACCGAGGAACATCAGACAACCATCACAACAACCCTGGGGGCCTCGGTATCCCTCTCCCTCGTCATGCTTCATGAATCTGACAAATCTGTCATCCCGCATAGTAACAGAAGGAAGCTGAAGCAGAGTAAAACACACTTCCGCATCACGCAAACAAAACAGACTAACTCCAGAAATCCAAGGTTGTGCTCACATGACCTGAACCCCCCTCTGCTCAAGCAACTGAACCACCGCTTCCCTGAAAAAACATATCTCATTGGGCGTAGGAAGCGGCATTACCTCCGCAATGACAAACTCTTCATGTCGACACTACACTCCTGTGGGGAGAGTGACAAAGGTCCGAGAAAGTCCGAGGTCACACCATCGATGATCTCATGCCCTGCTAGTAGAAATCGCTTGGGGTTTAGCCGAAAGTTGTCCATTCTCTCTCGAGGTTTTTCTGGCGATGGCGGAGGTGGGGTCTTCGGCAGAGGGCGAGATAGTGGTCATGGCAGGCCAACGATGGGAATAAACAGGGAAGAGCACGAAGCATCGCGGATATGTCTTGTTGGAGTAATGGAAGTGGGACCCGGAAAATCCGCCTCCGGCGGTTTCTCCCTCCAAACCAGACCCAAGTCCCAAGCACACGCCTTCCAATGATGGCCTACCTTCGAGCATGCCATGCAAATCAATATTGTGGGGTAGTTACTGGCGAGGTGTCCCTCCTTGGAACAAACCCGACACGATAATATTTTAAGCCATATCAGAAATCAAATAATTAAAAGAATCCTCTGCATCTTGGGTTGTAGTAATAATAACATCATCAAGATCAGTTGTTTGGGCTGATTCAGAAGACTCTAGCCCATCCCGAGGCCCATTTACCATCCGATGATTTGAAAATCCCGCATTCCTGCCGTTGAAGTCGGGCGTGACAGGTGCCACGATATCTGGACGTACCAAATCCGAAGGGGAGGTAGATCTCGTCGACAAGTCACTCACCAGAGAGGCCGCCCTCGCCGGAGATGCCATCATCGACGGAGAAGACATCAAAGTGGAAGAAACAGACCCAAACACAATATGTGGGCGAGAGATTGTCCAATTGATAGCTGGTGGTGGAGGAGGACGAATAATCACGCGCTCATGGGTGGAAAAAGAATAACCTGCATCCTTAGAGAGCACATCAATTTCATTATGAGTCGCCGCATATCTATACCCTCGGCATACATGATAATTATGAATGGTAGCGAATGATAACTTTCTCTTCACAGAATACCGCTTCTTCAAAGATGAACGCATAGGAGTTTTATGCATGGCCAATAATCCCATAGCTGCACGTCGCTTGGAAGGACTTATCAAAATCCATTCAGCGTGGCATTCTATCTTCCAAATGTGGAATTCTCTAGCCCAATTAGGTCCTCCATTCCCCTATAGATGAAAGAAATATTTGAAATCCGAACAAGAATATGAACGCAGTCGAGTAATTAGAAATCCAACCTGCTTGGAGGAGACGTTAAAAGAGAAAACCTTATCCTGCACCTGTAACACTCCAAGATCAATGGCCGAACCACCAACGGCTGATTCAAGAGTAGCAGACACCCAGACTTCATTCAATCGGAAAGTGTGTCTACAAAAAGAGACAATCAATGCGAAAGACCCAAAACCAACCCCTTGGAGATATCCAAGCAAACGGTAGAGCCACCACGAGAACCCATCAGAGATGGATGAATCGAGAGTCCCAAGGAGAAGCCCGAAAAGATGATCGGATCGACGGTCCTAGTTGCCGGTCAGATCAACAGATCGTCGGTGGGTGGTGGATACGAAGGTGGGAGGTGGGAGCGCCATTCCCCGATGTTGTTGATATGCATCGGGGTTAAAAAATTTCGAGACTCACTTGATGGGATCGAAGGATCCTGCCAGATATTAATGTGTGAGCCTGTTCCAACTCGTCATATGCAGCCTCTTTTGAAGATTTGCATTCCTACTACAATGATTTGCCAGTTAAACGAAGAGCCTTTTTTAGGACCAACATTCAGATTTCTCCATTCGGATAATATTTTGCGCTTAGAACTCGTGCACATAAAGAATCAACATTCTGGAGTAATCACCAACACTGTTTTTCTAATAAAACAAAGTTAAAACTGTCAAGGTCTGTAAACCTCAAGCCTCCTTTCCTCTTCGGGATACATAATTTACACCATGCAAACCAATGCATTTTCCCCTTCTGTTCACTGTCTCCCCACCAGAACCCTACCAGTTCATCTATTATTGATTACATATGGCTTTTGGCAGTTTGAAAACTAACATATCATATGAAGGGATTGATTGGGCCATTGCCTTGAGTAAGATTTCTTTCCCTTGCATTGAAAGTACCTTTTCCTTTCCCCAATTGTAGCGACCCGACTCAATACGAGTCAAGCCTCTGGTGTTTCCGTACCATCCCAAGATCATGCTGGTACACACTCACTACATCAATGTATATATCAAGAGTTCAATCACACAGCTTTATTAATCGAAATCTCATAACGAGTACTTTATTACAATAATGGATTACAATAAAGTGGCTGAAGGCCATCTCATGAGATATCTAACAAATACTAGCGGAAGCATCAGGTAGACGAGTCCATCCGACTCCAGGGCATGTCGTTGAGCGTAGATCGTAGCCTCACTCCTGGTCGGAAAAGTACTCTGCAACATGATACGTTGCAGCCGTGTAGGTCAGCATATGGAATATGCTGGTAAGTCATCAAAGAGAGGGGGGAAATAATAATCAACTATCTCTACATGCATATTTGGCAGGTGGGGCTATAAGTTTTGCATAAAGCCAATTTTCTCCTACAACAAGAGGGGCTGAAAGCAAAAATATTACTACGTTGTTTGTTGTTAACGAGATGGTTCCGCCAACCAATTCTTGTACCCGAGTTGTTGTTAATTCCCACATCATTATTTAAGTTGTGTCGAGAGTTCAGGGAAATTTCAATGCCTTCGGCTCAAGTTGTCCATGACCGTGGACACGGCTAATCGATTAGGTTTTGGGCACTCTGTAGAGTTTTGCACACGTTCGCCACCAGATTTGATCGCCTCCGAGTATGTCCTCGCACTTCAGGGTGTTTGAAGACCGGATGATCAAAACATGGTCTTTCAACGGGTCCCTCTGAATCCCTGTCGGTGCCCATCCATTCCTACCATTCTTCTACATCTGCTAGCACCGCTTGTCCAGAGTCGTCGCGTTGTCCAACCAAGCCAGAGCCCATAATGACTTGTGGCTGTGCAGGTAAGCCTTGGGTCTTGAAGCCTCCGTCCGTCTCTTCGAGCCTGGGTGAAACTTTCGGCAAGATGTCATGGCCGTCTCCAGCATCCCGCGGTCGTCCACTGGTTTCTCCAGGGAGCCCGTCAAACCGTCCTTCACCCAGAGTTGCATTTCACAGGGTCTTGAAAATCTTGTCTAAATCGGTCTTGGTTATTTAATCATCCTCGCATCACTCGTGTTATGCACTCAACCGAAATCCTGTCTACTCAAGCATAGCAATATGAAATTGTCGTCCCGGGCCAAGTATCGGGGTTGTTGTGTGCCTACCACATGATACTACAACCTATACTAAAAATTTCCAAGTACCTACGCACCATGCAATTGGGCAAAGAAAGGTGAAACTACCATGCATAGAAAAAAAACATAGGATATAGTATGATCAAAATGACTTGCCTTGATGAAAGTGGTCTTGATCGAGCGCTTCTAAGTAACAAGGTTCGCACTCCGGGTGATCTACCGATACAAACAAAATCACACCATAAGCACTACAATCATCAACAAGTAAAATAACATCACAAGTATAAAGTAGCTATGGCCTAAGTGAAAGAATTCACTACACCTCACTAAGGCAGAAATTGTTTCTGTTAAAACCCCAAGTAAAAATATTAATACAAAACTGAAACATATACCAGAGTAAGATATAATCACTGGGAAGCAGTAGCAAAAAGAATCAAATAAAAATCATTTTTTAAACTCCTGGAATAAGCAAAACAAGGTTTAAACTAAATCTGATCTAATTCAAATTTGAAAATATCAAACATAGACATATTATATGTTTTTAAAAACTACAGAACAATTGTGATCTACTGGAAAAAGGATCAACCTCATTGGATCTCTAGATCAAAAGTTATGAGCCAAACAAAATTAGAACTTTCTCTGTTTTGGAATTAAACAGAAAAAATAGAACTCATTCTAACGGGCAGGGGATACACGTGGCGCACCCTGAGTGGCTGGGAGAGTGTTTGCTGCGAGACTAATAGGCAAATGGCCGCAATCCAATGAAAACGTTTCGGCTCAGATTAAGTGGATAGAAAACCGGGCGGTCTTTTAACTAAAACCAAAGGGGCATCCGAGTTCTAATCTACACCGTCTACGCAAGATCTAACGGTTGAGAAAAGAGACACGGGCTCACAAGGGGTTGTGTCTTCTCCGGCGAGATTTCCGGCGATGGCCGAGGCGGTGAGGCGAGGAGGGGCAGCTCCGGTGGGTCTACGGCGGTGGCGACGGGTCGGGGAGACGGCGGGGCTTCTCCCCCGTCGTTCTGTGGCGGTGGAGGGGCAGGCTCGGGGCGGGGAAGGAGCAGCAGGGGCTGGGGCCTCGGGGTGGCCGGGTGGAGCTCGGCTCCGGCGGTGGCGGCGTGGAGCTTGGGCAGGGGCGGCGGGGCGGTGGAACGGGGCGAGGGGGGCTCGGGGGTCGGGTATAAATAGGGGAGAGTGGGGCATAGAGGGGAAGGGAATCGGGGCCGGCGATGTAGGGCTCGGCCATGGAAGGGCCGGTTGCTGGGGAAGGAAGGTCTCGTGGGGAAGAAAGAAGGAAGGAAGAAGAAAGGAAGGAAAGAAAGGAAAAGAAAAAGAAAAGGGAAAAAAAGAAAAGGAAAGAAGGGGTGCGAGGGGGGCTGGAGGCGGCGGTTTGCCACGGATCTGGCCCAAAAAAAATCTCCCGTTTTTTTAATAAAAGAGAGACTAAAATGAATAAAAGGAAACAAAAATAAAATAATAAATATAGGGTATTATATACCAAAATGATCAGAAAAATATTCTCTATCCGTTTAACATTTTTCCAAGACAAAAATAAAAACTTTTGAAAAAATGTTTTTTTCAGAAAAACCCTAAAAGCTTTATTTTTTGTTTGCAATTATTTTCTCCATAAAACTCTGGTTTTTCTTGGCTCAAATATTTTCAAAAAGTGACCCTGAATTTGGAGGGTCATATTCCTCCTCTCTTTCTTGCTTGCAAGAATTATTCCCCGACATTTCTCGTGTGAAGAAAAAATAGAAATGCAAAAGCAAAAATCGAAAGAATTCAAATGCAAACTTTATTTCAATCAATATGCATAGATGCTTAGCTACAATGTAAAACATTCCAAATTAGGAAATTTGGGTTGTCACAAACCTACCCACCTTAAGATGAATCTCGCCCTCGAGATTCGGGTTGGCTAGAAAATAGGTGCGGGTGGTCTCGACGAAGATCCTCTTCTCGTTCCCAGGTGGCTTCGTCCTCGGTGTGGTGGCTCCACAACACCTTGGAGAACTTGATGATCTTGCTGCGGGTAACTCTGTTGGCAGTCCCGAGAATCCTGACGGGTTTCTCCTCATACGTCAGATCATTGTCAAGCTGTATGGCCTCTAGGGGCACTGTATCTCTCAACGGAACATCAGCCATCTCAGCATGGCATTTCTTCAACTGGGAAACATGGAAGACATCATGAACTCTGGACAATCCTTCCGGCAGTTCCAGTTTATATGCAACTTCGCCTCTACGTTCAAGAATTTTGTAGGGGCCAATGAATCGGGGTGCTAACTTTCCTTTCACACCAAATCTCTTGATTCCTCAAAGTGGAGACACCCGAAGATATGCTCGGTCTCCCACTTCGTATGTTACTTCCTGGCGTTTGCTGTCAGCATAACTTTTCTGCCTGGACTGAGCTATCTTGAGTCGGTCACGACTCAGCTTGACCTTCTCTTCAGAATCTCGGATAAGGTTGGGACCAAAAAGTTGTCGGTCTCCAACTCCATCCCACATCAACGGTGTTCTGCACCTCCTTCCGTATAGAGCTTCGAAAGGGGCCATCTTCAGACTCGTCTGATAGCTGTTGTTGTATGAGAACTCGGCATGAGGCAAATTGTCATCCCAACTAGACCCATAGTCTAGTGCGCAAGCTCTCAACATGTCCTCTAGAATCTGATTGACTCTCTTGGTCTGTACATCTGTCTGTGGGTGAAAAGCTGTACTGAACTCCAATCTCGTTCCCAAGGTTTCATGCAGTTGGTGCCAAAATTTTGATGTGAACTGAGTCCCTCTATCTGACACAATACTCTTCGGTACTCCATGCAGACATACGATCCTGGTCATATATATCTTGGCCAGCTTGGCACTCGTGTAAGTAGTCTTCACGGGAATGAAGTGAGCTAGCTTGGTCAAACGATCGACCACAACCCAAATAGAATCATAGACAGAACGGGTCCTGGGTAATCCTGTGATGAAGTCCATACCAAGATTTTCCCATTTCCACTCAGGTATCAGTAGAGGTTGAAGCAAACGTGCTGGCTTCTGATGCTCAGCTTTTACTCGCTGACAAACATCGCATATTGCTACAAACTCGGCAATGTCTTTCTTCAGTCCTGTCCACCAGAAACTTTCTTTCAGATCCAGATATATCTTGGTGTTGCCGGGGTGTATCGAGTATGGGGAATCATGGGCCTCCTGAAATATCAACTTCCTGAGTTCGGGATCATTGGGCACATAAATGCGGTCCTCAAATCATAAAGTTCCGTGTTCATCCTCACAAAAACCTTTAGCCTTCCCATCTTTCATTTTCTGCTTAATCTCAGCTATCTCCTTGTCTGATTTCTGTGCTTCGTGGATATTTTCTGTCAAAGTGGACTGAATCTCTAGTGTGGCAACAAATCCTCTTGGAACTATTTCCAATTTGAGCTCTCGGAGGTCATCGGCTAACTCCTGAGGTAACCCTCCTGCTATGAGTGTGTTCACATAACTCTTGCGGCTCAATGCATCGGCTACAACATTTGCCTTGCCTAGGTGATAATGCAATCTCATGTCATAGTCCTTGATCAATTCTAGCCATCGCCTCTGTCTGAGGTTCAACTCCTTCTGCGTGAAGATATATTTCACGCTCTTGTGATCGGTGTAAACATCACAACTATTTCCGATCAGGAAATGTCTCCAGGTCTTGAGAGCGTGCACTACGGCTGCTAGTTCCAAGTCATGCGTGGCATAATTCAACTCATGGGGTCTGAGCTGTCTGGATGCATAGGCTACAACTTTACCTTCTTGCATGAGCACTCCTCCAAGTCCTTGACGAGAAGCGTCACAGTAAACCTGGAAATCCTTCCGAATGTTCGGCAATATCAGCACTGGGCTGTAACCAGACGTTTCTTCAACTCTTGAAAACTAGATTCACATTCCGCAGTCCAAACATACTTGGAGTCCTTCTTCAACAACTCTGTCATGGGCTTGGCGATCTTTGAGAAATTCTCAATGAACCTCCGGTAATATCCGGCAAGTCCGAGGAAACTGCGGATCTCCTTAACTGAAGTGGGTGCTACCCATTCGGTGACTGCTGCGACCTTGGCAGGGTCCACTGCTATTCCTTCTCCTGAGATGACGTGTCCGAGGAATCCGACTTCCTTCAACCAAAACTCACATTTGCTAAACTTTGCATACAGCTTATGCTCTCGAAGTTTCTCCAGAACTAGACGTAGATGTTCCTTGTGTTCCTCCTCGTTCTTGGAGAATATCAGTATGTCATCGATGATCACCACGACAAACCTGTCCAAGTATTCCATAAATACCTTGCTCATCATATTCATAAAATACGCCGGAGCATTAGTCAGTCCAAATGACATGACCGTGTACTCATACAAGCCGTACCGAGTGGTGAAGGCTGTCTTGGGTATATCATGTTCACGAATCTTCAACTGATGATACCCGGATCGAAGATCGATCTTGGAGAATATTCGAGATCCAACTAACTGGTCAAACAGATCATTGATCATCGGCAAAGGGTACTTGTTCTTGATGGTCACCTCGTTCAATGCATGATAATCGACAACCATTCTCAAGGACTTATCCTTCTTTTCAACCAAGAGCACTGGAGCTCCCCAAGGTGAAGAACTTGGGCGAATATACCCTTTGTCCAACAACTCCCTAATTTCCTTCTTGATTTCTACCAAGTCATTTGCGGGCATCCGATAGGGTCTCTTGGATATCGGGGCTGTTCCGGGTAATAGCTCAATCAGGAACTCAATCTCTCTATCGGGTGGCATGCCCGGCAATTCCTCCGGAAATACATCTGGGTATTCTTGTACAATCGGTACTTCCTCCTGGACTACTCCCATGAGAGAGTTTACTCGTTTACTCCGTGTCGGATGCTGAGACACGTACTTAATCCGTTTTTGCTCGAGGGTGGTGAGCAAAATAGACTTAAGGGCACAATCAATATTCCCTTCGTACTTGGCCAACCAATCCATGCCTAGGATTACATCCAATCCCTGAGACTCTAATATGATGAGGTCGGTGGGAAACTGATGGTTCCCGATGTTGAGACTCAAAGCATGGCATCCTATCTCGGCTATCATCATGCCTCCTCGGGAACTGACCTTAATAGGCTGGCTCAGGGTTCTAGTTGGCAAACTATACTTTTCCACAACTACCCTGGATATGAAAGAATGCGTTGCACCAGAATCAAAAAGTACCAATACTGGACGTGAATTTAGCAAAAACTTACCAACCACAGTATCGGGGTGATCATAGACCTCTTCAACATCAATGTGATTCACCTGAGCTCGAGGAAAAGGATTGGGCTTCTTTGCTGCAGAGTTGCCGTTGCCGTTTCCATTTCCCTGCTTGTTCTGCGGACATTCAGTGGCATAGTGTCCCGTCTTCTGACACTTGAAGCAGGTGATGTGATTCAGATCCTTCTGAGTTGGAGCTGAATGGTGCTGAGTGCCAGTACCGCCATTCTTGAAGTTGCTGTTGTTGAAGTGGTTCCCATTTCCTCCATGGTTGTGCACTGGGTGGTTATGTTGGACGTGTCCTCCAAACTTACCGGATCCAGTCCCGGTATTCCCTGAATAGGGGGTGTAGCGAGGCTTCTGCTGAGTGCCGGAGTTGAACTTTCCATTGCCATACTTCCGCTTGCGGTTCTCCATCTGCTGATGTTTCCCCTCCAAGATGAGGGCCTTATCTACCATCTCCTAGTAGTTGTTGAAGTTGGCTACAGTCAGCTGAATGCTCAACTCATCATTGAGTCCCTCCAAGAACTTTTCCTGCTTGGCCGCATCATCGGCCACATCTCCAGGTGCATAACGGGCGAGCATGCTGAATTCATCGACATACTGAGCCACAGAGTGATTTCCCTGGCATAAGTTGCGAAACTCACGCTTCTTCAGACTCATTGCACCAGCTGAGACATGTGTGGTGCGGAAGGCTTGCTTGAACTGCTCCCAAGTGACTCCAGCAATGGGGTATGTGGTGGTGTAGTTCTCCCACCATGCAGCTGCAGGGCCTTCAAGTTCATGCGCAGCAAAGCGCACCTTCTCAGCTTCAGTACAACCAGCAGTGATAAGTTCCTGCTCCATGTTGTGGAGCCAATCATCTGCCACAATGGGCTCAATGCTGCTGGAGAAATTCGGAGGGTTCAACCTCAGGAAACGGGTGAGATTGTCAGCCTGGGGTGGATGATGGTTGTTGTTATTGTTCTGGTTCTGGCTGATCAGCTGCATCAGGGTATTCTGTTGCTGAATCAACTGGGTGAGTTCCGGCGGAAAGTTGGAAGCAGGGGCACGTCTCGGAGGCATCTGATGTTTGTAGAGGGGTGAGATTAGCATAGAACAATGGTCTAAAGAGTAATTACACTACCCATATGAAATGCAACAAACAAGTATCACACCACACATTTTATTCAATACCATCACAAAAGGTTCACACACGGGGATACAAAATTCGATAACCTAAACATCGGCCTAAGAGTTTAAGGATAAAATAAATTTGGTGATCTAGTCTAAGTGTCCTCCTCAGAAAAGCATGGTGGTGGGTCCTTCGGTGGAGCTTTCTTCATAGTCCTCCTCATTGCTGATCAAGGGGGCTACGTCTCCTTCGGGATGAAGGTTCTCGCCCATGTCCAGTTCCTCCTCCAGGTATGCGACACGAGTCTTCAGGTTCTCGATCCTCTCCAGGAAGTCCTTCACCTCCAATTCGTGCTCATAGTGGGCTTCCCGGGCTGCTTCTTCGAGTTCGAGTTCGCGGAGAGACAGTTGCTAGATCTTCCTGGCGTCCTTGATTACACGATGCTCCAGAGTCCCACTGTGCTTCTCCAAGGTCTGGGCATAGGACAGGAGAGCGTCCTTGGTCTTGCTTGAGATGATTTCTCCATCTTCTCCTCTCCGGGATACCGTGAATAGGTCCGGTGAAATAGGGCAGCCTATGTACACTTCCTTGATACGTCCGAGTGCACAATGGACCGCCATGTCCCTTCCGAGAATCTAGTTGGGTGCGATGAACTTGAAGTCCACAGGCTCAGTGCGCGGCTCGAATGTCCTTCCGGGAACGTGCACCTCAATCCTGTAACGTGAATCCTCCGGGTAAGACGAAGTCGGCTTCCGTGTGATAGTCGGCAGAGCAATCCTCAAGTCCTTGGTGATCTGTATCAGCTCCTTTCCAAATGGCATAGTGGCGTCGGGCTGGCAAAACTCCGTGAACTTAATGGGGATGAAGGTGGCCATCTAAAACACTGGAAAATTGGAGAGAAGTCGGAAATGATTAGAAGAGGAAATAGAGGATTTATAGATATAAGAAAATAGTTTTCTTCCTAAGGCTTTTCCATTCCTAGAGGTTACGTCCTACGGTTAACGTGTGTTCTGATACTATTTCTGTAGCGACCCGACTCAATACGAGTCAAGCCTCTGGTGTTTCCGTACCATCCCAAGATCATGCTGGTACACACTCAGTACATCAATGTATATATCAATACTTCAATCACACAGCTTTATTAATCGAAATCTCATAACGAGTACTTTATTACAATAATGGATTACAATAAAGTGGCTGAAGGCCATCTCATGAGATATCTAACAAAGACTAGCGGAAGCATCAGGTAGACGAGTCCATCCGACTCCAGGGCATGTCGTTGAGCGTAGATCGTAGCCTCACTCCTGGTTGGAAAAGTACTCTGCAACATGATACGTTGCAGCTGTGTAGGTCAGCATATGGAATATGCTGGTAAGTCATCAAAGAGAGGGGGGAAATAATAATCAACTATCTCAACATGCATATTTGGCAGGTGGGGCTATAAGTTTTGCATAAAGCCAATTTTCTCCTACAACAAGAGGGGCTGAAAGCACAAATATTACTACGTTGTTTGTTGTTAACGAGATGGTTCCGCCAACCAATTCTCATACCCGAGTTGTTGTTAATTCCCACATCATTATTTAAGTTGTGTCGAGAGTTCAGGGAAATTTCAATGCCTTCGGCTCAAGTTGTCCATGACAGTGGACACGACTAATCGATTAGGTTTTGGGCACTCTGCAGAGTTTTGCACACGTTCCCCACAAGATTTGATCGCCTCCGAGTATGTCCTCGCACTGCGATGTTTGAAGACTGGATGATCAAAACATGGTCTTTCAACGGGTCCCTCTGAATCCCCGTCGGTGCCCATCCATTCCTACCGTTCTTCTACATCTGCTAGCACCGCCTGTCTAGAGTCGCCGCGTTGTCCAACCAAGCCAGAGCCCATAATGACTTGTGGCTGTGCAGGTAAGCCTTGGGTCTTGAAGCCTCCGTCCGTCTCTTCGAGCCTGGGTGAAGATTTCTGCAAGATGTCATGGCAGTCTCCAGCATCTCGGGGTCGTCCACTGGTTTCTCCAGGGAGCCCGTCAAACCGTCCTTCACCCAGAGTTGCATTTCTTCACGGGGTCTTGAAAATCTTGTCTTAACTGGTCTTGGTTATTTAATCATCCTCACATCACTCGTGTTATGCACTCAACCGAAATCCCGTCTACTCAAGCATAGCAAAATGAAATTTTCGTCCCGGGCCAAGTATCGGGGTTGTTGTGTGCCTACCACATGATACTACAACCTATACTAAAAATTTCCAAGTACATACGCAGCATGCAATTGGGCAAAGAAAGGTGAAACTACCATGCATAGAAAAAAAACATAGGAGATCGTATGATCAAAATGACTTGCCTTGATGAAAGTGGTCTTGATCGAGCGCTTCTAAGTAACAAGCTTCGCACTCCGGGTGATCTACCGATACAAACAAAAGCACACCATAAGCACTACAATCATCAACAAGTAAAATAACATCACAAGTATAAAGTAGCTATGGCCTAAGTGAAAGAATTCACCACACCTCAGTAAGGTAGAAATTGTTTCTGTTAAAACCCCATGTAAAAATATTAAAACAAAATTGAAACTTATACCACAGTAAGATATAATCACTATGAAGCAGTAGCAAAAAGAATCAAATAAAAATCATTTTTTAAACTCCTGGAATAAGAAAAACAAGGTTTAAACTAAATCTGATCTAATTCAAATTTGAAAATATCAAACATAGACAAATTATATGTTTTGAAAAACTACAGAAATATTGTGATCTACTGGAAAAAGAATCAACCTCATTGGATCTCTAGATCACAAGTTATGAGCCAAACAAAATTAGAACTTTCAATGTTTTGGAATTAAACAGAAAAAAATTGAACTGATTCTAACGGGCAGGGGGTACACGTGGCGCACCCTGAGTGGCTGGGAGAGTGTTTGCTGCGAGACTAATAGGCAAATGGCCGCAATCTAATGAAAACGTTTCGGCTCAGATCAAGTGGATAGAAAACCGGGCGGTCTTTTAACTAAAACCAAAGGGGCATCCGGGTTCTAATCTACACCGTCTACGCAAGATCTAACGGTTGATAAAAGAGACAGGGGCTCACAGGGGGCTGTGTCTTCTCCGGCGAGATTTCCGGCAATGGCCGAGGCGGTGAAGCGAGGAGGGCCAGCTCCGGTGGGTCTCCGGCGGTGGCGACGGGTCGGGGAGACGGCGGGGCTTCTCCCCCGTCGTTCTGTGGCGGTGGAGGGGCAAGCTCGGGGGCGGGGAAGGAGCAGCAGGGGCTGGGGCCTCGGGGTGGCCGGGTGGAGCTCGGCTCCGGCGGTGACGGCGTGGAGCTTGGGCAGGGGCGGCGTGGCGGTGGAACGGGGCGAGGGGGCATAGAGGGGAAGGGAATCAGGGCAGGCCATGTAGGGCTCGGCCATGGAAGGGCCGGTTGCTGGGGAAGGAAGGTCTCGTGGGGAAGAAAGAAGGAAGGAAGAAGAAAGGAAGGAAAGAAAGGAAAAGAAAAGGAAAAGGGAAAAAAGGAAAGAAGGGGTGCGAGGGGGGCTGGAGGCGGCGGTTTGCCACGAATCTGGCTCCCAGCGATGGGGATCTGGCCCAAAAAAAATCTCCCGTTTTTTTTAATAAAACAGAGACTAAAACGAATAAAAGGAAACAAAAATTAAATAATAAATATAGGGTATTATATACCAAAATGATCAGAAAAATATTCTCTATCCGTTTAACATTTTTCCAAGACAAAAATAAAAACTTTTTAAAAAATGTTTATTTTTCAGAAAAACCCTAAAAGCTTTATTTTCTGTTTGCAATTATTTTCTCCATAAAACTCTGTTTTTTCTTGGCTCAAATATTTTCAAAAAGTGCCCCTGATTTTGGAGGGTCATATTCCTCCTCTCTTTCTTGCTTGCAAGAATTATTCCCCGGCATTTCTCGTGTGAAGAAAAAATAGAAATGCAAAAGAAAAAATCAAAAGAATTCAAATGCAAATTTTATTTCAATCAATATGCATAGATGCTTAGCTACAATGTAAAACATTCCAAATTAGGAAATTTGGGATGTTACACCCTTTTATTCTATGAAAAATTCTATCAATAAGATGCTGGAAACAATCACTCATATCCATTCCTACAATTGTAGGACGCCCAAGGTACTTGTCCGATAACTCTTCAGTCATAATATCAAGATTTTGACATACGACTTCTCTAACTGTAGCACTTGTGTTAGGACTGAAGAAGATGCTCGACTTTGCCATACTTACAAGGCGACTGGAGCTTGCGCAATAGGCGTCAAGTAATTTTTTCGACATGCTTGCGCTATGGTAATTTGCCTTCATGTGTATAAGTGAGTCATCTACAAACAATAGATGAGAAATAGGTGGTGCATTGCGACAGGCTTGAATACCTTCCAGCCCACCCACGTCCTCTTCATGAGCCAACAGGCTAGATAGGCCTTCTAAACAAAGCAAAAAAGATAAGGAGATAGAGGATCACCTTGCCTTAGTCCTCTTGTGGGTATGATTTCTTCAGTTTCAGCCCCATTAAATCTTATGATGTAACTAACCGAAGAGACACATTACATTATCTTCTCAATCCACCATAGGTGATAACCAAGTTTCAACATCATTTGTTTCAGAAAGCTCCATTCCACACTGTTGTATGCCTTCATCTTATCCAATTTGACCGCACAATAACCATTTGACCCATGAGTCCTTTTCTTTATTGCATGAAAACACTCATATGCAACTAGAAGATTATCCGTTATAAGCCTCCCGGGGAAAAAGGCACTTTGTGTTGGTGATATAATCTCTGTTAGTATTTTCTTCAATCTATTTGCAAGCATTTTGGAGATCAATTTTTATATCACATTGCATAAACTGATGGGCATATATTGTGTAATAAGCTCTCGACTATCAACCTTTGGAATTAGCATGATATTTGTTTGGTTCCATCCTTTAGATATGTTTCCCATGTGTATTGTGTGAAGCACATCATTAGTGAGCTTGTCACCAAGAATGTGCCAAAACCACTTAAAGAAAAATGCATGCAGGCCATTAGGCCCTCGGGCTTTCAAATCACCTATCTGGAACATGGCTTTGCACACTTCCTCCCATGTATAGGGGGCCAACAAGCGCTTATTCATATCTGGCGTTACTTTTGGTTTCACTGTTTGTAGCAGATCCTGATTATAGTCCACCATATCGGATTTGAATGGACCATCGAAATAATCACGGATAAGTGGGCTAAGATTTTCATACCTTTAACCCACCCATTATTATTGTTCCGTAGCTTTTTAATAAAATTCCTCCTCCTACGAGCCAAGGCAAAGTGATTGAAGTATTGTGAATTACGATCCCCTCTCCACAACCATCTTACACGACCACGTTGGGCCCAAAAGATCTCTTCCTGATCCAATAAGTTTTCTATGAGGACCGAGAGCTCCTTTTGCTGAATTCTAACCTCTTCGGTGTAAGTAACTTGCATCAATTCCTCTATCTTGTTTTGCGCTTTAGTGAGGCGATCCCAAGGCCCCTTTAAGACCTTCCTATCCTATTCATGCAAATACAAATGAGTAGCATGTTGTTTTTCATTCACACTGGAACATAGACCTTGGTGCCTTGCCTTCTGCCATGCAGTACGTACTATTTCCTCCATAGTGTCTTCCTAAAACCATTACGCCTCAAACTGACATTTAAATTTTGGCTTGCAATGTCCCATCCCTGATAGATAGATACTCTATATCCAAAATGATTGGTCGATGGTCAGACTTGCGCATCTCCAGGTTGCATAGACCTGCGTTCGGGTGCATCCCCATCCAAACAATGTTAGTCACCGCTCGATCCAGGCTTACCTTCAGTCCTCATCGAAACTGATAGAGGCAAAGCTTTCCCTGTCTTTCGATGAGGTGGCGCCTATCATTTTTGGTGGAGTACACTTGGACGATCCGACTACGAACGTGCGAAGACGTCGCGCCTTAGCAATCGCTAAGCCAACTCCGAGAGGTTATTGGCCATGCAGGAGCACGATCAACCTGACCATGAGGGTTTGTTTCCTGCACAGAAATGAAGAACAAGCAAGAAACTGAAATTGTAATCTGGATATTGCGAATATGAGAGGAAAGCTTTATTGATGAAAGTGCGGTTCGGTAACGTCTTGGTCTGGTTGTAGAACACAAACGAAGAATACGAAATTGCAGCTATGGTGAACTTGTAATCTAGAAAAATCTCAAGTCTAAACGTTGCCCTCAGGGCTATATATATGAGGGGATATAGAGGGATTTTTGTGACCCCCTGGAAGAGGGGTCCAAAAACGACCCAAAACTCAGTTTCCCCACATATATGGACTCTAAAAACAACCTATGTGAAAGTATTTCGAAATTACATGGGCCTGGCCCAAAAATAAGCTGACGCAATACCTATAATATCTATGGACGAAATTTATGAAGTGGCATCTTGTATATTTCGTCCAAGCCTTCATGCTTTCCTTATGGGGGCTTCAAAGTCCGAAAATCACCGGTGGCAGTTCCCTTGTTCTTTCCCGCATGTGCACCTTTCCCTCCTTGCTTGATCCCGCTCCAATGGCCATCCTCCTTGTCCATGCTCGGTCCTTCATTCATAATCAAAACAAAGGTATCTAATTTAGGCAGCATCATATGTTCATGAACATTAGAAGGATTTGCACGAAACAAAAGTACCTTATAATTAAATTGGTGTGCACGAGCTCTAGTAACTAGTCCAGTATGTATAGTAGATGTAATAATGATATTGATGTCCTCATCATCCTCCCCTTCTTGAATTGGAGTCGTCCTCGACGGAAGCTCATCTTCCTCAACAAAATAAGGCTTCAAATCTGCAATGTTAAAAGTGGGACTAACCCCAAACTCTGCAGGCAGCTCAAGTTTATATGCATTATCATTTATTTTCTCTAACACCTTAGAAGGACCATCAACACGTGGCATTAGCTTTGACTTGTGCAAATCAGGAAATCTATCCTTACGCAAATGCAACCAAACAAGATTCCGAGGTGCAATGACAACATGTTTTCTACCCTTATCCCCAACAAGTTTGTATTTAGCATTCATATGCTTAATGTTTTCCTTAGTTACCTCATGCATTTTTAATATCAATTGAGCATGTTGTTTAGCATCAAAATTAACCTTCTTCGAAGATGGAAGAGGCAACAAATCGATAGGTGCATGAGGTATGAAACCATACACAATTTTAAAAGGGCACGTCTTAGTAGTAGAATGCAATGAACGGTTATAAGCAAATTCAATATGAGGCAAGCATTCTTCCCACATTTCAAGTTATTCTTCAAAACAACCCTAAGAATAGTAGTCAATGATCTATTGACTACTTTAGTTTTTCCATCAGTTTGGAGGTGACATGTAGTGCTAAAAAGTAATTTAGTCCCCAACTTAGCCCATAAACATCTCCAAAAGTAGCTAAGAAATTTAGCATCATGATCTGAAACAATTGTATTTGGCACACCATGCAAGGGAATAATTTCACAAAAGAACAAATCAGCAAAATTAGCAGCAGCATCACTTTTATGACATGGTATGAAGTGTGCATTTAAAAAAATCTATCGATGGCAACAAATATGTTATCCCTCCCGTTCTTTGTTCGAGGTAAACCTAAAACAAAGTCCATAGATATATCCTCCCAAGGAACACTAGGTATAAGTAAAGGCATATATAAACCATGAGGATTGAGTCATGACTTAGCTTTTTGACATGTAGTGCAGCGAGCAACAAAACGCTCAACATCACATTCTCATCTTTAGCCAAAAGAAATGTGTAGCAACTACGTCCTCTATCTTCTTCATGCCAAAGTGCCCCATTAATCCTTCTCCATGCGCCTCCTGCAAGAACAAAAGAGAAACGGAGCTAGACGGAATGCATAGCTTGTTAGCACAGAACACAAATCCATCATTAATGACAAACTTGTTCCATGTTCTCCCTTCTTTACAATTCTGCAACACATCTATAAATTCAGCATCATGCACATATTTAGCTTTGATGGTCTCCAAACCAAAAATTTTAAAGTCAAGTTGGGAAAGCATAGTATAATGACGAGACAATGCATTAGCAATAACATTTTCTTTACCCTTCTTGTGTTTATTAACATGAGGGAAAATTTCAATGAATTAAACCCATTTAGAATGTTGATGGTTCAATTTTGCTTGACTTTTAATATGTTTCAAAGATTCATGATCAGAATGTATAACAAATTCTTTGGGTCATAAATAATGTTGCCATGTTTGCAAAGTCCGAACAAGAGCACATAATTCGTTATGATAAGTAGAATAGTTCAGACTAGGCCCACTCAATTTTTCAGAAAAAGTATGCAACAGGTTTACGATCTTGTAATAACACACCTCCTAATCCAATTCCACTAGCATCACATTAAAGCTCGAATGTCTTATTAAAATTAGGAAGTTGGAGTAAAGGAGCATCTGTTAACTTATCTTTCAATACCGTGAAGGCTTCTTCATGTGCAACACCCCAAGCAAAAGGGAAATTCTTCTTTGTAAGCTCATTGAGAGGTGCAGCAATGGTGCTGAAATCTCTCACAAAATGCCTATAGAAACCAACGAGGCCAAGGAAACTCCTCACTTGTGTGACCGTTTTGGGGCGCGGCCAACTCTCAATACTGTCGATCTTAACTTTATCAACTTCAATTCCCTGTGGAGTAACAACATAGACAAGGAAAGATACTCCGTCGTTGCAAAAGGTGCACTTCCCAAGGTTACCAAACAAACGTTGATCACATAGAGCAAGAAAAATAGCACGCAAATGTTCCACTCTAAAGATCTACTATAAATTAGTACATCATCAAAATAGACTACCACAAATCATCCAATGAAAGCACGTAAAACCTCGTTCATTAATCTCATGAAAGTGCTAGCTGCATTAGTTAACCCAAAAGGCATGACTAACCCCTCATATAATCCAAACTTAGTTTTAAATGTTGTTTTCCATTAAACTTCGAATTTCATATGAATTTGATGGTATCCACTATGCAAATCAACTTTGGAGAAAATGGGAGAGCCACTTAAGTCATCAAGCATATCATCTAGCCTAGGAATAGGATGACGATAACGAATAGTAATATTATTGATGCCTCTACAATCAACACACATTCGCGATGTACCATCCTTTTTTGGCACTATAATAATAGGAACAACACAAGGACTAAGGGGTTCACGTATATAACCTTTGTCGAGTAGCTCCTGTACTTGACGCATAATCTCCTTCGTATCCTCTGGATTTGTACGGTATGGAGCACGGTTGGGTAGCGATGCACCGGGAAGTAAGTCAATCTGATGATCAATCCCTCTAATAGGTGGTAATCCCAATGGTACGTCTTGTGGAAAGACGTCAGTGAACTCCTGCAAAATGTTAGTGACAGCAGGAGGCAAAGAGGGAGGCACATCCTCGAATGAAAATAATACCTCTTTTCACACAAATGCATAGCAAACAGATGTTGTAAAATCTAGATCAGTAATATCAGATTTAGTAGCAAGTAAACATCCACTTTCAATTTTATTTCAGATGCAACGCTAGAAGATGGCTTATTAGGCTTATTGTGTTTCTCAAATTCCTTTGCCACAATCTGATTTTCACTCTTATTTAGCTCTTGCTTTGCTTTACTAGCTCTAGCAATGTCATCTTTCATAATATGTTCATGAGACATAGGAAGCAAAGTTATATTGTGATCCTTATGAACACGAGTATATTGATTTGTCCTACATGGTGTACAGATTTTTTTATCAAATTGCCATGGTCTACCAAGTAAAACAGAGCATGCTTGCATGGGTACCACATCACAATCAACACAATCAAAATATGTAGCAATACTAAAATGCACACGAATAGTACGTGTTACCTTAACCTCACCACTGTTGTTGAACCATTGGATGTAATAAGGATGAGGATGTGGTGTGGTGATGAGAGATAACTTCTTCACCATATCCATGCTAGCCAAGTTATTGCAACTTCCCCCATCGATGATGAGGCGAACACAACGTGCCTTCACAACTCCTTTTATATGGAACAAATTGTGCCGCTAATTTTGCTCAACATGTGTTACCTGCACACTCAAAACACATTGAGCAACTAAACTTTCATACCTTCGGCGTAGTCAGCTGTAACATCCCAATTTTCCTAATTGGGAATGTTTTACATTGTAGCTAAGAATCTATGCATGTTGATTGAAGTAAATTTAGCACGTGAATTTCTTTCGTCTTTTTGATTTGCATTTCCATTTCTTTTTCCTCGCACGAAAAGCCCGGGAAATACTCTCTTGCACGCAAGAGAGAGAGAGGAGGAAAATGACCCTCCAAAGTACGGGCATTTCTGAAATATTTGAGCCAAGAAAATATAAAAGTTTATTTGCAAAAATATTTACAAAAAGAAAATAAAGCATTTTGAGGAATTTCTGAAAAAAAAAATTAGTTTTTATTTTTGCTTTGGAAAAATGTTATTTGGGTAGAGGATATTTTTCTGATTTTTTTGGTATATAATACCCTATATTAAATATTTTTATTTATTTCCTTTTATTCGCTTTTGTTCTCTGTTTCGGAAAAAGGATTTAAAATAGGAAAGTTTTAGCCTCCGCCCCCGAGCGCATTATAGGCCTTGGGCCGAATCCCCCGCCGCCAGGGATGAATCCCTTATTTACCGTCCGCCCTTCCCAACCGCCCCGCCTCTCTCTCACTTCCCTGCGGACCCCACTGACCGACCCTTCTCCCCCCGTCGGTCATCTTCTCCCTCCCCTTCCTAATGTCTGCCCGAGACCGAGCCCGCCAGGAACCTCGGGATCCCCTGCCGATCCCCTCTCCCCTCCTTCCTTTCCTCTCCCCCTGGCCTATATAAGAGCCCCAGCCGCCGCAGCCCCGTTCCCACCCCTTCCTCGACGAACCGCCGCCGCCCAAGCCCCTGCCGCAGCCCACCGGAGCCGAAGCTCCTGCAGCTCTCGGTCGCCCCCTGGGAGCAGCGCCCCAAGCCTCTCTGCTCCGCCCGACGCCTCCCCTCGAAGGAGGACCACCACCGCCGCCGCCCCGTCTCCTCCACCGCCCCCCGGAGCTCTCCCCTCGCCGTCGACCACCCTCCCCGCCGGAGTAACCTCCCACAGCCACGCGTCTCTCCCCTCTCTGTTCTTTCTTTGTTTTTCTTTTGTAGCCGTTAGATCTTAGATGTGTGGTTTAGATTAGATCCTAGAATAACCCTTCGGTTTAGAGTGGAAAACCGGCGGTTTTATTTCACTTAAACATTTAGCTAGCAAGTTTTACTAGCCCTCGGCCGTTTGCTCCTAACCATGCAACAAACGCCCCCGCAGCCTATCACAACATGCCACGTGTACCCCTCTGTTAGTTACTAGTTAGCTTCAGTTTTTCTGTCTAAATTGCAAAAACAGAAAGTTTATGTTTTGTTTTGGCCACAACTTTTGATCCCGAAGTCCAATGACATTGATTCTTGTTCCAGTAGACTCCAATTGTTCTGTAGTTTTTAAAAACATATAATTTGTCTATGTTTGAAATTTTCAAATATAAGTTAGATCAGATTTAGTTTAAACCTTGTTTTGCCTATTCCAGGAGTTCAAAAAATGATTTTGAGTTGATTCTTTTTGCTACTGCTTCCTAGTGATAAAATATTACTGTGGTAGAAGTTTCAAAAAATTTAAAGTATTTTTACTGGTGTTTTCAACAGAAACAAGTTTCTGCCATACCGGCGCGTGATGAATTCTTTTACTTAGGCTTTAGCAAATCCTCACTTGTGATGTTATTTTTACTTGTTGCATGATTGAAGTGCTTATGGTGTGCTTTGTGTTTGTATCGGTAGATCATCCGGAGTGTGAAGCGTGTTACTTAGAAGCGCTTGAGCAAGACAACTATCATCAAGGCAAGTCATTTTGATCATGTTATTTTACCTATGTTTTCGACGCATGGTAGATCACCTTTCTTTGCCCAATTTGCATGCTGCCTAGGTACTTGGAAACTTTAGTATAAGTTGTAGTATCATGTGGTAGGAACACAACAACCCCGATACTTGGCCCCGGGACGACAATTTCTTAATGCTATGCTTGAGTAGACGGGTTCTCGGTTGAGTGTATATCACGAGTGATGCGAGATTGATTAAATAATCAAGGCCGGTTAAGACAAGATTTTCAAGACCTCGGACGCAATGCAACTCTGGGTGAAGGACGGTTGATCGGCTCCCTGGAGAACCCAGTGGATGCCCGGGATGCTGGAGAGGCCATGTCATCCTGCGGAAAGCTTCACCCAGGCTCGAAGAGACGGACGGAGACTTCAAGACTCAAGGCTTACCTGCACAGCCACAAGTCATTATGGGCTCTGGCTTGGTTGGACAACGCGGCGACTCTGGACAGGCGGTGCTAGCAGATGTAGAAGAACGGTAGGATTGGATGGGCACCGACAGGGATTCAGAGGGACCCGTTGAAAGACCATGTTTTGATCATCCGGTCTTCAAACACCCTGAAGTGAGAGGACATACACAGAGGCGATCAAATATTGTGGGGAACGTGTGCAAAACTCTGCAGAGTGCCCAACCTAATCGATTAGCCGTGTCCACGGTCATGGACAACTTGAGCCGAAGGCATTGAATTTCCCCTGAACTCTCGACACAACTTAATAATGATGTGGGTGTTAACAACTATTCGGGTACGAGAATTGGTTGGCGGAACCATCTCGTTAACCACAAACAATGTAGTAATATTTTGCTTCCAACCCTCTTGTTGTAGGATAAAACTGGCTTTATGCAAAACTTAGCCCCACTGGCCAAATATGCATGTAGAGATAGTTGATTATTATTTTACTCCTCTCTTTGATGACTTGCCGGCATATTCAATATGCTGACCTACACGGCTACAACGTATCATGTTGCAGAGTACTTTTCCGACCAGGAGTGAGGCTACGATCTACGCTCAGCGACATGCCCTTGGAGTCGGATGGACTCGTCTACCTGATGCTTCCGCTAGTCTTCGTTAGATATCTCATGAGATGGCCTTCAGCCACTTTATTGTAATCCTTTATTCTAATAAAGTACTCTTTATGAGATTTCGATTAATAAAGCTGTGTGATTGAACTCTTGATATATACATTGATGTACTGAGTGTGTACCAGCATGATCTTGGGATGGTACGGAAACACCAGAGGCTTGAGTCGTCTTGAGTCGGGTCGCTACATCAGCGGTCATGAATTGTGTTTCCTATTCTGTACCATCGACACCCTGCTCGTCACTGGCAATAAGAGCCAAAGTCTCCTTATCATAATCACTAGGAGAGTCATATCCAGCATCATCAAGAACAATCATCACATGCTTGGATGGGCAGTCTCTCGCATAATGACCTCCACCTTAGGAGCGGCGACATATAACCTCATGCGTTCTCCTTGTGGACGCAACAGATGAAAACACGCTCTGTGCACGCCTAGAAGGTGTGCGCTTGGCGGAAGGTGGGGCAGGTGCCTGTGTCCTGTTATCTCGGCTAGAGTTAGTGGCTGAAATAAGTGGTGCCGCAGCTGGACGTGTGAAAGAAGATGAGGTTCGTGGCATTCATGATGAAGTGTGACCTGCAGAAAAATCAGCTCTGGCCAATGTGTGTCGATCCTGCACTTCACGTTCAGCTTTGCAAGCAAGATGGAATAAACGAATGATAGTGTTATATTCCTTATACTCTGAAATAGTGTGAATATCTCTATTTAATCCACCCATAAAACATGCAAGCATAGCTTCATTGTCCTAAACAATACCACATCTAATCATGCCATTATGTAATTCCTGATAATATTCTTCTATAGAATTTTTTCCTTGTCTTAAACGCTGCAACTTTTGAAGTAATCCACGTTGATAATATGGTGGAACCCAACGAGTACGCATAGTAGTTTTCAAAGCAACCCAAGTAGTTGGAATACTAGCATGATGTATTCTACAATGTTCAGACCACCAAACACAAGCAAAACTAGCGAATGCACAAACAACAGCAGCAACGCGTCTATCCTCGGGAAATTGTAAGCATGTAAAACATTGTTCTGTTTCTAACTCCCAAGTTAGATATATATCAGGAACATATCTACCATGTGTTGTAGGAATATTCAATTTAAGTTTAGGGGGATGGTCATGATCCCGTACCTGAGGGGGTGGTGCATCCCTACCATTGCGACTGTATCCATGTGGACGCCACGATGCTTGTGGCGGTGGTCGTTGCCCCTCCTGCTGATTTGGAGAAACCTCTCCCTCATCATCATAATCCTCATTCTGCTCTGCCACAAACACCTCAGTAGTAGCACGAGGAGCAACAACACCAGAATTCTGGCCTTGGCCGGTAGGCACATGTCACGCTCGTCCCGCACAATCCATGCCTCGTTGTTGTTGTCGTTGTTGTTGTTGGATAGGGATGGAAGCTGCAGCTGGTAATGGTGGACGGGCAAGCACCTCATTGAACTTGGCATCCATATTGGTGTCGAATGCCTTCTCCAAACCGTCTAGCTTCTCCATGTACTTTCCAAGATTGGTCATGATGTCTTGTACCTGGTCAGCCATCATTTGCTGAAATTTATCATGGGGCTTGATACGTCCATTTTGCATCATGTTTTCATGTTGATATTTATCGCTTCTTTGGCTGTTATTTCACTTCACGGTACAATTCTTATGCCTTTTCTCTCTTATTTTGCAAGGTTTACATGAAGAGGGAGAATGCCGGCAACTAGAATTCTGGCCTGAAAGTGGAGCAAAGTTGAGATACCTATTCTGCGCAACTCCAAACGCCGTAAAAATCAACGGGGATTTTTTTTCCAAATTTATAAAAATTACTGGGCCGAAGAAGTGCCAGAGGGGCACCAGGGGTTGTCCACAAGCCTGCACGGCGCGGCCACCCCCCAGGCCGCGCCATGAGGGCTTGTGGGCAGCCTGCTGGCCCACTTGCCCCCCTCTTTTGCTATGTGAAGGGTTTCGTCCAGAAAAAAATGAAGGCGGAGCTTTTTCGTGGTTTCTTCGCCGCCACGAGGCGGAACTTGAACAAAACCAATCTAGAGCTCCGGCAAGACGATCGTGCCGGGGAAACTTCCCTCCCGGAGGGAGAAATCGTCGCCATCGTCGTCACTAACACTCCTCTCATCGGAGGGGACTCGTCACCATCAACATCTTCATCAGCACCAACTCATCTCCAAACCCTAGTTCATCACTTGTAACCAATCTCCGTCTCGCGACCCCAATTGGTACTTGTAAGGTTGCTAGTAGTGTTGATTACTCTTTGTAGTTGATGCTAGTTGGATTACTTGGTGGAAGAGTTTATGTTCAGATCCTTGATGCTACTCATTACCTCTCTGGTCATGAATATTATTATGCTTTGTGAGTAGTTACTTTTGTTCCTGAGGACATGGGATAAGTCATGCTAATAGTAGTCATGTGAATTTGGTATTCGTTCGGTATTTTGATATGTTGTATGTTGTTTTTCCTCTAGTGGTGTTATGTGAACATCAACTACATAACACTTCACCATTATTTGGGCCTAGAGGAAGGCATTGGGAAGTAGTAAGTAGATAATGGGTTGCTAGAGTGACAGACGTTTAAACCCTAGTTTATGCGTTGCTTCGTAAGGGGCTCATTTGGATCCACTAGTTTAATGCTATGGTTAGACTTTGTCTTAATTCTTCTTTCATAGTGGCGGACGCTTGCGAGAGGGGCCAATCATAAGTGGGATGCTTTTCCAAGTAAGGGCAGTACCCAAGCACTGGTCCACCCACATATCAAACATCAATGTAACGAACGCGAATCATATGAACATGATGAAACTAGCATGACAGAAATTCCCGTGTGTCCTCCGGAGCGTTTTTCCTCCTATAAGACTTTGTCCAGGCTTGTCCCGTGCTACAAAAGGGATTGGGCCACTTTGCTGCACTGTTGCTACTTTTGTTACTTGTTGCTTGCTACGAATCATCTCACCACACAATCACTTGTTACCGACAATTTCAGTGCATGCAGATTTTACCTTGTTGAAAACCACTTGTCAGATCCTTATGCTCCTCGTTGGGTTCGACACTCTTACTTATCGAAAGGACTACGATTGATCCCCTATACTTGTGGGTCATCAAGACTCTTTTCTGGCGCCGTTGCCGGGGAGTGAAGCGCATTTGGTAAGTGGAACTTGGTAAGGAAACATTCATATAGTGTGCTGAAATTTATTGTCACTTGTCACTATGGATACTAATCCTTTGAGGCGCTTGTTCAGGGTATCTTCACCTAGAACGGAAGCACGAAGAGTTGCTCCTCAACCTGCTGAACCTACTGATAATATTTTCTTTGAATTTCCTTCGGGTATGCTTGAGAAACTGCTGGCTAATCCTTTTACAGGAGATGGAACATCACATCCAGACTTGCATCTAATCTATGTAGATGAAGTTTGTGGTTTATTTAAGCTTGCAGGTTTGCCTGAGGATGAGGTCAAGAAGAGGGTCTTTCCTTTATCTTTGAAGGATAAGGCGTTGACATGGTATAGGCTATGTGATGATACTGGATCATGGGACTACAATCGGTTGAAATTGGAATTTCATCAAAAGTTTTATCCTATGCATTTATTACATCATGGTCGAAATTATATTTACAATTTTTGGCCTCGTGACACAGAAAGCATCTCTCAAGCTTGGGGGAGGCTTAAATCAATCATATATTCATGCCCCAATCATGAGCTCTCGAGAGAAATTATCATTCAGAACTTCTATGCTCGGCTTTCTCATGATGATCGCACCATGCTTGACACTTCTTGTACCGGTTCTTTTCTGAAGAGAGATATTGACTTCAAATGGAATTTATTGGAGAGAATAAAACGCAACTCTGAAGACTGGGAGCTTGAAGAAGGTAAGGAGTCAGGTATGAATTTCACGTTTGATTGCGTTAAATCCTTTGTTGAGACAAATACCTTTAGTGACTTTAGCGCTAAGTATGGACTTGACTCTGAGATAGTAGCTTCATTGTGTGAATCTTTTGCTGCTCATATTGATCTCCCCAAAGAGAAGTGGTTTAAATATCATCCTCCTTTAGAAGTCAATGTAGTTAAACCCACTCCAGTTGAAGAGAAAGTCATCGCTTATAATGATCCTGTTGTTCCCGGTGCTTACATTGAGAAACCACCTTTCCCTGTTAGGATAAAGGATCATTCTAAAGCTTCAACTGTGATACGTAGAGTCTATATTAGAACACCTACACCCCCTGAGCAAAATAGAGTTGAACCTAGCATTGCTATTATCAAAGATCTTCTGTCCAAAGATGTTGAGGGACATAATATTCACTTCTGTCAATAGGCTGCTAGAATTGCTAAACCTTACCCTAGAGACAAGCATAGGCCTGTTGTTCGCATGCCTGTTGTTTCTATTAAGATAGGAGATCATTGTTATCATGGCATACGTTACGTGGGTGCTAGTGTTAGCACAATACCTCAATCCTTATATGATGAAATCAAAGACGAGATTGCACCTGTTGAGATAGAGCCTATTGATGTCACTATTCAGCTTGCCAATAGAGATACTATCTGCCCGGAATTGTTAGGGGTGTTGAAGTCTTGTGTGGTAAAACAAAGTATCCTGCTGATTTCCTCGTTCTTGCTACCGCACAAGATAGCTTTTGTCCCATCATATTTGGTAGACCTTTTCTCAATACTGTCAATGCTCATATTGATTGTGAGAAGCAAACTGTCACTGTTGTCTTTCAAGGTGTGTACATGAGTTCAGTTTCTCTAAGTTTGGTAGACAACCTCATGAAAAGGAGTTGCCTAGTGGGGATGAAACTATTGCCTTAGCCTCTATTGTCGTGCCTTCTACTGATCCCTTAGAGCAATACTTGCTTGAGCATGAAAATGATATGCATATGGATGAAAGGGATTAAATAGATAGAGTTGCCTTAGAACAATATCCTATCCTTAAGAATAATATGCATGTTGAACTGCTTGGGGATCCACCCCCACCAAAGGGTGATCCTGTGTTCGAGCTTAAACAGTTGCCTGATACTCTTAAGTATGCCTATCTTGATGAAAAAGAGATATATCCTATTATAATTAGTGCTAGCCTCTCAGAGCATGAAGAAAAGAAGTTACTAAAAACTATGAGGAACCACCATGCTGCTATTGGATATACTCTTGATGATCTTAAGGGCATTAGTCCTACTCTATGCCAGCACAAGATTAAAACTGATCCTGACTTCAAACCAGTTGCTGATCATCAAAGGAGATTAAATCCTAAGATGAAAGAAGTAGTGAGAAAAGAAATACTAAAGCTCCTGGAAGCAGGTATCATTTATCATGTTGCTCACAGTGATTGGGTGAGTCTGGTGCATTGCGTCCCTAAGAAGGAAGGCATTACCGTTGTCCCTAATGATAAGGATGAATTGATCCCACAGAGGATTATTACTCGCTATAGGATGGTGATCGATTTTAGGAAATTGAATAAAGCCACTAGGAAAGATCATTACCCTCTGCCTTTTATCAACCAAATGCTAGAAAGACTGTCGAAACACACACACTTCTGCTTTCTAGATGGTTATTCCGGTTTCTCCCAAATACCAGTTGCACAATCTGATCAGGAGAAAACCACTTTCACCTACCCTTTCGGTACCTTTGCTTATAGACGTATGCCTTTTGGCTTATGTAATGCACCTGCCACCCTTCAAAGATGTATGATGGCTATATTCTCTGACTTTTGTGAAAAGATTATCGAGGTCTTCATGGATGACTTTTCTGTTTATGGGTCTTCCTTTGATGATTGCCTCAGCAACCTTGATCGAGTCTTACAGAGATGTAAAGACACCAATCTTGTCTTGAATTGGGAGAAGTGCCACTTTATGGTTAATAAAGGCATCGTCTTAGGAGATAAAATTTCTGAAAGAGGTATTGAAGTCGATAAGGCTAAGGTTGATGCAATCGAGAAAATGCCATACTCCACAGATATCAAAGGTATAAGAAGTTTCCTTGGTCATGTTGGTTTCTATAGAAGGTTCATCAAAGACTTCTCTAAGATTTCTAGGCTTCTTACCAATCTCTTACAAAAGGATATTCCTTTTTTTTACGATGATTGTGAGGAAGCCTTCGAAATACTTAAGATTGCTTTGATAACTGCACCTATTGTTCAACCACCTGATTGGAACTTACCTTTTGAGATCATGTGTGACGCTAGTGATTATGATGTTGGTGTTGTTTTAGGTCAAAGAGTTGATAAGAAGTTGAATGTTCTTCACTATGCTACTAAAACTCTAGACAGTGCCCAAAGAAACTATGCTACTACGGAGAAGGAATTTTTAGCAGTCGTATTTGCATGTGAAAAGTTCAGGTCTTACATAGTTGATTCCAAAGTCACTATTCACACTGATCATGCTGCTATTAAGTACCTCATGGAGAAAAGGACGCTAAACCTAGACTTATCAGATGGGTTCTCTTGCTACAAGAATTTGATTTGCACGTTGTCGACAGAAAGGGTGCTGATAACCCCATAGCAGATAACTTGTCTAGGTTGGAGAACATTCTTGATGACCCACAACCTATTGATGATAGCTTTCCTGATGAGCAACTGAATGTTATCAATGCTTCACGTAGTGCACTGTGGTATGCTGATTATGCAAACTATATCGTTGCCAAATATATACCACCTAGTTTCACGTACCAGCAAAAGAAGAAATTCTTCTTTGACTTGAGGCATTACTTTTGGGATGATCCTCACCTTTATAAGGAAGGAGTAGATGGTGTTATTAGACATTGTGTACATGAACATGAACAGGGACAGATCCTACAGAAGTGTCACTCCGAGGCCTATGGAGTACACCATGCGGGACATATAACTGCACACAAGGTATTGCAATCAGGTTTCCATTGGCCCACTCTCTTCAAGGATGCACGTAAGTTTGTCTTGTCGTGTGACGAATGTCAAAGAATAGGTAATATTAGCAAACGTCAGGAAATGCCTATGAACTATTCACTTGTCATTGAACCATTTGATGTTTGGCGCTTTGATTATGTGGGACCTTTTCCAAAATCCAACGGGTATACTCATATCCTAGATGCTGTTGATTACGTCAACAAGTGGGTAGAAGCTATCCCCACTAGTAGTGCTGATCACAACACCTCTATCAAGATGCTCAAAGAAGTTATCTTCCCTAGATTTGGAGTCCCTAGATATCTAATGACCGATCGTGGTTCACACTTCATTCATGGTGCTTTCCGTAAAATGCTTGCTATGTACGATGTCAATCATAGAATTGCGTCTCCCTATCACCCTCAGTCCAGTGGTCAAGTAGAGCTAAGTAATAGAGAGATTAAACTGATTCTGCAAAAGACTGTCAACAGGTCTACAAAGAATTGGTGTAAGAAGCTCGATGATGCATTGTGGGCATGTCTCCATACAAAATGGTGTACGGTAAAGCCTGTCATTTACCTCTTGAGTTAGAGCATAAAGCTTATTGGGAAATCAAAGAGCTCAACATTGATTTCAAACTTGCCGGTGAGAAGAGGTTATTTGATATTAGCTCGCTTGATGAGTGGAGAACTCAGGCATATGAGAATGCCAAGCTGTTCAAAGAAAAGGTTAAGAGGTGGCATGATAAGAGGATACAAAAGCGTGCGTTCAATGTAGGTGATTATGTCTTGCTATATAACTCTCGTTTAAGATTATTTGCAGGCAAGCTTCTCTCCAAATGGGAAGGTCCCTATGTTGTTGAGGAAGTATATCGTTCTGGTGCTATCAAGATCGACAACACGGATGGTAATTGTCCGAGAGTGGTAAATGGGCAGAGAATCAAGCATTATATCTCAGGTACTCCCATAAATGTTGAAAGCAATATTATCAATACCATAACTCCAGAAGAATACCTAAGGGACATTTATCAGCCTGTTTCAGACTCCGAAAACGTAGAGGTATGTGATTCGGTAAGAAAACAGAGTCCAAACCTTTTCCAGTAGGAAATTTTCTCCGTTTTGGGATATTTGAAAAAATACAAAAATTGGAAGTAGTCCGGAAAGTGAGCGAGGAGGCGACAAGCCTGCATGGCGCGGGCCCACCCCGTGGCCGCGCCATGAGGGCTTGTGGCCACCTCGTGCGCCTTCCGGACTCTGTTTTCGTGCGAGGTACTCCTTCTGGTCCGAAAAAAATCATTATATATACTTCTGTTTCGTCTGACCCCTGCATCACGCAGATCTCCTTTGTTATTCGTTTCGAGCCAGTTTCTGTTGCAGATCTAGATCGCTATGACTTCCCCAAAAGCTCCGAAGGACAAGATCTTCGAGAGGGTCATCAATATCTACCTCAAGGGAGTGCTGCAACACCCTCAATTTATCGAGATGCGTGAGGGGATGTTGCACATCCGTGATGTTGAGGGGCCTAAGAAGACCGGAAGCATGGAGACGAGGCTCGAAGATGTGGAGCAACAAGTCTTCAAGTGCCAAGGGATGGTGGAGCATGGAATCAACGCCAACCACATGATGATCACGGAGTTCACCAACAAGCACAGGATTGAAGCCAATGACATTGGGAAGCACCTCTCCAGGCTCTATGACAGGATTGATCAACTCCAAGCCCAGATCTATGACCTGCAGAACCAAAACTATGAGTATGAGTATAGATTTAAATCAATACGGTTGGCTGCAGATTTGAGGATTTCGGAGACTCGTTCATCTTTCCATGATGGAGCACCTATGACTTGGAAGACGGAGGATCAAACTCATGTTGCAACAACTCCACCACCATCACCACCAAAGGAGGACAACTGAGCATTGGTATGGGCAATCCCCTTGGCTTGTGCCAAGCTTGGGGGAGTTGCCCCGGTATCGTATCACCATCACATCTTTTGCCCTTACCTTTGTTTTAGTTTTCCTTTTTAGTTTTGTTTTTCTCTAGTAGTTTTAAAAGTCTTAGAATTTTAGTCTTGAGTTTTGCTTTGTGTCACCCCCCGATGTATTCGAGCTCGTGAGCCATATAATAAAGAGTGTCTTAGTTGAAGGGCTTTGCCTCTTGCCATGATCAAAAGAGTGAGAATAGAACAAAAGCATGAAAGATCATGTAATGATCTTATGGGAAGTGATGGCTTCACATATAAATATCATGTAATAGAACAAAAGTGAGGATTGAAACTTGTTGAGGGTAGGCAAACGTAGACCTTGGTCATTGTTGCAATTAATATGAAGTGATAAAGAAGGAGAGGTTCACATATAAATATATCATCTCTGACACCATCTATGATTGTGAACACTCACTAAACTATTGCATCCCTAGAAGTAGATGTTGGACAAGGAAGACAACATAATGAATTGTGTTTGCTTGGTTTCGAACAATGTTATATGATTAGAGATCCCTTAGCATGTGATGATTGCTTCCACCTCACATTAGCCAAAACCTCCCGCACCAAGTAGAGATACTACTTGTGCATCCATAAACCTTCAAACCAATTTTGCCATGAGTGTCCACCATACCTACCTATGGATTGAATAAGATCCCTCAAGTAAGTTGTCATCGGTGCAAGCAATAAAAATTGCTCTCTAATATGTATGATCTATTAGTGTGTGGAAAATAAGCTTTGTACGAACCTATGGTGAGGAAGACGTAAAAGCGACAGACTGCATAATAAAGTTCTTTATCACAGGAGGAAATATAAAGTGACGTTCCTCCGCACTAAGAGGACACGCATCAAAACCTCAGAAGCACATGACAACCTCTGCTTCCCTCTGCGAAGGGCCTATCTTGTACCTTTACTTTTTGCCCTTGAAAGAGTCATGGTGATCCTCACCAATTCCTTATTTCGCCTTTATCTTGGCTAACGTCATATGCTTGGGAAAGATCTATATTCATATGTCAACTTGGAGGTAAGTATTCATGAATTATTATTGTTGACATTACCTTTGAGGTAAGCAGTTGGCAGGCAAAACTGTAAGCCCCTATCTTTCTCTGTGTCCAGCTGAAACTTTGATCTCATGATTGAGTATGTGGATTTGCTTTACAAGCTCTTATTTGACTCTTTCTAATGTTGTGATAAATTGCAATTGCGTCAATGACTAAAGGCTATCGGTTGTTACTTCTAGATAAGGTTCTTGATCCATGCTTTACTTTATGAAGGAATTATCACTTTAGCATGAGATATTGTATGTTGGTATTGCTGTTCTGATCTTGATCATGATGCATGCATGTTCGTATCTTGTTTTGTCGACACCTCTCTCCCTAAACATGTGGACATATTTATTGAGCTAGGCTTTCACTTGAGGACAAGCGAGGTCTAAGCTTGGGGGAGTTGATACGTCCATTTTGCATCATGTTTTCATGTTGATATTTATCGCTTCTTTGGCTGTTATTTCACTTCATGGTACAATTCTTATACCTTTTCTCTCTTATTTTGCAAGGTTTACATGAAGAGGGAGAATGCCGGCAGCTGGAATTCTAGCCTGAAAGTGGAGCAAAGTTGAGATACCTATTCTGCACAACTCCAAACGCCGTAAAAATCAACGAGGATATTTTTCCGGATTTATAAAAAATACTCGGCCGAAGAAGTGCGAGAGGGGCGCCAGGGATTGGCCACAAGCCTGCACGGCTGTAACATCCCAAAATTATAAATTTTGGAATGTAATATAATTATTAGATTGATTGTTTGTTTGTTTGAGTGATTGAAACTTGAGTGGAATTTGAAACTTCTCAAAAAAATGAGAGGGAATAAAAAAAATTGGAGTATGAAGTGGAACACGCTCTTCATTACTTTACCCAAAGTGTTGCTATCTGGTGGAAAATGCACCATGCCATACAAGGATTCAGTGGAGCAGAAACTTGAGACGAATTCAAGAAGACTCTGTTAAGATCCTGTCTTATTCAGAAGTGCTATGATAATCCGAAAAAGAAAACTTGTGCATGCAAGATCTGTGGAGAAGTAGGACACACCCAGGAAGAACACAAGGATGGATGCACTCATTGTGAAGAAAATCACCCAGCTGAGGAATGCCCAACTAGTCACGTGACTTGTTTCTTGTGTGAAGGAACCACCCACTACCCAGCGGCGTGTCACATTTACCCCAAGTATGCCTGAAACCCACAGACCCCGGGACTAACAAGGATCAAGTACTATCTTTTTGGAGAAGGAAACTTGTATCAGCAAACGTTTTCTTAGGAGCATACGACAACCTGAGAGTGGTGAAGAAACGATAGATGTTTTGTTCAGCTTGCAGAACCAATGGTTTATCCGAACTTCGTTCGTGGACAAGAGAAACTCTGCAACGCTTGTGAGGATGCCCAAGTGTTAGTATACGAGATTCACTAAACCTTATACATGGTAATGATTTCAGTGCGACATGGCTTGGCCACCATGATGACTTACTCTTATCATTCTCTTGCTATTCGGAAAGGTAAATCTGAGAGACTTACCCATAGAGAGAGACGACGTTCTTTGAAGCTTTTGTTTAAGCCTTAGAATGGTGTGAGGAAAGCCCCATGTACATGACACTTGTTGTCACGCGTAAGAAATTTTACGGTGAGGATGAAGCCAAGACCCTTCTTTCTGCAGGATAACCACAAATGATAGACCACCATGAGAACCATCGATAAGTTATTTAGAATGATCACGAGACCTGTCAGTTAAGAAGACCCAGTGACGGAAGAAGCTTATATCAACAGAAGAACCCTCAATTTCGATGGAAACATTATGAATATAATGGAAGAACTTCACCAAAGAAGTTACCATGAAGAATGTGACGACCGAGATGCCAAAACCCCAGAGGATTGTTAAAAATTTGGGCGACCAGTAACTCTCATTTTAAGTGTGGTAGCACCCCACTTTGCAGGAGACTATATTTGTTAGAAGACCCCCCAAACCATAACCTTCTCTTTCTAGCCTCTTCGAATCTCGAGGACGAGATTCATTTTAAGTGTGGTAGTTTGTAACATCCCAAAATTATAAATTCTGGAATGTTAATATAATTATTAGATTGATTGTTTGTTTGTTTGAGTGATTGAAACTTGAGTGGAATTTGAAACTTCTCAAAAAAATGAGAGGGAATAAAATGACTTTCCCTAAATTTTCTATTTTGAATCCCTTTTCAATTTTGAGTTTGAATATTTTCAAAACCCTTTGATTAAAAAAAATCAAACGAGAGGAGGAAAATGACCCTCCAAAATCAGAGACAATGTCTTGATTCAAATTTTAAGTATTTGCAATTTATTTGAAATTCAAATTCCTTTTCATTTTAAAGTTATTGCAAAAAAATATTTTTTTTTAAATATTTTTTTGGTTTTGAAAATATGTTCATGTTTTAGAAAATTTTATTCTGAAAATTTTGATATATAATATGTCTATATAAAATGTTCTCTCTTTTTCATTTATACGTTTTTCTTCTTTGTTTTAAAAAAAATGTTCGTTCGCAAAAAAAAAGGCCACGGCTGGCCCTAACGGCTCATGCGGTTGGCCAAAGTCTTTGAGCCCATGCGGCACTTCTTCTCTCTTTTTCTATTTTCTTCTCTTTAGGTATATGTTTAGTCCCACATTGTCTATCTATGGACCATTAGACCTCCCTTCCACCTATAAATATAGATCCATAGGAGCATCCAAAAATCATCTATTTCGGGTTAAATCAATCTTTTGGTTTAACTAGATTTATTAAATAAAAATATTTTTTTCTTCTCTTCGGCGGGATTTCTCGAAGTCGGCTCTTCATTGGAATTAATTCTTACTCTGCATTCTAAAGGTATTTCTCTTCGTATTTTTTTATACTCCCGTAGTTTATTATCTCTAGACTAGTATTCCTACACTAGTATACGGTAGAGTAATTTGATATATTAATTAGTCTTCGTATTTCCACATTAGTACTAGAATTCTTTTAGACGTAGCTCTTTTATTTTGTGAAACAGCTTGGCCCTGATTTTTCAAATAGCCATAAATTTTTACTCGTTTATCCGAATTAGATGAAACCAACGCCTAGAGTTTCGTCTTGATCCCACCTATCGTGTGAACCTATCATATCAACTTTTGAAATTTTCAAATTTCGAAATTTGTTCATATTCATATTCAAACTTCTTTTGATCATATCTTTTTGTCCGTAGCTCCGTTTTAGATGAATTCAATTGCGTCGGATTCGTATCAAAGTAATCTTCCCGTTTGTATCATTAGTTTAACTACAACAGGACCCCCCCTATAGCAACGGTTTTTTTCGTATCTAAAAGTCCATATATGCGTTGTTAGTGTCTTTACCAACGGTTTGAGATGTGTTGCCTTATCCAGTGTTGCTAGCGCATAATGCAACGCTTATACTTCCGTTGGTAAAATGAACCGTTGCAATAGTACAACACATAAAACAGAATTTTACAACACTTTCATATGTTGTACTTAATGTACATGAATCCAAATCTAATTGCCTGGCAACGGAGAATATGCAACGCTTATTCTTCCCATCAATCAAATTAATGGTCCACATAATGCTTCTCATTATCTATAGTAAATGAGCAAAAGATAAGAGAATATATGTACGAAAGAGAGAAATCATATATTGGATAAACTTTTGGATTACAATAGGGGATATTACAGGAGGAACATCATCCAAATGTGATGCATAATGTAAATATTCTCTTGACAACAAAACTTAAATTGAAACCATCCATCAACATCCCTACAACTTAACAAAAACTTAATCGAGCAACATAATCCAAGAGGAACAACATTCCTACTAACTTAACTAAAACTAAAAGCATCTATCATCGTCATCATGAACCAGAACACCATCACCATCATTGAAGTATAATTGCCTCATCCATAGATCTTCTGAATCTACAAAGTAAATAAGAAAATGAACTGTTAATACACAATGCATTGAGATTACACAAGTAGTGATAGAGGCATGATGTTTCACATACAAATGTTAAACAGAATGCAATCTTTGTTTTTTCTGAATTACCAAGAATATTATAGGTTTTGCAACACCGTACCAAATCTTCATTTTTCACAAGTGTCATATGAACATGAAGTGCCCAGAATTCATTCGCAGTTTCAGCACCATCAAGGTTAAATTTAGGATCAGATCTTACAACTAGAGAAAGAGCTACGTACTTGTTAAATGTAAGTGGAGACATGATACAATGAAAACTAAGGATAAAGCCACGTAATTGCAATGTTTAAATAATCAAACCTTTTTATTAATGAAACGAAGTTATAAAGATATAAATGAAATTTCATTCTATTTTAGGAATACAAATAGAAACATGGCCACTCGACAATAATGATTGCACGTTGTCATCTTTCAAGAAGTCCGGTGCAAATAAAAGAACTACAACAGGGGAAAGAAGTAGACGTACAATTACTGAGCTAAATAACAAACATGGTGAAAACCTTTGTTTGGTCTTTCGCTTCATAGCCTTGAAGCTGGCCTGCATATATGAGTAGCAACTAAGAATTTATTAAAAAACCTTTGTCATCATTAAAAGTATACAATGAATGAGAATGGATTGACACAAAAACTATAATTAGCACCTAAGTATAAGCCAGCTGTAAGGAATGAATCCTTACCCAATGGAATAGCTCATACGAATCTACTACTATCATCAGAATTAGTTTGCTAATACTGAAATTATAGAAAGATATTTATTACATATAGTTTTTAACAGCTAGGCCAATAAAATATCTATCAATTTCTTCACTTGGTTTCTGGCATCTTACTTCATTCACGTTTCATAAACATTGCCAAAAGAAAATTCATATTATGTTTTCTACCGGGCATAGAAGTATATATATAAATAGTTGGTAAATGAGGTTCCATGTGTTTGGATCATATTAAAGTTATAATAATATCAAGGACATCAAACGGTAATTGTGTGGCATGCACATCACTATAATTTCGTGAGTAGTTAATTCATGGTGGAACGGCACGGATAACATGTTAAAATGCTGTGAAAAAGGAAAAAAACCAACACTCGCAATTTGAGAAGTTACCAATTCTGTACAGCCAATGTCTCATACCTGGTTTCCATGGGCATTTCCCTGAAGGGCTTGGTGGCCAAAGTTAGAAACAGAAGCGCCCTGTGATTGTCATGTGTATCGTTCTCAGCCTGAGTCAAAAATCAGAATTAACTTCTCAATTAAATGTTTTATTTGACCAACTTACATGACCGTGGTGATTATTTAAGTGCAACTGTGGTTGATCTATGATTGGCACAGGGGCATTTAAACAAGAGCTTGGAGTTTGCGAAGCTCCATCACTCAAGAACTCTTGATTGCCTCTATCTGCAGACTTTGCATCCTTTGTCCATCTTCTCATCAAATATTTTCTGGCAACTCCTTTATATTTCTGAAATCAAGGACTTTCAACACATGGCAACACTGGATACCCATTTGTTCAAATTTTTTACAACTGCAAACAACAGATAAGTCACTGGAGTCAAACCTAACATAGTGTTCCCCAGGCCTATCTGTTACTGCTACTCTATAGTCCGATGCAGTTCCTGACTCCCCACAACTGTAGATCACTGAATCCACAAACATCTCAAACTCTCTGCGAAATTTTTCAAAAACCACAGGTGTGTATATGTTGGCAGCTTGTTTCAGCATTTTCGAGGGAGGTATTCTCGGAAAGCTTTGGCTTGCACGAAAATCAGCTTGAAGCTCTGCATAGCGATTCTCATCCAAAACTCTTTCATAGTGCTTGAAGGAAGACAAGAAATCAAACTGTGGACTCAGGTACTTTCTCAAGACATTGCTAACACTTTCTAACTGCAATGAACTTTTTATATCTGCGGTGAATACATGTTGATTGTACGCTGATGCCCATTTATCTTGATCTTCGAATAACTCATGAAGCCATTCATTGTTTCTTAGATCATACTTCTCTAGCATGGTTCTCCATCCTACCAAGAAACCCTCTTCATCCTCATAATCATAGACACATCTGCTGAAATCCTTTGAAAATGTTTTAGCACCTTGGAAGATGTGATTAAGGTGTTTGACAGTACTACCATACCCACTCCCAGATGCAGTCCTTGTGTTCCTCAGAACACTACAGGGAAAACCTTATACCCACTCCCAGATCATGGACGACATTACTACCATACCCACTCCCAGATCATGGACGACATAGGATTAGTTGTTCGACCTACACGACATTCCCTAACATTAAGATAAATATATGCACTTCATTATCCCTTAAATCCTAATCCATAACATGCTTAAAAATAGATATCTTGAAGCAATGGATCGAAGCTTACTTGCGTACAGTACAGATTCTGGATGAAGAAGACTTAGAGAATGGAGATGAACTGCGTTGTGAGGTGTCGGCGGCGGCGACGTAAGGGAGTCTGGAGATGCCTGAAACTAGTCTTGCGATTTGTCAACTTCAAGATTACAGCGAGAGGAAAGATTCTAGGGATTAGGTTTATCTATCCATCGAGTAGGCCTTCTGATGGGCTGGAGATTGAGCGTTAACATGCCCTTACATATCCTTGATGTATCCCTGCGTGTCCTAGTCGTATTCTGTTATTTTTTGCTTTATTTTAATTTGATAAAATGTGCTACGATGGATAAGCGTATCTCGCGCGTATCCCGGCATATCACCCCTAGTGCAGTATCCTGCACCGATACGACACTTCTACGACATATCCCTGCAACATAATTGGCTGTTGTTTCAGAACATATGATTCAAGAGTCAAATTTAGCGATCTTTGGCATTAATTTTGGACGTGTGTTCAAGGCAGTGACTGGTGTTGTGCATGTAGGGGTTGTCTGTTTATGCATCCTTCCCTATCATACCATTAAATCTAAGTAGCAGGCAAGACATAGATAATAAAAAAAACTCTACATAACAAAGAGGCTACTAAATCCATAGTTCTAGGTTGGTCAATTATCTTGATGCTTTTTGGGTGAGGTAGCATTGGATAAATTCAGATGTTTAGTGGTGGTTACCCAACACACAGGTACGTAGGAGGTTCAGCCTTAACTCATGGGGTAATTTGAAGTCCAAGTCACGGTCACATACCTAGCCTCGTCTGACTCCACATACAGCGCCGTGTTGGCCATGTCCTCCACCCCCAGCACCGTGCCATCGAGTTTCATGGTCATGTATTCCCTTTCAACTTCCCGCCTTAGCACATCCTCATCGACGCCGCGGCACATCCCGTCCATTGACATCACGTCATCACCATCAGCAGCGTCATGGTGGAGTTCACACACAGCTAGTTCCTCCCTGCACGTGTACATGAGAAGAGGATAATAGTGGTTAGAGGAAGGGGGAGGGAGAGAGGACGTAGCCAGGGGAAGGGATGCACTCACCGAATGAGAGGAGGATGCCATGGCCATCGGCACCAGAGCCGGCACCCGAAACCCTAGGGGGAGGGTCGTGGGTGGTCTTGGGTGGCCGCAAGCACCGGATTGTGTCGGATGGGAGAGCATCGTGGTTTGATGGGGACCTCGAGGTTGGGGGATGCGGTGGATCCGGCAGCCGCCAGAGCTGCAAGGTGGGACGAGGGGAGGGGGAGATCCGGCGGCGAGGTGGGAGGAGGGGAGGGGGAGATCCGGTGGCGAGGTGGAGGAAGAGGTGGTGGTGATCTGGCAGAGAAGAGAGGAATCGTGGGCTTCCTTTTTCATGTGTCTCCCTCTCTCTCATTCCGTTTGTTTACTTTTTTCATATGTATACTACGATAGGGGCAAGGCCAACCTTCAATATGCTACAACGCTTATATCCGTATCTATGGAAAATTCTGCAACATATAGTTAAAATGTTGTAAAAAATGTGTTGCTTTATAGGGGGTATCCTTGTAGTGTTTTAACTTTTCAACTTATAATTTTTATCAAATCAGATTTATCTATTAGTGCCCAAAAGTGTTCACATCGTTCTAAGTCGATTCAATGTTATATTGAAGTATTTGTATCTTTTGATCCGCTATTTCAAATCTAGTAAGTCTTTTTTCTACACGCTCATATTGATCTACTATATCCAATAGCATCATTAGTTTCGACCTTTGAACCTTACAAATTTGAGCGATTCAAATTTGTATTCGAACATTCATTTGATCTTATCTTGCAAATCGTACCACCTTTTCAATTGATTCACTTCACCCCTAAACACTCATGTCATATATTTTTGTACATAACCATCGTACTTCAGTTCAACTTCTCTTGACCTTTTTAATGCAAATTTAATTCATACTTCAATTTGCTATAACTTGCGTTGTAGTGCTCCATTTCAAGAAATTCTTTCTACAAATAAATTCGTATGCCTTATACTATTTGTCAAACAACATTCATGTTGTTCTCCCAATATTTTTTATCATCTCCCATAGTGTATGCAAGTCGAGCTTATATAGCAATGGTTCCTCGTCCATTAACTCTTTTGATCTCATTCATGCACCTTCACTTTACAACACACTTAGGACCTTTTTATTAAACCTTACTACGTTGTTATTTTGCACCAAGACATGCTTTGTACTTATGTTCTCTTGGTTCTTCCTCTTTGGCATGAATGTTTATTGAATGCTATTTGTTTACGATAGATTGCTCGGAGTGTGGCGGGTAGAATTATCAGGATTATGAGAGCGACTATCTTCATCAAGTAATACCAGGCAAGTCATTTGATCATGTATCACCTATGTTTTATGCATCGTAGTTCTACCATCCTATGCCCAATTGCATGCTGAGTAGGTACTTGGAAGTTATGGTTACATATTGTAGTATCATGTGGTAGGCACCCAATAACCCCGTTACTTGGCCCGGGACGACAAATTTCATATTGCTATGCTGGAGTAGACGGGATTCTGGTTGAAAGTTTACCACGGGTGATGCGAGAATAATTTATTAACCAAGACCGGTTAAGTCAAGACTTTTCAAGACCTCATGATGCAATGCAACTCGGGGTGAAGGACGGTTGATCGGCTCCCTGGAGAAACCAGTGGATGACCCGAGATGCTGGAGACGGCCATGACATCCTGCGGAAAGCTTCACCCAGGCTCAAAGAGACGGATGGATATTTTCAAGACCCAAGGCTTACCTGCATAGCCACAAGTCATTATGGGCTCTGGCTTGGTTGGACAACGCGGCGACTCTGGACAGGCGGTGCTAGCAGATGTAGAAGAACGGTAGGAATGGATGGGCACCGACAGGGATTCAGAGGGACCCGTTGAAAGACCATGTTTTGATCATCCGGTCTTCAAACACCCTGAAGTGCGAGGACATACACGGAGGCGATCAAATCTTGTGGGGAACGTGTGCAAAACTCTGCAGAGTACTCAAACCTAATCGATTAGCCGTGTCCACGGTCATGGACAACTTGAGCCAAAGGAACTGAAGTTATCTGAAATTCTCAACACCATTATAAATACTTGATGAGGGTAATATTGATAACTTGGGTATAAGAACAGGTTGGCGGAACCATCTCATTAACAACCAACTACGTAGTAATATTTTGCTTTTAGCCCCTCTCTTGTTGTAGGAGAAAATTTGCTTTACGCTAAAACTTACAACACCACCTGCCATATATGCATATAGTATAGATGATATTTTACCCCCTCTCATATGTGACTTGCCGGCATATTCAATATGCTGACCTACACGGCTGCAACGTCTTATGTTGCAGATATTTTTCTTCGACGAGTAAGAGTACGATTCAGGGTTACGGTCTACACTCAACTTGCCGTTGGTGTTTATTGGGACTCCACTCCCTTGACTGCTTCCACTGAGATATTTAAGGTATATATCAGTTTTACGCTATTTACATGTGATTGCACTTTGATATATACATTGATGTACTGTGTGTGCCAGCATACTGATCCAGGGATGGCACAGCTACACAGAGGCTTGACTCGTTTTGAGTCGGGCCGCTACAACGACGCGGCCACACCCCAGGCCACGCCATGAGGGCTTGTGGGCAGCCTGCTGTCCCACTTTCCCCTCTCTTTAGCTATATGAAGGGTTTCGTCCAGAAAAAAATCAAGGAGGAGCTTTTTCGTGGTTTCGCCGCCGCCACGAGGCGGAACTTGAGCAGAACCAATCTAGAGCTCCGGCAGGACGATCCTGCCGGGGAAACTTCCCTCTCGGAGGGGGAAATCGTCGCCATCGTCATCACCAACACTCCTCTCATCGGAGGGGACTCATCACATCAACATCTTCATAAGCACCATCTCATCTCCAAACCCTAGATCATCACTTGTAACCAATCTCCGTCTCGCGACTCCGATTGGTACTTGTAAGGTTGCTAGTAGTGTTGATTACTCTTTGTAGTTGATGCTAGTTGGATTACTTGGTGGAAGAGTTTATGTTCAGATCCTTGATGCTACTCATTACCTCTCTGGTCATGAATATGACTATGCTTTGTGAGTAGTTACTTTTGTTCCTGAGGACATGGGATAAGTCATGCTAATAGTAGTGATGTGAATTTGGTATTCGTTCGGTATTTTGATATGTTGTAAGTTGTTTTTCCTCTAGTGGTGGTATGTGAACGTCGACTACATAACACTTCACCATTATTTGGGCCTAGAGGAAGGCATTGGGAAGTAGTAAGTAGATGATGGGTTGCTAGAGTGACAGAAGCTTAAACCCTAGTTTATGCGTTGCTTCATAAGGGGCTGATTTGGATCCACTAGTTTAATGCTATGCTTAGACTTTGTCTTAATTATTCTTTCATAGTTGTGGACGCTTGCGAGAGGGGTTAATCATAAGTGGGATGCTTGTCTAACTAAGGGCAGTACCCAAGCGCTGGTCCACCCACATATCAAACTATCAAAGTAACGAACGTGAATCATGTGAACATGATGAAACTAGCATGACAGAAATTCCCGTGTGTCCTCGGGAGCGTCTTTCCTCCTATAAGACTTTGTCCAGGCTTGTCCCTTGCTACAAAAGGGATTGGGCCACTTTGCTGCACCGTTGCTACTTTTGTTACTTGTTGCTTGCTACGAATCATCTCACCACACAATCACTTGTTACCAACAATTTAAGTGCTTGCAGATTTTACCTTGCTGAAAACCACTTGTCAGATCCTTCTGCTCCTCGTTGGGTTCGACACTCTTACTTATCGAAAGGACTACCGTTGATCCCCTATACTTGTGGGTCATCAGAGCTCCTAGTTGGTCAGGCTCTCCCAGTTGATCTCATTCGCTTGCGATCCTAGCATGGTTAGCAGCAATAGGAAGAACAGAAGAAAATGGACGTACATAATACAAGGAAGTGGTGATGGTGGTGACGGTGGTGGTGGTGGTGGTGGTGTGTCACAAATCTTTCAAGCAAATCTCAAATTCTTAACAGTACTTACCCAACCGGTTATGGTGGTGATGGTGGTGGTGGTGATGGTGTGATGGAAGTTCTTACCAGGAGGTGGTGATCGGCAACTGGTGTAGCCAAAACTCTCAAAGATTGGATAGAGCGATGGTCAGGTGGTATGAAACACACGATGTAGATGTATGTGGAGCTAGGAAGGCTTATAATATGGTAGCAAAAAGGGTCGGCAATAATCAGTTCAGAGATGCAAAGTTGAAAGGACGCTCAACGACGGTACCGTGCTAGTCCTAGGCTAGACCGTACTAGAGACGCAAGCCTAGAACACCAACAAAATCACAATGAGACACGTAATCAAAGGAAGAGGACACCCTATTTTTTGGGGCTATTTTTTTGTGCTCTTTTTTTTCCGGAAAATCACTATAATGGTGAGTGCCTCAAAACTCTTTCGAAAGAATAAAAATAGGATAGGCAAAAAAATTGACCCATCGGAATTTTGGCTACAAAACTTTGCGGAATTGTGCGGATTTTTTTGAAACCTACTCAGGTAAGTGAACACTAAACCGAAAACAAAAGGATCTCCAGATCAAACTGAATAACTAAAGAATTCGGCTTAGAGGCGGGTATGGGGTGGTGATATCTGGTAACGATGACGATAATAATGGGTGATTTCTATATGGCACTGGTGATGATAGTGGTGGGTGGCAGCAAAATCAAAGATAGTGTGGTGCCGGCATGATAACTTGTGAATAGAACTCGAAACTCTAAAAGACTAGACTCTAAGACCAGAAACTCGACACGAGGATGCAACGAGAAGTTCAACACAGCGAAATATTGAACAAAAATTTGCAAAAGGTTCATATTGGTTCGGGTAGGATGAACTAACCCTATTTATTTTGGCTTTTTTGTGGACTATAGGTATGAAGAATAGGTGCGATCTAAACTACTAAAAACTTGTAAAATCTCACGGAGCAACCTAGAAATCTGATACCACTTGATAGAGGCGAAGTTGGCCCTATCTTTCGATGAGATGGTGGCTATCGTTTTTGGTGGAGTAGACTTTGATGATCCAACTATAAACATGCGAAGACGTCGTGCCTTAGCAATCGATAAACCAACTCCGAGAGGTTATTGACCATGCCAGAGAACGATCAACCTGACCACGAGGTTCTATTTCTTGCACGCAAACGAAGAACAAGCAAGAAACTGAAATTGCAATCTTGATATTGCGAATATAAGAGGAAATCTTTATTGATGAAACTCGGGTTCTGCGACGTCTTCGTCTGGTCGTAGAACACAAACAAAAAATGCGAAGTTGCAGCTATGGCAAACTTGTAATCTAAACAAAACCCAAGTCTAAATGGTGCCCTAAGGGCCATATATACGAGGGAATAGAGAGGGATTTTTGTGACCCCTTGGAGGAATGGTCCGAAAACGACCCTAAACTCGGTTTTCCCAAATAGACGGTCTCAAAAAACAGCCTATGTGCAAATATTTAGAAATTACACGGGCTTGGCCCAAAAATAAGGTGACGCGGCACCTATAATGCCTATGAACGAAATTTATGAAGTGACGCCTTGTACATTTCGTCCAAGCCTTCATGCTTTCCTTATGGCGGCTTGAAAGTCCGAAAATCACGAATGGAAGTTCCCTTTTTCTTTCCCGCGTGTGCACCTTCCCCTCCATGATTGATCCAACTCCAATAGCCATCCTTCGTGTCCATGCTAGGTCCTTCATTCATAAGCAAAACAAAAGTATCTAATTTAGGCAGCATCATATGTTCATGAACATTTGAAGAATTTCCAAGAAATGAAATTACCTGGTAATTCAGTTGTTGTGCGCGAGCTCTAGTAACTAGTCTAGTATGTATAGCAGGTATAACAATAATATTGGTGTTCTCATAACAAACAAAGTGAACTTATCGCTTACATAACCCATGTCCTCTAGGGAGCAATGAACCAAGGAATCTTGGAAAGCCAATAAGAGAGTCTGGTGTCGAGGCACTCCTCCCTCTGTTTCACATGACAGTAAGATCTCGTTGAAGTCACCAACGGTAATATAGATTGGGCATGCAGGTCACGTATATAACAATAAGTATGGTCCTTGCATTCCCAATTTGGTTTACCATATATACCTATTAATCTCCACATATCTCCATTTCTTTCGTGCACATTTACATCAATACCTCCAAGTCTGGTGGTCTGGGAGTAGATCCTCACCTTCTTCTTCCAAACCATTATAAGACCACCATTTCTACCATCCCGACTAGATGCAACTATTCTTCCATCCATTCCTAATTTCCTCATGACACATTGTGCCTTCTCATCATCCATATGTGTTTCAGACAGAAAAACACATCTGGATTATGACGCCTCTAGATCTCCAGAAGAGAGAAAACTCTCGGGCGCCAAGAAGTACCCGAGAGTTCCACCTTATGAGTTTCATTGATGCGGTGATCCTCCTCCCGGGAGGTCGTGGATGAACTATTTGCTGCCACATCTTCTGCTGCCACACTAGCCTTCAGTCTTCTATTGTCATAGATTTCCTCATGAGTACTTGGAAGAGATTTCACCACATGCTCATTGCTTCCATTATCTCTCATATTTGTCTTGTCATTCACAAAGCCTTGCGGAGGATTGTTTGGCGCCATAGCTAACAATACCGACCCATCTTGACCAATGAGTCTTTTGCGAATAGAGCAGATGACAGTACCCCCAATATACATGTCGCTAGTTTCCATGTTTTTAAGGTCATCGGGGTTCCCACTTCCTCTTCGAAAACCTCCCCCTCTGCCTGTAGCATTACCACCTCGACATGTTCCAGAATTTCCACGACCACCAGAGTTCTCAAACTTCACAAGAAGCCAGACGCCCCTTTCACATTCCTCCAAACTGTGCACACCATCCCCACACTCTATCACTCCATGGCCAATGAGTCCATACAAATCGCAGAATTGGGTAGATTTTCATATTCCACTCGATATCTTTTTGCTTTCCTTGGGTATTAGAGGAATGAATCGGAAGAGGGGCGTATCTAGCTTTATGAACACTTTGGCTCACGGGAATTTTTGCATGATTCAGATGCACCTCATTGACAAACACCTTGATCAGATGAACGCCCACCTTGTTAGCGATCTTCTTCGCCATTTTCTTTTGCATCACAACATCCGGGATCCCCATTATGCGAGTACACATGGGTATGCGATCCAACTTATAGTATTGGATGTTTGTCAGGCCATCATACTCCTCTATCACAACAAATTCTCACCGAAACAGCCATGGGCCACTGTTCATCACCCTATTCCAATCGCCAAGGCACGTGAATTGGACTAGGAAGCGATTACCCCCCACTGTTTTGAAGATTACATCCTGGGCAGAGGCCCATGCATGACACATGTCCTTGAAGAGAGCCACATCGGAAAAGGGTCTTTGTGTATGAACCCCAAAAATCCCGAGCCATATAGTCTCTTCCAATAGCCCTTCCAACTCGCGAGACAGATCCAAATCATCTTCTCCTCGCTGCGGAGATTTGTGCCTTCAAGCTTACTTTCAGTGATTATCTCAAACGGGTTTTAGCACCGCTTCTGCCGCTACGAGATGCGTCACCGCTTCCGCCTTCCTGAGTCGGGTTCATCTTTTCCCTCGTGAAATCGGTGGGAAAAATTGCTGGATCGACCACCACCCCAAAAAAAACTCGTCCGGAAGAATTTTCTTGTAGGGATTTTGCAGTAGATCATATTTATGGATATACTCTCAACGTCAGCGTCGGAAGGACCACGGGAACCCTAGGTTGCCCTAGGGGAAAAATTCTCTTAAACTCAGCTCATACCATCGCAACTAAAAAACACGCTTGAAGTTGGTTCCACGCCATCTGTGCTTCGTGTCCCTGTCCGCTATCATGAGTCCTTAGATTCGATGGGGGAGATATGGACACTTGGATTAAGTTGTTCTCCTAACCTGGCTTGTGTTGCAGCTACCACGTGGATCTGCCATCCACGTCCACCCCGCCTACCACCCCAATGTCCACCACAGTGCCCCCTCATCAACGTTAGATTCAACCAAAAGAACTATGTATATAAAAAATAATTCTGCAAAGGATAAGATCTATTATAATTTACAGTTGCAAAGAATCTCACACGTAATAAAAATACATCGAGATTTCGAGACCATCGAACGGCCATTACTAATGTCACAACGAGACGCGAACATGCAATTATTATCGATCCCCTGCCAGAGCCAGCTTAACCTTGTCAATAAAGGTCGAGAAGTCTTCGAGCACATGTCCCTAAGGATCATCGCCCTACTGCCACAATTGTCATCATTGAGCTTTTGCATAGATCTGAAACACCTGACACCAAATTTCACCAAATGATGAGAAACTCTAATCTCGTCGTCTCAAAGAGACGACATGAATCTACGCCAGAGCTCCGTCGACCATGTCCAGATGTACAAACACGAGGAGGATCAAAGTATGGAAGACAATATCAAAGAAGAAGCGTCACCATTGCCTAAGCGTTGCACCCACGAGAACTAAAAATCCTAACATAAACTACTAAGCGGAGTTGAGGCATCGGGATTCCCTTCACCGCTATCGACCGCCGAAATGGCAGACGGAAGGTGGGAGGCGAATAGACGGGCTTGCTGATGAAGCCCGGAGGTAAGAGTTTTCCCTGGCTGCCTAGGGTTAGGGGAGAAAATGAGAGGGTTTGAGATGCTACCACCATAACAAAACATAATTCCATAAACTATATTCCCCAAAAAAATTCCACAATACCAAACTTTGGTTGGGTTCCACAATCCAAGGATAAGAAACAAGAGTTCAGTAACCTCAACTTATTTTTTTTTGAAAAGTAAAGTCAAACCTCATGGCCTCTATATCCTCTGGTGCATACAATCATGATATTATTAATGTTGATGCAATGCAATAAGGTTGAAATAATCAACAACATAGTACAATGTGTACATTGGTAGAACATGAAAAGGCCGAATCTAAACACCTACAACAAAAGTCGACGTACTTCGACAATAATGCCTTGAGGAAGGGAGTACTATTATCAGCGTTGCCGATTACAACCTTGTTGGTGTTTTATACCAATAGTGTCACGGTGTGATGATCGATTTGTTCGAGAGGCTGACCGCACGAGGGATTCAGATGGTGAGATGAGGCACATGGGATTTACCTAGGTTCGGGCCCTTTGGGAGGAGGCAACACCACACTCCTGCATCTGGTGTTCGTATTGCTCTAGTGCTCATCAGAGACTAGGGAGATCACTAGTTAGAAGAGTTAAAAGCTCTCGGCCTGGTGGTGTAGAGGTTGGAGATGGTGGTAGGTCTAGGAAGACCTAGTTCTATGGTTTCTCTCTTCGCAGGGGTAGATCCCGAGCTCACCTTATGTACTCGAATGAGCTAGAGTTACATCTTACACGGCTCGGGTGGGTTACAATCATACATACGGGGCTCACTTTCTCCATGGTGACTCTGGTCTATCTTGGCAAGCATTCCCTTCCTAAGCCTCAACCTTACCACTATGAGCAACCTTTGGATTGATTTTCTATGTCGGGTGCTGAAAAATGGCCTCCACGAATAACAACCATGTGCTGGACCCTCAGCTACGTCGTTGTTGTTGGCAATATACCCTAGAGGCAAAAATAAAACGGATATTATTATATTTCCTTGTTCATGACAATTGTTTATTATCCATGCTAGAATTGTCTTGATTGGAAACTCAAATACATGTGTGGATACATAGACAACACACTCTCCCAGGTGAGCCTCTAAAGGACTAGCTCGTTGATCAAAGATGGTCAAGGTTTCCTGGCCATAGACATGAGTTGTCATTTGATTAAGGGATCACATCATTAGGAGAATGATGTAATGGACAAGACCTAAATTATGAATATAACATATGATCGTGTTAGTTTATTGCTATTGTTTTCTCCATGTCAAGTATCTGTTCCTATGACCATGAGATCGTGCAACTCAGTGACACTAGAGGAATACCTTGTGTGTAGCAAACGTTGCAACATAACTCGATGACTATAGAAGTGATCTACATGTATCTACGAGGGTGTGTTTTGGGTTGGCATGGATCAAGACTGGAATTTGTCACTCAGTGTGACACAGAGGTATCTTAGGGCCCACTCGGTAATACAATGTAACATCCCCAAAATTATAAATTTTGGAATGTTAATATAATTATTAGATTGATTGTTTGTTTGTTTGCTGAGTGATTGAAACTTGTGTGAAATTCGAAACTTTTCGAAACTTTTGAATGAGAGGGAATAAAATGACTTTCCCCTTCTCCGGTGAATTCAAATTCAATCTTTTAAAAACAACGAGAGAAGATGACATGACTTCTTCAACTATAAAGAATTTGAACGGAGATGTTTGCATTTGAATTTTCCTTGCATTTCCATTCGTTTTCTTCGTGCAACAAAATGCCGGGGAATACATTTTAAAGAGCGGAGGAACATGACCCTCAAATACCCGGGCAATTTTGAATGTTATTTGCACCCTCAAACTTAGAGGATCATTTGAAAATTATTTGCAAAAATAAATAATGCTTTTAGGGATTTTTGGAAAAACATTTTTTCTGAAGTTTTTATTTTTGCCGTGGAAAAATGCCCATCATTTATATTTTATTTTTCTGATAATTTTAGTATATAAAAACTCTTTATTCCGAATTGATTTGATTTCCTTTTTAACGTTTTAGTTTCCTAGTTTTGAAAATAGGAAGGAAATCACTTTTATTAGGAATACCTCCTGGCCCATTAAAACCTTTCCCTATTTTGGCCCAACAGAGATCATCTCCTACCTCCATCTCTCCCTCACGTATAGGAAACTTGCCATCCATGGAGAGGAGATCCCCACCTCCAGGATTCGCGAAGCTCTTTCCCTCCCAGCACCTCCCGTCGCCCCTATAAGAACCCCCACACCCTCCTCTATCCATTTCCCCAAGAACCGTACCTCTCCTCGCCTCTAGCCGCAGCCCCCGCCTCGCCGGAGTTCATCTTCAACAGGAACTCGCCGGAGGTCCTGATGCCTCCTCCCGTCGCCCCACGCCCCACCGGCACCACCAACCTTCGGCCAGAGCCCTCCTCCCCCGCCTCGACCCCTCCGCTGCCTCGGCCGGCCACCGGAGCCACCTTCCCGTCGTCTTCTCCAACTCCGGCGACTAACTCCGATGAGATTCACGAAATCCCGTATTGCAGTTTTTTCAGAAAATTGCAATCTTAGAAAATTCATATCTATTAGTCTATAACTCCGAATTAGGTGATTCTTTTTGCGTTGATCACAAATTTTATGCAGTTTCTGTAGATATATAATTTGTCTATGTTTGGATTTATAAAAATTGAGTTAGATCAGATTTGAATTAAAGCTTGTTTTGCTTATTCCGGGAGTTTAAAAAGAGCTTTTAATTTGATTATTTTTGCTGCTGCTTCCTACTGATCATATCTTTCAGTAGTTTAAGTTTCAAAGTTTTTAAAATATTTTTAATTGGGGTTTTTACCAAAACAGATTCTGCTTTAGCTCTTTTAGGACTATGGCTATTATTTTTCTGTAAATTGTTTTTAAATATTTTCTTTATTATTTCAGAAATATTATTATGTTTTGTTTCCGTTAGATAAACAGTAGTTTTGCAACAAGTTTTTATTTTAGTTTTATTTGTTTTCATGAAATCAATTCTAGTTCCTTAGTAACTTGCAATTGGATTCCGCATTGTTTCAAATCCCGTTTGGGAATACTTTCAAATAGTTTTGTGAAAAGTACTTTATTTTATCTTAGTTAACCTTATATCTTAGTTCTTTGTTAATATTTTTTGTTAGACAAAACTATTTAGTGTTTGACGTAGTAGAAGACTCCCTAGTCTTATTTGAAGTTTCTCTCGGATTTCCTATTCGCTCTCTCTTTTGTTTTGATTGCTAGAATGATTGCTAGAATGATTGCTAGTATGAGTGCTTATGATATGTTTGTTATATAGATATCATCGGAGAGTGACGAGTAGTCTATCAAGTTATTTTCTCGAGGAATTCTTCTTTGTCAACATCACAGGCAAGTCACTTTGATCATACTTTCACCTATGTTTTATGCATCGTAGTTCTACCATCCTATACCCAATTGCATGCTGCCTAGGTACTTGGAAACTTTAGTATAGTTGTAGTATCATGTGGTAGGAACACAACAACCCCGACACTTGGCCCCGGGACGACAATTTCTTAAAGCTATGCTTGAGTAGACGGGTTATCGGATGAGTGTATACCACGAGTGATGCGAGATTGATATAATAATCAAGACCGGACTAAGACAAGATTTTCAAGACCTCGGACGCAATGCAACACTGGGTGAAGGACGGTTGATCGGCTCCCTGGAAAACCCAGTGGATGCCCGGGATGCTGGAGAGGCCATGACATCCTGCGGAAAGCTTCACCCAGGCTCAAAGAGACGGACGGATATTTTCAAGACCCAAGGCTTACCTGCACAGCCACAAGTCATTATGGGCTCTGGCTTGGTTGGACAACGCGGCGACTCTGGACAGGCGGTGCTAGCAGATGTAGAAGAACGGTAGGATTGGATGGGCACCGACAGGGATTCAGAGGGACCCGATGAAAGACCATGTTTTGATCATCCGGTCTTCAAACACCCTGAAGTGCGAGGACATACACGGAGGCGATCAAATCTTGTGGGGAACGTGTGCAAAACTCTGCAGAGTACTCAAACCTAATCGATTAGTCGTGTCCACGGTAATGGACAACTTGAGCCAAAGGAACTGAAGTTATCTGGATTTCTCAACACCATTATATATATTTGATGAGGGTAATAATGATAACTCGGGTATGAGAACTGGTTGGCGGAACCATCTCATTAACAACCAACTACGTAGTAATATTTTGCTTTTAGCCCCTCTCTTGTTGTAGGAGAAAATTTGCTTTACGCTAAAACTTACAACACCACCTGCCATATATGCATATAGTATAGATGATATTTTACCCCCTCTCATATGTGACTTGCCGGCATAATCAATATGCTGACCTACACGGCTGCAACGTCTTATGTTGCAGATATTTTTCTTCGACGAGTAAGAGTACGATTCAGGGTTACGGTCTACACTCAACTTGCCATTGGTGTTTATTGGGACTCCACTCCCTTGACTGCTTCCGCTGAAATATTTAAGGTATATATCAGTTTTACGCTATTTACATGTGATTGCACTTTGATATATACATTGATGTACTGTGTGTGCCAGCATACTGATCCAGGGATGGCACAGAAACATAGAGGCTTGACTCGTTTTGAGTCGGGTCGCTACATACAACATCACAACAAGCTTGCAAGCAATGTGACTAAAGAGTTAGCCACGGGATCTTGTATTATGAAACAAGTAAAGAGACTTGCCAGTAACGAGATTGAACTAGGTATGCACATACCGATGATCGAATCTTGGGCAAGTAACATACCAATGGACAAAGGGAACATCATACGGGATTAACTGGATCCTTGACGTAGAGGTTCAACCGGTAAAGATCTTCATAGAATATGCAAGAACCAATATGGGATCCAAGTCCTGCTATTGGTTATTGACCGGAGAGTGTCTCGGTCATGTGTACATAGTTCTCCAACCTGCTGGGTGTGCACACATAAGGTTCGGTGACGTTTCGGTATTATTGAGTTATGTGTGTTGGTGACTGAAGGTTGTTCGGAGTCCCGGATGAGATCCTGGACTTCACGAGGAGCTCCGGAATGGTCCGGAGGTAAATATTTATATATAAGAAAGTGGTATTTGGGTTCCAGAAAGGTTTTGGGTATTTCCGGTAGTGCATCGGGAGTGACGAGTTGGTTCTGTAGGTCGACCGGGAGGGGCCCACCCACCCCGGGGGGCACATGGGCCCAAGAGGTGGCGCACCGGCCCTTAGTGGATTGAGCAGCCGAGCCCATATGGGGCCCATGCACCCAAGAGGAAAAGGTGGAGGGTGGGAGGAGTCCTTGTTGGAGTAGGACTCCTCCCCACGCCCACATCCTTGTAGGAAGTAGACTCCACCCGTTGGCCGGCGGTGATGACGAGATGATGTATATACTTCTTGCACCTCGTTGGTTACGGCAAGTGGAAAGTTGAGATGTAGTTAGCAGCAAGTTTTCCCTCACACAGAGACTGTAAGGTTTATCGAACTAGAAGGACTCCTAGGCTCAACAAGTAGGTGTCTCCTGTCCTGGTCAGTAGAATACATGGACCTGCACACACAACAAATAACTTTGCTCCCAACGAGTATAGAGAGGTTTTCAATCTCTCCGGCCTTGTAGTTTGCAAAGGATCAAAACACAAGCGGGAAAAGTAATAGTGATTGCAACGGAAAACTAAATGAAAGCAGTAAATGATGGAGGTGTAAACAATGATGGTTATATGGACCGGAGTCACATGATGTTCACTAGTGATGTCTTTCTCCCAAAAGATGATAAACAACTATGCTTGGGTAAAAAAATTACAGTTGGGAAACTGACAGAATTATGAACGCACCGCAATGCTAATTATGCTACTTGATAGTTAGAGGTTCAATAGTAATGGGCAGTACACCAAGACAAGTAGACCGTTTATTCATCAGCATCTACTCACTAATCATCCACCTTGAGATATCTATCCAGAACATCTCCCCGGTATTAATTTGCAAGCCCCACCCAAAGTGTAAACTCAAAGCAATGGACAACTGCATTAACGAACTATGCGCAAGGTAAACAATCCTTGCAACCATGGTCACAAGCACCGTTGTTTTCTCCCTGGTGGCAACAAGCACATCCCCTAGTCTCATGATCTTTTGGGTGACATTGTTACATGTTTTGTTACACTTCTATATCATTTTACACATATTTGGACTAACCTACTAACTCAGTGCACCTAGTGCAAGTTTCTGTGTGCTGATGTCTTTTTTGCATGGACTTTTACCCAATTTTCCGAAGCCCAAAAAAATCCAGAAAAAATATATAAAAAAATCTACGAAATAGTCGAGATCACCGAAGGAGGGCCAGAGGGGGACCAGGGGCCTCCTAGGCGGCCTGCTGGCGCGGCTAGGGCCCAGGCCGCGCCAGGAGATCACCTGGGTGGGCCCCACCTCCTCTGCTGCCCTCCTTTGGCCTATATTTAGACTTCCGCGAGGACACCCTCATAGACTTTCTGCAATCGCGAATTTCTCCATCATTACGCGGCCGCAGCGCTTCCAAGATCGGGAGTGTGAGGAGACCTCTTCCTGGCACCCTGTCGGAGGGAGGATTGACCTCCGGGAGCTTCTCAGATGTGTCGTGAGTAGTTTCCCTTGGACCATGAGTCCATGACCAGTATCTATGTGATTTCTTCTCTCCAATCTGGTGCTTCAATGGTTAGTCCTTGTGAGCTGCCCTACATGATCAAGGCATCTATGTAATTCTCTTGCTTTTTCTAAGCTCGGTTTGTTGGGATCCGATGGATTATGAGATTATGTTCAGATTGTTATGAGTTATATATTTGATTATCCTTTTATATTATGTTCCTTAGTGATTCTTGCATGTTCTCCGTTTCTTTTTATTGTTTTGCCAAGTAGTAGATCGTAACTCCAAGAGGGAGCGTTATGCATGATTGTGGGTTTGGGCCCCTCGATATCTAGCTTGAGTGATAGAAACATGAGACTAGGGATGTGCTTGTTGCCACCAGGGAGAAAACAACGGTGCTTGTGACCACGGTTGCAAGGATTGTTTACCTTACGCATAATTCGTTAATGTAGTTGTCCGTTGCTTTGAATTTACACTTTGGGTGGGGCTCGCATCTTAATACCGGAGAGATGTTCTGGATAGATATCTCAAGGTGGATGATTAGTAAGTAGATGCTGATGAATAAACGGTCTAGTTGTCTTGGCATACTGCCCATTACTATTGAACCTCATACTATCAAGGTGCATAATTAGCATTGCGGTGCGATCGTAATTCTGTCAATTCCCCAACTGTGATTTGTTTACCCTAGCATAGTTGTTTATCGACTTTTGGGAGAGAGACGTCACTAGTGAACATCATGTGGCTCCGGTCCATATCACCATCATTGCTTACACCTCCACTATTTATCGCTTTGTTTACTTTTTCGTTACAATCACTGTTACCTTCCCGCTTGTGTTTTGATCCTTTGCAAACTACAAGGCCGGAGAGATTGACAGCCTCTTTGTACTCGTTGGGAGCAAAGTTATTTGTTGTGTGTGCAGGTCCACGTCTTCTGCTAGCGCCAGGGTGGAAAACACCTACTTGTTGAGCCTAGGAGTCCTCCTGGTTTGATAAACCTTATAGTCTCTCTATAAGGGAAATTTGCTGCTGACTACATCTCCACCTTCCACTTGGGGTTTCCAAAGAGGGGCGAGAAGCATATACATCACCTCGTCATCAAGGGAATTTCTGGCGCCGTTGTCGGGGACTCCACTCTTCAAGACAGGGGAGTTGCACACTATCTTTTACCTTTGCTTTTTAATCATGTTAGTTTGCTTTCTAGTTTTTGCTTTAGAGTCTTATACCAAAAACCACAAAAAATTAGTTACTTTGCTTGTAGTTGTCAAGCATGTTAAGGCTTGATGCTGGGAAGGAATCTGAGGTCCTAGATTTCCATCAAAGAAATGGAGAAAATGTGAAGGAAGCATGGGATAGAATTTCTGAAGCACACAAAAGAATTATGCCTTGGATACCTATTAAAATTGTGCTTAGAAATTTTTATCATGGTCTCTTTATATGGTGCAAACACTCTCTTGATATTATAGCTAAAGGAGATTTCTCAGAGTGTAATGAGGTTAGAGCTCTTGATATTATACATGGTCTATCTAATAATCTTGTTTATAATCATGGTTATGACATTATTATAGATAGACTTGATACTATTGAAGGGAAAATAGATGCTCTGGACCTAATAGAAAGAGAGAAACCCATGGTTGATAAGGAACAAATTTTGAAAATAGACGATGACTTGGCATCTCTAACCAAGACTTCCTTGCTTATTGTGATATTGGATCCATGGTTTCTACTATGCCAAAAAGTTGTTTATGATACTCTTCGGTTAAACATGGAAAATTTTCTATCTTATCATGCACACGCTAATGGTGATATTTCTGAAATCCAGGGAAAGGTAAAAGATGTCCAAGTTACATTCTCTAAAAGGAATGCAACGGTTGATTTCTTCATCATGGAGCCCAACAAAGGGAATATAGTGCTTGGAAGGGACTTCCTCCGAGCCATGAGAGGCTTCATTGATGTAGGTAAAGGACACATACGCTTACGTGGGAAAGCAAAAGGTGCGTGCTCATTCCCTAGGAAAAATAAGGATGAACTTGTTGAGGATCCGTTTGAGGGTTTTTACAATTCTGAAGTCTTCGTAGAATCTTGATCCTCCTTCTTGCATCATGCCTAGCTCAAAGGCAGAAAAGAAAGCGCTTGTTGGGAGGCAACCCAATATGTTTTTACTTTTTGTTTTAGTGGTCTTGATGTGTGTTACTACTCTAGCAACATCATTGTATCTTTATTTTTAAGCTTTGTGCCATGTTATATCTTCTGATTGCAAGAAAGTTCAAACATTGTGACATGCTGTCCAGAAACAGATTATGTCTGCTTGACGCAAAAAATCGCCAAAAATCACCAGATCATCTTTTTGATCTGAATTGTTTTGATAGCATGCTCTATATAATTGTCTTTCTGGCATCTATTCTGAGGTTTTTGATTTGAGTTACAGAAGTGCCCCGAATAAATTATTTACTACCTGATGTTCTGTTTTTCACACATTCTGCCATGTTTTGTGTTTTCATTGTTTTGCGAATCCTAAGCTTGCTTTTTATTTGCAAAAAACCTTTGGCATTCACGGGAAGCAGTAGCTTTTCATGATAATCTGTATTTCCAGCAGGTATTGAATTATTTTATTAAGGGAACTAACTACTCTAATCAGCTTATGATGAGTTTTGAATGAAGGGAATTTTCAAGTATTGTGATGGGAGAGATGATGAAAGAAGATAAAGGAGTGTCAAACGCTCAAGCTTGGGGCTGCTCCCATGCATCCCAAGAAATATTCAAGGAAACTCAAGCGTCTAAGCTTGGAGATGCCCCCGTGCATCCCCTTCTCTATCAACAATCATCAGGTCATCCATCTCCATGCTATATTTTTATCACTTCATATGATATGTGCTATGCTTGGAGCATCCCGCTATTTGCATTTTAGTTTTTTTAGTTTAGTTTGCTAGTCATAACAAGTCGAAACCTAGCCTACCTTGTTTGGGAGAGACACACGCTCCATTCCACTCTAGAACACAACATAGCTTTACATGCTTATCTTCTTTGTGTGTTCTTCATCTTTTCATAGCTACTGTCATGCTTAGCTCTTAATTCTCATGCTTATATTTTTAAGAGCTTTTATTTAGGTTGATTTTGGAACTCTCTTGAGTTATCATGCTTATCTTGTTTAGAGAGTTGGCTTGTTGCACTAAGTTGTGTGTCTTGCATGAGTAGGTAACTTAGGTTGCTATTTAAGTATAGTAGTAACTTGCAATAGTTTTGAGGTATTGATTTGAGTAATGTTTGGACAATTGGTGCTAAGAGCTTGAGCCTATTAGTGATAGGTGTCGTATTTTGGGAAATCGTGTGTTTTTCAAAAACTGAAAATTAGTTCAGAACTCTAGCTACTAAATTGATCGCTTACCTCTGGAGGGGTTAGAATATATAGAGTACCCTCACGTTACCATGAGTCGAGGATGCGCAAGGATAACCAAACCCCCAAACATTCCTCCTCGAGATACTTGTCTGTTTGTGAATTTCCTAACTAGATAGAGAGTTACTGATAATAAGTGTATGAGTTCTTCGGACTAATGTGAGTATTTGATTGTTGGCACTTCCACCATCCATATTTTGCTAGCCTCTTCGGTACCATGCATTGCCCTTTCTCACATTGAGAGTTGGTGCAAACTCCGCCGGTGCATCCAAACCCATGACATGATACGCTCTGTCATACATAAGCCTCATTATATCTTTCCTCAAAACATCCACCATACCTACCTATTAAGGAATCTCCATAGCCTTTCCGAGATACATTGCCATGTAACATCCATCATCTCATGACTTGATCTTCATGTCATACATGCTTTTGCTTGATCGTAGAGCCGCATGATAGTTGGGACTTGCCCTCATTAATGCTACATGACGCGCTAGTATCATTTCATATCCTGCTACACTGGCAAAGGCATACATTTGCATACATCATGATAGTTTTCACTTGTCTTTATGTTGAGTACTTCTTATAAATTGTGATAATTTTTCTTTCTATTCATGTAAAATATAGAGTGTTGCCCTTAAGTGAGGAAAAGATCCCAAGGAGGACAAACAAAAGATCCCAAAGAGGACAAATGAGAGATAAAAATAAAGAGCCAAAGAGGCCACAAAAAAATAAAATAAAAAAGAGAAAAAAAAGAAAGAAAAAAAAGAGAAATAAAAAGAGAGAAGGGGGCAACACTACTATTCCTTTTGAAATATCCACACTCGTACTCCATTACTATATTGGTACTGCATAGAGATTATCATTCATGCATAATTATGTGGGAACCTTACACTATAGAACTTGGTTTGCATATTCCAATGATGAGCCTCCTCATATGATCTCTAGGTCTTCATGAGCAAACAAGTTGGATGCACCCCCACTAGTTCCATTGGTGAGCTTACATTAGCTTATATGTGCATCTGTTACATGGCAATCCCTACTCCTCACATCATATCTATCATTTGGCTTCCTCTCACCTATGGTTGTCCCCATTGATGTGAGCCTTTCACACCTTTTTCTCTTCCTTCCCCATCATTATTCTATTTACCATCCTAAGTGCCAACATATCTTTCTTACGCTCATTCATTGCATGAGTGCTCAAAATTGAAAGGGAGAGGATCATTTTGACTTGTGCTTGACAAGTGGTCTCGGGATAAGTCAAAATAAGATTCCACAGGAGACTAAGTGTGAGGTTTAGTAGATTGAGTTCTCAATTAAAAAATATTTTATCTCTGAACCCATATCCCACTTCTTGCACACAAACACCATTTGGAGACATTCGAGTCACGGATAGCGAGAGCTCTTGCACCTTTATGTTCTTACTTTGCTAAACTCAATACTAGATATAGACTCTTGCTTGTTATTGTCTTGACTTGAATTGCATATCTCACTTGCTTTACTTCGAAGTTATTATATGTGTGTTAGCATGTCACTACAGAATTTATCGTGTTATCATTTATCTACTTGAGGACAAGCAGAAATTAAGCTTGGGGATGTTGATACGTCCCAAACGTATCTATAATTTTTGCTTGTTCCATGATTTCTTGGGTAAAATTGTTAAATGTTTTGCTACACTTTTATATAATTTTTCACATATTAAGACTAACCTACTAACTCAGTGCACCCAGTGCCAGTTTCTGTCTGCTGATGTCTTTTTTGCAGGGGATTTTACCCAATTTTTCGAAGCCGGGAAAAATATGGAATATATATATATATATAACATCAAAACAAAAGTTTCGTGATCACTGAAGGAGGGCCAGAGGGGGGCCAAGGGCCTCCCAAGCGGCCTGCTGGCGCGGCCAGGTCCCAGGCCGCGCCAGGAGATCGCCTAGGTGGGCCCCACCTCCTTTGATGCCCTCCTTTGTCCTATATTTAGACTTCCATGAGGAAACCCTTGAAGACTTTCTGGAACCGCGAATTTCTCCATCATTCCGCTGCCGCAGCGCTTCCAAGATCGGGAGCGTGAGGAGACCTCTTCCCGGCACCCTGTCGGAGGGAGGATTGACCTCCGGGAGCTTCTCCACCGCCATGGACGATTCCCGGATGTGTCGTGAGTAGTTTCCCTTGGACAATGAGTCCATGACCAGTAGCTATGTGATGTCTTCTCTCCAATCTTGTGATTCAATGGTTAGTCCTTGTGAGCTGCCTACATGATCAAGGCATCTATGTAATTCTCCTACTTTTGCTATGCTCGGTTTGTTGGGATCTGATGGATTATGAGATTATGTTCAGATTGTTATGAGTTATGTATATGATTATCCTTTTATATTATGTTCCTTAGTGATTCTTGCATGTTCTCCGTTGCTTTTTATTGCTTTGGCCAAGTAGTAGATCATAACTCCAAGATGCATGATTGTGGGTTCGGGCCCCTCGATGTCTAGCTTGAGTGATAGAAACATGAGACTAGGGGATGTGCTTGTTGACACCAGGGAGAAAACAATGGTGCTTGTGACCACGGTTGCAAGGATTGTTTACATTACGCATATTTCGTTAGTGCAGTTGTCCCTTGCTTTGAGTTTACACTTTGGGTGGGGCTCGCAACTTAATACCGGAGAGATGTTCTAGATAGATATCTCAAGGTGGATGATTAGTAAGTAGATGTTGATGAATAAACGGTCTACTTGTCTTGGCATACTGCCCATTACTATTGAACCTCATACTATCAAGGAGTAGTTAGCATTGCGGTGCGATCGTAATTCTGTCAATTGCCCAACTGTGGTTTGTTTACCCTAGCATAGTTGTTTATCGTCTTTTGGGAGAGAGACATCACTAGTGAACATCGTGTGACTCCGGTCCATATCACCATCATTGCTTACACCTCCACTATTTACCGCTTTATTTACTTTTCCGTTGCAATCACTATTACCTTCCCGCTTGTGTTTTGATCCTTTGCAAACTACAAGGCCGGAGATATTGACAACCTCTCTGTACTCGTTGGGAGCAAAGTTATTTTTTGTGTGTGCAGGTCCACGTCTTTTGCTAGCACCAGGGTGGAAGACACCTACTTGTTGAACCTAGGAGTCCTCCTGGTTCGATAAACCTTACAGTCTTCGTGTAAGGGAAATTTGTTGCTGACTAAATCTCCACCTTCCACTTGAGGTATCCAACGAGGGGCGAGAAGAATATACATCACCTCGTCATCACATAGCTACTGGTCATGGACCCATGGTCCAAGGAGGACTACTCACGGCAGGTCTAGGAAGCGTCCATGGCAATGGAGAAGCTCCCGAAGGTCAATCCTCCCTCCGGCAGGGTGCCGGGAAGAGGTATCCTGACGCTCCCAATCTCAGAAGCGCTGCGGCCGCGGAACGATGGAGAAATTCGTGATTCTGGATATGATGCAAGGGTTTTCTCGCGGAGGAGTAAATATAGGCCAAAGGAGGGCACCGGAGGAGGTGGGACCCATCCAGGCGGCCTCTTGGCGCGGCCAGGGGGTCGGCCGCGCCCACATGTCGCCTGGGCGACCCCTGGCGCCCCTCTGGCCCATCTTCGGTGATCTGGAAGCTTCCGTTACGCTGATTTTTATATATATTTTTCTCTGGATTTTTTGGGATTCGCAAAATTGGGTAAAAGCCTCTGCAAAAAAGACATTAGCAGACAGAAACTGGCACTGGGTGCACTGAGTTAATAGGTAGTCCAAATATGTGCTAAAAGATATAAAAGTGTAGCAAAACATATAACAATGTCACCCAAAATATCATGGAACAAGCAGAAATTATAGATACGTTTCGGACGTATCAGGTGGCCAAGGCCCTATGGGAAACCCTAGGGCGCCTCCTTCCACCCCTTCCTCCTATATATAGTGGAGGTTTGGAGGGCAGCCCACCACCTGAAAATCGACGTGCTACCCTCTCCTCTCTAGATCGTCTCCCTCCTCTATATTAGTTTGGTAGAGCTCGGCAAAGCCCTGCCGGATTAGTTCACCACCACCGCACCACGTTGTTTTGATGCCAGAGAACTCATCTACATCTCCACCCTTTCTTGCCAGATTAAGGAGGTGGATATCGTTATCGAGTTGTACGTGTGCTGGACGCGGAGGTGATGTATGTTCGGCACTAGATCGTGTCTAGATCATGGGACGGCTTGCGATTTGGATCACAAAGACGTTCGACTATATCAACCATGTTTCTTAATGCTTCCCGCTTAGCGATCTACAAGGGTATGTGGATCTGATCTCTCCTCTCGTAGATGGTTATTACCATGGATAGATCTTGTATGTTCATAGGAAAGTTTTTGTTTCCCATGTAACATTCCCTAGCAGTGGCATCATGAGCTAGGTCTATGCGCGGATGAAATCGTGAGTAGAACACAAAGGAGTTCGTGGGCATTGATATTCAGATTGCTTCCCTCCTTAGTCTTTTCTTGATTCAGCGGTATTGTGTGTTGAATCGTCCCGGACCAACCTTACTCATCCACCTACGAGAGCCTGGTTCCATCGACTGACATGCAACTTGTTGCATAAAGATGGCTGGTGGGTGTCTATCTCTCCCACTTTAGTTGAATCGTATTCAACAGAGGCGGTCCTTGTAGAAGGTTAAATAGCAACTTGCATATCACCTTTGTGGTTTTGCATAGGTAAGAAGCATTCTTGCTAGATACCCATAGCAACCACGTAAAGCATGCATCAATAAATTAGAGGACGTCTATCTTGTTTTTTGCTGGATATGTTGTGATATGATATGGCCAAAGGCATGATGACATATATTTGATGTATGAGATGATCATGTTCTAATTGTTAATATCGACTTGCATGTCGATTCTACGGCAACCGGCAGGAGCCATAGGGTTGTCTTTAATTATTGTATGACCTGCGTGTCAATCATTAACACTATGTAATGCTTTACTTTATAGATAAACGGTAGCAATAGTAGTACAAGCATGGTTGGCATGACAACCTTTATGGGAACACGATGATGGATACCATGATGATGGAGATCATGGTGTTGTGCCGGTGACGATGCAGATCGTGCTGGTGCTTTGGAGATGGAGATCAAAAGCACAAGTTCATGGCCATATCATGTCACTTATGATTTGGATGTGATGTTAATCCTTTTTATGCACCTTGTTTTTCTTAGAACGACAGTAGCATTATAAGGTGATACCTCACTAAAATTTCAAAATAAAATTGTGTTCTCCCTGAATATGCACCATTGTGAAAATTCGTCGTTTCGAGACACCACGTGATGATCGGGTGTGATAGACTCTACGTTCACATACAACACGTGCAAGACAGTTTTGCACATGCGGAACACTCTGGTTAAACTTGATGAACCTAGCATGTACAAACATGGCCTCGGAACTCAAGATACCTAAAGGTCGAACATGAGTCATATAGTAGATATGATCAACATGAAGATGTTCACAATTGAAACCAGCTCATCTCACGTGATAATCGGACTTGGTTGGTGGATTTGGATCATGTATCCCTCGAATGACTAGAGGGATGTCAATTTGGGTGGTAGTTTTTTAGTAATATGATTAACTAAACTCATTATCTTGAACAATAGTCTAACTAATCTTTGCAAATTTATGTTGTAGATCAATGGCTCGCGCAGTAGCACCCCTGAATTTTAATGTGTTCCTAGAGAAAGCCAAGTTGAAAGATGATGGGAGTAACTTTGTAGACTGGGCCCGAAATCTCAGGATTGTCCTCATGGTTTCCTGAAAGTCTTACATCCTTGATGCACCGCTTGGTGATGCACCTATCCTCCCAGCAATTGAAGACGTTATGAACGTCTGGCAGGCGTGTTCTGATGACTACTCAATAGTTCAATGTGCAATCTTGTATGGCTTAGAACCGAGACTTCAAAGAAGTTTTGAACGTATGGAGCATATGAGATGTTCAAGGAGTTGAAGTTTTTCATTGAAAATAATGCCCGGATCAAGAGGTATGACACCTCCGATATGTTCTATGGTTGCAAGATGGAGGAGAACGGGTCTGTCAGTGAACACATACTCAAAATGTCTGGGTATTCCAACCATCTGGCTGAGTTGGAATTGTTCTCCCGCCAGAGGAAATCACTAAAGGAGTTGTTCAATCACTACCACCTAGCTACAAAGCCTTTGCGTTGAACTATAACATGCAAGGGATGCATAAATCAGTCGCCGAGCTGTTTGCGATGTTGAAAGTCGCAGAGTCAGAAATTCAGAAGGAACGTCAACTGTTTATGGTCAATAAAACCACTAGTTTCAGGAAAAATGGAAAGGGAAAGAAGGGTAACTCCAAGAAGAGCAGAAAATTAGTTTCCCCTCCCATGAAGAAACCCAAGGCTGGACCCAAGCCATAAACTGAGTGCTTTCATTGCAAGGGGACTGGTCACTGGAAGCGGAACTACCCCAATTATCTGGCCGACAAGAAGGAGGACAACACCAAACAAGGTATATGTGATATACATGTTATTGACGTGAACCTCATGAACTCTCGTTGTAGTGTCAGGGTATTTGAAACTGGTTCGGTTGCTCACATTTGCAACTCAAAGGAGGAACTACCGAATAGAAGGTGGTTGGCGAAGGACGAAGTGATGATGCACATGGGAAATGGTTCCAAGGTTGATGCGATCGTCGTCAACGTGCTCTCACTTCAATTAGCATTGGGATTAGTGATGAACCTAAATAATTGTTATTTAGTGCGTGCGTTGAGCATGAACATTATATCTGGATCTTGTTTATTGCGAGACGGTTACTCATTTAAATTAGAGAATAATGGTTGTTCTATTTATATGAGTAATATCTTTTATGGTCATGCACCCATTGTGAGGGGTTTTTTCATATTGAATCTCGATAGTGGTAGCACACATGTTCATAACATTGATGCCAAAAGATGTAAAGTTAATAATGATACTACCACTTTCTTATGGCACTACCTCTTAGGTCATATTGGTGTAAACGCATCAAGAAGCTCCATGCCGATGGACTTTTGGAGTCACTTGATTTTGAATCACTTGACACATGTCAACCATGCCTCATGGGCAAGATGACTAAAACCCCATTTTTCGGAATAATGGAGCGGGCCAGTGACTTGTTGGAAATCATACATACTGATGTGTGCGGTCCGTTGAGCATTGAGGCACGCGGTGGATATCGTTATTTTCTCAGTTTCGCTAATGACTTAAGTAGATATGGATATATTTACTTAATAAAACACAAGTCTAAAACGTTTGAAAAGTTCAAGCAATTTCAGAGTGAAGTTTAGAATCATTGTAACAAGAAAATTAAATTCCTACAATCTCATCGAGGAGGAGAATATCTGAGTTATGAGTTTGGCATTCACTTAAGACAATGTGGAATTGTTTCACACTTGACATCGTCTGGAACAACACATCGTAATGGTGTGTCTGAACGTCATAATCGTACTTTATTGGATATGGTGCGTTCTATGACATCTCTTGTCGATTTGTCGTTATTATTTTGGCCTTATGCATTAGAGACAGCTACATTCACTTTAAATATGGCAGCATCAAAATCCATTGAGATGACTCCATATGAACTGTGGTTTGTCAAGAAACCAAAGTTGTCATTTCTTAAAGTTTGGGGATGTGATGCTTATGTCAAAAAGCTTCAACCAGAAAAGCTGGAACCCAAAGCGGAGAAATGAGTCTTCATAGGATACCCAAAAGAGACACTTGGGTACACCTTCTATCTCAGATCTGAAGGCAAAGTGTTTGTCGCTAAGAACAAAACATTTCTTGAGAAAGAGTTTCTCTCGAAAGAATTGAGTGGGAGGAAGATAGAACTTGATGAGGTTATTGAACCTTTACATCAACGAGAGAGTAGCGCAGCGCAGAAATGTGTTTCTATGGAGCCTACATCAATGAAAGAGGAAGCTCATGATGATGATGATCATCGAGCTCTGGATCAAGTTGCTATCGAACCTCGTAGGTCAACAAGAGCATGCACTGATCCTCAGTGGTATGGTAACCCTGTCTTAACAGTCATGTTATTGTACAACAATGAACCTACGAGCTGTGGAGAAGCGATGGTGGGCCCCGATTCCAACAAATGGTTAGAGGCCATGAAATCCGAGATAGGGTCCGTGTATGAAAACAAAGTGTGGACTTTGAAAGTATTACCTCAAGAGCGAAAGGCCATTCAGAATAAATGGATCTTTAAGAAAAAGACGGATGCCGACGGTAAAGTCATCGTCTATAAAGCTCGACTTGTGGCAAAGGGTTTTTCACAAGTTCAAGGAGTTTACTACGATGATACTTTCTCACCAGTAGTAATGCTTAAGTCCGTCAGAATCATGTTAGCAATAGCTGCATTTTTCGATTATGAAATTTGACTGATGGATATCAAAAGAGCTTTCCTTAACATTTTCCTTAAGGAAGAGTTGTATATGATGCAATCGGATGAAGGATTTCATGACAAATCTTGGAGTTCTGCCCACTACACTGGATCCAATGACTCTGTTCTGCAATTTCTCTAGCCTAGGAACCAAGGATTCACAAGAGGACCAGACACATAAAGCGACGCTTAAATTCCATTTGTGATTACATCAAGGAGGAGGACATAAGTATTTGCAAAGTGCACATGGATCTGAATGTTGCAGACCCGTTGACTAAGCCTCTTCCACGAGCGAAACATGATCAACACTAGAACTGTATGGCTGTTAGATTCATTACAATGTAAATCACATAGTGATTTGAGCTATATTATTGACTCTAGTGCAAGTGGGAGACTGCTGGAAATATGCCCTAGAGTCAATAATGAAATGGTTATTATTATATTTCTTTGTTCATGATAATCGTTTATTATCCATGCTAGAATTGTATTGATTGGAAACTCAAGTACATGTGTGGATACATAGACAACACATTGTCGTTGATCAAAGATGGTCAAGGTTTCCTGCCATAGACATTGGTTGTCATTTGATAACGGGATGACATCATTAGGAGAATGATATGATGGACAAGACCCAAACTATGAATGTAGCATATGATAGTGTGAGTTTATTGCTATTGTTTTTTGCATGTCAAGTATCTGTTCCTATGACCATGAGATCATGCGACGCACTGACACTAGAGGAATAACTTGTGTGTATGAAATGTCGCAACGTAACTGGGTGACTATAAAGGTGCTCTACAGGTATCTCCGAGGGTCTTTGTTGGGTTGGCATGGATCAAGACTGAGATTTGTCACTCCGTGTGACGGAGAGGTATCTCAGGGCCCACTCGGTAATATAACATCACAACAAGCTTGCAAGCAATGTGACTAAAGAGTTAGCCACATGATCTTGTATTACGAAATGAGTAAAGAGACTTGTCGGTAACGAGATTGAACTAGGTATGCAGATACCGACGACTGAATCTCGGGCAAGTAACATACCGATGGACAAAGGGAACATCATACGGGATTAACTGAATCTTTGACATAAAGGTTCAACCGACAAAGATCTTCGTAGAATATGTAGGAACCAATATGGGCATCCAGGTCCCCATATTGGTTATTGAGTGGAGAGTGTCTCGGTCATGTATGCATAGTTCTCGAACCCGCAGGGTCTGCACATTTCTGTATTATTGAGTTATGTGTGTTGGTGATGGAAGGTTGTTTGGAGTCCTAGATAAGATCCCTGACGTCATGAGGAGCTTTGGAATGGTCCACAGGTAAATATTAATATATAGGAAAGTGGTATTTGGGTTCCGAAAAGGTTTCACGTATTTCCAGTAGTGTACCGGGAGTGACGAATGGGTTCCGGGGGTCCATCGGGAGGGGCCCACCCACCCCGGGGAGGCACATGGGCCCAAGAGGTGGCAGCCAGCCCTTGGTGGGCTGGGAAGCCGACCCCATAAGGGGCCCATGCGCCCAAGTGGAAAAGGTGGAGGGTGGGAGGAGTCCTTGTTGGAGTAGGACTCCTCCCCCACGCCCCACCTCCTTGTAGGAGGTGAACGCCACCTCTTGTCCTGCGGCCAAGGCCCTAGGGGAAACCCTAGGGCGCCTCCTCCCATCCATTCCTCCTATATATAGTGGAGGTTTTGAGGGCAGTCCACCACCTGAGAAGCCACGTGATTCCCTCTCCTCTCTAGATCATCTTCCTCCTCTAGATTAGTTCCGTAGATCTCGGCAAAGCCATGCCACATTAGTTCACGACCACTACTGTTGGGGATGTTACCCCGTTATAAAACCCGCCTTATGAGGCCGGGTCAGGATAATGGCGGCTCTATCTCCATGAACAAGATGGGCCGTTATGTGAGAAGCAGAAGGCGCCAGACGTACTCTGTGAAGAGACGGTTGGCCCAAGACTCAAAGAAGGCGACTTATGGCCCACATAAGGAAAGAGTCACCTGAAGTTTCCTTGCTTAAGGAGTAAGGCGAGTTATAGACATAACGGGTCAAGAAATATAATGTGACCCGGACTCTTGTAAACCTAAGGTCTCGACATGTATATAAAGGCGAGTCTCTAGGGCTGGTAGCGTTAAGTTAACATCAATCGATAGCTAGGTCAGGCAAATCCGCACCGTTGTAATCGATTCCCACAACAATATACACATAGCAGGACGTAGGCTTTTACCTCAACCTGAGGGGCCGAACCTGGTTAAACTCGTCTCCCATTTCCCGATCAACCCCTTTGAGTCGTCACATAGTTGTGATGGCTTCACCATTAAGTCCTTTCACGAGGACATCTGCCGTGACAAAACCACGACAGTTGGCGCCCACCATGGGGCCTGCACATGGTGGAGTTAAGTTCTCGAAGGGAGCCCTTCCAGGGTTCGGGAGCTATGCGGTCGGACTTATGAATAAAAGTCACCGTGGAAAGTACTACATTGACAATTCAAGCTGGGGTCCCGAGGCTGGTTCAATCGAATTCGGGTACCGGGTCCCCTTCGGCAAGATCCACGTCTTCATCGGCAAGATCGGAATGCCGGTTCCCGAGCCGCACATCTGCACCGACATCGTCGAGCCGGCTCGGCTCGCACAACCCGCCATGCGTCAGCTCAGACAACGTCGCATCTTTGTCGGCTTCACACAAGGAGCCACCCTCCCAGAGGAGCCAGAAGCCGGCGGTGACACCCCTGTCAATTCTGATGGCGAGTCGTCGATTGGAGATACCGATTCATTCTGCCCTCTCCATGAGGGAAGGCTAGGTGGTTTCCCTGAGGCGGCGATCTCCGAAGAACCACATGAGCACCCCCGCCAAATCGCCATCTATATGGCACGAGCCATGGCGGCTCAGGACCAGCCAAACACGGCAAACGCCAACGGGGCCAGCAGGTCAGGCAAAACGCCAGCTCAAGCCATGTCAGATATGATGACAGATATGTCTAAACTCATGGCGGTAGTCGTGACGGCTGACAACTAGGCGAAGGTTAACGCTGAATTGGCTAAACTTCGTGAAGAGATGTCCCAGATATAGCGCCAGATCGACGCAGAGAAGACCGGATGACGGATCGACAAGCCCAGATCGACGAAGAGGAGGAGGCTCTGAAATTGGAGGCACGATGACTTGAGGGCCGGCGAGTTGCGTCAGAAGCCGTTTACGAGAGGAGGCGCCAGAGTCTCATCCTGCACAACCTTAATCCAACCCGCCTGTTCAGCAGCCCGCAAACGCCCGGCGTGGATCGTAACCCGCCAGGGCAGGGCGATCCACGTGGGGAGATCTTTAGCAGTCGATGCAACCCCCGTCGAACCCGCAGGTGGCTCAGCACTTCCAAACACCTCAGGGTCACTTCTCCAACCCGGTGGATAATGTGATGGTTGCGACTCACCACTTGGAGTCTCTCCCCATTTGCGGATATACCGCCCTAGAGGTGGAGGCGCGAAACGCCATAGAAATGTTAAAGACTGCAGTAGTCCAGCAGGCTCAGTTCTTGTACAGTCGTGATCGTCTGCACTCCACGCCGCAGGCGAGCCACATGAAGAGTCACTCAGATGATCCACCCCCCGGCGGTTTCCAGCCACGCTCATCGACACCAACCTCAGATCAATCTACCAGAGCCGCCAACATCCAATGCTCGGGCACTTATCAATGCTTCCCGAGCCGCCTGGCAGGCCGAGGCGGAAGAGGCGGCGGCCCTGGCGGGTCAAGGAGTTCCGGCTTATGCTCAACCAGCTTCGGGATATGGTAGACAAGGCAGGAATGTCGGGGTCCCTTGTCTGTCTTTCACTCTGCGTAATGAACGCATGCCCAAAGACTTCAAAGGTCCTCGTAAGGTGCCCAACTACACTCCTGATCTTGAGCCGGGGGTGTGGATTGAAAGTTATGAACTGGCCATGGACTTGCTCGATGCGAGTGATGACGTCTGCGCCAAGTACTTCACCATGATGTTGGAAGGGTCGGCTCGTATGTGGTTGAAGAACCTACCGCCCAACTCCATCAACACCTGGGCAGAACTCAAGGAGCGCTTCGTCAAGAACTTTCGAGGAACCTGCAAGTGTCCGATGACTATTGTAGATCTCCAACACTGTGTTCAGCGGGCTGATGAATCTTCTCACCATTGGACCCGGGAGGTCACGGAAATCATCCACTCTTCGGACGATATTGCGGTGCCTCAGAACGTGCTGATCTTGGAGAAGAACTGGCATTTCCAACCCCTGGTGTTGAAGCTCGGCCGCCTCAAGCGAAAGGTGCAGGATATGGGCGAGTTAATGGACACCCTCGTCAGGTATGCTGATTCGGACGGAATGAAGGATGCCGGCTCTGATGACGAGAAGGTTAGTGAAGCTAAAAGTGGAGACGGAGGCAAGGGCCATTTTCAGCATTCTAGACGCAATAATAACCAAGGAGGTCAAGGGAAAAGGAGGCAGCAGGATGGCGTCTCTGACTTTGTTGCTAACACCAATGTCGGGTCACGAAATCAATGAGGGAACATGAATCGGGGCGGTTTTCAAGACCGAGCCTTCACCGGGAGGAAGCCGCACAATTATCAGGACCTGCTCAAGGGACCTTGCCCCAAGCATAGCACCCCAGGTGCCCCGTCTACTCATTCTTGCGAAAACTGTTTTGTGATGCAGGAATTTCGCCTCCACGCATCTCGGGGTCATCAAGGAGGTGGTGAAGGCGCCCAGGAGGATCAGTTCGGCCCGGGCGGGTCACGTGGCTCTTCGTTCGGTGATTTTCCTAACCCGGGGGCTCAAGGGCGAGGCGACTTGCATCGCAATGGTGGACAATCATCAGGCCCAGGTGGACAGCAGTATAATGACCGGGGCGAGTTCCAACAGCCGAACAACCAGGGCGGGTTTCAGAGCAACCCTAAGCAGTTGAATGGTGGACAATACCATGTTTTCACCACGAGCACTTGCAAAAGAGACAAGAAGGTGAGGCAGAGGACTATCAGTATGGCTGAGCCGGCGGTTCTAAGATACTTAAATTGGTCAGAGCAACCTGTAACGTGGACCAAGGCCGATCACTCGCCCCACATTGATAACCCTGGCGAGTTGGCGTTAGTGGTGGCGCCTCAGGTTGGTGGATATACGCTTTCTAAGGTTCTCATGGACAAAGGTAGCAGAATCAATATTTTATACTATGACACCTTCCGACAGATGAATTTCGATGAAAAGAACTTAATGCCCTCGACCACGGTCTTCCACGGCATTGTTAAGGGTAAATCGGCGTACTATGTTGGGCGAATTAAGTTGAATGTGGCTTTTGGTGATGAGTCCATTTACAGAAGCGAGTCATTGACGTTTGAGGTCGTCAAGATCAAGATCCCTTATCATGCTTTGTTTGGGCGGCCGGCTTACGCCCGTTTCATGTCCCAGCCTTGCTATGTGTACCTCAAGCTTAAAATGTCGGGTCTCAAGGGCACCATTACAGTTGATGGAAACTAAAAGATAGCCCAAGAGTACGAAGAAGGAAACATTGCATAGGCTGAGTCAGCGTGTGCTGCTGAAGAGCTGAAGTTCCATAAGGCCAATGTGGACCCAAATGACATGAACCCATTGAAGAAATCTATAGTTGATTCTGAACTGCCCCTTAAATTCAAGCCGGCAGATGATACCAAGCATGTGGATTTTGTCCCTGGCGATTCTTCAAAGCAGCTCATTATTGGGACCGGCTTGGATCCCAAATAGCAAAGCGCGCTCATCAAATTCATCCGTGAGAATCGAGACATCTTCGCATAGAAACCTTCTAACATGCCAGGTGTGTCGAGAGAATTCGATGAGAATCATCTCAACATAGATCCCAAGATGAAGCCGGTTCGTCAACACCTTCGTCGTTTTAATGAGGAAAGGCGAAAGGCGATTGGAGAAGAAGCCGCACGGCTTTTAGCTGCCGGTTTCATCATTGAAGTTTTTCACCTTGAATAGTTGGCTAACCCGGTTTTGGTTCTCAAGAAGAATGGCACTTTCCGCATGTGCATTGACTACACGGACCTTAACAAAGCTTGTCCCAAGGATCCCTTTGCCCTACACCGTATTGATCAAATCATTGACTCTACTGCGGATTGTGAGCGGCTATGCTTTCTGTATGCGTACTCTGGTTACCATAAGATCAAAATGGCCAAGGAGGATCATGAGAAGACGAACTTCATCACCCCCTTTGGTGCTTTTTGCTATGTCTCAATGCCTTTTGGGCTCAAGAGTGCAGGGGCGACTTATCAACGTTGTATCTAGAATTGTCTGCACAGTCAGATTGGATGCAACGTCCATGCTTATGTTGATGACATTGTGGTAAAGTCGTAGAAGAAGGAAACACTTCGAGGTGATCTCAAGGAGACGTTCGACAACCTCTGGGTCTATCAGATGAAGCTTAACCCAATGAAATGCGTGTTTGGGGTTCCTGCAGGAAAGATGTTGGGGTTTATAGTGTCTGAGCGTGGCATAGAAGCTAACCCGGACAAGATCAAGGCGATTACCTTGCTTGGGAAGCCGGCCAACATTAATCAAGTCCAGCGTATGGCGGGTCGCATTGCGGCACTGAGCCATTTCATAAGTCGCCTTGGTGAGAAGGCTATCCCGCTCTATTAGTTGCTAAAGAAGATAGATCACTTCGTCTGGACCGATGCGGCCAATGAAGCATTTGAGGCCCTCAAAACACAACTAGCTGAGACGCCCATGCTGGCAGCCCTAGCTGACAAAGAGCGATGCTCTTGTACGTTGCCGCTAATTCTAAAGTGGTGAGCGTGGCGGTGGTTGTTGAGCGCAAGGAAGAAGGCAAGGAATACCCTGTCTAGCGGCCGATGTATTTCATTAGTGAGGTATTAACCCTGTCTAAGCAGTGGTATCCACATTGACAGAAGTTGGTCTTTGGGATTTTCATGGCAAGCCGGAAGTTGAAGCACTACTTTTTGGAGCACCCAATCACTGTGGTCAGTTCTGCACCTATCGGGGATATTATACAGAATCGACAGGCCACTGGGCGGATTGCTAAGTGGGAAATAGAGCTTGGTCCTCATCATGTGAAATATATGCCTCGTACTGCCATCAAGTCTCAGGCACTGGTAGATTTCATCAATGACTGGACTAAGCTGCAGATTCCAAAAGGCAGGCCTGATAACACTTATTGGACGATTCATTTTGATGGTTCTAGACAATTGGAAGGTTCAGGAATTGGGGTGGTGTTGTCGTCCCCAAAAGGAGACGAGTTTTGTTATGTTTTATGGCTCATGTTTCCTTGCACAAACAATGCAGCTGAGTATGAAGCTTTACTCCACGGGCTCACGATAGCTAAAGAGATGAACCTGAGTCGAGTCAGGTGCTTGGGAAATTCAGATTTAGTGTCCCAGCAAGTGTCAGGAACTTGGGACTCCAAGGACCCGTTGATGGCGGCTTACCAACGTGCAGTAACCGAGGTGGCGGGTTATTTTCATGGCTATTAGGTTGACCATAATGATCATCGATAGAACGAGGCGGTTGATGCTCTTTCCCATCTTGGGTCACAACATAAGACTGTCCCTCCTAATGTATTCTTGGATGTCTTACATAATCCTTTTCTAGAATTTCTCTCTGAAGAATACATAGTGGTTCCTGACCTGAAGTCACAATTGGTGGCGGCTCTCAGAGCAGTTCCTGACTGGATGATACCCTGCATGGCTTATTTGGCTCGAGGCGAGTTCCCATATGATGAAAATTTTGCCAGGTAGATAGTACAACGATGCAAGTCCATGGTTATACATAAAGGCAAGTTGCACAAACAAAGCACTTGTGGGATTTTTAGCGTTGTGTTTTGCCAGAAGAGGGGCGAGATATTCTCAATGAGATACATGCGAGCGACTGTGGACATCACACTGGGTCACAATATTTGGTGTCAAAAGCCTTTCGCCATGGTTTCTACTGGTTGACGACTCATGCCGATGCGGAGGACATAGTGCGTCGATGTGATGGATGCCAGAATATCTGACGTCACGCGCATGTGACGGCTCAGGAATTGCGCATGATCCCCATTACCTGGCCTTTTGCAGTTTGGGGGCTTGACATGCTCGGCCCGTTTAAAAAGTCTTCTGACAAAAAGACACATCTACTAGTGGCGGTTGATAAATTTACCAAGTGGGTTGAGGCAGAGCCGGTCAGCAACTGCGAAGCAGAAACAGCGGTTAAGTTCCTCAAGAAGCTAATCTTCCGTTTTGGTTACCCTCATAGCATCATCACCCACAATGGTACTAATATGTCTAAGGGGGCAATGAAAGACTTCTCTCAGCGAGAGCATATTCGGCTTGACGTATCCGCAGTATCTCATTAACAATCTAATGGTCAAGCTGAGCGGGCTAACCAGGAAATCTTGCGTGGGATTAAGCCCCGACTCATGGTTCCTCTGCAGCGCACTCCGGGTTGTTGGGTTGAAGAACTTCCTTCTGTACTATGGAGTATCAGAACAACACCCAACAAATCCACTGGTTACACTCCTTTCTTTCTTTTCTATGGGGCAGAAGCGCTTCTCCCAAGCGATATGAAGTACGACTCTCCTAGAGTCGCCGCATATGTTGAAGTTGATAATGAGCAAGCATGTCAGGATTCTTTGGATGCTCTCGAGGAGGAGCGTGATTTGGACGCAGCACGATCAGCGATTTTATCAACAAGACCTACGTCGTTACCATAGTCGACGTGTCAAAAGCCGGGTTTTTCAGGAGGGCGACTTGGTGCTTTGATTGATTCAAGTTCATACGGGTATGCACAAGCTTCCACCCCCTTGGGAAGGGCCTTTCGTCGCCAGCAGGAATCTCCGCAACGGCTCATATTACCTGATTGATTTACTCCTTCACAAGCCAACCATGGAGGAAGAAACAACCCGCCCTTGGAACATTGCTCACCTGCGGCCCTATTATACTTAGAGCCATTGGCTCCTTATCTATGTACATACTTAGATCATTGTGTACTCTTTACATTACATCAATAAAGCCGGCACCCATTAAATTCGGGGTCTTTGCCGTTTCAGCCCATATGTGAGCATGAGTCTTTATTGATTAAATTAAGTCGCCCAAGAGGATGAGTCGCCATCGGGGAGGCCATTCAAACATGGACGCTACTGGTATCAAAGAGAGTAAGTCGCCTTGATGTAACCACTCAAACATAGGTACTAGTAAAGCCAAAGAGGATCAAGTGCCATGATGCACGGTTCAAACATAGGCGCATATCTATGATCATGAACGATAAAAACCAGCTTACTTGGGGGCCTACTAGTTCCCAAGTTGTTTAGCAGTAATAGCATTGTGTTCTGCTATCCTATGCCCGTTTTTCCGTGATCATAGGTCATTTGGGGGCTTCTGACCCATTGAGTCCCGCCTTACTACCCTCTTGGCTAGCGAAAAATTAACGCATTACTAAATGGTTATACTGGACTGTGTGTTTTGCGACTCGCCCAGAAGGCCTGTGTACTCTTGGCGAGTCAATCCAAATATTGGACCCTGAACTTCCAAGGTTAAAACAATGAGGTATTTGCGAGAGCGAGCATATAGAAAATAGACAAACCATGGGTTCACTGAACCTGCTTCACTGAAGCTTGACTTGAGCCTGATCAACCAGTCTAAATACATAAAGGTTTTTGCAAAAACCTCTTCGGGTATGATTAGAGCCTTGCAAGCCCATCTACCCGCCGTGACTCACAGAGCCGACTTATTTTCCACCTTACATGGTGATTATGCTTTCAAGCAGAGATTCAACAGCAATGATTAATTCATTCAAGATAGGTGATGATCAAGGAAGGAGCACAATACTTCTTCAAATTCCCAATAGCCAAACCAAGACGACTTATATTACAAGGTAATGCCAGGAAAAATTGACATTAAGGTGCAAATACAAAAGCAGTTTTAAGCATGTTCCAAAGCAAGATTACATGGCTCATCAAGGCCTGAAATTTTCTATGTTAAACCCGGCGGTAAGATTTCTCCGGGTTCAGTCTCATGTGTGGGCTGAAGCTTCAAAGAGCCACCACGCCTAAGCCACCGCCGGCTTACCCTGTGCTGAGGTTTCGGGGTCTTGGATCTGGAAGTTCTCCACATCCCAGGTGCAATTGATTAAGGCGTGAAATTCAGCTTCTTCCGTTAAGATGGTTGACGGGTCAGCGTCAAAGGCAAAAGGAGGCTTACGGCGCTGAGGTGTTAAGTCCAAAGACGCGAAACAAGGAATCGCCACACGCTTCCCTTCATCATCATAAGCCGCCTGATATTTTAGCAGATCAAGGCTTTCAGCAAGGCGGCTTGCTGCAGGGCGAATGTCCTTTACGCAGTGCGCGTACTCTTCTTGCGTGAATTCTGAGCCGTCATCTTCATATTCAGGGAAGCCGCCGGCTATTTCATCCGGCTTAAGTTGTGGAGATAAGCTATTGCCCGGCTCATGGCTGCCATCACACCTTTTCGCGCAGATGATTTCCTTATTTCGGCTATGTGTTGAGGAATGGTTGAGAGACATCGCAGCATATCCTTGATATAGTTCACTGGGTCTTTGTCTCACCAGACAGCCTTGACGGTCAGCAAGCTGCCAACATAAAGTTGCTCTGTCAGAGTGTATATTGCCTTTAGCTTCAAAACCGAATCATCTTGAAGAGTGGCGGATTGAGGGCCTATACAAATGAAGTATAAGTCAGCAAGCACTTTGTGTCCTTTACAAAAACGATAAACATACTTTTTATTAAAGACTTACCGAAGATAGCGTTGGTCATATGGGAGATATGTCGACGCAGGCCAGTCAATTCTGTTGTGGCTTGTTTCAGTTGACCCTCGGCCTTCTTAGCTCGTTTCACAAGGGTGGCTCTTTCAGCTTCAGTTCATTCCTTATAACTAAGATATTCAGCCTTGACCTGTTCAAGTTCTGCCAACGTAACTCGAAGCTTTTCCTCTGCTGCGGCCCTGGCATATTGTTGGCATCCCAGACTTTTTCTCATCCCACTTAGGTAAGCATCATTTTGACTGATAATCTCCTACAAAATCAAGAAAGAAGGATCAGTGACCTTAATATTGTTTGGTTACGTTGATAGGCAGACAGCCAAGTCTCAAGCACATTGCAAGCAACACACTTGACACTTGGGGGCTAATGTATTTGCTTTTATAACAAAAAGGGGAGTTGTAGGTTATTAAGCAAGACCCGTCTCATCTTCAAGAAGATGACCCGACCCTTGGGGGCTATTTGTTGAAGCTTTTCACATTATTAAGCAAGACTCGGCTCATCTTCAAGAAGATGACCCGACCCTTGGGGCTACAGGTTGAAGCTTTTCATATTATTAAGCAAGACCTGGTTCATCTTTAAGAAGATGACCCAGCCCTTGGGGGCTACAGGTTGAAGTTTATTACTCCCTCCATCCCAAAATAAGTGACTCAAAAGTGACTCAACTTTGCACTAAAGTTAGTGCAAAGTTGAGTCACTTTTGAGTCACTTATTTTGGGACGGAGGGAGTACATCATTAAGCAAGACCCGGCTCATCTTCAAGAAGATGACCCGGGCCTTGGGGGCTACAGGTTGAAGCTTTTCATATTACTAAGAAAGATCCGGCTCATCTTCAAGAAGATGACCCGGCCCTTGGGGGCTACAGGTTGAAGCTTTTCAAAGATTATTACACAAGACCCGGCTCATCTTCAAGAAGATGACCCGGCCCTTGGGGGCTATAGGAGAATATATAAGGCAGTTTATCCCATAAATACCTCGTATCTTTTCTTCATCATGTTCACTAAGCCAACTTCAAAATCCCAGCTCGCAGCAAGGCGGTTCAAATATCCTGCATGAAGTTCTTCAAAGTTTAACCTCTCGATATTGGGGAGATCAAGTGCAGATTTTCCTTTCATTATCTTGGTGGAGATGTCCCCGGCAGTATGCTTTGCCAACACATTGCGGACAGGGGTCGTATGACCTGTCCCAATAATAATGGCAGCATCATCTTTGGGTGAGGCGCCTTTGGACGACTTCACGGGACTTGGCGGGTTGAGTTTCTCTTTATAACTCGTCTACACGGCCATATCGTCGGTTCTTGGCAGGGTGACTTGGGCATCAGGGATATTGTCCATAGTGGCACCTTCTGGAGGATCAGCATAAGCCCCGATATTTTCATCTGGAATATCAGGGACAGGAGCGTCTGTTTCATCCACTCTAGGCTTTTCAGCGTTTAGAGTTGACCCTTGAGTCTTCCATTTCTTGGCTTGAGCTCTATAAAGACGAAAGGTTAGGACATACTTAATCGAATATCATGTGAAGAGTTCATACAAGAGTTAATATCATACCCTGTGACACGAACAAGGGGTGGTAATTTGGAGGATGCTCAGTCGCGAGATGAAGGAGGAGAAACCTATTATAGTCACAAAGTCTGATGAATACAAGCAAGGTTGTCAATAAAGCTTGACAATAAACGAGAAGGTACCTTAGTATGACGTTTGCGGCCGGATGATTTCTCAGGCAAACCCGCCATAAGATCACCTGAAGAGCTACGGGTGTGGAGTTTTGGAGTATATAAAGCTTCTTCAAAAGGAAGTTAGGATCCAAGTGAGCATCTGGGTGATTCATAGGGACTTTCCTACAAGCCCGCCTTTGAGGCATTTCCAACGAAATATTTGAGTCAGAAGATATGGAAATTACCTCACCCTCTTCATCATGACTTTCCACGTCATCTCCCTAGAAATTAAGTAAATGGTTAGAACAAATATATGATGCAACAAGGGGACGGTCCAGGTATTTACCCCACACACATCTTCAATGTGTGGTGACTCGCCCACGACGGATGACTCGCCCACACCCGATTTTCCTTTCCTCTTCTTGGCGAGGGTCTTCACCCTTTTTACGGGCGTCTTTACAATCCTATGTTTCTAGAAGGGTGTATTTTCTGTAAAAAAAAGAGGAAGTTAGTTCTGCCAAAGAGCAAAAGAAGGTATCAAATAAAACAAATGAGAGGTAAATTTATTTATCTCACGAGCAGGATCGGCAATGCAGAATGGTTTTAGACCAATTTTGGAACAAGCTTCTTTGGGTTCACCACATAGCTTGTGCACGAGACTATTGATTTCTTCAGAGTCAAGCATGAAATTCGTGAAATGCTGAGAATTGTTCAAATTGCCGTCATAATCAGACCCTCAAGGTGGCTCAGAGGCATGATACGCCATTCAACCCAGCATCGGATCAAGTCGATTCCAGTCAAACCATTCGTGTTCAAAACCCTCAGCACGGGCCAAATAGATTTGCGGGCGGCTTGTTCCTCTTGAGTCAGCGACCCGGGGAGTTGAAAGTGCATTGGAAGACGATCTTCTTTGTAACCTGGTAGGGGATTTTCTTGATCTCAAGCAGTGTTTTTTAAGTAGAACTAGGTTTTCCCCCAACCTTTGGGATGGCTGGGTAAGGCGGTAGCAGGGAAGCCAGTTTCATGCCACCTCTCGATAGTGACTCCCCCAAGTTCTAAGCTAGGGCCATCAGCCCATCCCGTTTGGCGATTTACATAGAAAAATTCCCTAAACAAGGAAACTGTGGGTCCTATTCCTAAGTATGCTTCACAAAATACCTGGAACTGGCACAGGTTACTGATTGAATTAGGACCTAAATCTTGGGGGTAAAGATTGAAAAAGCTAAGGGCGTCTCGGAAGAATTTTGAGCCAGGAGGAGAGAAGCCCCGCTCTAAATGGTGTGCAAAGACTACTACTTCCCCTTCGGCGGGTTGAGGTCGCACTTCTTTGGCAGGAGCTCTCCATTCAAACAATTCTTCGGGGTACAAGGTTCCCATTGACACAAAACGTTGCAAAGTGGCTTCATCAATATCAGAAGGTAACCAGTCACATTTTGATGGCTTTGACATAATGTTCGGAGCCGGAAAGAAGCCAGCTGCATGGATACAAATGGCGGGTTATTCTAATGACTAACAGGAAAGGAAATCATAATATTTTAAGTCGCCTAAGAATGAAAGGGCGCATGATGATGGCGAGTCACGAAAAAGACTAAGTCGACTTCATAATAAGCCGCTACTAGGTCATGAAGAGACTATGAAGATTGAATTCTGCTAAGTGTTGGAAGAACAGTTTTCGTCAAAACTACAAAGTAGGATGGATCTACCAGTAGTGCAGAAAAGAAAAACTAATGGTTGAACTGAACAGCGAAGCACGGAGGTGGAAACAACTAAATCACAGCGAGTTTTGTACGGAGATATTAGTAAAGCTTATGCGAGATTCATTTCGCGTCCGTTCCACTACTTATTAAGGGGGTTTGCTGTGCTAAAAGGAATGCATGAACTCGCACTGCTAATGGCGATACGTCAACCCTAAAAGAACTCTGGTGAGTTATAGTGCACAACCTGAGTAGATCTATTACAAGAGGATGAGGGTGTACCTAATAGCGTCAACTGGAGGGGTAGAAGACTGTGGCTTGGTGCAGGAGATGAACGGTGGCGAAATCCGTGCTTCGGAGAAGTTCGCTGGAAGAGATGCGTTGGCGGCCCGTTGAGGACTGAAGGGATCGAGGAGGAAGAAGACGAGCTAGGGTAAGAAGTGAAAAAGGATTCCCTTGACGGTATTTAAAGACCGGACGGGGGAAATGGAAACGGCGTGCTCGGGAAACTAGGAGGCGTTGTAAATCCAGAATTGATGGCGCCTCGGTTTTCGGGCTGGTCAGTTAAGATCAAAAGCAGCCGTTGGGCGACGTCATAAAGATTCTTGGAATTTCAGAGTAAGTGAAGTCATTAGTCCATGTGGCGGAAAATAAGGGAAAGTCCGCAAGCCGGCGATTTTTCTGTTGGGGATAAGATGAGGCTTCAATTGAGCCGCCAAGATTAAAATAAAGTCTATTGACATGAAGAAGTTCAAGTAAATCTAGGGCCTAATGTTGGGGATGTTACCCCGTTATAAGACCCACCTTATGAGGCCAGGTCAGGATAATAGCGGCTCTATCTCCATGAACAAGATGGGCCGTTATCTGAGAAGCAGAAGGCGCGAGACGTACGCTATGAAGGGACGATTGGCCCCAGACTCAAAGAAGGCGACTTACGGCCCACATAAGGAACTAGTCACCTGAATTTTCCTTGCTTAAGGAGTAAGGCGAGTTAGAGACATAACGGGTCATGAAATATAATGTGACCGAGACTCATGTAAACCTAGGGTCTCCACCTGTATATAAAGGTGAGTCTCTAGGGCTGGTAGGGTTAGGTTAACATCAATCGAGAGCTAGGTCAGGCGAATCTGCACCCTTGTAATTGATTCTCATAGCAATATACACACAGTTGTATGTAGGCTTTTACCTCAACCTTAGGGGCCGAACCTGGGTAAACTCGACTCCGTTTCCCGATCAACCCCTTTGAGTCGCCACATAGTTGCGATGAATTCACCACTAAGTCCTTTCATGAGGACATCTGCCATGACAAAACCACGACAACTACCACCACGTCGTTGTGCTCCCGGATAACTCATCTACCTCTTCGCCCTCACTTATTGGATAAAGGAGGTGGAGATCGTCATCGATCTGTATGTGTGTTGAATGCGCACGTGTCGTCCGTTCGACACTAGATCGTGATTAGATCACGGGACGGCTTGCAATTTCGATCGAGAAGACGTTCGACTACATCAACCGCGTTTCTTAATGCTTCCCGCTTATCTTGTTGGGGAACGTTGCATGGTAAACAAAACATTTCCTGTGCACACGTAAGATCTATCCGTGGTGATGACCATCTACAACAGAGGAGATCAGATGCACATACCCTTGTAAATCGCTAAGCGGGAAGCGTTAAGAAACGCAATTGATGTAGTCTAACGTCTTTGCGATCCAAATCGCAAGCCATCCCGCGATCCAATCATGATCTAGCGTCGAACGGACGGCACCTCTGCGTTCAGCACATGTACAGCTCGATGATGATCTTTGCCTTCTTGATCCATCAAGAGAGACGAAGAGGTAGCTGAATTCTATGGCAGCACGACGACGTGAAGGTGATGATGGTGGGGCTACTCCGACAGGGCTTCGCCGTGCCGTACCAAAATAACTATGGGGTATCACGAGGTGGTGGACGGAGAGAGGGCTGCACCATGGCTTGTGGTGCAAAAATCCTCTCTACCCTCCACTATATATAGGACGGGAGGGAGGGGTGGCGCCCTAGGGACTTGCCCTAGGGTTCGGCCGGTGCAAGTCTCTTTACTCGTTCCGTAATAAGAAATCTCGTGGCCAACTCTTTAGTCACAATGCTTGCAAGGTTGTTGTGATGTTTTATTACCGAGTGGGCCCCGAGACACCTCTCCGTCATAAGGAGTGACAAATCCCAGTCTTGATCCATGCTAACTCAATGGACACCTTCGGAGATACCTGTGGAGCACCTTTATAGTCACCCAGTTACGTTGCTCTGTTTGATACACATAAGGTATTCTTCCGGCGGCAGTGACTTACATGATCTCATGGTCATAGGAACATATACTTGACATGCAGAAAAACAGTAACAATAAAACGACACGATCACATGCTACGTGCATAGTTTGGGTCTTATCCATCACATCATTCTCCTAACGATGTGATCCCGTTATCAAGTGACAACACTTGTTTATGGCTAGGAAACCTTAACCATGTAACATGTCCATACTTTGTTTTCTTACATGGATCCTATCTCAAATTTCATGGCCTCTAACCATTTGTTGGAATCCGGGCCCACCATTTCTTCTCCATAGCTCGTAGGTTCATCGTTGTCTAAGAACATGATTGATAATACAGTGTTGTCGTACCACTCAGGAGTACTACATGCCCTTGTCGACCTACGAGGCCTAACAACAACTTGATCTGAAGTTTCATGAGCATCATAATTAGCTTCCTCTTCAACTGTCATAGGTTCCACAGAAACATCTTTGTGTGATGCGCTACTCTCTGGTTGAAGTAGAGGTTCTATAACCTCATCAAGTTCTATCTTCCTCCCACTCAATTCTTTTGAGGGAAACTCTTTCTCAAGAAATGCTTCGTTTTTAGCGACAAACACTTTGCCTTCGGATCTGAGATAGAAGGTGTACCCAACTGTCTATTTTGGGTATCCTACGAAGACACATTTTTTCACTTTGGGTAACATCTTTTCTGGCTCAAACTTTTTGACATAAGCATCACATCCCCAAACTTTAAGAAACACAACTTTGGCTTCTTGCCATACCACAGTTCATATGGTGTCGTCTCAATGGATTTTGATGGTGCCCTATTTAATGTCAAGGCAGTTGTCTCTAATGCATAGCCCCAAAACGATAAAGGAAAATCGGTAAGAGACATCATAGAACGCACCATATCTAATAAAGTACTATTACAATGTTCGGACACACCATTCTATTGTGATGTTCCACGCGATGTCAACTGTTAAACAATTCCACATTGCCTTAAGTGAGTACCAAACTCATAACTCAGATACACTCCTCCTCGATCAGATCGTTGGAATTTTATCTTCTTGTTACGATGAGTTTCAACTTCACTCTGAAATTGCATGAACTTTTCAAATGTTTCACACTTGTGTTTCATTAAGTAAATATAACCATACCTACTCAAATCATGCGTGAAGGTGAGAAAATAACGATAACCACCACGCACCTCTATGCTCATCGGTCAACACATCAGTATGTATGATCTCCAACAAGTCACTTGCACGCTCCATAGTTCCAGAGAATGGAGTCTCAGTCATCTTGCCCATGAGGCATGGTTCACATGTGTCAAGTGATTTCAAAAGTCCATCAACATGGAGTTTTTTCATGCGTTTTATACCAATATGACATAAGCGGTAGTGCCACAAGAAAGTGGCGCTTTCATTATAAACTCTACATATTTTGGTCTCAATGTTATGGATATGAGTGTCATCACTATCGAGATTCAGTATGAACAAACCCCTCACATTGGGTGCATGAACATAAAAGATATTACTCATATAAATTGAACAACCATTATTTTCTGACTTAAATAAGCAACCGTCTCGCAATAACAAGATCCAGATATAATGTTCATGCTCAATGCAGGCACTAAATAACAATTATTTAGGTTCATCACTAATCCTGATGGCAATTGAAGTGAGAGCGTGCCGACGGCGATCGCATCAACCTTATAACCATTTCCCACGCACATCGTCACTTCGTCCTTCGCCAACCTTCATCTATTCTGTAGTTCCTACTTTGAGTTGCAAATGTGAGCAACCGAACCATTATCAAATACCCAGGCACTACAATGAGAGTTGGTGAGGTACACATCAATAACATGTATATTATATATACCTTGTTTGGTGTTGGCCACCTTCTTATCGGCCATATACTCGGGGCAGTTCCGCTTCCAGTGACCAGTCCCCTTGCAATGATGACACTTAGTTTCCGGCTTGGGTCGAGCCTTGGGTTTCTTCATCTTAGGAGCAACAGCTTTGCCACTCTTCTTGGAGTTACCCTTCTTACCCTTGCCGTTGTCTTGAAACTGGTGGTCTTATTGACCATCAGTACTTGATATTCTTTCTGTATTTTTGACTCAGCGACTTTTAGCATCGCAAAAAGCTCGACGAGTGATTTATTCATCCCTTGCATGTTGTAGTTCAACACAAAGCTTTTATATTTAAGTGGAAGTGATTGAAGAACTCTGTTAGTGACAGCCTCTGTAGGGAGAGCAATTCCCAGCTCAGCCAGACGGCTAGAGTACCGAGACATTCTGGGCAAATGTTCACTGACACACTCGTTCTCCTCCATTTTGCAAGCATATAACTTATCGGAGGTTTCATACCTCTCGATCCGGGAATTCTTCTCAAAGATAAACTTCCATTCCTGGAACATCTCATACTCCATGACGTTCAAAACGTATTTTAAGTGCCGAATCTAAGCGAGGATAAGCCTAGCGGCGCATCAAGGACATATTCCTTTTGGGCAGCCGCGAGGATAAGCCTCATCTTAGCTTTCATCATCTTTCAGCTTAGCTTTCTCTAGGAACGCATTAAAATTCAAGGATGCTACCGCGCGAGCCATTGATCTACAACATAAATTTGCAAAGATTACTTAGACTATGCTCAAGATAATTGAGTTTAGTTAATCATATTACTAATAAACTCCCACTCAAATTGACATCCCTCTAGTCATCTGAGTGTCACATGATCCAAATTCACTAACTCAAGTCCGATCATCACGTGAGTTAAGTTAGCTTCAATGGTGAACATCTCTATGTTAATCATATCTACTATATGACTCATGTTCGACCTTTAGGTCTCTTGTGTTCCCAGGCCATTTCTTTACATGCTAGGCTCGTCAAGTTTAACCCGAGTGTTCTGCGTGTACAACTATTTTGCACCCGTTATATGTGAACGTACAGTCTATCACACCCAATCATCACGTAGTGTCTCGAAAGGACGAACTATCGCAACAGTGCACACTCGGGGAGAACAAAATTTTATCTTGAAATTTTAGTGAGGGATCACCTTATAATGCTACCGTCGTCCTAAGCAAAATAAGGTGCATAAAAGGATTAACATCACATGCAAATCATAAGTGACTTGATATGGCCATGAACTTGTGCTTTTGATCTCCATCTAGAAAGCACCGGCATAATATCCATCGTCACCGGCGTCACACCATGATCTCCATCATTGTGCTGACATCGAGGTTGTCACGCTAACTATGCTATTGTTACTAAAGATACTGAACTAGTAATAAAGCAAAGCATCACCAAGCGCGAAATAATTAAAGACAGCCCTATGGACACTGCCAGTTTCTGTAGCATCGACGTTTAAGTCTATATTTAACTATTACAACATGATCATCTCATATATAAAATATATCATATCATGTATTTGGCCATATATTATCACATCATACCCTGCAAAAACAAGTTAGACGTCATCTAATTTGTTGTTGCATGTTTTACGTGGTTGCTATGTGTATCTAGCATGATCGCATCTTACTTACGCAAAACCACAATGGTGATACACAAGTTGCTATTTAACCTTCTCCAATGTCCGCCTCACTCAAATCCGATTCAACTAAAGTATGAGAAACAAACACCCGCCAGCCATCTTTATCCAACAAGTTGCATGTTAGTCGATGGAACCGGTCTTTTGTAAGCGTACCAGTAATGTTGGTCCGGGCCGCTTCATCCAACAATACTGCGGAATCAAGAAAATACTAAGGAGGGCCTGCAAAATCCTTTGTGTTCTACTCGGGATGTCATCTACGCATAGACCTAGATCATGATGCCACTGTTGGGAAACGTTGAATGGGAAACAAAAAAATTCCTACGCACACGTAAGATCTATCCATGGTGATGACCATCTACGAGAGGGGAGATCGGATTCACATACCCTTGTAGATTGCTAAGAGGGAAGCGTTAAAAAACACAGTTGATGTAGTCGAACGTCTTCGCAATCCAAATAGCAAGTCGTCCCGCGATCCAATCACGATCTAGTGTCGTACGGACGACACCTATGTTGGGGATATACCCCGTGGTGTAATCCGGCTTGGTGTATGACCCGACTGCGACTTGGCGACTCACTGACGACTCATTGCTGACCTGGCTGAGCTTGGCGACTCACTGGTGACTCGGTAGGTGGGTCAGGCGAATGACAAGACTGGAGGCCCAAGGCCCGGCGTGCATCCCGGTATAAGGCGGCTCATAGAGAGGCCAAGAGGGCCAGCTTACAAGAGAAGGCCCAAGAAGAGGAATGACTCCTTCACAAGGAAACAAGACTCGGATTAGGATTCAAGAGAGACTAGTCCTATTCCTACTACTAGTAGGACTCTACATGTAAACCTACCCCTTCCACTTATATAAGGAGGGGTAAGACGCTCCAAGAGGGACAAGACAAGTTTGATTGAGCCATGACAAGGCCGAGCAATTAGAGATAGATAGATTAGACACCCATGAGATTAGAGGTGGCGAGTCTGCACTCTTGTAATCGAGATCGTCATCTTCATCAATGAAACACAAGGAGGACGTAGGATTTTAACTCCATCGGAGGGGCCGAACCTGGGTAAACTCGCGTCTCTGGATTCCGACCAACCCTTCTCAAGCCACCATATAGCTGCGATGGCTCCACACCTAAGTCCTAGCACGAGGACATATGTCGTGACAAAATCGCTTGGATGGAGCCCCCCGCGGCCAAGGAACAGATGCAGTCAAAAAATAAAAGAGTTCAGCGGCAAAATCCGTCGGATGCAGAGACGCCATACGACGATTTAATCAGTTGTCAAAGAAAGAGAAAATTTCGTGGCGGTCGTCGCTATATCGTTTGTACGAATCAAAAGATGAGTTACTCAGACCATCCAAAGTTGTTGCAGACAAAGCGCAGCCTTACGCAGCACCACGTGCATCCACAATACAAGGAAACGCCCATGTGAGTGCATATATTATGTTGAAAGTGCAACTACAACGTCGTCCGATTACGTCCAGCATCGGTGTCCGCACTCATCCGACAAAAATATCACATGTTATTCGCCCTATCTATTTCCTATTTTCAATTCCTTCGAGAAACAATTGCTTTCGCCTAAAATATTTTTACATAGGGAAATTATTCATTACAAAGCGGCGCAATACCGTGGAGATGGACGTGCGCCAACATCAATCTAGAACGGCGTTTGTTCGTATCACACTAAGGTGGCTTACAACGATGCAACCAACTCTCACATCTGCGCGACCAAGACGGCTTACAATGACGCGGCCAACTCTCACATCCGCGCGACCAAGGCAACTTACAATGACGTGGCCAACTCTCATGTCCGCATGATAAAAGACGGATTACAATGATGCAACCGATTCTCGGGCCCATACAACTCTCCCATTCCACATAAACTCGCCTCTACAGTGCTCGCATGTACGAGCCGCCCAACAGACGGACGCAAAACGCCTCTCCCATGGTCCGGTTTATATTAACTCACCGGTGCAGTGCTCGCATGTACGAGCCGCCCAACAGACGGACACAAAACGCCACCCTCGTGGTCCGGACGACATCAACATATCGGTGCAGTGCTCGCTTGGATGAGCCACCCAACAGACACACGCAAGCTGCCGTATGTTCTCCATCAAACATATCGGTGCAGTGCTCGCCTATATGAGCCGCCCAATGGACGCATGCAAGTCGCCTCTGCGGCCCATCTCCCCCAACAACATTGGAGCAAAGGAAAAAATGGCATTCATGTCTTACACAACATCATCAAAACACGGACCAGCTCTAACTTGCATCGGGTTGCTCAAATGGATAGACACATTGGCCAATGCTATCTACTTCAGGATATCAAAAGTAATACGAGAGTTTGTCATGAAGGAAACAACCATGAAGCTACAATTTGGGCCAGCCATCATTGAGCCGGCAATTCAAAGCAACGGCAAAAGAAAAGGAAAGTGGCCTTGGAGGAACCACGAGAGCCGGACTACCTCAGAATTAAGCACGGGTCAAAAGTACATTATTCACCATCAACCCTATTCTGGTTTATGTCACAATCAAGTATGGAGATTCTCAAGCCGCCTCCTTGATTCGACTTAAAACTCGGGGGCTACACAGGCATAGACTCGGCAGATTCAACCGGGCTGAATAATTCAAGAACCCCGGGTCATTACAAGAAAATTAAGCCGATCCCGAGGGTTGCGACCTTATTGGCAGATGATTTAAAAGCCGTCCAAGAAGACAAGTCGCCATGATGCGACCGCCCAAACATGGGTGCCCGACCTTATTGGAGGATGATTTAAAAGTCGTTCAAACATGGACGCTATCAGTATCAAAGAGGATAAGTCGCCACGGTGCACTTGTTCAAACAAGGGTACTGGTAAGCCAAAGAGGACCAAAGTTGCCACGCTGCACGGTTCAAACATGGGCGCCTATTATGATCTTGAGAATTAAGTCGGCTTACTTGGGGGCTACTAGTACCTATGTCGTTTGCAGTAAGAGCGTAAGCTTCTGCAATCCTATGCTCGACTTTTCCCTGGTCATAGGTCACTTGGGGGCTTCTACTCACCGAGTTCAGCCTGAATACCCTCTTGGCTAACGAAAAATTAACACATTACAATGGTTATACTAGACTGTGTGTTTGGCGACTCGTCCTATGGTCCCATGTACTCTTAGCGAGTCAATCCAGTTTGGACCTTGAACTCGCCAAGGTTAAAACATGAAGGGTGCTTGCGGGAGCCGGCATATGGAAAATAGACAAACCATGGGTTCACTGAACCTGCTTCACTGAAGCTTGACTTGCGCCTGATCAGCCAGTCTAAACAACTAAGGTTGTTGCAAAAGCCTCTTTAGGGTAGCACTAGAGCCTTGCAAGCTCGTCCTACCCAGCTGTGACTCACTGAGCCAGTTTAACTCTTTAGGGTACCACTAGAGCCTTACGAGCTCGTCCTACCCGTCGTGACTCACTGAGCCGACTTATTTAAAATAACTTGATGCCATACTATGGTGTTGCCAGCAGTATTCTATCATATGCATGCATCATACTGCACTACATCATGCATCCTACATACATATCATGTCGGTCTTCAAACCGGGTCAAAGCATAAATTTTCGCAGGAGCAAATAAATCATTGATAGCCAATATGGCTTGATTTTCATCATGGTTTATCATAACCAATGTCAAATGATTGGGGTTTTTAAGCCAGCTCGGAAGAATTAATTATTTCTCGAAGAGCTGCCCTATCACATATAATCCCGGGTCATCTAATTGACCGGCTCATGGATTTTTTTCAACTTGTGCTCTGTAGTAAACTACAACACTTATGGATTTCTCCGACATATGGATTTCTCAAGTATATGTTTGCCAGGTTACATTGCAACCTTGGTCAAGGATTTCTTTCATCAAAAGGCATCATCAGTTCACAGTGTGGATATGATTTTATTCTAAAGTGGAAGGAATAGTCTCGAGTCGCTGTAGGCACACGACGCGACACTTGGGGGCTACATTATTCAAATAAAGATTACATCAAAGTATGGAAGTCCCATGTCGCTGCAATCGTGCACCATGACACTTGGGGGCTAATGCAAACTGCTCTTTCAAATCATCACATCATCATCAAACCCGGCTACCTCAAGGAGATAAGCCGTCCTTGGGGGGCTGCATATCGCTCTTTATTCAAGTATGGATTCAAGGAAGCACCGGCTCATCATTTTTATAATGACCCGGCCCTTGGGGGCTACACATTGCTGCTCAAGGTTACATCATCAGATTTACAAAGTCCCTCCTCATTATTGCATAATGACCCGGCCCTTGGGGGCTACATCATATGATGTTTTATTTTCAAAGGAGAAGAACGTGGAAGTCTCGAGTCGCCGCAAGCAATCAACCAGGCACTTGGGGGCTACACTATTGAGATCAAAAAATTTGAAGTACCAGGTTGCTGCAGGCAGGACAACCCGGCACTTGGGGGCTACAACACTCAGTTGTTTCACAGATCATGAGATCCAAATTGAAGGCCCGGCCCATCACACACTGATGAGCCGCCCCTTGGGGGCTACACCAGCTGAAGCTTTATAAGTATAAGATGATTACAAGTCCCAGGCTGCTGCAGGCAAGACAACCCGGCACTTGGGGGCTACATGGTCAAAGATATTATTGCAAATGTCCAAGTCATCATGAACTGCTAAACTTGGAGCTTGGGGGCTACACGTAATATGGATATGTCAAAAAATTGAAGAGCACTTTCAAGATGTCAATTGTGAGCGAGACCGGCTCAACATATTTTTATCTAGTTGAAGCATTGAAAGGCCGGTTCGACATCACATGGATTTCTTTATCCCCAATAATTTGATCAAGTCAATTGGAGTGTAGTTCTTTGAAGTAGTATTACCAGCAAACATTACACGCCATTATTAACCATAACCCGCCGAAGCAAGAGAAGCCGGTTCAACATTGTGTGGATTTCTTATTCCCCAAATTTACACCAAGCCAAAGCATTGGAGGCCGGCTCAATGGCATATGTATTTTATTGCAGAGGACACGTACCTGCAAGATGATTGAAGACAGTTCAAAGAAACCCGGATTTTCAAGGATCCACTTCAGTAAATCAAGCCGGCCAGTGGAGCAAGATGGTCCCTTAACATATTTATTATTATTATTTCAGGATCTTACCTTGAATAAATTCAAGCTAACCTGGGGGCTAATGTCAGGGATATACCCCACGGTGTAACCTGGCTTGGTGTATGACCCGGCTGGGACTTGGCGACTCACTGATGACTCATTGGTGACCCGCCTGAGCTTGGCGACTCACTGGTGACTCGGTAGGCGGGTCAGACGAATGACAAGACTGGAGGCCCAAGGCCCGGCGTGCATCCCGGTATAAGGCGGTTCATAGAGGGGCCAAGAGGGCCGGCTTACAAGAGAAGGCCCAAGAAGAGGAAAGACTCCTTCACAAAGGAAACAAGACCCGGATTAGGATTTAAAAGAGACTAGTCCTATTCCTACTCCTAGTAGGACTCTACATTTAAACCTACCCCTTCCACTTATATAAGGAGGGATAAGGCACCCCAAGAGGGACAATACAAGTTCGATTGAGCCATGACAAGGCCGAGCAATTAGAGATATACAGATTATACACCCACGAGATTAGAGGTGGCGAGTCTGCACCCTTGTAATCGGGATCATCATCTTCATCAATGAAACACAAGCAGGACGTAGGCTTTTACCTCCATCATAAGGGCCGAACCTGGGTAAACTCGCGTCTCTCAATTCCGACCAACCCTTCTCAAGCCGCCACATAGCTGCGATGGCTCCACACCTAAGTCCTTCAACGAGGACATATGCCGTGACAAAACCACGGCAACCTCCGTGTTCAGCACACGTACAACTCGATGATGATCTCCGCCTTCTTGATCCAGCAAGAGAGACGAAGAGGTATCTGAATTCTCGAGTAGCACGACGGCGTGACGTTGATGATGGTGGAGCTACTCCGGCAGGACTTCGCCGTGTCATACCGAAATAACTATGGGGTGTCACGAGGTGGTGGAGGGAGAGAGGGCTGCACCATGGCTTGTGGTGCAAAAAGCCTCTCTACCATTCACTATATATAGGAGGGGGAGGGAGGGGTGGCGCCCTAGGGACTTGCCCTAGGGTTCAGCCGGTGCTAGGAGGAGGGAGGAGTCCTCCTCCAATTCGGTTTGGTGGAGGAGAACTCCTCTCCCTAGTCTGTTTGGCCCACCTCTATCTCTTTCTCCACTTCGACTGAATAGGCACACTTGGGCTGGTTGCCCATCCTACTAGGAGCTCGAGCACCACCCTTGGGCCTGTTTGGTCCCCTCCCGGGTGGGTGGCCCCTTCCGGTGGAACTCCGGAACCCATTCGTCACTCCCGGTACTTTACCAATAATGCCCAAAATTCTTATGAAAGCCAAATGGATACTTCCTATATATCAATCTTTGTCTCCGGACCATTCCGGAACCCATCGTGTCGTCCGGGAAATCATCCGGGACACCGAACAACATTTCATTACCAACATCCACAATTCAACTATACTGAAACGTCACCGAACCTTAAGTGTGCAGACCCTACGGGTTCGAGAACTATGTAGACCTGACCGAGACAATCTCCGGTCAGTATCCAATAGCGGACCTGGATGTCCATATTGGATCCTACATATTCTACGAAGATCTTAATCGGTTGAACTTCTATGTCAAGGATTCAGTTAATCCCGTATAGCATTCCCTTTGTCCTTCGGTATGTTACTTGTCCAAGATTCAATCGTAGGTATCTCTATACCTATTTGAATCTCATTACCGGCAAGTCTCTTTACTCGTTCAGTAATACAAAATCCCGTGGCTAACTCTTTTAGTCACAATGCTTGCACGGCTTGTTGTGATGTTGTATTACCGAGTGGGCCCCGAGATACCTCTCCGTCATACGGAGTGACAAATCCTAGTCTTGATCCATGCTAACTAAACGGACACCTTTGGATATACATGTAGAGCATCTTTATAGTCACCCAGTTACGTTGTGACGTTTAATACACACGAGGTATTCTTCCGGTGTTAGTGAGTTACATGATCTCATGGTCATAGGAACATATACTTGACATGCAGAAAAACAGTAGCAATAAAACGACATGATCACATGCTACGTTCATAGTTTGGGTCTTGTCCATCACATCATTCTCCTAATGATGTGATCCCATTATCAAGTGACAACACTTGTCTATAGCTAGGAAACCTTAAGCATCTTTGATCAACGAGCTAGTCAACTAGAGGCTTACTAGGGACAGAGTGTTGTCTATGTATCCTCACATGTATCTGATTTTCCATTCAATACAATTCTAGCATGGATAATAAACATTTAACTTGAACACATAAATATAATAATAACTATTTTATTATTACCTCTAGGGCATATTTCCAACATATCGATCTATAAGGGTATGTGGATCCAATCTCTCCTCTCGTAGACGCTCATCGCCATGGATAGATCTTGTATCTGCGTAGGAATTTTTTTTGTTTCCCATGCAACGTTTCACAACAGTTGTGTCAGATCAAACTGATAAGACAAAAAGTACTCCGTGTGTACCTAAATAATTGTTGTTGTGGAGAACTAGTACGGAGGGAGTAGTATTCAATACTAAGTGTCACTGAACCAACAAATTAAGTCCAGAACAAGGACGCGAAGACAACTCCTTCAACAAAGTGTCGCCTCAGTTTTACACTGCAAACTACGAGAGGTTCCAGTAACTAGGTAATATTGGTGCTGCACCACCCATCGTCCAGACTAGGACAAAAGGGAAACCAACTATCATAAGAGCAACTCTAGCAGAGTTGCCTTGTGTGCGATCGCCATATGGAGAGGATATGAAGGTCGCGACGGTTCTCCACAAACACAGAGTCGTCATAATACAAACTTCATCTTTTCTTTTCTTTCCTTATATTTTTTGTTGCATAAACTAAATACTCACACAATCAATTTGAGGGATTAAAACACTAATTTTAGATAAAATTGCATTACAAAGTTATCATATAAAGGTCGAAAAGTCTTGGTCTCATTCCTGTCAGTCGTCATCTGGGTCAGGGACAACTTTTTCAAGGGTCAAGGCTCGATATGGCACGGTTTGTGTGACTAAATGACACCATGTTCATGTTTTATGTGCATCATCGAATTCACTTGTGTCTTCTCCTAATGGATCCACATGACGCAACCCTCTCCACCTTTAACGATTGCCCAACGATGGTGACCTTGAAGATTTCATCGGGGCGACGACCATGGCGCATGCGGCATAGCGCTCATCACATACCTCCTCAACAATGAGGAAATAGGGAGCACAATAAGGTCTTGATGATCTATGTGGACGAGCCCTCTCCTGCCATACCGGATCCCCACGTAGTCGTGTTGAATATCCTGCTCAACGAAGTGTGCTTTGGGATTCAAATCGAACCATTCGTCAAAGGGATATCCTCTTGCGTGGCCTCCATTGCATCATGGCAATGCCACTTCTCCTCCTTGGTGTTTAGAGAGGAGACAATGCATCATGGCAATGCCACTTCTCCTCCTTGGTGTTTAGAGAGGAGACAATGCATCATGGCAATGCCACTTCTCCTCCTTGGCGTTTAGAGCGGTCTCCTCGTTCGCTTACTCCTCATCCGAGATTAGCTTCTCCTCATCCAAGAGTGGCACCCAATCCAGTCATGGGCCAAGTGGTATGGGGATGGGAGAAAAGTGAAGGTTGTGGGTGGTGGTGAGGAAAGTGGAGGCTGTGGGCGGTAGTGGTGTGAAAAATGGAGATACGGTGATGACCAATTTATAACAATGGATGGCGAAAAATGTGGCGGGACTAGCTGCATGCAACATGCTTCCTTGTGCCATGGATGTCTGCCCCATTAAGAGGGAGATGAGATGGGCTGCGCAGACGTGGGAGGCAAAACATCCCTCCCACATGAGAGGTTGGCAGATGGCGCGCCCTCCAAACCAAGACCCCAGCCTCCAAATATGGAGACTCACAGGTTGGATATGAAAAGCTCTTCATAAATTATGGCGACCGGGACCGGATGACGACTCTACTAGAGTGTCCTTTTCAGTATATTTATTATGCCGATCGGCGACAACTCTACTAGAGTTCTTGTAACAACATAGATCAAAAACAGATTTTCCAGAGAGAGAAAAGAGCTAAATTTGCATTCAGATGACGAACGCAGTGCAAAAATACAAGTCAGGGTTTATACGAAGCTAAAACAACACTTGGACTAAGACTTATAGAAATTCAGAGTTTTAGCGATCATGCAGTAATCCTCGGAGATCAACCATACCATGGTTTGGTTTTAGATTAGAGTACAAAATATAGTTCTAACAGAATTAATTTGCACCTAGAGGTGGCCTTTTCCGTGCATTTGATTCGGCAGGTGGTCCTTTTGGACAAAAAATCAAAACAGCACGGGTCATCATCCCCTTATATACTACAAAGTACTCCGTACAAAAACTAACACTGATCACGAGAAATGATATGGACAATCATGGTAAGCTTCCTCCGGTTCCGCTTCAGCTCGAACAGGCAGAGATCACCAACTTGCAGACGGTTGTCAGTGGCAAATTCGCACCAACCTTTTTCAAGGAATCGTCTCCTACCCCTCCGAATACGCATCTGGGTTTGCCATTCCTTCCCCGTACGCTGGAGCAAAATAGTTTGCTCTTTCTTTGGAAGATACACAGCAGCATATTTTGCACCGAACTCCTAGTATTTTACAGATATAAGGATGTTACAATTACAGGTCGACCAATGATGTTGATAAAATAAAACAGCCCTACAACATAGGTACAGAATCTTGTGGCATTTATTTGATTCAGCTGCAAAAGTAATTTTAATCCAAACAGTTTGCTAATAGCACGGTAAATTGGAGATCCAAAACCCACGGCGTCCCTGGCTCGCTACAATGCTAAAATTAGTTACGTTTTTTTTTTTTTGAAACTTAATTATGTTATGACAGATGACAGCAACTTGGGGGGCTTTGACTAGGTAACAATAAAATTCTAGAAAAAAAAAAATAGCTTACCAGGTTGTAATGACCTTTCACACCTACATTGATTTTGTTCATGATTGCCACATAAAAATGTGCTTCGAGTTGGATGGCTTGCGCTTTATCTTCAACTATGATCTTCTGCAATGGAGATAGAAACCTTGTTTTTGGTAGTATGTAGGGCGGCACAAAAGGACATGCGTGCGCCTTGCTTTCTGAGTGAATTAGATGAACCGTAAATGTGAACCTTCCCCCACCCTTTGTTGATACAAAGATGCATATATCTGCCTCCTCCACATGATTGTCACAAACAAAATCTGACCACTCCCCCCTAATCTTGTGAATACTTCCACCATTCCCCTTGCAGAACCTGGGGTACCACTTTTTGCTCTCGCCCGGCCTCTGAAGTATGACGGATGCACTTTCATGGGGAAAGTGTGCAGCTGCGCATTCCTTAGTGATGGTCTGATCACAAATTGGACAGAGTGTGATGCCATAAACAAACAAACAAATAAACAGAATACAAAACTCAGCCAAAATATGTTTCAACTGTCAAGAAAGAAAAAAACATTCATGTTAAGCGTTCGGAAAGAGCGATGAGAATATGAGCATGACATAGTTTCCCACTTCCCCTATAGCATTCAAACCATAAATATTAACTAGTAAACACCTCTATTAGTTCTATAGACCACAGAGGGTTGTAGTGCGCTAAAAAAGAACTCAGGAAATTTACCAGAGAAGGATACAGTGGTCGGACATTGGACTTCCTCATGATAGCCACGAATGCAAGAGTTCTGGATTGAATGTCCTGGAGAAGCCTATCTATTTTCTCTTTTTGTGCGTCAGCTAAATTACTCCTACTTGGCAACACATACTTATCCTTTGGAGGTCCTGAAATATCATCCGAGTCGAAAGAATCATACTCTGAAAAATTAGCTTCTCCTAGATAAATTCGTAGGTCAAACTAACAATGGCTAATGTAGACGCAATGACGCATGTATACATGTAATCAAGAAGAAAAAAATCGATGCAACTTTTTTGACGCAATTTTTTTTTTTAGAAAAGGAGGGTTGCCGCCGGCCTCTGCATCAGCACGATGCATACGGCCCCTTTATTGCAAATGTAACTTAAGAATATAACCTGACTCCGCAGATGGAGTGGACATAACAGCTGTGTTCCTAGTACTCCCACTATAACTTGAGCTCCCACTTTGGCATTCGTATGATCTTCCACTTGCTGACAATTTAGTAAGTACAATCACATAACCTAGAAAAAAATATATGAATTGGATCGGAAGTACTTGCATTATACTGCCATACCATCAGAATATTGTTCCTCCTTAACACGCGCTGTTGAGATCATCTTTGGGAGTGTATGATCATCCGATCCAGAAGACTCATGCTCATTAGGACTGTCTTCTTTTGTATAACAGTTTTCAAGAGGAAATGCAACTTCAGATAAAATGGCACCTTAAAGCATAACAGATAACACAAAGGTACACGCAAGCTGGCAAGATAACCTGACAAATCCTCAGATGGAGAGGATGTTGCGTCTGTCCTTGACAGTTCTCTACAATGTTCTGAGCTTTCACTTTGGCATCCATCTGATCGCCGATCCATTGACGAGTGAGTATTACGATCGCTGGAACTGCTTGGCATTTCTGTAGAATTTGTGATTGGTTCTTGATCACTGATAGTGCCCCCTATGCCAAAACAGGGCACCGTTTTCTCACAACCACTAGAATCAAAGACCGCAACCTTGAAGCAAGAACTTCCACGGTATCGGAACATCAATGAGTCTTTCTCTATTATCTCATTGGCATCAAGAAACACCTCCCATCCAGATTGGAGGACTTTTCTATTCCTGTGCTCAGTAACTCCAACATCATACACGATACCATTAGGGCCTTCTAGTTTGACGGTCCGTGACATTTTCCCTACGAAATGGTTTGCAAACCTCTCTGGTATGACCTGCAGCAACAGATGTACAAGTAAATTTTAAAGGAGTACTAGTTTAAATGAAGGTAAAAAATAGTGTGCTATCGTAAAATAGCGTGGGCCTTAAAATAAGCTATTAACGTGCTATATCACGCTATAGCGTGCAATTAGCGAGATTTTGTACATCGATTTATATAGCGAGAAAATTTTCAGAACACTATTGCGCACTATTTTTGTCACTGGTTTAAATGGAGTACATTTCCCTAAAATTGGTGGAGATGAATAAGGCATAATAGCCCCTGACAGTTAAAATTGGGAGATGACAAGTTAAAGATGACTATTTTCTTTCAACTATATTTTTTCGATGGGAATTATTTGCTTTGCATAAAGAAGGGCCATACGCCTAACGCCTTGGATCCAAAAAAGAGGCTCTGCATCTGCAATGTTATATGACTTCGAACAGAGCATATTACCATGCAATGTCTTGAACTTTTGCTCATCCGCCTGACGAAACGAGTGACCTTCCCATGTAGATGGTTCCAGTATCTCTTGCATTCCTGGCAAGAATCTTTCATCTCCCAGCTTCTATATCCCCTACACCGATTCCAATTACTACAGCTATATAACTTGCGGCAAGAGTAAAATATACTCCCTCCGTCAGCGTTTTTGACACTACCTTCGAGTAGGGAATCGCAGAAGTGTCCTCCAGAGTCCAGGCCTTCTTGAGCTAAAGAACTGCAACCAAACAAGCCTGCTAATCAGGAATGAACATGAAGGTGGGAAAAACTCCTACGCAGTAGAAGAAAAGAGGTCTGATTAACCTGCAGTACAGGCTTGGCGGGGCAGTCCAGTCCGGATCCTGCGATCACCGTGCCCTGGAGCTGGAAGGAAGAAGAAAACCTTGATTGAGAAGGGCGTGGAAAAACAGAGGCGGAGAATAGAGGGGATTCATTCACCGGGACTGGACTGGCCTCCACTAGTGAGACGTTTGGTGTTCCCGAAGCAACCCAAGAGAGGGGCAAAAACCAGACGGCAGAGATGCCACGCCAACGCCGTTATGATGTCCTGACTTGTGAGCTGTCACCTCTCATCTGATGGGACAACGTATCATAATGTAGCTCCTTAAAAAACTCTTATTTATTTATTTATTACTAGCACAAATATCCATGAGGTTGTGAGATAAAATCCTGGTTCATATGAATTGCCGATAATTTTTATAACCTTTAAGACAAAGAAGATAGAGATCCGGCCTTCGTTTTAAAAAATAATTCTAATTTGACCTTTTTACGTGATGCCAACGTCCCTCACGTGTGGATTGCACTGCAGACGCCAGGGACCCTGGTGTCTGATGGTGGGCCGCTCGATATACCCTCCGTTGACCAGATGACGTGGCAAAGGGTCAAGACGCCAGGGGCCCTAGCGTCTGCTCAGATCCAGACACGAGGAACCCTGGCGTCTGGCTCGGGTAAGTTATACAGCCCACGGGAGATTGGGTGGGACTCACCCCACTCACTCTCCCGAGCTCGAGCTTTCTCCTTCTGCTCTCATTTTCCCCTCTCTCCAAACCTCAAACCCCCCCCCCCCTCAAATCCTCTTCAAAAAGTTGTTTCCTTCGGTGGATCTTTGCATCACTTGTTGCTTGTGGTAATCTCCTTTGATTCATCCAATTAGTTTTTGCTTAAATCTTGTTATTTGCCTAGATTTTTGAATTGTTGGAGAAACCCTAGTTCATGCCTTTTGCCATTATTTTGGTGTCTTTTAGGGTTAGCTTGTATTATAGCTTGTGGTAATATGGATGAGCTTGTTGTAGCTATAAATATTAGCTTCATGAGTAGAAAGTTTTTAACTTAGGACTAATTAGTGTTTATCATTAGTGTATCTTAAGTAATGTCATTAGTGTATCTTATAGCCAATTAGAGAAACAACAATTGTCACTGATGTGTTTAATTCATTGATGGTGTCTTTAGATGAGGAGACTTGTTAATGTTCATTATATGGACAAGGAGGCATTTTTGACTAACAATAGGGATGGGTATGAGGAAGCCATTGTCTTTGATAGAAGCCCTAGCTATGATGAACTTGTTGCAAAAGTGATACATGTCTTAAATTGGATGAACCCCAATGATGGTGTTAAGTTAATAGGAAGGTATGATGTTGGAGTTGGAGTCAAATCTCGCTTGAAAAGTATGTCTATCACCTCTGCCTTGCATTGGGACATGTACAAGGAACAAGTTGAAAAATCAGATGACAAGTCAATTGAATTGTTTGCCATGAAGGTTGAACCACCTCGGGCTGAAATTGACTTGAACATGCTTGTCTCTTCCCCAATGGCCGACAGGACAAGTTTGCCTTCTGTTGAGCAAATGATTACGATTGATGCCTCCAATGCTTATAGCCAACTAGAAAGTGAGGTTGAATTTCATGTCCCTAATGCTATTCGCCCACCACCAACAAGGGAAGAATACGAAGTTGATGTGATTGCTAGTGAGGAAGTAATTCTAAAGGATGTTGAAGGTGATGGTGATGGTGATGAGTTAGATGAAGGGTTTCATGATATTGATATTGGTGACTTGGATGCATACATAGCACAAAAGGAGATGGATCGTGAGTTACCTTTTAGGCATCTATATGGGTATGATTCAGATGACGAAGGTCCTCAGGAAGAACTGGACGAGGATGGATTCACGAAGGAGGAAAACCAAATTCACTTTGAGTTGACCGGCTTGGAAAAAAGAGCTCACTTGTTTCGAGATCTCAGCCTTGCCCATAAAGTCGTAGTTGATGGTGGCATGAGGAAGACGACGATTGAGCCAACACCTTGCCCTGACCCAGGTGAACCAAGGGAGGAGAATGAGGATGAGAATGCTTATTTGAAGAAAGGATTGAAGTTCTCCTCTTTGCCTGCCATGAAGGTTTGGTTGTCTGACTATGCCATTCGTAACCACGTGCCATTTTATGTTGAGCACTCCGACATAAATTTGCGGTTCACTGTGAAGTGTGTGAAAGCAGATGAAGGATGCATATGGAAGGTTCGTGCCAGAAAGTTAGAAGAAACCGGAGAATGGGTGTTAAGAAGTTGTGTTTCCACTCATTTATGCACACGACCAAAGAAACATAATCGTAAGACACGCTGTCAGCTCACGCCTGAGTACCTAGGATACAAATTTATGAGAGACATAGTTGTTGATCCCACTGTTAAAGTGAGGTTTCTCATGAGGCCGGCGAAAAAATTGTATGGTTATGCAGTCAAGTATGGGAAGGCATGGAGGGCCAAGGCAAATGTTATTCAGATGTTGTATGGTGGTTACGAAGAAGCATACAACTGGCTCCCCAGATTGTTGGGAGCGATTGCACATAGGAACCCGGGCATGTATCATGTCGTCGAAGATAGGCACGGAGTGTTCCAACGTGCTTTCTGGTGTTATGGACAATGTGTGCAAGCATTTAAGCATTGTCGTCCGGTCTTGTCTGTAGATGGCACCTTCTTGACCGGCAGATACAAGGGCACACTAATAGTAGCAATGGCCCACTCGTCGAACGACAATGTGTTGCCAGTTGCACTTTCTTTGGTGCCTTCGGAGCACCAAGACAATTGGGAGTGGTTCATGGGACATGTGAGGCACAAGGTGATTGTTGATAATTGGAGGTATGCATCATATCGGACCGGCACCATGGCATACTCAAGGCAGTGGACATTGTTATTCCAGGCTGTTCAAAGCTTCACCACAGATGGTGCATGCGGCATTTCGTGGACAACTTTTACCAGGCATGTAAGAGCAAGGAGTTCAGTAAAGACCTTACCCATGTATGTGTTGCCTTCACCACACAAGCTTTCAATGCTCGATACAACAAACTCTTTGCAGCGGTGATCGCCGGGGGGGGGGGGGGGGGAAGAATTCTTAACCAGGAATTTCAGCAAGAAGCACAAGTGGGAATTTGCTCATGATGATGGAGGAAGGCGGTATGGCGACATGACGAGCAACTTGGTTGAATGTTTCAACAACATGCTCAAGGGTGCCCGTTCATTACCAGTGACTGCAATAGTGGAGTATACCTTCTTCAAGCTTAATGAGTACTTTCAGAGTCATTCGGAAGAGACTGCCGACTGGATAGGTGAGAAAATGGATTACCCGACGAAGGTTGATGAATGGATTCAGTTAAAAGCAACCAAGTCTTTGCAACAACAAATTATCACATTCGACAAGTATGAAATGAAATATCAAATCGATGAGCCAGGTGGCACAACACGATACGGTCATTCATGTGGTGGTGCCGCATATGAGGTGCACCTCCAGACACGGTGGTGCTAGTGCGAGAGGACCAGTAAGTACCATTGGCCATGTTCACATTTGATAATAGTGGCTAAGGCGACAAACATATCAATTTGCGATGGAAAACCGTGCGGATGCAAGAGTTCCATGTGGAAGCTACAAGGTTGACATGGGCGCCTCGGTTTCACCCATTCTTAGACCAATCACAATGGCCTCAGTATCATGGCACCCATATTACGCCAGACCCTGCCTTGAAGGTGGAGACAAAGGGTAGAAGAAGAACTAAGAGGTTCACGGGTGATATGGATGACCTTGCTGGATACACTGGCATGAATCAATTTGGCAGCGGGCATTTGATGGAGGCTCCGAATAATATCAAATGTGGTGTTTGCGATGAAGGGCAACATAATACACGTACATGCAAGAAAAGGAGAACGTCGAAGGGGGTGGTGGTGGTGGTGGTACAGGAAGCACAAGTGGTACCGGTGGTGGTGATGGTGGTGGTGTTGGAAATACGCCCTAGAGTCAATCATAAAATAGTTATTATTATATTTCCTGTTTCAAGATAATCATTTATTATCCATGCTATAATTGTATTGAATGAAAACATAGATACATGTGTGGATACATAGACAAAACAATGTCCCTAGCAAGCCTCTAGTTGGCTAGCTAGTTGATCAAGGATGGTTAAGGTTTTCTGACCATACGCAAGTGTTGTCACTTGATAACTGGATCACATCATTAGGATAATCATGTGATGGACTAGACCCAAACTATGAACATAGCATGTGATCGTGTCATTTTATTGCTATTGTTTTCTGCGTGTCAAGTATTCATTCCTATGACCATGAGATCATATAACTCACTGACACCGGAGGAATACCTTGTGTGTATCAAACATCGCAACGTAACTGGGTGACTATAAAGGTGCTCTACAGGTATCTTCGAAGGTGTCCGTTGAGTTAGTATGGATCAAGACTGGGATATGTCACTCCGTGTGACGGAGAGGTATCTCGGGGCCCACTCGGTAATACAACATCACAAACAAGCCTTGCAAGCAATGTGACTCAAGTGTAAGTCACGGGATCTTGTATTACGGAACGAGTAAAGAGACTTGCCGGTAACGAGATTGAAATAGGTATACGGATACCGACGATCAAATCTCGGGAAAGTAACATACCGAAGGACAAAGGGAATGACACACGGGATTATATGAATCCTTAGCACAGAGGTTCAACCGATAAGGTCTTCTTAGAATATGTAGGATCCAATATGGACATCCAGGTCCCCCTATTGGATATTGACCGAGGAGTGTCTCGGGTCATGTCTACATAGTTCTTGGACCCACAGGGTGTGCACACTTAAGGTTCGATGATGTTTTACTATAGTTGAGTTATGTGTGTGGTTACCGAAGGTTGTTCGGAGTCCCGGATGATATCACGGACGTCACGAGGGTTTCCGGAATGGTCCGAAAATTAAGATTGATATATAGGATGGTTTCATTTGGTCACCGGAAAGTTTCGGGCATTACCTGGAGTGTACCAGGAGTGACGAATGTGTTCTGGGTATTCACCAGGAGGGGCCCACCCACCCGGGAATGAGCCCAGTGACCCGAGGATGGCGCACCAGCCCTTAGTGTGCTGGTGAGGCCAGCCCAAGAGGGCTATGGCGCAACAAGGGGAAAATACCAAAGGAAAGGGAAAAAAGGAAAGAGGGAGGTGGGAAGGAAGGAGTGAACTCCTTTCCCCAAACCGAACCGGGGTGGGAGTCCACCTCCTCCCTTCGGTCGGCGCCCTTGGGGCTCCCTTGAGCCCCAAGGCTAGCCCCTCCCCTCCTCCTATATATATTGGTGGTTTAGGGCTTTTTGAGACACAACTTTGCCACGTGCAACTCAAATCTATACCACGTAGTTCTTTCTCTAGATCAGATTTCTGCAGAGCTCGGGCGGAGCCCTGCAAGAGTAGATCATCACCACCACGAGAGCGCCGTCACGCTACTGGAGAACTCATCTACTTCTCCATCTCTCTTGCTGGATCAAGAAGGCTGAGATCGTCATCGAGTTGTACATGTGCTGAACGCGAAGGTGCCGTCTGTTCGGCGCTAGATCGGAACGGATCGTGGGACGGATCGTGGGACGACGGTGATTTGAATCACGAAGCTGTACCACTACATCAACCGCATTTCTTAACGCTTCCCGCTTAGCGATCTACAAGGGTATGTGGATCTAATCTCCTCTCGTAGATGGACATCACCATGATAGGTCTTTGTGTGCGTAGGAAATTTTTTGTTTCCCATGCAACATTCCCCAACAGTGGCATCATGAGCTAGGTTCATGCGTAGATGTTATCTCGAGTAGAACACAAAAGGTTTTGTGGGCGTTGATGTTCGATTTGCTACCCTCCTTAGTCTTTTATCGATTCGACGGTATTGTTGGATTGAAGCGGCCCGGACCGACATTACTCGTACGCTTACGAGAGACTGGTTTCATCGACTGACATGCACTACTAGGGAAAACCCTACTAGTAGCGCTGAATATATTAGTACCAGTAGCGCTGGTCGACGCACTACTGCTATCCCGCTATAGCTAAAAACTAGTAGTAGCGCAGATATAGGCAGCACTACTGGTAAGTTTGCAGCGCTTGATCACATAAAGCGCTGCTGCTAATATTTTCCAGCGCTACTGCTAACGTTTACTACCAGAATGCATCATCATCAACAATATTAGCAGTATTCAAAATATTCACATAACAGCTCATATAACTCATACTCATTTAACAACTCATATAACTCATATTCATATAACTCATACTCATACAACTCATACTCATATAACTCATACTAATATAGCTCGTGTTTAATGTTTGAACCAAATATTACATGGCAACATCATATGACAAATTAACCAAGTTCATATGACAAAAACTCATACTCATATAACTCATATTCATCTAACTCATATTCATATAACTCATACTCATATAACTCATACTCATATAGCTCATACTCATATAGCTCATACTTATATAACTCATACTCATATAGCTCATATTCATATAACTCATACTCATATAGCTCATATTCATATAACTCATACTCATATAACTCATACTCATATAACTCATACTAATAATCCAGCTGATGCCTCACGGTGCAGGCGGTGGCAACCCAAAGATAAGGAACCCTCACCGGATCATAGCTCGGGTGGTGTCCCTGGAGAACCTGCCAGGTATTGGAGAACCTGGCATCCAACGCAGCCATGTAGCGATAGACGTGCTCGTCCTCCTCCCTGACACGACGACGTACCACCTCCGTGGGGGTTGGCTCCCTCGTCACCGATAATGGCCCACGTGACCACCACTAAAAAAGCTTCGGGTCAATGATGAGACTCGGATTCCGCACCAAGGTGCGGCCCCCAGAAGGTAGCACCTCCCAGTGCCAGCACGGCGGAGCCCAGTCCCGCACATGCTGGCGCCTATCAAGCAGGTGACCACTACCTAGTCGATGACGAGGATGCGGGATGGGCATCGTCGACGTCGAAACAAATTCCTCTTAAATTTTTTTAGCTCATGTTTAATGTTTGAAGCGAATATTACATGGCAACATCATATGACAAATTAACCAAGTTCATATGACAAAAACTAATTAGCTCAGGTTCAGCGGATCAACGCTCATGAAAACATCATATGACAAATTAACCAAATATGATTGTGCACGTTTGAGGTAGTATGAACTAGAGGGGAGCGAGAGCGTGGTATTACCGTGCGGGGGCGACGCGGAGATGGCCGGAGGCGGCGGCGCTAACCCTAGGAGAATGACATAAATAGAAATTAAACAATAAGAAATTAGTTGTCAAATATTTTTAAATAAACAACATAAATTACTAAATAAATACGATTGAGGAACTTAAATAAACGACATATGATGGACACTCTTCTGTCATGTATGGTGGACACTCCCTCACCGATTTTTCTACCGTCAATGATGGCCGCTACTCCTACTTCCCTAGTGCATAACAAATATCTAGCACAAGGAGAAGAAGGAGAAGCGACGCCCACGGCAACAGTCGGAATTCTTCTTCTCTCATATATATATGGTGGACACTCCCTCCCCGATTTTTCGACCGTCCATGATAGTCGTTACTCCTACTTCCCCTAGTGCATAACAAATAACTAGCACAAGGAGAAGAAGGAGAAATGACCCCCACGGCAACATTCGGCATTCTTCTTATCTCATATATGGTGGACACTCCCTTACAGATTAAACTATTTCTACTAAACACTTACTAAATAAACTATTTCTAATAAACACTTACTAAAAATAGTAAAAAAACTACATTATACTTATATTGAAATATAAGCTAGCACAAGGAAATAAACGAAGAAATATGACATGTTCATTCTAGCAACTATCCTAAATCAAAATGTTGCATATCAACTAAACCCTCGAAACTATCCTAAATCAAAATGTTGCATATCAACTAAACCCTAAAATTATACTACAAACTATTAAGTAAATCAGAATGTTGCATATCAACAAGAAAATATGAACTAGCCTACTAAATCAAAATGTAGCAGGGAGGAGGGGTTGTGGATGGAGGAGGGAGGAGGGAGGAGGAGGGGCGACTGAAGGAGGGAGGAGGAAGGAGGACGGAGGAGGAAGGCACAACGAGGAGGGGCCGACCGACGGCGAATGGAGGAGGGAGCGAGGAGGGGCCGGCGGCCGACGGCGAATGGAGGAGTGGATGGAGGAAGGAGGAGGTGAGGCAGGGAGGAGGGAGGAGGGGGAGGTGACGGCGGAAGAGGGAGGAGTGGAGGATTAACAAGTCCAGGGAGGAGGGGGAGGTGACGGCGGCAGAGGGAGGAGGGGTAGGCGACGACGGCGGCGAGCGACGGGGGGCTGAGATGGAGCGACAGTGTGAGGGGGGACCGAGGGGGCGCCGGGAGTGAGGAAGAGAGAGGGAGCACACGTACGGGGTGGATAAGGTGAGCATAGCAGCAGCGCGGGTTGGTGCCCAGCGCTACAGATAAGTAGACTAGCAGCAGCGCTGGTTTAGGAAGTGCGCTACTACTATACCTAGCCTGTCGGGAATGGTGTGGCAGTTATAGTAGTAGCGCGTTTTATAGGAGACACGCTACTGATATGAGTTTATTAGTAGCATTTGTTTTGTACATGCGCTACTGCTAAGTAGCAGCAGCACGTCCTTTTAAAAAGCGCTACTGGTAAGCTTTTGTGTATAAGGTTTTCCCTAGTAGTGATGCAACTCGTTGCATAAAGATGACTGGCGGGTGTTGGTTTCTTCAACTTTAGTTGAATTGGTTTTGGCTGAGGCGGTCCTTGGAGAGAGGTTAAATAGCAATTTGCACATCTCCGTTGTGGTTTTTGCGTAAGTAAGATGCGATCATACTAGATACCCATAGCAGCCATGTAAAACATGCAACAACAAATTAGAGGACGTCTAACTTGTTTTTGTAGGCTATGCTTGTGATATGATATGGCCAAAGACATGATGTGATTTATTGGATGTATGAGATGATCATGTTGTAATAGTTAATATCGACTTGCACGTCGATGCTACGGCAACCGGCAGGAGCCATATGGTTGTCTTTAAACTAACGTTTGTGTTTGTAGATGTGTTTACTATATTGCTACGTTGTAGCTTTAGTAGTAATAGAATAGATAGCACGACAACCTCGATGGCGGCACGATGATGGAGATCATGCTGTGGCGCCGGTGACATGAAGATCATGCCGGTGCTTTGGTGATGGAGATCAAGAAGCACAAGATCATGGCCATATCATGTCACTTATGAATTGCATGTGATGTTAATCCTTTTATGCACCTTATTTTGCTTAGAACGATGGTAGCATTATAAGGTGTTCTCTCCCTAAAGTTTCAAGATAAAATTGTGTTCTCCCCGACTGTGCACCATTGCGACAGTTCGTCGTTTCGAGACACCACGTGATGATCGGGTGTGATAGACTCAGTGTTCACATACAATGGGTGCAAAACAGTTGCACACGCGGAACACTCGGGTTAAACTTGACGAGCATAGCATGTGCAGACATGGCCTCGGAACACAAGAGACCGAAAGGTCGAGCATGAATCGTATAGTTGATATGATTAGCATAGAGATGCTTACCACTGAAACTATACTGAACTCACGTGATGATCGGACTTGAGATAGTGGATTTGGATCATATACCACTCAAATGACTAGAGAGATGTACTTTTTGAGTGGGAGTTTATCAGTAATTTGATTAGGTAAACTCTAATTATCTTGAACATAGTCTAAGTCCACTTTCCAATATTTTATGTTGTAGATCAATGGCTCACGGAGTAGCAACCCTAAATTTCAATACGTTCCTTGAGAAAGCTAAGTTGAAAGATGATGGAAGCAACTTTGTAGACTGGGCTCGTAATCTAAAGCTGCTCCTGCAAGCTGGGAAAAAGGATTATGTCCTTAACATAGCGCTAGGAGATGAACCACCCGCTACGTCTAGCCAAGATGTTTTGAACGCCTGGTTAACACGTAAGGAGGATTACTTAGTAGTTCAATGTGCAGTCTTGTATGGCTTAGAACCGGGACTTCAACGTCGCTTTGAGCGTCATGGAGCATATGAGATGTTCCAGGAGTTGAAGTTTATCTTTCAGAAGAATACCCGGATCGAGAGGTATGAAACCTCCGATAAATTATATGCTTGCAAGATGGAGGAGAATTTGTCTGTCAGTGAACATGTGCTCAAAATGTCTGGGTACTCAAACCGTCTAGCTGAGCTGGGGATTGAACTCTCGCAAGAGGCTATCACTAACAGAATTCTTCAATCACTGCCACCTAGCTATAAGGGCTTTGTGTTGAACTATAACATGCAAGGGATGAACAAGTCACCCGACGAGTTATTCGCGATGCTGAAGGTCGCAGAGTCAGAACTCCGGAAAGAGCATCAAGTGTTGATGGTCAATAAGACCACTGGTTTCAAGAGAAACGGCACAGGAAAGAAGGGTGACTCCAAGAAGAGCGGCAAACCTGTTGCCAATCCGATGAAGAAACCCAAGGCTGGACCTAAGCGAGAAACAGAGTGTTATTATTGCAAGGGAATGGGTCACTGGAAGTGCAACTGCCCGAAGTATTTGGCTGATAAGAAGGCGGCCAAAGAAAAATAAGGTATATTTGATATACATGTTATTGATGTGTACTTAACCAACTCTCGTAGTAGTGCCTGGGTATTTGATACCGATTCTGTTGCTCATATTTGCAACTCGAAGCAGGAACTGTGGAATAAACGAAGGCTGGCGAAGGATGAAGTGACGATGCGCGTGGGAATGGTTCCAAGGTTGATGCAATCGCCATCGGCACAATCTCACTTCAATTACCATCATGATTAGTTATGAACTTAAATAATTGTTATTTAGTGCATGCGTTAAGTATGAACATTATACCAGGATCTTGTTTATTGCAAGACGGTTACTCGTTTAAGTCAGAGAATAATGGTTATTCTATTTCTATGAGGAATATCTTTTATGGTCATGCACCCAATGTGAGAGGATTGTTCACATTGAATCTTGATAGTGATTATACACATATACATAACATTGAGACCAAAAGATGTAGAGTTAACAATGATAGGGCCATGTTTTTGTGGCATTGCCGCTTAGGTCATATTGGTGTAAAGCGCATGAAGAAACTCCATTCCGATGGGATTTTGAAGTCACTTGATTTTGAATCACTTGACATGTGCGAACCATGCCTCATGGGCAAGATGACTAAGACTCCGTTCTCCGGAACAATGGAGCGTGCAAGTGACTTATTGGAGATCATACATACCGATGTATGCGGTCCGATGAGTGTGGAGGCGTGCGGCGGATATCGTTATTTTCTCACCTTCACTGACGATTTGAGTAGGTATGGATATATCTACTTTATGAAACACAAGTCTGAAACGTTTGAGAAGTTCAAGCAATTTCAGAGTGAAGTTGAAAATCATCATAACAAGAAGATCAAGTTCCTACGTTCTGATCGTGGGGGTGAGTATCTGAGTTTCGAGTTTGGTGCTCACTTAAGACAATGTGGAATTGTTTCATAGTTGACACCGCCTGGAACACCACAGCGTAATGGTGTGTCCGAACGTCGTAATCGTACTTTTTTAGAAATGGTGCGATCTATGATGTCTCTTACCGACTGCCGATATCGTTTTGCGGTTATGAATTAGAGACAACTGTATTCACTTTAAATAGGGCACCATCAAAATCCGTTGAGATGACACCATACAAGCTGTGGTATGGCAAGAGGCCAAAGTTGTCGTTTCTTAAAGTTTGGGGATGTGATGCTTATGTTAAAAAGCTTCAGCCTGAAAAGTTGGAACCCAAAGCGGAAAAGTGCGTCTTCATAGGTTACCCAAAGGAGACAGTTGGGTACACATTCTATCTCAGATCCGAGGGCAAAGTGTTTGTTGCTAAGAATGGAGCTTTTCTTGAGAAGGAGTTTCTCTCGAAAGAATTGAGTGGGAGGAAGATAGAACTTGATGAGGTTGTCGAACCTCTAATCCCTCTAGATGGTGGCGCAAGGCAGGGGGAGACCTTTGTCGAAGCGACACCGGTTGAGGATGAAGTTAATGATGATGATCATGAAACTTCAGATCAAGTTCCTATCGGACCTCGCAGGTCGACAAGATCACGTACTGCTCCTGAGTGGTACGGTAATCCTGTGTTATCAATCATGTTGTTAGACAACAATGAACCTGCGAAATATGAAGAAGCAATGGTGGGCTCGGATTCCAACAAATGGGTGGAGGGCATGAATTCTGAGATAGGATTCCAACAAATGGTGTGGACTTTGGAAGTATTACCTGAAGGCCGCAAGGCTATTCAGAACAAATGGATCTTTAAGAAGAAGATGGACGCAAATGGTAATGTGACCGTTTATAAAGCTCGACTTGTGGCAAAGGGTTTTTCACAAGTTCAAGGAGTTGACTACGATGAAGCATTCTTACCGGTAGCGATGCTTAAGTCCGTCCAAATCATGTTAGCAATAGCTGCATTTTTCGATTATGAAATCTGGCAAATGGATGTCAAAACGACGTTCCTTAAGGGTTTTCTTAAGGAAGAGTTGTATATGATGCAACCCGAAGGTTTTGTCGATCCAGAGAATGCTAACAAAGTATGCAAGCTCCAGCAATCCATTTATGGACTGGTGCAAGCATCTCGGAGTTGGAATAAGCGCTTTGATGAGTTGATCAAAGCATTTGGGTTTATACAAGTTGTTGGAGAATCTTGTATTTACAAGAAAGTGTGTGGGAGCTCTGTGGCGTTTCTAATATTATATGTGGATGGCATATTGCTGATTGGAAACAATGTGGAGTTTTTGGAGAGCGTAAATGATTACTTGAATACAAGTTTCTCAATGAAGGACCTAGGAGAAGCTGCTTACATTCTAGGCATTAGGATCTATAGGGATAGATCGAGGCGTCTGATAGGACTTTCACAAAGCACATACCTTGATAAAGTTTTGAAGAAGTTCAAAATGGAAAAGTCCAAGAAGGGGTTCTTGCCAGTATTACAAGGTATAAAATTGAGTAACACTCAGTGCCCAGCAACTGTGGAAGATAGACAAAAGATGAGTACCGTCCCGTATGCTTCAGCCATAGGTTCTATCATGTATGCAATGCTATGCACTAGACCGGGCGTCAGCCTGGCCATAAGTATCGCAGGCAGGTGTCAAAGTAATCCAGGAGTAGATCACTGGACGGCGGTCAAGAATATTCTGAAGTACCTAAAAAGGACTAAGGAAATGTTTCTCGTTTATGGAGGTGACGAAGAGCTCGTCTTAAAGGGTTACGTCGATGCAAGCTTTGACACTGATCCGGATGACTCTAAGTCTCAAACCGGATACGTATTTATTCTTAATGGGGGTGCGGTAAGCCGGTGCAGTTCTAAGAAAAGCATCGTAGCAGATTCTACATGCGAAACGGAGTACATGGCTGCCTCGGAGGCAGCTAAGGAGGGTGTCTGGATGAAGCAGTTCATGACGGATCTTGGAGTTTTGCCGAGCGCACTAAATCCAATAACTCTGTTCTGTGACAACACTGGTGCCATTTCTTTCGCAAAGGAAATAAGGTTTCACAAGAAGACCAGACACATCAAACGACGCTTCAACCTCATCTGCGACTACATCGAAGGAGAGGACGTAAATATTTGCAAAGTGCACACGGATCTGAATGTAGCAGATCCGCTGACTAAACCTCTTCCACGGGCAAAACATGATCAACACCAGAACTATATGGGTGTTAGATTCATTACAATGTAAATCGCATAGCAATGTGAGGACTAGATTATTGACTCTAGTGCAAGTGGGAGACTGTTGGAATATGCCCTAGAGGCAATGGTAAAATAGTTATTATTATATTTCCTGTTTCAAGATAATCGCTTATTATCCATGCTATAATTGTATTGAATGAAAACATAGATACATGTGTGGATACATAGACAAAACAATGTCCCTAGCAAGCCTCTAGTTGGCTAGCTAGTTGATCAAGGATGGTTAAGGTTTTCTAACCATACACAAGTGTTGTCACTTGATAACTGGATCACATCATTAGGAGAATCATGTGATGGACTAGACCCAAACTATGAACGTAGCATGTGATCGTGCCAATTTATTGCTATTGTTTTCTGCGTGTCAAGTATTCATTCCTATGACCATGAGATCATATAACTCTCTGACACCGGAGGAATACCTTGTGTGTATCAAACGTTGCCACGTAACTGGGTGACTATAAAGGTGCTCTACAAGTATATTCGAAGGTGTCCGTTGAGTTAGTACGGATCAAGACTGGGATTTTCACTCCGTGTGACGGAGAGGTATCTCGGGGCTCACTCGGTAATACAACATCACAAACAAGCCTTGCAAGCAATGTGACTCAAGCATAAGTCACGTGATCTTTTATTATGGAACAAGTAAAGAGACTTGCCGGTAACGAGATTGAAATAGGTATACGGATATCGATGATCAAATCTCGGGCAAGTAACATACCGAAGGACAAAGGGAATGACATACGGGATCATATGAATCCTTAGCATAGAGGTTCAACCGATAAGATCTTCTTAGAATATGTAGGATCCAATACGGACATCCAGGTCCCACTATTGGATATTGACCGAGGAGTGTCTCGGGTCATGTCTACATATTTCTTGGACCCGCAGGGTCTACACACTTAAGGTTCGATGATGTTTTAGTATAGTTGAGTTATATGTGTGGTTACCGAAGGTTGTTCGGAATCCGGGATGAGATCACGGACGTCACTAGGGTTTCCGGAATGGTCCAGAAACGAAGATTGATATATAGGATGCTTTCATTTGGTCACGGGGAAGTTTCGGGCATTACCGGCAGCGTACCGGGAGTGACGAATGGGTTCCGAGTATTCACCGAGAGGGGCCCACCCACCCGGGAGTGAGCCTAGTGACCCTAGGGTGGTGCACCAACCCTTAGTGGGCTGGTGAGGCCAGCCCAAGAGGGCTATGGCGCCACAAGGGAAAATACCAAAGGAATGGAAAAAAAAGAAAGAGGGAGGTGGGAAGGAAGGACTGGACTCCTTTCCCTAAACCAAATTGGGGTGGGAGTCCGCCTCCTCCCTTCGACCAATGCCCTTGGGGCTCCCTTGAGCCCCAAGGCTAGGCCCTCCCCTCCTCCTATATATATTGGTGGTTTAGGGCTTTTTGAGACACAACTTTGCCACGTGCAACTCAAACCTATACCACGTAGTTCTTCCTCTAGATCAGATTTCTGCGGAGCTCGGGCGGAGCCCTACAGGAGTAGATCATCACCACCACCGGAGCGTCATCACGCTGCCGGAGAACTCATCTACTTCTCCGTCTCTCTTGCTAGCTCAAGAAGGCTGAGATCGTCATAGAGGTGTACGTGTGCTGAACATGAAGGTGTCGTCCGTTCGGCGCTAGATCGGAACGGATCGTGGGACGACGGTGATTTGAATCACGAAGTTGTACCACTACATCAACCGCATTTATTAACGCTTCCCGCTTAGCGATCTACAAGGGTATGTGGATCTAATCTCCTCTCATAGATGGACATCACCATGATAGGTCTTCGTATGCGTAGGAATTTTTTTGTTTCCCATGCAACGTTCCCCAACAGGTGGTGGTCGTACTTGGAAGCACAAGTGCTAGAGGTGGTGGTCATGCTGGTGGTGGTCGTACATGAAGCACAAGTTTTAGAGGTGGTGGTGGTCATACAGGAAGCACAAGTGGTAGAGGTGGTGTGTTGGTGGTCGTAGAGGAGACACAAGTGTTCGAGGTGGTGGTGGTGGTCGTAGAGGAAGCACGAGTGCTAGAGGTGGTGGTGGTCGTTGTAGAGGTAGCTCAAGTGTTAGAGCTGGTGTTCGTCGTGGAGGATATGTTGATAATGGATCAACATTTGGTTATTTGGTTAATCCAAATGGTTGATAAAAAAAGAATGGTATACGCATTGTTTATTCTGTTATATTTCTTGTTTTATTTGGTTGTATATGCATTGTTGTATTTTTCTAACAAGTTCTTATTCTTTTTGTAGGCATGTCTTCATCCGGTTCCATGACGAGGCCGCCGTGCGCCGACCAATGGGACATGCCGAAGAAGTGGGTGGTGGCCGAGTTGGACAAGATCAAGGAGAAGGATGTGCCCACACCATCATGTTGGTGCGGTGTTGTTTGCAAGGTGAAGGTGTCCAATGATCGTAAAAAAGAATGGACAGAAGTGCGAAGATTTTTCGTGTGTCCCAACTACGCACATGATAAACCGAGGCCAACTAACGCATATGACTTACCACCGGTATGTTAGATGTGACATCAAAATATTTTTAATTTGGTAGAACTCATATTACTATATAAACATGCCTTTTATGTAGTCGCCTCCGCCTCTTTGCAAGTACTTCAGTTGGATAGATTATGAAGTACCCCAATGTATCCAAGAGGCCCAATATCGAGACACCATGTGGAGGCAACGCCTTTTCAATGAATCTTTGGCACGTGAGGAGAAGAGGGAGCGTCGTGAGAAGGAGAAGAAGGAGAAGAAGAAGCATGAGGAAGAGAAGAAGCGCAAAGAGAAGGAGGCTCTCCAAGAAGAGAGGGCAAGAAATCTTGCAAGGGCTTGTGATGCACAAGCAGAAGACGAGGCACGCGATAAGAAGGGAAAATGGCCACGTACTACTCAGTAGAAAATGAGCACCGCGTCGATGAACTAGTCGTGAACTTATGTGGGTGCAGACTATGCATGTGAACTTACCGTTGTCGAGACTATGTATGTGAACTTATGTGTGTCGAGACTATGTATTGAACCTAGTTATTGCAACTTATTGATGTTAGCAAAAAGTTGGACATGCAATGGTTTAGTAGGTTTCTGCGCAAAACTATTGGTTTAGTATGTTTCTTTGTGCACAAACCCAAATGCCAGGGTCCCTGGCGTCTGGCCCTCTGGCCAGCACCAGACGCTAGGGTCCCTAGCATCTGGCCCTTCTGGCCAACACCAGACGCCAGGGTCCATGGCGTCTCATTTGCCTAATTTAGTGTAAACCTTCTAGTGTCTGTGCACACACCCAGACGCCAAGAACCCTGGCGTCTGCCACTCACCACCAGACGCCAGGGACCCTGGCGGATGCCCCTCACCACCTTGGCGTCTCATTTGCCCAATTTAGTGTAAACCTTCTGGTGTATGTGCACACACCCAGACGCCAGGGACCCTGGCGTCTGCCCTGATGCCCAAACGCCAGCATCAGTGGCGTCTGGGCCCCTCCTCCCCACTCATTCAGTGACCATGTTTGCAAGCACCGCAGTGAGTGCAAGTTAAAGTTTAACTAGTTTTGCAAACTACAGAAAATTCAGAAATAGTCTCGATAACCATAAGCTCATATACTTAGTTCCGACAACAATAGGTTCACAGATAGTTCGATACTACTGGATAATTGATTACAAATTGTAGTACTGGATAGTTCAACTTAAAATTCATCACAGATCTCCTTCAACTTCTTGACTTTGTCCTTATAGCCATTGTTCTGTTTCATCATATCAGCAATGATGCACTCCGCCTTTTTCTTCTCTTCCTTCATTCGGTCTCTCTCTAGCACAAGCTGGTCCCTCTCCTTCTCTGCCTTTGCCCTGAGTACCTGATGTAGATTGGTGGAAGAATGGTCTACTAACCTCTTCTTCTCAATCTACTCTTACAGATCACTGATAGCCAACCTAGCACTACCAAGTTGATTAATAGCCTCCTCTTCGTCAGCCACCAATTTAGCAAAATCATGTTTGAAAAATCGAAGCTCTTCCTCCATCTTCCTCTTTTCTTCACCCAGCAGCTTCAGATTTTCTCTGATTCTGTCATCGTTTTCTTTGTCATGCATACTCCACAATTGACCTATACAAAAATGCATAGCAACGGACCACTCAGGGCCTATCCACTCCAGATAGCAACACTTTTCTTCTACCTAAAATTCACAACATTTTCAGTGATTAACATACATGAAATTTAGTGGAGCAGAAAACTAACTAAAGTTAACAAATTACAATGCAACAAACCTTCTCCTTTGCACAAGCAAGAAAACACCAGCCAGTGTCAGTAGATTGAAATGCAACTTCCCGTTGGCAAGGTTCTAGATGCATACAGAGAGAAGATAGTTCATGAGCAATGCCACTCCATTCATAGCATGGCACAATCATAGGAAGCTAAAAACAGAAGACACCGAACTGTTATGAAATCCCGAAATGAAGAACCGTAAATCTAACCTTAAATGCTGGAAACCCAAAATTAACATACCTGGTTGGTGTGACTATCGTCATCCCAAGAAGAGCTTGATCCCTCGCTCCAAGAAACCATGGCCGATCAAACTATCGGAGAACCTAAAATATATTTGAACTAATTAATTGACAGACCTAAAAATATACAAATCTAACCATACCCATCGGCATTGTTAGTCAAAAAAAATTGGTTTCCTAAAATCAATCCATTATGCCCACATATTGAACAAACCTATCTAATAAAACAACCACAAAGAACTCAACTCTCAAAATAAGATGTTAAAACAAAAAATAATTGGAGGGGTCGGGGGAGATTACCTCAAGGAATCTTGGGGGCTCGGATCTAAGGGTTTTGATGGAGGAGGGAGTAGATCAAGGGGTGGGGTGTGAGGGGGAGAGGGGGCCGAGAGAGATGGGGTTCTTTTTTAGGAGGTGGGGGTGAGGCAGAAATAGGAGGTGGGGGGAGAAAGATGGGTAGGTGAGGTAAGTGACTCGAGGCAGACGCCACGGTGCCTGGCGTCTCATATGTCCAATTTAGTGCAAACCTACTGGTTTCTGTTGTGCGCACCGAGACGCTAGGGACCCTGGCGTCTGGTCTTGCCCACATGACTAGACGTCAGGGACCCTGGCGTGTGGGTTATGAACCCAACTAGATTATATGATGGACTGTTGGTGTGGGTCCCTCCAATTCATCCAATTTTTTTTGTTGAATTAAAATGCTTAACTAAAAAATAATAGCAGAGACGATACGCATAGGTTGCAGCAACAAAAAGTACCCTTCAAAGTTCCATTGATACTGAATACACATGCAATTCAATTTTTTATTTCACTACAGGTTCAGACAAATAAAAGCAAATTAAACATGCTGCTTATCCTCACACTACTGCCATTTTTTACACTGTTGGCATCCTCAGAATGTGCACAACACATATGATGTTCATGCCGCCGCCATTGCTAGGTTTGAAGCTGAAAACAATGGCATCGCCTTCTTGAAGGTTGTTCTGGGATGCAAATACACCCCATTGATTGGTGAAAACCATTCGGCCATCGCAATCAGTGTGGTATGCAACATTCATGCTTTCTCCAGCTCCAAGGCAAATGCCAGCTACACCCACTGGTGGCAAGTTCAGTTTCTCAGCCACTTTCCTTGGGATTTTCTACATAATAATGATAGACACAAGAAAAAAACATGTTAGAAAATAAAAAGCCATAATGAACAAATAATAGTAAAGGGTACATGACAATTACCATGGCCTTCTTCCTTATGTTTGTGGTTGTCAAGTGATGAATAAAAGAAGACATTGTTGGTAAGAACCACATCCAACAATGACCCTTCAGCGTCACTCAGCACACACCCATGTGTGTACACAGGTTCTCGAGCATCTTCTTCCTCATGGTCATCATTTTCATCTGACTCAATGTCGAAAACCTCTACACCAGCAACCTCGCCTACTTCGTCCCCGTCTGCAACAATATCCTCGTTTGGGTCCCCATCATTTGCAAGATGTGCAAAACCAAGATGGGCCACGTACGCCTCTGCCGTCCGCTTAGATATCTCAAAAACAACTAATGCGCCGGCCTCAAGATTTAAGTCCGCGTCAAACTTCACCCAATCATTGCCGCCCATCACTGTGGTCTTGTGCCCTTTGTACACATCCAATACATACCTATGCCCATGTGCTTTGAAATTGAAGGACCTTCCAGCTACGTGCTTTAAACTATCCCTTATAGTGCATGGTATGTTCTACAGAAAAAAGACAAATACAAACAACATGGTAAATAGAAAAAACATAGAGACATTAAGAAGCATGTCAAAGAAAATGATAAAACATTACTATGAACTTAGCGTCATTGTTGACATAAACTCCCCATCTCTCCGTGGTGCTGTTCTCGCAGTATGCATGGCAAACTGGGCAAGCCATCCTTTTCAAGATACAATAAAAATAAAAAGGTTACGTACATAATAATTGAATGTTCGCTTAAAAATACAAAAACATCAAAATAAAGGTAACTCAGGAAATCTACAAATCTTCTAAGAACAACTAAATGTCCTCTTCAACAACACCTACTTAAAACAAACATAAAATGAGGGAAAGAAAAAGATTCACCTATCATATATTTCAAACTCTTCTATAATAAGTACATCATCTAACAACTACAAAACAATCCCTAATCTAATACATCATCAAACATCTAACCTAACCTAATACATCATCTAATAGATAATATAACCTAACCTAATCTAATACATGCCTACAAAACTATATCACCTAACCTAATACATCATCTAATACATAATATAACCAAACCTAATCTAACATATAAGAACTACATCATCTAACAACTACAAAACAATCTCTAATACTAAGACAAAATCAACTAATCAAACATAATCTAATATTCAAAAAAACTATCAAAATAAGATGTTCAAACAAAAGAAAATTGGAGGGATTGGGGGAGATCCACTGCCTACGAGTCTTTTACTATTGGTCCTTACTATGTTACTTTGCCGCTACTGCTGTTAGTGCTGCTGCTGTTACTCTGCTGCTACTGTTGTTCCTTGCTACTGCTGTTACTTGCTACTGTTGTTCCTTTCTAATGCTGTTACTTGCTACTTTGTTGTTACTTGCTACTTTGCGGTTACTTGCTGCAACACTTTTACTGGCGCCATTGATACAATAAGTCAGGAATAGTCTGCCCTCAACAGATTCTTTTCTGGCACCGTTGCTATCATACCACTTTGCTACTGATACTTTGCTTGCAGACACTAATCTTTCAGGTGTGGTTGAACTGACAACTCAGCTGCTAATACTTGAGAATATTCTTTTGCTTCCCCTTGTGGCGAATCAATAAATTTCGGTTGAATACTCTACCCTCGAAAACTGCTGCGATCCCATACGCTTGTGGGTCATCAGTTACTGTTGGGGAACGTGGTACGGGAAACAAGAATTTTCCTACGCACATGCAATACCTATCATGGTGATGTCCATCTACGAGAGGGGATTTCCGATCCACGTACCCTTGTAGATCGCATAGCAGGAAGCATTAAGAAACGCGGTTGATGTAGTGGAACGTCCTCACGCCCCTCGATCCGCCCCGCGAACAGTTCCGAGCTAGTGCCGAACGAACGGCACTTCCGCGTTCAGCACACGTACAACTCAACGATGATCTTGGCCTTCTTGATCCAGCAAGAGAGATGGAGAGGTAGATGAGTTCTCCGGCAGCGTGACGGCGCTCCGGAGGTTGGTGGTGATCTAATCTCAGCAGGGCTCCGCCCGAGCTCTGTAGAAACGCGATCTAGAGGAAAAACTGTGGAGGTATGTGGTCGGGATGCTGTGGCAAAGTTGTCTCAAATCAGACCTAATACCTCCGTATATATAGGTGGGAGGGGAGGGGCCTTGCCTTGAGGCTCAAGGAGTCCCAAGGGGGTCGGCCGAAGGGGGGAGGAGGAATCCTCCTCCAATCCTAGTCCAACTAGGATTGGAAGGTGGAGTCCTTCCCTTCCTTCCCACTTCCCCTTTTTTTTCTCTTTGATTTTTTCTTATCCTGCATAGGGGCCTTCTTGGTCTTGCCCACCAGCCCACTAAGGGCTAGTGCAGCACCCCTAAGGCCTATGGGCTTCCCCGGGTTGGGCTGCCCCCCCGGTGAACATCCAGAACCCATTCGTCACTCCCGGTACATTCCCGGTAATGCCGAAAACTTTCTGGTAATCAAATGAGGTCATCCTATATATCAATCTTCATTTTCGGACCATTTCGGAAACCATCTTGACGTCCGTGATCTCATCCGGGACTCCGAACAACATTCGGTAACCAACCATATAACTCAAATACGCATAAAACAACGTCGAACCTTAAGTGTGCAGACCCTGCGGGTTCGAGAACTATGTAGACATGACCCGAGGGAATCCTCGATCAATATCAAATAGCGGGACCTGGATGCCCATATTGGATCCTACATATTCTACGAAGATCTTATCGTTTGAACCTCAGTGCCAAGGATCCATATAATCCCGTATGTCATTTCGTTTGTCCTTCAGTATGTTACTTGCCCGAGATTCGATCGTCGGTATCCGCATACCTATTTCAATCTCATTTACTGGCAAGTCTCTTTACTCGTTCCGTAATACAAGATCCCGTGACATACACTAAGTCACATTGCTTGCAAGGCTTGTGTGTGATGTTGTATTACCGAGTGGGCCCCGAGATACTTCTCCGTCACACGGAGTGACAAATCCCAGTCTTGATCCATACTAACTCAACGGACACCTTCGGAGATACCTGTAGAGCATCTTTATAGTCACCCAGTTACGTTGCGACATTTGATACACACAAAGCATTCCTCCGGTGTCAGTGAGTTATATGATCTCATGGTCATAGGAATAAATACTTGACACGCAGAAAAACAGTAGCAACAAAATGACACGATCAACATGCTACGTTCATTTGTTTGGGTCTAGTCCATCACATGATTCTCCTAATGGTGTGATCCCATTATCAAGTGAAAACACTTGTCTATGGTTAGGAAACCTTGACCATCTTTGATCAACGAGCTAGTCAACTAGAGGCTTACTAGGGACAGTGTTTTGTCTATGTATCCACACATGTAATTGTGTTTCCAATCAATACAATTATAGCATGGATAATAAACAATTATCACCAACAAAGAAATATAATAATAACTAATTTATTATTGCCTCTAGGGCATATTTCCAACAGTTACCTCAATAGGGATGTGTATTTCCCCAACAAGCAAATCATACTTCATCTTGACAGGAGGTATAGGGCATTCAAATCTCCCAATAAGAATCGATGAAGTCTTTTCGACAACATTGATGCAATGTACTCAATATTGTTTCTTTGGAAAGTGTACCGTATGCTCATTACTGTTGACATGGAAAGTGACATTGCCTTTGTTGCAATCTATAACAACCCCTGTAGTGTTTAAAAAGGGTCTTCCGAGGATGACCGCCATGGCATCATCCTCGGGAATATCCAAGATAACAAAGTCTGTTAAGATAGTGACGTTAGCAACCACAACAGGCACATCCTCACAAATGCTGATAGGGCAAGCAGTTGATTTGTCGGCCATTTGTAGAGAGATTTCAGTGGGTGTCAACTTATCTAGTTCAAGTCTACGATAAAGAGAGAGATGCATAACACTAACGCCGTCTCCAAGGTCGCATAGAGCAGTTCTAACATAGTTGCCTTTAATGGAGCAAGGTATAGTGGGCACTCTGGGATCACCTAGTTTCTTAGGAGTTCCACCCTTGAAGGTATAATTAGCAAGCATGGTGGAAATCTCAACCTCAGGTATCCTCCTCTTATTAGTCACAATATCTCTCTTGTACTTAGCATACGGAGACATTTTGAGCATATTTGTCAAACGCATTTGCAGAAAGACATGTCTAATAATTTCAACAAAGCGCTCAAAATCCTCATCATCCTTTTTCTTGGATGGTTTGGGAGGAAAGGGCATGGGTTTCTGAACCCATGGTTCCCTTTCTTTACCATGCTTCCTAGCAGCGAAGTCATTCTTATCGTATCTTTTATTCTTAGGCCGTGGGTTATCAAGATCAACAGGTTCAATCTCCACATCCTTATCGTTGCTAGGGTGAGCATCTTCATGAACATCACTATTTATATTATCATTAGGCTCATTTTCATCACCAGATTGTGTCTCGGCATCAGAAACAGAGACATCGTTTGAACTCTCAGGTGTATCAGCATCTGGGTTGCTAGCGTGTTGGTTCCTATCATCTTTCTTCTTATTTCTACGATGACTAGGTGCATCAGTGCTAACTCCTTGAGAATCTTGTTCAATTCTCTTAGGATGACCCTCAGGATACAAAGGTTCCTGAGTCATTCTACCACCTCTAGTGACGACTCTGACAGAGTTGTCATTCAACTCACTGAGCAAGTCATTTTGACCCTTAAGTACTTGTTCTACCTGAGTAGTAACCATAGAGGCATGTTTACTCAGAAGCTTAAGATCATTGACATCTCTGTCCACACAAGCACTTAAATGACTAAGCATACGAGCATTTTGTTCCAATTGTTTGCTAACATAATCATTGAAACATTGTTGTTTGGCAACAAAGTTATCAAATTCATCGAGGCATAAGCTAGCAGGTTTATCAAAAGGAATATCACTCTCATCAAACCTATGCGTAGAATTTACTTCTACTACCTATATCAGGTTATCAAGACCATGGATCTCTTCGATAGGTGGTAGATTTTTGACATCTTCAGATTTAATGCCTTTGTCTCACAGAGATTTCTTAGCTTCTTGCATATCTTCAGGACTGAGGAATAGAATACCTCTTTTCTTCGGAGTTGGCTTAGGAGGTGGTTCAGGAATAGTCCAAGCATTCTCATTGCACAAGATGTTATTCAATAGGATCTCAACTTGTTCTACGGTTCGTTCCCTAAAACACAACCGACACAACTATCTAGGTGGTCTCTGGAAGCATCGGTAATTCCATTATAGAATATATCAAGTATTTCATTCTTCTCAAGAGGGTGATCAGGCAAAGCATTCAGTAGCTGGACGAGCCTCCCCCAAGCTTGCGGGAGACTCTCTTCTTCAGCTTGAGAAACTTTTTATATTTCCTGCAAGGCAGCTTGCTTCTTATGGGCAGGGAAATATTTCTGAGAGAAGTAGTAGATCATATCCTGGGGGCTACGCACACAACCAGGAGCAAGAGAAGTGAACCAAGTCTTAGCATCATCCTTTAGCGAGAAAGGAAACATCTTAAGGATATAGTAGTGGCAGATCTTTTCCTCACTCGTGAATAGAGTGGCCATATCGTGTTGTTTGGTAAGATGGGCTACAACCGTTTCAGACTCATAACCGTGAAAAGGATCAGATTCGACCAGAGTGATTAACTCAGGGTCGACAAAGAATTCATAATCCTTATCGGTCACAAAGATAGGCGAAGTAGCAAACTTCGGGTCGTATTTCATCCTAGCGTTCAAAGATTTTTCTTTCCACTTGTGCAATAATTTCTCAACATCATAGCTATCCTTACAAGCAAGAAAGTCCTCAGCTATCTCTCCCTCCATAACATAACGCTCAGGCATATCAGGCAATTCATATCTAGGAGAGCTAGTTCTAGTGGGCAAAATAGCAGGTTCTACTTCAATAGTATCAGCAGTTTCAGAAGTATCATCACATCTAGCAGCAACTCTAGCAATTTGTGCATCAAGGAATGCACCTAGTGGCAAAGCAGTATCAAGCATAGCATCATCAGGCAAAGCAGTATCAAGCATAGCATCATCATACGCATCATGGGCAGCAGAAGTAGCATCATCAAGCACATGCGACATATCAAGATTTCTAGCAGGAGGTGGTGTCGCAAACTTACTCATAACTGAAGGTGAATCAAGTGCAGAGCTAGATGGCAGTTCCTTACCTGTCCCCGTAGTGGAGGGCAAGACTTTAGTTCTTGGATCTTTCAGATTCCTCATAGTGATCAGCAGACGTAAATCCCAAGTGACCCAGAGAATATAGTTCTGCCTCCCCGGCAACGGCGCCAGAAAAAGGTCTTGATAACCTACAAGTATAGGGGATCCCAACAGTTTTCGAGGGTAGAGTATTCAACCCAAATTTATTGATTCGACTCAAGGGGAAGCGAAAGAATATTCTCCAGTATTAGCAGTTGAGTTGTCAATTCAACCACACCTGAAAGATTTAGTGTTTGCAGCAAAGTACTAGTAGCAAGGTAGTATGATAGCAGCAGTAGCTACAGTAACCAGTAGCAGCAAAGTGACAGCAGTAGGAGCAAAATAACGTAGCAAGGACCAGTAGTAAAAGACTCGTAGGCATTGGATCGGTGATGGATGATTATGCCGGATGATATTCATCATATAAAGGTTATAACACGAAGAGATATGTAACTAGCTCCCGTTCGTCAATCTAATGTAGGCGTGTATTCCGTATGTAGTCATACGTGCTTAGGGAAAAGAACTTGCATGACATCTATTGTCCATCCCTCCCGTTGCAGCGGGGTCCTAATGGAAACTACGGGATATTAAGATTCTCCTTTTAATAAAGAACCGGACCAACACATTAACACTTGGTGAATACATGAACTCCTCATACTATGGTCATCTCCGGAAGTGGTTCCCGCTATTGTCACTCCGGGGTTGCCGGGTCATAACACATAGTAGGTGACTACAACTCGCAAGATAGGATCAAGAACGCACATATATTGGCGACAACATAATAGGTTCAGATCTGAAATCATGGCACTCAGGCCCTAGTGAGAAGCATTAAGCATGGAAAAGTAGTAGCAACATCAATCTCAGAACATAGTGGATTCTAGGGATCAATCCCCGTCAAAACTAACTCGATTAGATGATAGATTTCATCCAACCCATCATCGTCCAGCAAGCCTACGATGAGATTACTCACGAACGGTGAAGAGCATCATGGAATTGGCGATGAAGGAAGGTTGATGATGATGATGGCGACGATCTCCCCTCTCCGGAGCCCAGAACGGACTCCAGATCTGCCCTCCAGATGAAGAACACACTACTGGAAAAACATAATTTGCCGACAGATTTTAGCTTTTCCGTCAGCAATTTCATGGGGCTGACGGCATAGAGGCTTTGCCCTCAGCCAAAAATAATGCTGACGGCATAGGCGCGGCTGACGGCATAGAAAATCTATGCCGTCTGCTTTATCTAAGCCGTCGGCCTGCTGACGGCAAAGGAGCAAAAGACTGACGGCATAGGGCGGCTAACGGCATAGGGAGCTTCACGGTCCAACATTCGACCAGGGCTTAACGGGAGCCGTCTATGCTGACAGCCAGCTGACGGCAAAGCCTAACGGCTATCTTTGCCGACAGCCAGCTGACGGCATAGCCGGGTGGTTATCCCCTCGTCGGACACGACCTAACTGGCCCTCTTCTCTCTCACCTCTCCCACCCATCTGCTCTCCCGGCCCGCCGCCGTCGTCGACCCGCGCCCTCCCCTACTCGCCGACGCCGCCCCGCGCCAGCCCTGCCATCGCCCCGCCCCGAGGCATCGGCCCCCGCCCCCGCCCCTACTCGCCGGTGCCGCCCCACGCCGCCCCTAGTCGCCTCTGCCCCGCGCCCGCCCCTACTCGCCTCTGCCCCGCGCGGCCCCTACTCGCCTCTACCCCACGCCGCCCCTACTCGCCTCTACCATCGCCCCGCCCCAAGGCATCGACCCCCGCGCCAGCCCGCGCCCGCCCCTACTCGCCTCTGCCCCGCGCCAGCCCCGCCCCGCCGCCGCCCTGCGCCAGCCCCGCCCCGACTCACTGGTGAGCTCTTCCTCCCCTTTTTTTCTTTATTTTTAGTTTATTTTTTCTATGTTAGTTAGATCTGTTAGTAGTAGATTTTTAGTTAAATTTAGTTAGCAATTACTTAGTGGTAGATTTTTAGTCGTAGATTTTTAGTTAGATTTAGTTAGCAATAGATGTTAGTAGATGTTAGTATTAGTTAGCTAGCTGTTAGCAATAGAAACAAAATAATAATAAGAAAAGAAATAGAAGAAGAGAAGAGTAACAAAACTTGAATAATAAATTATTAATAATAGATGTTAGTATTAGTTAGCTTATAATTACCGCGGGTGCGTATTTGTGTTGATTGAGTGCATTTAAATGTGCAGTAGCTTCTCCGCGAGGGTTTGGTTTTCGACGACCTCCCCTGCATTCGAAAGTGAGAACATTTGTTAACTCCTCCTCCACCCCCTTTATTTTTCTCTGTTCCGGCCTTCGTGCTGATGACACTATCTAGCTAGGTATTTTTAGTATTAAAATGCAAAGTTGTTGCGTAACCAATATGCGTCTCCCGTTCGAAAGGGTTCCTGTTATAAGTATGCATGCATTTGCATATTTATAACGGTGATTCTTTCGAATTGTCCAACGTTATCCATGGACAGCCCGGGTATGTGTAGATTGGGTCGTTTCCCACGCTTTGCTCCGGATCCCATGCAGAGTTTCGACAACGCCTCCATGTTGTTCTCCGGGTACACATCCTCTCGGTTAGTTGCCGAGACGTGTATCAGGAGAATAGCGGGGAGGTGCTGCCGAAATTTTGCGTTGGATCGGGAGTAGAGCATGGAGAAATGACCCAATCTACACATACTCGGGTGGGATTAGAACTCATCTTTACCTAGTAGCTGGTAGGTGTGCATGCCGTGCATCCCAATGTATTAACCATGATTAAAAAATGGCCATAATTAATTTAACATACTTGATGAACTGTTAATTTATAATTTTTTATGTGGATACTATATAGCTAGCTTGCCAGAATGACTGATCGTGAATGGATGTACACCGGTCACCATAGTCAAAGAGAGATGACCTATGAATGGTTGAGCAAAACCTATGAATTCGTGGAAACGACATTTACTAAAGGCCAGCCAAAAACATGGTGCCCCTGCACTAAGTGCAAGAATTATTCGCGACAGACAAAGGATGTAATGGGTAAACACCTGCACATGCGTGGTCTTACTCCCGGCTATACCTTGTGGACATTTCATGGTGAGTCGGCCCAACGTAACAAAAACGAGGTGTTGCGTCGGTGCACCGATCATTATGGTACAGGGATTGAAGACATGGTGAATGACTTTGATGATGCTCGGAACAAGGACGAAGAGATGGAGGAATCTGCGAAAGCCTTCTATGCCATGTTGGAGTCTTCAAAACGTCCTCTTCATGAGGACACTAAGATTTCTCAGCTAGATGCCATCGCACAAGTAATGGCTCTGAAAGCCCAATTCAACATCGGAATGGACCTGTTTGACTCAGTGATGACCCTATTTGGGCGCTTTCTACCCGAAGGTCATATTATGCCTTCAAACCTATATGAGTCAGACAAAATCCTTAGTGCGCTCAAGATGTCGTATGAGCAGATACATGCTTGTGAGAAAGGATGTGCCTTATTTAGGAAAGAGTATGCGGACGAAACATATTGTCCATTTTGCAAGTCCTCCAGATATGTTGGGGTAGAAAATGGTGAAGGTGAGAAGAAGCAGAGCAAAATCCCCGTGAGTGTCCTACGGTATCTGCCGATCCTACCAAGACTTCAACGACTTTACATTCTTGAAGAAACAACAAAACAAATGACATGGCACAAACATGGAATTAGGAAAGAATTAGATGAACACGGAGTTCCGATGTTGGTACACCCTTCAGATGGTGACGCATGGAAGGCATTCGATAGTATACATAAGGAAAAAGCTAAAGAACCAAGGAATTGTCGAATCGCCATCAGTCTCGATGGGTTCAATCCTATTGGTATGAAGGCTACCCAATATAGTTGATGGCCTGTATTTGTCATTCCCCTCAATCTTCCACCATCATCCATTATGCAAAGAAAGCACATATTTCTGACGTTGATAGTTCCAGGGCCAAACTACCCGGGGAAGAATATGAGTGTGTACATGCAACCGCTGATGGATGACTTGAAAGAAGCTTGGATGAATGGGGTGAACACATACGATGTAGCTAAGAAATAGAACTTTCAAATGTATGTTTGGTACCAATACTCGTTGCATGATCTGCCGGCATTTGCGCTTTTCGTTGCCCGGTGTGTTCATGGAAGGTTCCCATGCCCACAATGCAAGGCAGCTCTTAAGTTTCATTGGTTGCCGGCGGGTGGGAAGTATTCCTGCTTTGACTTGCATAGACAGTTCTTGCCTATGGACCATCCGTTCAGAAAAGACAAGAAGAATTTCATCAAAGGTAAAGTTGTCAAACACTCAGCACCACCTGCGTTGACGGGGGCACAAACTAATGAACAGTTAAAATCTATGGAGCCTGATCCAAACCTTCCAGGGTATTTCTTTGGTTATAATGAGGAACACGCCTGGACCCACATGCCATGTTATGTGGGATCACCCCTACTTTGAAGACCTCTTACTCCACACAACATTGACATGATGCACACTGAAAACAATATCGCCGAGGCCCTTCTTGGCACATTTTTCGGCACTGATAAGGGCAAAGATAATACAAAGGCTAGAGTTGACCAGGAGACTCTGTGTGATAGGCCATCACTAAACATGCGAGAACCGAAAGGAAGAACAAAATTGGTCCAAACCACCTGCCTGGTACAATCTTGAGAAGGGAGCAATAAGGGAAAACCTCTTGTGGGTGCAAAAAAGTTGTTGTTCCCCGATGGGTATGCTGCGAATCTAGAGAGGGGAGCGAGCATTGAAAAAATGAATTTTTTTGGGCTCAAGAGTCATGATTGGCACATATGGCTTGAGCGGATAATGCCGGTGATGTTGCGCGGCTATATCCCCGAGGCTGAATGGCTAGTATTGGCCGAGTTGAGCTATTTCTTCCGTGTTCTTTTTTCTAAAGAGTTGTCGTGTGCCGTGATAGATGACATGGAAGAGTTAGCGCCTGAGTTGCTCTGCAAGTTAGAGAATATTATTCCACCGGGCTTCTTTAATCTGATGCAACACATGATTTTGCATCTCCCAACCGAGGCAAGATTGGTGGCCTTGTGCAAAAACGTTGGTGCTACGCAACTGAAAGAATGTAGAAGACACTTCAAGGAAAATGTAAAAATAAACGTAGAATTGAAGCATCGATGGCCGAGGCGTTCATTACCGAGGAGGCGGCAAACTTCGTAACAGCACACTATGATGCCACTATGCACAACGTGCATAATCCAAAGCCTCGGTACAATGTGGGCGACCCCCAAACGACGTGAATCCAATCTCAACCTCTTCAAAGGGAAGCTCGCACCTTCTGGTGTGGGAAACCAAAGTTGCTGTGCGTCGAGGAGTGGCGCACACTAACGATGTATATATTGAACAACTTAACAAAAGTTCGGCCATACATCGAGTAAGTGCTCTGTACATTGTTTCGCAACTTTTAACAAGTTTTGTGTGTAACAACTATTATTAATTGATACAGTCGATACGTCGAACAATTCTCGAATGGTGTTGCAATCGAAAAAGAATCCATTCTCGAGTATGAACTTCTTGAAAAGACAGGAGGCGGCTATCCCGGTTTCATCTCTTGGTTCAAAAAAACGGTACCTCCCTTATATACAATAGGTGATTTCCTTTGTTGCTATTACTCATGAGTAACACACCAAATTCTATCTTTTCTTAACTTCTAGGCTAATTCAGATGAGCAAGTCGACGATGAATTGAGACAAATAGCTAATGGTTTTGACTTTAAGGTCCGTACATTTTAGAAGTACGACATCAACGGGTATCACTTTCGTACTGCTACCAAAGAGCTTTCAATGCCCGGTCGAAAAACAAACAATTCCGGTGTCTCTGCTATAGGAGAGGGAGGTGTCGAGTATTATGGAAGACTTGAAGAAGTCTACAAACTTCATTATTATGGTGAAAATCCTACGAACATTGTTGTGTTCAAATGTCATTGGTTCGACCATACTAAGACAAGACGGACTCATGAACATCTTGGGCTAATTGAAATTCGACAAGACAGGCAGTTAAGCGGTGCCGATGTCTATATTGTGGCTCAACAGGCCATCCAAGTTTTCTATCTGCCATACTATCGTCAAAGTGTTAAGAACCTGGAAGGTTGGTATGTCATGTTTGATGTGCCGCCACATCTTAGACCACCTCTCCCAAATGAAGACGATTATGAACCTCAAATTGACCCAATAACATATGATGGAGAATTCTTCCAAGAATCACGTGGTGTGAGATGTCATACCCGAAACTACTCTACGTCCACCCTGAACACGGAGGAACAACAATCACGTGATGATGAGGAAGAAGTGGAAGTAGAAGAGGTTACCAATGCGGATGAGCTATCAATGCTTGATCGGTTACAAAAAGGCCTTCCACATGATGTCCCTGAACCCGATGACGATATCAGTCATGACAACACGTGTGATACTGGTGATGATTTTGCATCAATTGACCATGGAGAAGAGACAGATGATCCCGACTATTAGTACTTTGTATGCATCCAAACATTGTTGTTTAATTATTCAATTATTAGTTGAATTATTCATGTATTTATTATTGTTTGTTTAATTATTGTCCTTGAATTTGTACTAATTATTTAACTATTTATCATTCCAGGTGGTGAGACATGGCAGGCGGGGATAAGTTGAGGATAGCACCTGGGCAGCTACGGAGAACTTTGTTGCAGAGCTTTGCCGAGGAGCCCCGTGGGAGAGGCGGAGGAAAGAAGAGAGGCACAAGACGTGGTCGTGGGAGAGGGAGGCTTTCTGATAGGAGCCAATCGCCACCACCCTCGGCTACTTCTGTCTCATCCACTTCACCCTTGCAGACGAGGGTGTCACCGGTGCGGGATCCTCCCGTCCAGGAGTAGACACCGATGCAGGGGACTGAGGCTGAGGAGGAGGCTGAGGCGGAGGCTGAGGGGGCTGAGGCAGAGGCTGAGGGAGAGAGGCAGAGCCCGTCTGCTAGCAAGTCGTTCTACCAACGTGGTATGACACGAGTTCCAGACCGATTGGAGTTGCAGCACAAGGCGTTCATTGAGCCGGATGGCGAGAAGTAAGTTGATATATATCGTGTACCTTATATCATTATATTTCACCAAGTAGCTAATGTCTTTGCCTTATCATTATGTAGGGGGTGGGATTAGCCGAAGAATACCCGGAATCCAAACTACCTCCTTGGTGCTTTACTTAGGGAGCACTTCCCCGGGATAGTGCAGTTGCCCAGTGAGGGTATGGTTCCCGAGCCAGGACTCAAGTGGAAGCACTACCAAGCCGCTCTGCTCCCGGAAAACACACATGTGAATGGTGTTGTTTGCGTGAGCGTGGCCGACAAGGTGTTGTCTGATTTTTAGGTAACTATTATTTTAGCCAATAAAAAGTATACAATGTTATATATTGTTATTTCCTTCCAAATCATTTCACTATTCATCTGTGCATCTATATGGCATAATTGCAGAGTTAGTTTAGGGTCGCGGAGGGGACGGAGGAGGTGGCCAAGAAGAACCTTGTGAAAGAGTGCAAGAGTTTATTGAATAACACGAGGCACGAGCTGCGTGTTCAGGCTGTTTGAGATTGGTACGCCAAGCAAGGGGAGCCGAAGACAAAGACTGAATGTCGAAAGATTTACCTTGATAAGACCGAGTACATGGAGGTATGTACATTCCAAAGATCAATTCTTTAATAGTTTTGTTAGGGCTAGTTAGGTCTATTTAGTTATAATACTTAGTTTCATTCTTCATTAACTTACATTCATAGGTGCCCCCGAGATGGTTGGCCGATAAGATGGATTGTTGTGAGATGATAGTGGACAGGTGGTGCACAGAGGCTTGGTTGAGCACCCACACTATGGCCAAGGACCGTCGTGCCCAATTGGTTGGTGTGCCACACCACCAAGGCAATGCTAACATCAAGCAATACGCCAAAAAGTGGGTATGTGTGCCTTCTTTTGTTTCATCAATAATTCATTCGTTCATGATTTTTGTTGTACTAATTCTTTGTCTTCTCGTGTAGGCCAAACACAATAACCAGCCCGAGCCTCAGGGATACGCCGGGTTTAGCATGGCCCATAAGGGCTCGTACAAGACGGCGAAGACAAATTCTAAGGGGGACGGGCCATCGGCGTACACAAGCATGTCCGCCTACAACAAGATGATGTCTTATTCTGAGGTGGTCAAACAACTGCGTGGGCCTGACTTTGACCCGAGACAGAATCCTATCGATCCGGAGGCGTTGATGATCTCTGGTGGCGGTAAGAGTCATGGCACGCTGGCCATGTGTGATGGCTTCATCCCTATCACTGAGACTCTATCTCAGATCAAGGCGAGGCAAACGAGCTCCGCTCCTGTAATACGGCAACGCGCGAGGCCAGTTGATCTTGCCATCGAGGTTAGTTTTCTTCATTATTTCTTTTGTTCTTTTGTCCCTGGATGGATGATGAAAGTTCCTTTTGAGGAGTGGTTGCAGGCCGCACTTGAGAAGGAGAGGGAGGCCACCAGGCTCTTGTTGGAGGAGAGGGACCGAAATACGCAGAGGTTGCATGAGGAGGAGAGGGCATGCAATAATGCCCATGCGAAGGCCATGCACGACTTCGTTGCGGTAAGTCAGTTGTGTTAGAAGCAAGGCTATGTGTGAGAAGCAACAAGGCTATTTATTTGTCTCCTCGAAAACTAATTTGCAGGCTATGTGTGAGAAGCAAGGTTTGGCGCCCCCTCCGCCGATGCCTTCTCCGATGGGAACGGTGAGTTCCCTTTCAGTGACCAACCTTGCACGGTCTTGTACCATTGTCTGTCGCCGTGCTAACCACATATTTTAACTCTTGCCTTGTTGCAGCATCATTCTAGAGTTGAATCCCACGATCCCTTTACTTCTCCTGGTGAGAGCCGTAGCAACCCAGCGACCAACGAAGATGGTGCTTCTCCTCCGTTTCTTGGCATTCGATAAAATATTCCTCTCCTTCTTATTATTCTTATTGTTTAGATCAACTTAGATTATGCCATGCATTAGTTAGCTTAGTAAATTCTAGTTGATATTAGCCATGCTTTAGGCCCTGTTTGGAACCACCCAGATTATATAATCTGGTGTTTATTATCTCTTGTATTTCAAAATAGGACAGTTTATATTGTAGATTTTATAAACTAGATGACCAGATTATTATAATCTTATAATCTTCTCTACCCCAGCTAAAATGAGATTATGGATTACAAATGACGTGTTACCCTGTAAACTTCAAGAGAATTACGCAGTGCCACCGCCACTTTCCTATTTTTCCTTGAAAATAGAGGGCAAACATGTCATTGTACAATTTAAAAGCTGGATTACAGTTTATATAATCTGGCCTCCAAACATACCCACATGGATTATTTTTATAAAGCAGATTATATAATCTATGTTCATAATCCAGATTATCATAATCTATTATGGTTCCAAACAGGGCCTTAGTTAGCTTAGTAAATTCTATTTGATAATTAGCTTACTTACCTAAAAAATTACGTAATTAGCTTACTTACTTCAAAAATGACATAATTACTTGATAACACAAAAATAGCATAATTAGTTGATATTAGAACTCAAAAATGACATAATTAGTTTGAAAGTTTAAAAAGAAACCAGAAGAAAAGAACAAAGAAGAGATGAAGAAATAAGAGAAGAAGAAAGAGGAGAAAAATATATAATAAGAAGAACAAATCTTCTTATTCTTCCTTTTTCTCTACTTTCTTTTTCTCCATCTTCTTCTTCTTCTTCTTCTTCTTCTTGTTCTTCTTGTTCTTGGTCTTCTTCTTCTTCTTCGTCCACTTCTTCTTCTAATTGCTTAGCTTAATTTAACTTCTTTCTTATTGTATTCTTCTTCTAACTTCTTTCTCATTATGCATATTTTGATAAAGCAGCATGGCATGTGGATGGATGCTCCAGGGACTGTACTCATGTAGTCTTAGATGAACTTTGTAATGCACTTGTATTTGCGGATGCACTTGTGATGCTTTGTGATCTTGTTTGCACTTTAATTACATATATAGGTGTTGTTTGCACTTTGTGATGCACTTGTGGTGCTGTTTAGGGCCTGGGCAAATATATATATTGATGTTTGTATCTATGTTTTGCAAATGCAGGGAATTAACAGAAAACAAATATAAAAAAGCAGAGAGGGTCTTTGCCTACAGCTTACTGATGGCAAAGCCCGTGCCGTCGGTGGGCTGACGGCCAAGAAGGACACGTGGCGATAACGTGTGTAACCTCGCGACTGTGAGAACACCAAATTTTCCCAGATTTTCGGCTTTGCCGTCAGCTGTGCTTCAGCTGTGGGCAAAGAGGGGACCCAGGGGACCCAGGTTTTCAGTTTGCCGCCAGTTGTGCTCCGGCTGTGGGCAAAGAGGGGACCCACATGTCAGTGCTGCTAGCATCCCTAAAACATATGGCCCACTAGAACTTGGCCGTCCGCCAGCGTCCAGCTGACGGCAAAGCCTGCCGTTAACCCTCTAACGGGGCTCGGCTTGCACCGTTGCCGCCATTGCTCTGTGTCGTCAGCCCGTGCCAAAAAGCGAATGGCAAAGGCTTTGCCGTCGGTCGATTTGCAGCTGACGGTAAAGAAGGTGATTGCCGATAAAATCGTGGCCGACTCCTTTGCCGACCACACACTGATGGCAAAGCCTTTGCCGTCCGTTAAACATGCCGTTTCCGTCAGCTCTGGCTGTCGGCAAACCAGCAGGTTCCAGTAGTGACAGGAGGTGGCGGCGCCTCCGTATCGTAAAATGCGATGAACTCTTCTCCTTGATTTTTTTTCCGGACGGAACGAACTAAATAAAGCTGGATTTGGAGGTGGTGGATCTTTGTGGGCCCCACAAGCCTGCCAGGCGTGGCCGGGGGGGCCCGCGCCTGGTGGGCTTGTGGGTTCACGGATCCACTTCCTTCACTGATTCTTGTGCCAGTATTTTTCATAAATTCCAGAAAAATTCTTCGTAAATTTTCAGGTCATTCCGAGAACTTTTATTTCTGCGCAAAAACAACACCATGGCAATTCTGCTGAAAACAACTTAGTCCGGGATAGTTCCATTCAAATCATGCAAATTAGAGTCCAAAACAAGGGCAAAAGAGTTCGGAAAAGTAGATACGATGGAGACGTATCAGCTTCCCACGGGTGGGTTGCCCCCCTCCCGGTGAACTTCCGGAACCCATTCATCACTCCCGGTACAATGTCGGTAATGCCCGAAAACCTTCCGGTAACCAAATGAAACCATCCTATATATCAATTTTCGTTTCCGTACCATTCTTGAAACCCTCGTGATGTCCCTGATCTTATCCGGGACTCCGAACAATATTTGGTAATCACACATATAACTCAACTATACTAAAACATCATCTAACCTTAAGTGTGCAGACCCTGCGGGTTCGAGAACTATGTAGATATGCCCTGAGGTACTCCTCGATCAATATCCAATAGCGGAATATGGATTCCCATATTGGATCCTACATATTCTCCGAAGATCTTATCGGTTGAACCTCAGTGTCAAGGATTCATATAATCCTGTATGTCATTCCCTTTCTCCTTCGGTATGTTACTTGCCCGAGATTTGATCGTCGGTATCCGCATACTGATGACCCACAAGTATAGGGATCAATCATAGTCCTTTCGATAAGTAAGAGTGTCGAACCCAACGAGGAGCAGAAGGATCTGACAAGTGGTTTTCAGCAAGGTAAAGTCTGCAGGCACTGAAATTGTCGGTAACAAGTGATTGTGTGGTGAGATGATTCATAACAAGCAACAAGTAACAAAAGTAGCAACGGTGCAGAAAAGTGGACCAATCCCTTTTGTAGCAAGGGAAAAGCCTGGACAAAGTCTTATAGGAGGAAAAACGCTCCCGAGGACACACGGGAATTTCTGTCATGCTAGTTTTCATCATGTTCATATGATTCGCATTCGTTACTTTGATAGTTTGATATGTGGGTGGATCGGTGCTTGGGTACTACCCTTACTTGGACAAGCATCCCACTTATGATTAACCCCTCTCGCAAGCATCCGCAACTACGAAAGAAGAATTAAGACAAAGTCTAACCATAACATTAAACTAGTGGATCCAAATCAGCCCCTTACGAAGTAACGCATAAACTAGGGTTTAAGCTTCTGTCACTCTAGCAACCCATCATCTACTTAATACTTCCCAATGCCTTCCTCTAGGCCCAAATAATGGTGAAGTGTTATGTAGTCGACGTTCACATAACACGACTAGAGGAAAAACAACATACAACACATCAAATTACCGAACGAATGCCAAATTCACATGACTACTATTAGCAGGACTTATCCCATGTCCTCAGGAACAAAAGTAACTACTCACAAAGCATAATAATATTCATGACCAGAGAGGTAATGAGTAGCATCAATGATCTGAACATAAACTCTTCCACCAAGTAATCCAACTAGCATCAACTACAAGGAGTAATTAACACTACTAGCAACCTTACAAGTACCAATCGGAGTCGCGAGACGGAGATTGGTTACAAGTGATGAATTAGGGTTTGGAGATGAGATGGTGCTGATGAAGATGCTGATGGTGACGAGTCCCCTCCGATGAGAGGAGTGTTGGTGATGATGATGGTGACGATTTCCCCCTCCGGGAGGGAAGTTTCCCCGGCAGGATCGTCCTGCCGAAGCTCTATATTGGTTCTGCTCAAGTTCCCGCCTCGTGGAGGCGGCGAATCCACGAAAAAGCTCCTCCCTCATTTTTTTCTGGACGAAACCCTTCATATAGCAGAAGAGGGGGCCAGTGGACCAGCAGGCTGCCCACACGCCCTCATGGCGCGACCTGGGGGGTGGCCGCGTCGTGGAGGCTTGTGGCCACCTGCTGGCGCCCCTCTGGCGCTTCTTCGGCCCAGTATTTCTTATAAATCCGGAAAAACATCCTCGTTGATTTTTACGATGTTTGGAGTTGCACAGAATAGGTATCTCAACTTTGCTCCACTTTCAGGCTAGGATTCCAGCTGCCGGCATTCTCCCTCCTCATGTAAACCTTGCAAAATAAGAGAGAAAAGGCATAAGAATTGTACCGTGAAGTGAAATAACAACCCAAGAAGCGATAAATATCAACATAAAAACATGATGGAAAATGGACGTATCACATACCTATTTCAATCTCGTTACCGGCAAGTCTCTTTACTCGTTCCATAATATAAGATCCCGTGACTTACACTTAGTCATATTTCTTGCAAGGCTTGTGTGTGATGTTGTATTACCAAGTGGGCCCCGAGATACCTCTCCGTCACACGGAGTGACAAATCCCAGTCTTGATCCATACTAACTCAACAGACACCTTCGGAGATACCCGTAGAGCACCTTTATAGTCACCCAGTTACGTTGTGACGTTTGATGCACACAAGGTATTCCTCCGGTGCGAGTGAGTTATATGATCTCATGGTCATAGGAATAAATACTTGACACGCAGAAAACAATAGGAATAAAATGACACAATCAATATGCTATGTATATAATTTGGGTCTTGTACATCACATGATTCTCCTAATGATGTGATCCCGTTGTCAAGTGACAACACTTTCCTATGGCCAGGAAACCTTGACCATGTTTGATCAACGAACTAGTCAACTAGAGGCTCACTAAGGACAGTGTGTTGTCTATGTATCCACACATGTATTTGAGTTTCCATTCAATACAATTCTAGCATGGATAATAAACGATTATTATGAACAAGTAAATATAATAATAATTAATTTATTATTTCCTCTAGGGCATATTTCCAACAACAAGCACCGGGTTAGCCAGCCATTCAGGATGAAAAACTTCAACGATAAACCCAACAGCTAGGAGTCGGGCTACCTCTTCCCCGATAGCCTTGCGTCTCTCCTCATTAAAACAATGAAGGTATTACCGTACTAGTTTCATCTTTGTATCCACATTAAGATTGTGTTCGGCGAGTTTCCTCGGTACTCCAGGCATGTCATAAGGTTTCCATGCAAAGATGTCTCGATTCTCACGGTTTAACTCGATGAGCGTGCTTTCTTATTTAGTATCCACATCAGTCCCAATGGTGAACTGCTTGGATGAGTCGCCTAGAACTAAGTCAATTTGTTTAGTATCTTCAGCCAGCTTAAACTTGAGAGGTTCTTCGGACTCAGTCGTTGTCTTCTTGATAGGACTCATGTCAGCCGGGTCGACATTTGCCGTGTAAAACTTTAGTTCTTCAGAAGTGTAGGTCGACTCAGCGTAGGCCGTATCCCCTTCCTCATATTCCTGAGCCATATTCGTGTCTCCTTTCATTGTGATAGTGTCATTGGGACCCCACATCTTAAGCCTGAGGTAGACATAATAGGGACGACCAATGCATAAGCCAGTCTTCCGAAGAGAGCGTGATAGGGTATTTGTATCTTCACCACTTCGAGAGTCAAGGGCTCAACCCTATCGAAGTCCCCATCGATCTTAATTTGCCCAACTGGATATGTCGACTTCCCGGGAACGATGCCATGGATGCCCTGTACTATGACTACAAGTTCTTTCTTTGAGGTGGGATAGCGCACACAAGTCCACATATTCACCAATCAATACACCACCATGGATCCACTCTCGTCTCCCTACGAGAAGGCCATCCTTAGCACTCACACTTATCTTGCATGTTTTAGAGTATCCATTTAAACTGTCTATGTACCACGTAATGTTTCCAATTAGTCCATATCCGAGGACGCGGCTATTCGAATAGATTGATTCACCCTGCGGGGGTATACTTCTTCACACATGCTCTCACCACTTAGCATCACATGCACATCATGCATCTCGGCAACCTTCAAGCGAAAGCACTGGCGTGAGTGTCGGCCATGACCGTTAACCACACAAGACCCTAGTCCGGGTTTATCGCCAATTTGAGACTGAACCCGCAAGGAAGTCTGGCCGAAGTTTCCTTAACGGCCCCAAACGATGTGCTCAGGGTTCCCAAGCCCACCATTCGGGTGCCAGTTTGTACACCATGCCACTGTGTATCTACCGCACTGAAGCCTACCCCGTTGGGCAGAACTAAACACGGCCGCCAACACTTTTCCTACAAACACCAGAAACTAGTTGCAACTCCTGGACAGAGATCTAGGCGATTAATAAGCCGAGAGAGGTCGATTTACCGGAGCCCAACGTGTGGTAGTATCTTATCTTGGATAACATACACAGAACTCAGTTCTTAATGATGGTTCCAATGAGACAACCCACCATGTACTCCTACATGGCCTCTCATCGCTACCTTTACCAAATCGGATTCACACCTTTACTCTCACACTGTAGAACATGAACACAACCATTCCGATTCATCGTCCAGATGGATCAGACCCGATACGACTCTAAGGATAGCAGGGACAGTAAGTAAGCATGAATGAGTAAGCACAACAAGGCTCAAGCAGTTGCTACTCATGCTAAGTGGTTTCAACTATTTACTGTGGCAAAATGAGGTCATGCGGAGGAATGGGTTCAACTACCGAGAACATATAACAGTTGAATCGTGTTTGTCCTAATGCAATAAAAGAGAGCAGGAGCGAGGGAGTGGGTTTATATCAGTATGCTCAAGGGGGTTTGCTTGCCTGACACGTCCGAAGATAGTAATGAGTCATGATCTATGTCAACGATCACATCGTCGGAACCATCGTCTACCGAGAGGGAACAACACCGGCAAACAAGAAAGAACAATAATTACTTCACGGAAATGCAACACTATGATGCATGATCATGATATGAAAATGAGAAGTGGCAGGGCTAATATAGCTACCATTTCTTAAGTTGAAGCTGGTTTGCATTAGAATTCAAATATCACTTCAAGCAAGGTATTTTTCAGATACCCTTTTAATTGAGTCGACCTAATGCTGAGGCATAACTTGTTTTATCATGCATGAAGATGGCATATTGAGGTATGGAGTTTCCTAGCTCAATGTTTGGTCATATGAATTGAAGTGGAATTCAAATGTATACCAAATTCCGTCTCCAAACTATTTATTAAATTTACCCTAATCATCATCTTGCCTACTTGGTGATGTTAACTTTATCAAACATGCATGAAAATTCCAGAATCAGATTCCTTGAATTGTTCTGATCATTTTTCATATGTAAATTATTTTCATTGGACTTACAAATTATTTTCTATGATTTTTAGAAGTTTTCAGTATTTTTGGAATTATTTTATAACAGAAAATTACTTATTGCGTCAGGAGGTCAACTAGCCTGGTCAAAGTCAAACCTGACGTGTGGGGTCCACACGTCAGTGTCACAGCTAGTTAATAGGGTTTATTTAACCCACTAATAAGATTAGTTATTTGCAGGTCCCATCTGTTAGTGGGTGTGGGGCTTAGTTAGTTGGTGTCATTAGTACTAATCTAACCCCTGACCGGCCGGGCCCACATGGCAGTGGCACAGGCCGGCGAAGCTCGTCGCCGGTGTCCACAGAGCACGGCGGGAGTGGCGGATTTCCTCCAACGGTGACCAAATGGCCGGTAGAGGGCATCTACGCGATCCTGGGGCTTAACCGAATTCATTTGGGGTGGTTGCTGGAGCAAGGGGGCACTGGAACGACGCCGACGATGAGATAAGCAGCGACCGAAGCTCGGGATCTCGACCAGCTAGCTCTGGGGCGCGAGGATCTCGGGAGAAGGGGGAAACGACGCGGTGGCTCACAACAATTTGGATGGAAGAGACGGCGAGCTCTGGGATGGTCTGAATCGGGCGAATCGGCGGGAGGGGACCGACGGTCGGAGGTGAAGCAGATGTCGGAGATGGCGACGATAGGGGGGCACCAGACTTGATTCTTCCTTCTAGAAGACGGGGAGGATCTCGATGGTTCTAGGGAACATGGCAGGGGGGCTCATGAAGCTAGTGGCCGCGGTGGTGAGCGACGGCGGCGGCGACATCGCTCGGGCATGCTAAGAAATCGAGCTGAGGAGGGGGGGGGGGTGAGAGGGCCAGAGAAGGGGAAATGGAAGGGGGGATCTCCAGGGCGTCTCCTGACGAGGAGATAGGCTCGGTGGCGCGACACGAGGTGGCCGTCGGCTATACGCATGCTCGACATCGAGTTGCCTGCCTGCTCTAGCGAGAGGAGGAAGACGGCTTTGCGCCTGCTGGGTTGGTCCGAAGGTAAGCGCCAGGTAAGCCTCTCTTTTTTATTTTCTGCTTTTATTTGTTTTCTGACATTTGTGTTTGAATTTAATAAAATATCAAACCATTTTGTAAAACCCTGAAATACTATTATGTGACATAAAATAAGTATCCAATGCCACACAATTATTTTCAGAATTTATGAAATTAAATTCTATCTATAGAATATATAGTTCCACTCAAAATAATTGTTTGTTTGAAACAAAAGTCCAAGAAAACATGTTTCTGTGATCAAAGAATTTGGTTGGCACTTTTATAACATGCCAATGTTTTCACACATAATTTGGAACATTATCTTGGACCATTTTAAGGCAATTTTTATATTGCCTTTTTGTCAAAAATTAGTTTCTGAGGCTTGATCACTTCCCCATTTCAAATTCAATGCAATTTGAATGCATGCATGAATATGCAATGGCAAGCAAGGTAAACTTGGGTTGTGACAACTCACCCCCACTAAACAAGAATCTCGTCCGGAGATTCAAGTGTAGGGTAAGAGGAATAGGGGATACTAGACTATCACAATCTTCACAATCCATTTGCTCTTCTCGAAGATGTTGATTCATTGCATCAGGTTGATCTTGACATCTTTGTCTTTGAGGTCTTCATCTAACACGATGACAAGAACAGGAAGACTCTACAAGATTCGATCTCCTCAAGATCGAGCAACTCATGATCAACTCATATAATGAGACGTAGGATAGTCCCTTGAGCTGAGACACAACACACATATCAGAAATGAGGAAATGAAGCATATGATAGAGGTTCAATTGCTAGCAAACAATTTCACACTTAAAATAGATGGGGACGAAGTTTCAAAGTAGCAAGGATTATGTTGCCCTTCATACCATAACGGGGCACCTTAGGAGGGTGACTCGTAGAGTTATTCCCTTAAGTGGCAAAACGAATTACTTTTGATACAGAGATCATTGAAACTCTTCATACCAGCCTAAGGTAATCGTCAAATGATTGTTTGAAGGAATTTGAAAGAATGGCATACTCAGATTGGAAAGAAACTAGGGTTATAGAACAACTCGGCAAACAGAAGGCACATTCCAATAACTACCGAGGATATAACCTAGTGTCTGGGCGTGCTCTGAAGAACTTGAGCATTTCCATATTCATCAAGGTTTACCAACATTCGTGCCAAGGATCCTGGTGACACAACATACTACCATGATGAATAATAATGGAGAATGCAGATGCAAAGGAAGACAACACTTTCTCAGATTTCACCTTAGCTATACCAAAGGAACGAAATCTGGTTATTCGACCGAGAGACACTTAGCACTCCGCTTCTAATGTTCTCGTTGATGTAATAGAGTAACTCAACTTCTTGGTAACTATAACATCAAGTAAAGGTCGGACTTCGGGGCTCCAATGGGGTCCATGAGGAACAACTTCCAAAATAAGTCATACAAGGTCCTCACGGGGAGATGGCTAAGGCTGCTGATGCGAGATATTATAATATTAAGTCTTCCGGCTAGGTGTGTTAGCCATTACATCACTTTACCGAGTTATAGAGAGAGCAATATTATAATTCTTGGGAAAAGTTCCAACCATTATAACTGCCTGAGATTCAGCTCCAGTTGGTGACATCATGTTTCAGACTCAGCATGTCTGAAAAGAAAGTCTGCAACACCAATCGACGAGATAACGTTGCGAGATTCTCGGGAAATGAACTACAGAAGACAACTCCAAAACATGAGCTGGATTATAAGTCCCACGTGAACACACTGCCCAAGGCAATTATGAGCACATGAAACGTCTTACAACAAAATACTACCGAGTTCTGGGTGGGAATCAACATTGCGGATGACGAAGCTATGTGCAAGTCCGTCTGGGCCCTTCGGGAATAACACTCAACTTCTTTTCCTTGAACAAATCAAGCAGTGGCCTGGGGTGCTAGGAAATACATATGGAGAGAGAGGTTGCAAAGCTATCAAACCACAACATACTTCGCACATGCATGAATGATTTGGGATGATTCTGAAGAAAACAATTTAACTTTTCTCAAATTCACGTTGGCAACTTGCATCAATTCCACATGAATGGAGAAGAAGTCACTTCTTACACCTTACATATGCTTCAGGAATATACATGAAAACAATGTCTACAAAGTTTCCAACACCACCTTAATGTCCAACATCAATCATGGAGCAAATGAAAATGTTGCCAATGGACTCAACAACAGTTCATCGAGCTATCCATATAAATGTATTTCCACAACTATGTGAGCAAGATAATAGCATTGGTCAGATCAAAGAATATAATGGTGTATGCTCAAGTAAATCCATGAGTAAGACACCGTTACGAAAATCTTTGGTTCTGAGTTTGATTTGACAATAGCCCATACTCAAATAAAAATTGGACAAGATAATATATGTAACAATTAATCACATGAATAAACCAATGACAATATCATCTTTCTTCAAGACTCACACAACAGGAAAAATATCCCTTTCAAATGAACTAAGTTTAGGCGAAGATTTTATCTTCCAACTCTCCAAGTTGTTGTTTAGCTTAACCAACTAGCTCGGGGTATCCAACACGTATTCTTGGAGAAGGGTGGCTTATAGGGAAACCAACTTGATCACCAGCTCTATCATAACAGTCAAGAAGCAACATGGTAATACTTCCGAGAACATATTCGGAAAATCACGAACCACGGATGTGTTATTAAGCTCGGGAACAATCTCACTTTTCAGGGCAAGATGATATGATCAAAGAGCGAAGTATTGACACAATCCTAACCCATTGATCGAAAAGTGCACCATGAAACATGGACTAGGTAGCACGGTCAATCTTAGGATGACGATTCAATCACCATCACCATAAGAGTGAAATTATTGTCCATTACCTACCAAGCAATAACATTGCTAGGAGTATTGATTTCACACATCTTGGTTCACTTGTCGATATTCCGGTTACAACCAACACGGAAACCGAGGGATGAATAATGATGTCGAGAAGTATCACTACATCAAGAGCTCATAAGAGATCGTGCAATTCTCATGACACTCTTGAAAAAAAGAGGGTAATACTCCAAGATAGAACAGAACAAAAGCCAGATTGGCATTTTGATCTGCGGAATACAACTACTTTGACCCAATCCAAGAAATGGATGAGGTACTGGAGTTTGCTTCTCCCAGTCATTCATAAATAGAACAACTTGACGGACCATAGGAATAAAAGACATGGATGACACGAATGCACAACTACTCTTGACTATCCTCTCATAAATGAAGGTCAGAAACAATTGAAGAGGGCCAACTCAAGAGCACATGATTTTTTGTAAGTTGGATGCATAGATTAGCATGTCGAACGAGTTCAACATAATTCTTCCAGATAACCCATGCAGAAGGGCGGAGTTGGCAGAATCACAATATGGAGTAGAGGACTCATCACGAGCACTCTTGTTATGATCTTTTAGTTCATGAAGAATTTCTGCCAGAGATGGTCCATGGTATTGGAAGAATGATCTATCATGAACCTTGGGAACTACAACAAGGTTACTAATCATTCTAAAGAAACTAGCAACACTATCAACAGAAGTGAGCAGAATGATCCTTGGGTTCAAGAACCCAGAAATAGAATACCTACCAACTAAATAACATCACATGATGTTTTCAAAATGATGGCCAAAATTATCACACGGGGAACCAAAAGATATCTAGACTATTGGGTGGTTTTCAGAGGTAAGATGGTTTCCTAATACTTCAACAAAACTTCAAGGTAATAGAGTACCTCAACACAATGATTAGCGTGCTTTGTCTAGCCAAAAATACATTAACTTGGGATGAGGGGATTTGCAATTGGATCAGATTAATTAGAAACCTTGGAAAACTCGAAAAACATAACGTCTGTACGAGGCATGAAATATGAGGCAACCTGCAAGAAAACTGACAACATAATAATTTGAATTCTTATGGAGACACTGATCCTTGAAGAGAACAACTTTCCTCTAGGTCTCCACCATTGTAACTCATCATCCTAATGAATATATGAGAAAGCCAAATTCTTAAACCCCGTAGAATAAGGAAGAGGATGACTCAGAATAAGAATGACACAAGGAAAGGAGTAAAAAGAGCCTTACGTTCCCTTCCACAAACAATTCCCTTGTATAACTAAAAAGTTGCTAGACTCAACATCGACCAGTTTGGCTTGGTTATCCTACAGGCAGTCAAGCTCTGATACCAAAGCTGTTGGGACCCCGATCCTAAATCATAAGAACCCAGCCTGTAACACATCACATCACTTTGCGGCCTCACGTACGGTAAACTCCACGGCTGCCACCTTACCTTGGCCGGGACCGTTTGCGTATTTTGGCTCACGTATATGAATGTGTTGCTAGCATTCAAACGAAAAAGAACCCGGGTCGACATGACTAGTTATAAATCCAAGTGGTACATCCGTACAGGGACAGGCATACATAACCCAACAAAGCAGGTGTCAGTCATCAGCGTGTGTAGACGAGTCGTAGCAAGCTACAAGGACTCCATTACACCGCCCGGCATTTCCGTGAAGGGACAAACACAGCAGCAAAGAAGGATACATGCCGGTCAATCAATGTGTCCGGAGCAATAGCAAGCTACCAAAGCTCGGTGGAAGAACGAAGAGGCATTTCCCTGTAAAGAGTACTACTAAAGGCACACAACTAGGTGTCGAATCCCACACATATAGTGCATTTCATAACATACACACAATATGTGTAGATACAACATGGCATCACAACATAACTCTATGACTCAAGCTTTTATTAAAGACTCATAAGAGTCAACATAGTATGATATTACAAATAGGGGTCTCGTGACCCGACACTCAAGTCACACAAACATCAAGAGGAAGCAAAACATGTCTGGGTATAGACATCTATTAAAAAATGGTTGGAGGAGCTTGTAAAGCTACAAAGACCCTCCCAAAGGAACCAGACCTCTGTCTGGGATTCCCCAGGTATTTCGATCAACATCGAACACATCGCGTAGAAACCTTTAATGAATCTAAATCTTCTCTACAAAAACATAAATAAAGCAACCATGAGTACAAAGGTACGCTACAAGACTTACATCAGAACTATCTACATATGCATCAATATCAATGAAAGGATTGTGGGGTTCGATCGCAGCAAGCCAGCTTTGATTTTTGGCTAACCTGTACTACGACTACAAGTTCTTTCTTTGAGGTGGGATAGCGTACACGAGTCCACATATTCACCAATCAATACACCACCATGGATCCACTCTCATCTCCCTACGAGAAGGCCATCCATAGCACTCACACTTATCTTGCATGTTTTAGAGTATCCATTTAAACTGTCTATGTACCACGTAATGTTTCCAATTAGTCCATATCTGAGGACGCGGCTATTCGAACAGATTGATTCACCATGCGGGGGTATACTTCTTCACACATGCTCTCACCACTTAGCACCATATTCACGTCATGCATCTCGGCAACCTTCAAGCGGAAGCACTGGCGTGGGTGTCGGCCACAACCGTTAACCACACATGACCCTAGTCATGGTTTATCGCCTATTTGAGACTGAACCCGCAAGGAAGTCCGGCCGGAGTTTCCTTAACGTCCCCAAACAATTTGCGCAGGGTTCCCAAGCCCACCATTCGGGTACCACTTGGTACACCGTGCCACTGTGTATCTACCGCACTGAAGCCTACCCCGTTGGGCAGAGCTAAACGCGGCCGCCAACACTTTTCCTACAAGCACCAGAAATTAGATGCAACTCCTGGACAGAGATCTAGGCGATTAATAAGCCGAGAGAGGTCGAGTTACCGGAGCCCAATGTGTGGTAGTATCTTATCTTGGATAACATACACAGAACTCAGTTCTTAATGATGGTTCCAATGAGACAACCCACCATGTACTCCTACATGAGTTCACATCGCTACCTTTACCAAATCGGATTCACACGTTTACTCTCACACTGTAGAACATGAACACAACCATTCCGATTCATCGTCCAGATGGATCAGACCCGATACGACTCTAAGCATAGCAGGCACAGTAAGCAAGCATGGATGAGTAAGCACAACAAGGCTCAAGAAGTTGCTACTCATGCTAAGTGGTTTCAACTATTTACTGTGGCAAAATGAGGTCATGCAGAGGAATGGGTTCAACTACCGAGAACATGTAACAGTTGAATCGTGTTTGTCATAATGCAATAAAAGAGAGCAGGAGCAAGAGAGTGGGTTTATATCAGTATGCTCAAGGGGGTTTGCTTGCGTGACACGTCTGAAGATAGCAATGAGTCTTCATCTATGTCAATGATCACATTGTCGGAACCATCGTCTACCGATAGGGAACAACACCGGCAAACAAGAAAGAACAATAAATACTTCACGGAAATGCAACACTATGATGCATGATCATGATATGAAAATGAGAAGTGGCAGGGCTAATATAGCTACCATTTCTTAAGTTGAAGTTGGTTTGAATTAGAATTTAAATATCACTACAAGCAAGGTATTTTTCAGATACCCTTTTAATTGAGTCGACCTGATGCTTAGGCATAACTTGTTTTATCATGCATGAAGATGGCATATTGAGGTACTAAGTTTCCTAGCTCAATATTTGGTCTTATTAATTGAAGTGGAATTCAAATGTATACCAAATTCCATCTCCAAACTATTTATTTAATTTACCATAATCATCATTTTTCCTACTTGATGATGTTACCTATCTCAAACATGCATTAAAATGCCATAATGAGATTCCTTGAATGTTTCTGATCATTTTTGATATATAAATTATTTTCATTGGAGTTACAGATTATTTTCTATGATTTCTAGAAGTTTTCAGCATTTTTTGGAATTATTTCATAACAGAAAATTACTTATTGAGTTAGCAGGTCAACTGGCCTGGTCAAAGTCAAACCTTACGTGTGGGGTCCACACGTCAGTGTCAGAGCTAGTTAACAGGGTTTATTTAACCCACTAATTAGATTAGTTAGTTGCAGGTCCCATGTGTCAGTGGCTATGGGGCTTAGTTAGTTGGTGTCATTAGTACTAATCTAACCCATGACCGGCCGGGCCCACATGAGAGTGGCACAGGTCGGCGAAGCTCGTCGCCGGTGGCCACAAAGCACGGCGGCGGCGGCGGATTTCCTCCTCCGGTGACCAAATGGCCGACAGAGGGCATCTAAGCGATCCTGGGGCTTAACCGAATCCATTTGGGGTGGTGGCTGGAGCAAGGGGGTACTGGAACGACGCCGACGACAAGATAAGCGGTGGACGAAGTTCGAGATCTCGACCAGCTAGCTATCGTGCGCGAGGAGCTCGAGAGAAGGGGGAAACGACGCGGTGGCTCACAACGATTCGGACGGAACAGACGACGAGCTCTAGGACGGCCTAAATCGGGCGAATCGAGAGGAGGGGACCGGCGCCCAGAGGTGAAGAAGATGGCGGCGATGGCGATGATAGGGGGCCTCCGGGCTTGATTCTTCCATCTAGAAGATGGGGAGGATCTCGACGGAGCTAGGGAACACGGCAGGGGGGCTCGTGAAGCTAGTGGCCGTGGTGGCGAACGACAACGATGGCGACAACGCTCGGGCATGCTCGAAATCGAGCTGAGGAGGGGGGTGAGAGGGCCAGAGAAGGGGGAAAATGGAAGGGGGGATCTCCAGGGTGTCTCCTGAAGAGGAGATAGGGTCGGGGGCGCGGCAGAAGGTGGCCGTCGGCTGCACACATGATTGACAACGAGCTGCCTGCCTGTTCTCACGAGAGGAGGAAGACGGCTCTGCCCGTGGTGGGCTCGGCCGAAGGTAAGCGCTAGGGAAGCCTCTTCTTCTTCTTTTTTCTGCTTTTATTTGTTTTCTGACATTTGTGTTTGAATTTAATAAAATATCAAACCATTTTGTAAAACCCTAAAATACTACTATGTGACATAAAATAAGTATCGAATGCCACACAATTATTTTCAGAATTTATGAAACTAAATTCTATCTATAGAAAATTATATAATTCCACTCAAAATAATTGTTTGATTGAAAAAAAGTCCAAAATAAAATGTTTCTATGATCAAAGATTTTGATTAACATTTCTATAACGTGCCAATGTTTTCACACAGAATTTGGAACATTATCTTGGACCATTTTAAGGCAGTTTTTATATTGCCTTTTTGTCAAAAATTAGTTTCTGAAGCTTGATCACTTCCCCTTTTCAAATTCAATGCAATTTGAATGCATGAAGGAATATGCAATGGCAAGCAAGGTAAACTTGGGTTGTGACAGTGGTCCTATCGGCTCGAGGTGATTCGTTGCTCAAACAAACGGGGATACTCAGGAATCGCTGGCTCGACCATGTTGATAGCTCTCCTTTTGACCTTTTTGTCTCATTTGCAAGCATTGGTGGTCAAGACATGGTACTGACCACTACTTGGTTGTTTGAGGTCCCCGGATGACCCGCCAGGAGTATCCTTACCCGGACATGCCTTTATGTGCTTATCGAGAATCGGGTTCTGGAATTCTCGCATGATATAGCGTCCTCCCATGAATGAATGGTAGGCTTCTCCTGAGTACCATGTTTGGGGCAAGGCGCCTTGAGTGCAGCCTCATAGTTTGGCGCCTTGCTTGTCTGATGATCCTTGGAAACACTCTGGTTTTTGAAAAGAGCATTAGTATTGCCCGCACACTCTGACGCACCTTCGAGTCTCTTGTGCTTGTTATTACCTCGGCCTTCAACGCCCCCATCTCTGAGATGATGGGCTAACCCGGTGTTCTTCGCCATGGTGAGGGTTCGGCCAGCCCTATGCCAACTAGGCTAAGCATGAGGAGACGGCTCGACAATGTTTGTGCAGATGTCCAGCTTGGGTGCTTTTGGTTGACCTTACCGATGAAGATGTGGATCTTGCCGAAGGGGATTCGTACCCGTACTCAGTTGAGTCGGCATCGAGACCCGAGCTTGAATTGTCGATGTAGATCTAGCCACGATGACTATTGTTCATCTGATCCACCACGTAGCTCTCGAACACTCAAAGTTCTCCCTCTGAGTAATCAACTCCACTGCCTCGACAAGTCCCCTTTACTCCCATATGCAACAACCCTCTAACTCGGGTTTGTGTTTCACTCACTCACCAACCCACTATAAGCGAATCATGAACATATTGCAACACCCCAAAACGGGAATCCGTCACGTGTGCGCGGCACAGAGGGCACCATAGGACAACACCAAAATAAAATGTACAACTCAAACCAATCAAGATCATCAATCGATCGAAAGAACAAAATATATCTACTCAAACATCATAGGATGGAAACTTATAATTTAATAATATGTGGCATAAAGAACCATGTTCAAGTAGGGATTACAGCTGGGTGCGGGAGGGTGGATCACTAAAAGAGTTGAGGAAGGTCATGAAGACGGTGATGTTGATGGAAACGATCACCGCGACGATGGTTCCCCAGCGGCACCCCAGCGTCACCGGGAGAGAGAGCAGGAGAATCTCCCCCTTATGCTTCCTCCTCCATGGCCTCTTCCTATATTAGGAGTGGTTCTCCCCTCTGGTCCTTGGCCTCCATGGATCCTGGAGGGGCGAGAGCCCCTTCGAATCTCTTTCTCTATTTCTCTCTTGTTTTCGCTGCTGTTTTCTCGCCTTTCACCGTTTCTTAAATATCCAAAGATCCATTACTACGATTTAACTAAAATTTGGAAAGGATTTTTATTAGAAAATTATCTTTCTTGTGGCGAAAGAAGGTCTACACCCTACCTAAGGGGTGGCCACAAGATTTGAGGGCGCGACCACCCCCTGGTCGTGCCCAGTTGGCTTGTGGGTCCCTCGGGCATCGTGCTCGTTGATTCTTCTTCCCAAAATTCACATATATTGAAAGAAATCGCCATAAATTTTTATGACATTTGCAATTCGTTTGATATGGACTTTTCTGTGGAAAACACGCACAAAAAATAGGAACCGAAACAGGACACTCGATAAGTAAGTCAGTCCCAAAAATAATATAAAATGTTGCCAAAAGTATATGAAAGTTGGAGAATATTTGCATGATTACTTGATAAATTAGCAATATGTTGGAGACGTATCAAAACAAGTCTGGGCACTACATTGGAATTTTATATAAAGTTCTTCCCAATGGGAATTTTTTGCAAGGGTGTCGATGAGGGAAAAAAGATCGTGTCCCTCTTGAATTGCAACATGTAAGATATCACGCATGCGTAAATGATTGCATATTATATCGTAATGAGCATGTAGCAACCCGACTCAAAACGAGTCAAGCCTATGTGTATCTGTGCCATCTCTGGATCAGTATGCTGGCACACACAGTACATCAATGTATATATCAAAGTGTAATCACATGTAAATAACGTAAAACTGATATATACCTCAAAATCTCAGCGGAAACAGTCAAAGGGAGTGGAGTCCTAATAATCACCAATGGCAGGTTGAGTGCGGACCGTAACCCTGAATCGTACTCTTACTCGTCGAAGAAAGTGTCTGCAACATAATACGTTGCAGCCATGTAGGTCAGCATATTGAATATGCCGACAAGTCACAAAAGAGAAGGTGAAAATATCATCTATTATATATGCATATATGGCAGGTGGGGCTGTAGTTTAAGTTTGGCGTAAAGCAAATTTTTCCTACAATAAGAGAGAGTAAAATAAAAATTTACTACATTGTTGGTTGTTAATGAGATGGTTCCACCAACCATTTCTCATACCCAAGTTATCGATATTACCTACATCAATAAGTTAATGGTGTTGAGAATTCCTGATAGTTTTAGTTCCTTTGGCTCAAGTTGTCCATGACCGTGGACACGGCTAATCGATTAGGTTTGAGTACTCTGCAGAGTTTTGCACACGTTCCCCACAAGATTTGATCGCCTCCGTTGAAGTGCTCGCACTTCAGGGTGTTTGAGAACCGGATGATCAAAACATGGTCTTTCAACGGGTTCCTCTGAGACTCTGATGGTGCGCATCCAATCCTACCGTTCTTCTACATCTCGTAGCACCGCCTGTCCAGAGTCACCACGTTGTCCAACCAAGCCAGAGCCCATAATGACTTGTGGCTGTGCAGGTAAGCCTTGGGTCTTGAAGAATCCATCCATCTCTTTGTGTGTGGGTGAAGCTTTCCGCTAGATGTCATGGCGCTCCTCCATGCATCTCGGGTTATCCACTGGTTTCCCTAGGGAGCGCATCTAAACCATCCTTCATCCAGAGGTATATTTCGTTCTGAGGTCTTTCAAGTCTTTGAGTCTTTAGGTCTTGATTATTAAGTTCTCGCAACTCTCATGATAAACACTCAACCAAACCCCATCTACTAGGAGCATAGCACAATAATGTCCCGACCAAAGTAACAAGGGTGATGGGTGCCTACCACATGATACTACATCAAGATCCAAATTTCGAAGTACCTACTTTGCATGAAATTGGGTGAAGAAGGTAAAACTACTATGGATATAAAACATAGGTAGAATATGATCAACGTGACTTGCCTTGCTGACGATTGTCGAACTCGAGCGCGTCTAGATAACAAGCTTCGCACTCCGGATAATCTATAGACACAAACAAATTTCACACAATAAGCACCACAATGACAAGAAATCAAAATAAAGCATGTAATAAGAAAATAGCTATAGCACACGGTGAAAATTGACTTCCACAACCAAATCAGAATCTGTTTTGGTGAAAACCCCAAGATAAAATATCTCAAAAATTCTGAAACTGAACCTACTGATAAATAAGATCACTAGTGATCAGGACCAAAAAGAATTAATTAAAAAGCTATTTTTAAAATCCCGGTATAAACAAAACAAGATTTAAGCCAAATCTGTTCTAACTCACATTTTATAAATTTAAATATAGTCAAATTATATATTTTCGGAAACTACAAGCAATTTTTAATCTAATGCAAAAAATAATAACTTTAATTGGATTTGTAGAATAAAAGTTATTAAGAAAACAAAATCAGAATTGTTTCTGTTTTGAAAACACAAAACTAAAAAAAAGATTACCTGCATGCTATAGGGAAGATAACGCTGGCAGGGGTGAACGGCGGCGAGGAGAGGGTGCTCCGGCGAGGGGGGGGGGTCGCCGACGGGGAGGGGGAACGGCGGATGAGGTACTGGCGCTATGGAGAGGAGCGTCAGGGGCGTCCTCGAGGTGAGGGGGGTGGCGTCCTTCTAGCGAGCTCCTGCGTGGCAAGGAGGCGGCGAGGTGGTGCTGGCCTGCAGGGGGCGACGAGGTGGGGGAGGTGGCGTGTGGGGGGGGGAAGGGGTAGGGGAGTGGGGAGGTGGCGCGAAGGGGTAGGGTGAGGCGCCAGGGGGTCCTGGTGCCTCGTTCTTAGCAGGAAGAGAGATGGTGGGGGGCTATCTACAGGCAGGGAGAGGATCAGCTGATGGGGAAAAAGGAACGAGGAGGGAAGGGGCATTCTTATAGTAGTGATGGGAGTCGAGGGAAGGAAGTAGAGCCTGCAAATAGGGGGAGGGAAGCTTCCTGGGAAGCTTCTGCCATGGCTAGAGAAGGAAGTTCGTGAAGAGGAAGAAGGAGGTGGGATTGGGCCAGATTCGTTTCCTAACGTGGCCCAAGTACATTCCTAAAATAAGAGATCTCTTTCCGTTTTTATTAAAACAAGAATTAATACAATTAAAAGGAAATAGAATATCCTCGGAATATAGGGGTATAATAAATAGAAAAATTCAGAAAAATAAATCCAAAAAGATGGACATTTTTCCACGGCCAAAATAAATACTTAAAAAAAGGTTTTTCACAAAATCCCTAAATTGGTTTATTTCCTTTTTGCAAATATTTTACTAATAACCCTTGGGTTTTATGGTTCAAATATTTCAAAGAAAAATACCTGGTTTGGAGGGTCATGTTCCTCCTCTCTTTTTCTTGCTTGGCAAGATAATGTTCCTGGTACTCCATGAATGAATAAAATGCAAAGCAAAAAATCGAAAGGTATTCAAATGCCACCTGGAGTCAAATTCTATATAGTTGAAGAAGTCATGCTATCTTCTACCACTGTTTTTAAATGGTTGAATTTGAATTCACAGGAAAAAGGGAAAGTCATTTTATTCCCTCTCATTCAAAAGTTTAATAAAAATTCAAACTTCACTCAAGTTTCAATTACTCAAACAAACAAACAATCAATCTAATAATTATATTAACATCCCAAAATTTGGGACGTTACAAACCTACCACACTTAAAATGAATCTCGTCCTCGAGATTCGAAGAGGCTAGAAAGAAGGGTTAGGGTTTTGGAGGTCTTCAAACAAATCCAATCTCCTGCAAAGTGGGATGCTACCACACTTAAAATAAGAACTACTGGTCCCTCAAATTTTTAGCAATCCTCTGGGGTCTTGGCATCTGACTCATCACATTCTTCATACTAACTCCTTGGGTGATGCATCTTCCATTACATTCATAACGTTTCCATCAAAATCGATGGTTCTTCTGTTGATATAAGCTTCTTCCGTCACTGAGTCTTCTTAACTGACAGTCTCGTGATCATTCTAAATAACCTATCGATGATTCTCCTGGTGGTCTACCATTTTTGGTTATCGTGTACAGAGAGGGGTCTTGGTTTCATCCTCACCGTAAAGTTTCCTACGCGTGACAACAAGTGCCATGTACATGGGTCTTTATCATACCATTCTAAGGCTTAAACAAAAGCTTCAAAGAACATCGTCTCTCTCTATGGGTAAGTCTCTCAGATTTACCATTCCGAATAGCAAGATAAATGATAAGGGTAAGTCATCATGGTGATCAATCCATTACACACCCAAATCATTTCTCTGTATAAGGTTTAGCGAATCTCGCATTTTAACACTTGGGCATCCTCACAAGTGTTGCTGAATTTCTCTTGTCCACGAACGAAGTTCGAATAATCCATTGGTTCTGCAAGCTGAACCAAACATCTATAGTATCTTCACAACTCTCGGTGTTACGCATGCTCCTAAGAAAACGTTTGCTGATCCATCATAGCTTCTTCCAAGATTCTTTCTTTATAAAGGTACTGATTGATCCTTATTAGTCCCGGGGTCTCTGTGTTCCAGGCCCACTTTAACTCATACTTGGAATTACTCTGCCTTTAAATCCTATGGTGTTCCATTCCATCATACTCTTGGGGTAACCATCATATAATAATAATCCCCAGACTTATTTTTAGTACACATTCCACTCTGTGGGATACTTCTTTTTTCCATGGGTGTGTTTACCATTAAAAGGTATTGGTTCATCCATAAATCATATTTATTTCATACTGAATCCTTTATTACATACTTAATTTCTTCTCAAAAACTCCAATTCAAAAGTACTTTATTACAAATGCTCCCATCCACATTGTTTGGTATGGTCAAGCATTTCTATCAACTTTATTCATTCGTCTCCCTTGGAGATACTTTTAGTCCCACTAGAACCTTCCGAGGTGCTCCTTGAAATCATCCATCTTTTGCTTTATCATGATGGCCATGAGCTTCATCTCCATCATCTCCGCATGCACTTCACTCAGGTATTCCTAGGTATGACGGAGTCTTGCTTCAAGTATTTCTCCAATCTGACATATGGCTTCCATAGCAGCTTCACGAACAACATCAAAGAAGGTTGCTCGTGAAATGAAAAAGTATTGCCCCATAGTCTTTGCACAAACTCCTTTCACATGGTGGAGGTGTACTTCCACATACCAAAGTTCCACTCCACTTTCCATGAATGTGTAGCCTTTATAGACTGCATCTCCTTCAACACGAATGTGCTTCATCATGTCCTTCAGGATTTTTGGGTAATCATGATCACTAGTCAGGGTCATGATCGTTTCTGGGCCCTTAAGGAAAGACTCGTAGCGGGTTGTCATCTGTAGTGTCAGAAAATGGGTACTCAGAGGAATGTATGTGTCTCCTTGGCATGCATGGTACATTCCTACTCATTGGATCCTGTGGTATTACCGATACTACCACACTTAAAATGAAATATACTCATGCCTGCATAGACCATATTTTCTCATATCCTCATAAATGTTCAGAGATCTTTGCTCGAAGAGAAACAACGCATACAGTTTTCAACATAGGCAATAGTGACACACAACAATTTATTGACTCATGAAGTTATTACAATCTCAGAGACTTCTGTTACAAACTTTAACTCCATAAGCTCCTGATAACAAGAGGAATTGATGTTACACTTAACTACTCCATCTTTAGCTTTCTTCCACTGTGGACAATTTGTAGCATAATGTCCTGCTTCCTTGCAACGAAGAGAAATGACTTTCGACCTATCTCGAGGCTTCTTGGTGTTTGTTCTTTGCTCCTCGGGTTTCCCGCTTCCTTGTTAGGCACATATTGGCATAGTGACCTAACGTCTTGCATTTAAAACATGAGATCTAACTCAGATCCTTATCTGCACAGATTTGCCCTTTCCGAGTGTACTTTCTCTTCTTTCCGGAATTCTTTGTTCTGGTCAGTTCTTCCATTTCGTGAGGATCAAAGTCTACTTTTTCTGTCGGGAAGTTTCCCAGATATTTATGGCTTTCCTTCGTGCAATCCTGTGAATAATGTCCTTCTTTTCCACATGAGTAGCATGCATTGGAGAAAAATCTGGTTAGACCTTGTCCATCACGGTCTTCTATATTTTCTTTCATCACAGGTTCTTCTAGAATCTTATTCTTGAGCGTTTCCTTGATTATTGCTTTCTTCAGCTTGACAACTTGTTGCACCTTGGGGTAAATGTGACACTGGGCTGGGTAGTGGGTGGTTCCTTCACACAAGAAACAAGTCACCTGACTGGTTGGGCATTCCTCTGATGAGTGATTTCTTCACAATGAGGGCATCCATCATTGTGTTCTTCCTGGGTCTGTCCTATTTCTCCATAGATCTTGCATGCACAAGGCTTCTTCATCGGATTATCATAGCTCTTCTAAATGAGACGGGATCTTAAAAGAGTTTTTTTGAATTTGTCCCAAGTTTCTGCTCCACTAAATCCTTGTATGGCATGATGCATTTTCCACCAAATATAAGCACCTTGGGTAAAGTACTGAAGAGCGTGTGCCACTTCATATTTCCTTGAAATCAAATTGCTCCCAAAGTGGTTCTGCATGTTCTGAATCCATATATCAGCCTCCAGCATGATCATTGGTGTAGAGATTACAAGTCCAGCTTCGTACTCCATGTGGTAGGGTTGAGGTTCCGGGGATGAGATGGGTAAGAGAGAGAGGGAGATACACACACTACAAACAATATTTTTGAGAATAGGTTTTATTTGTGGCTGTCGGTAAACACACACCAATGACGGCTCACAAATCATTGTATCTAACGTGGGTATATAATAGGGGTTTGGACTTCTAATGGTCATATAAATATTCGAACTCTTTAGGGTCTTCGAACTCTTCGAGTCTTGATAGTCTTCAATTGGTGCAGCTTCAATTCTTCAAATGCATGTTGAAATCCTCTTTACTTTGAAGTAGAACTCAGTTGATCCTTCATGTGGTCGAATGGGAAAGGGTATTGTCTAAGTATCTTAGGTGAGAGAGAACATTTGATGAAATCAGAAGAGATAAGTAAAGGATTTTCTTGGAAATAAAATTTTAGAGAGATCCTTTCCTAAGAAATTTCCAGTTTCTAGGGTCACGTCCTACAGTCAACATGTGCTCTGATACCATATCTGTAGCGACCCGACTCAAAACGAGTCAAGCCTCTGTGTATCTGTGCCATCTCTGGATTAGTATGCTGGCACACACAGTACATCAATGTATATATCAAAGTGCAATCATATGTAAATAACGTAAAACTGATATATACCTCAAAATCTCAGCGGAAATAGTCAAAGGGAGTGGAGTCCCAATAATCACCAACGGCAGGTTGAGTGCGGACCGTAACCCTGTATCATACTCTTACTCGTCGAAGAAAGTATCTGCAACATAAGACGTTGCAGCCGTGTAGGTCAGCATATTGAATATGCCGGCAAGTCACAAAAGAGAAGGGTGAAAATATCATCTATTCTATATGCATATATGGCAGGTGGGGCTGTAGTTTAAGTTTTGCATAAAGAATTTTTTTCCTATAACAAGAGAGGGTAAAAGCAAAATTTACTACATTGTTGGTTGTTAATGAGATGGTTCCACCAACCATTTCTCATACCCAAGTTATCAATATTACCCACATCAATAAGTTAACGGTGTTGAGAATTCCTGATAGTTTCAGTTCCTTTGGCTCAAATTGTCCATGATCATGGACACGGCTAATCGATTAGGTTTGAGTACTCTGCAGAGTTCTGCACACGTTTCCCACAAGATTTGATCGCCTCCGTTGAAGTCCTCGCACTTCAGGGTGTTTGAGAACCGGATGATCAAAACATGGTCTTTCAACGGGTTCCTCTAAGACTCTGACGGTGCCCATTCAATCCTACCGTTCTTCTACATCTCGTAGCACCGCTTGTCCAGAGTCACCACGTTGTCCAACCAAGCCAAAGCCCATAATGACTTGTGGCTGTGGAGGTAAGCCTTGGGTCTTGAAGTATCCATCCATCTCTTTGTGCTTGGGTGAAGTTTTCGGCAAGATGTCATGGCGCTTGTCCATGCACCTCGGGTTGTCCACTGGTTTCCCCAGGGAGCCCATCTAAACCATCCTTCACCCAGAGGTATATTTCGTTCTGAGGTCTTGCAAGTCTCTGAGACTTCAGGTCTTGATTATTAAGTTCTCGCAACTCTCATGATAAACACTCAACCAAACCCCGTCTACTAGGAGCATAGCACAATAACATACCGGCCAAAGTAACAAGGGTGATGGGTGTCTACAACATGATACTACATCAAGATCCAAATTTCCAAGTACCTACTTTGCATGCAATTGGGCGAAGAAGGTAAAACTACTATGCATATAAAGCATAGGTAGAATATGATCAACGTGACTTGCCTTGCTGAAGATTGTCGAACTCGAGCGCGTCTAGATAACAAGCTTTGCACTTCGGATAATCTATCGACACAAACAAATTTCACACAATAAGCACCACATTCACAAGAAATCAAAATAAATCATCTAATAAGAAAATAGCTATAGCACACGGTGAAATATTGTCTTCCATAACCAAATGAGAATCTGTTTTGGTGGAAACCCCAAGATAAAATATCTCAAAAATTCTTAAACTAAACCTACTGATAAATAATATCACTAGTGATCAGTACCAAAAAGAATTAATTAAAAAGCTATTTTTAAACTCCTGGTATAAGCAAAACAAGATTTAAACCAAATCTGTTCTAACTCAAATTTTATAATTCAAACATAGTCACATTATATATTTTTGGACACTACAAGGAATTTTTGATCTAATGCAAAAAGAATCACTTTAATTGGATTTGTAGAATAAAAGGTATTAAGAAAACAAAATCAGAACTGTTTCTGTTTTGAAAACAGGAAACTGAAAAAAGATTACGTGCGTGCTACCGGGATGATAACGCTGGCAGGGGTGAACGATGGTGAGGAGAGGCTGCTCCAGCGAGGGGGGGTCGCCGGCGGGGAGGGGGAACCGCGGAGGAGGTACTGGCACTTTGGAGAGGAGCGTTAGGGGCGTCCTGGAGGTGAGGGGGGTGGCGTCCTGGGCTCCTGGCGTCCTTCGGGCGAGCTCCTACGTTCCTGGCAAGGAGGCGGCAAGGTGGTGCTAGCCTGCAGGGGGGCGACGAGGTGGGGGAGGTGGCATGGGGGGGAGTGGCAGGGGTAGGGGAGTGGGGAGGTGGCGCGATAGGGGTAGGCTGAGGCACCAGGGGCTCCTGCTGCCTCGTTCTTGGCAGGAAGAACTATGGTGGGGGCGTCTATAGGCAGGGAGAGGGTGAGCTGATGGGGAAAATGGAACGAGGAGGGAATGGGCGTTCTTATAGTGGTGATGGGAGTCGAGGGAAGGAAGTAGAGCCCGCGAATCGGGGGAGGGAAGCTTCCTGGGAAGCTTCTGCCATGGCGAGAGAAGGAAGGTTGCGAGGAGGAAGAAGGAGGTGGGATTGGGCCAGATTCGTTTCCTAACGTGGCCCAAGTACATTCCTAAAATAAGAGATCTCTTTCCCTTTTTATTAAAACAGGAATTCATACGATTAAAAGGAAAAAGAATATCCTTGGAATATAGGGGTATAATATATTGAAATTTTCAGAAAAATAAATCCAAAAGATTGACATTAAAAGGAAAAAAGAATATCCTTGGAATATAGGGGTATAATATATTGGTTTATTTCCTTTTTGCAAATATTTTACAAATACCCCTTGGGTTTTATGGTTCAAATATTTGAAAGAAATATCCGTGGTTTGGAGGGTCATGTTCCTCCTCTCTTTTTCTTGCTTGGCAAGATAATGTTCCCGTACTCTGTGAATGAATAAAATGCAAAGCAAAAATCGAAAGATATTCAAATGCCACCTGGAGTCAAATTCTTTATAGTTGAAGAAGTCATGCTATCTTCTCTCACTGTTTTTAAAGGGATGAATTTGAATTCACAGGAAAAATGGAAAGTCATTTTATTCCCTCTCATTCAAAAATTTAAAAAATTCAAACTTCACTCAAGTTTCAATCACTCAAAGAAACAAACAATCAATCTAATAATTGTATTAACATCCCAAAATTTGCGATGTTACAGAGCATGAGCACAAAATAGAGTGTCCAACTTGCAAGGAACCCCGATACAAGCCTGGAAAGAAGGAACCTCGAAAGTTTGTAAGGTACCTGTCGGCGATGCGAGGTCGACACCTATGGGAATCAACGTGAATCCCTTGTGATCGTAGGGCGGGGAGAGGTGACATGAAGAGCAGATCTAACAATCAGCACCCGGCAAGCCTTTTTACCCAGGTTCAGGCCGCTTACGTGTAAACCCTACGTCCTGCTTGTCTGGTTGTATTAAGCCTTTTGTTGTTGATTGTTACAGTCACCGTTGATAACCGTCTTATGGGTCGATGTCCAAAGAGTCTAACCTATTCAAAATGAGCTAAGGGCCTCCTTTTATAGGCAAAGGGGTCACCTACAGTGCTCGGTGGTAGGTTCACGAGGAGTTACAATGAACCTAGGGCGATGCTTATCCATCTACCACTGTCACGTGCATTTAATGCACGTCTTGTCCTTGTCAGTGATGTGCTGGTGAAGACACGTATCCAGGTGTTTCGACACTTGGACGCTGCGCTGGCGCATGCGGAATGCGCTGGCACTTGGGGGGCGGTGGCACTGTGGCAAGGGCGGTTGCCCACCAGTGGCCAGGCCCGTCACCCCGTCAAGGAACTTGTCGGATCCTTGAGTCTCCGTTCCGACAAGGGAGCTTGCCGGGGGCTTCAGTCGTCATCCAGGAAATGGAGCTTGCTGGGGTCTTGTACTTGATGAGTTCATCACGCCCATCGAATGCGCTCGGCCTTGGTCATCTTCTCGGCAAGGCAGGCTTGCCGAGGCCTCGGTCATCTTCCCGGTAAGGCAGGCTTGCCGAGGCCTTAATAATCTTGGGGGTTGCATCTTGAGTGGGTCCTGTCATGCCCTGCCGGCAGGGGATCTTCACGCCCGTGCACAAGTCTGGGGCACTAGGGACCCCAGTCTTTAGTGCACCGACAGGAGCCCCCAGGCCTGGGCCACACACGCATGCGAAGTATTGTTGGGCCCGGCCCAAAGAGGTGCACGGGCCTTCGCGCCTTGATCCGGTGGCGGTTGCTTTTCCCCCACGTCGTGCATTAAACGCGCGGAGTGGGGAGTCGTGCGCGAAGTGGCCTAGGTGCCCGCAAGCGTGGGGAACTGTTGGTTCAGTAGGCAAAGGTTCGGCCCGCATCTCCGTAAGAGGGGGAAACACGAGCTCTCCTAGCCCACTGTTCCCGGTCCTTCTCCAATCTCAAACGCCGCCGCCGTCGCCTCCCTTGGTTAGAGCTTCCCCACGCCTCCCCTTCCTCCCAGAGGTTCTGCTTCGGGTGGCAGCGTCCATCCTCCGCCGTTGCCATGCCGCCGAAGGCCTCCACAGGAAAGGTCGCCGCCACGAAAAAGGAGTTGGCGAGGCTGCGGAGAAGCACGCCTACTTCCCCAAGGGTCTGGATATGGCCACTCTGAAGAGCCGCTACCAGATCATGTGGGCTGTCGAGAAGAAGGCGCACCCAGCCACCCACGTGCTCCCCGAGACAGGAAGTGGGGGGCCGGACCAGTTCCCCTTCTTCGCCAATGATACGTCTCCAACGTATCTATAATTTTTTATCGTTCCATGCTATTATATTATCAACTCTGGATGTTTTATATGCATGTATATGCTATTTTATATTATTTTTGGGACTAACCTATTGACCTAGAGCCCAGTGTCAGTTCCTATTTTTTCCTTGTTTTTCACCTTTTTTAGATAGTAATATCAAACGGAGTCCAAACGGAATAAAACTTTCGTCGTGATTTTTTTATGGAAAATACCAAAAATACCAGAAGAAAAAGATACCGGAGAGGAGTCCCGAGGAAGCCACGAGCCAAGGAGGCGCGCCCACCCCCCTGGGCACGCCTGGGGGGCTCGTGACTCCCTCGTGGGGCCCCGTGACTTGTTCTCGATGCCATATGGTCTTATAAATACAGAAACCTCCAGAAATAAACCTACATCGGGAGTTCCGCCATAACAAGCCTCTGTAGCCACCAAAAACCAATCGGTAGCCCGTTCCGGCACCTTGTCAGAGGGGGAATCCATCTCCGGTGGCCATCTTCATCATCCCGGCGATCTCCATGATGAGGAGGGAGTAGTTCTTCCTCGGGGCTGAGGGTATGTACCAGTAGCTATGTGTTTGATCTCTCTCTCTCTCATGTTCTTGAGATGTCATGGTCTTGATGTACCGCGGGCTTTGCTATTATAGTTGGATCCTATGATGTTCTTCCCCCTTTCCCTTCTTGTGATGAATTGAGTTTCCCCTTTAAAGTTATCTTATCGGATTGAGTCTTTAAGAACACTTGATGTATGTCTTGCACGTGTCTATCTGTGTTGACAATGGGATATTCATGTGAGTACTTGATGTATGTTTTGGTGATCAACTTGTGGGTTTTGTGACATCGGGAACCTATGCATACGGGTTGGCACACGTTTTGACTCTCCGGTAGAAACTTTGGGGCACTCTTTGAAGTTCTATGTGTTGGTTGAATAGATGATTCTGAGATTGTGTGATTCATATCGTATAATCATGCCCACGGATACTTGAGGTGACAATGGAGTATCTAGGTGACATTAGGGTCTTGGTTGATGTGTGTATTAAGGTGTTATTCTAGTACGAACTCTTGAATAGATCGACTAGAAAGAATAAATTTGTGGTGGTTTCATACCCGACAATAATCTCTTCGTTTGTTCTCCGCTATTAGTGACTTTGGAGTGACTCTTTGTTGCATGTTGAGGGCTAGTTATATGATCCAATTATGTTATCATTGTTGAGAGAACTTCCACTAGTGAAAGTATGAACCCTAGGCCTTGTTTCCACACATTGCAATACCGTTCGTGCTCACTTTTATTATTAATTACCTTGCTGTTTTTATAATTTCAGATTACAAAAACCTATATCTACTATCCATATTGCACTTGTATCACTATCTCTTCGCCGAACTAGTGCACCCATACAGTTTACCATTGTATTGGGTGTGTTGGGGAGACAAGAGACTCTTTGTTATTTGGTTGGAGGGTTGTTTGAGAGAGACCATCTTCATCCTACGCCTCCCACGGATTGATAAACCTTAGGTCACCCACTTGAGGGAAAATTGCTACTGTCCTACAAACCTCTGCACTTGGAGGCCCAACAACGTCTACAAGGAGAAGGTTGCGTAGTAGACATCAAGCTCTTTTCTGGCGCCGTTGACGGGGAGGTTAGCGCTTGAAGTTATATCTTTATATCTTGCAATTGAATCTTTTAGTTTCATGTTTTATCACTAGTTTAGTTTATTAATAGAAAACCACAAAAAAATGGAATTAAGGTTGCCTCATATGCCTCATCTTTTTAATGTCTTTCGTGAAAATGATGGAAATGAAAGTTGTGCTCAAGTGCTAAAAGAAGAATTACATAGAATACTTGGCATAAAATGTGTGAATGATGAGCATGATTGCAATGTTGTTAGTATGAATTCTTTGAATACCCATGATGCTAATGATATGCAAAGCCACAAGCTTGGGGATGCTATGTTTGATGAAGATGATCTTTTTAGTTCCCCCACTTTGAATGATCAAAATTATTATGATGAAGGCATGCCCCCTATCTATGATGATTATTGTGATGATACTTATGCTATAAATAAGAATTATAATAAAACTTGTCACAATTATGAGTACCCTCTTACTGAACATTACTCTTTTAATGTGGAAACAATCCGTAGTGTTCAAGTCCTTTACGATACTCCCACTACTATTGATGAGAATAAATTTCCTTGTGTCGAGAGTAGTAAAATTTCTATGCTTGTAGATCATGAAAGAATGCTTTAGGTTCTGGTTATATTGTTGAATTCATTCATGATGCTACTGAAAATTATTATGAGAGAGGATCATATGCTTCTACATATTGCAATAATATCAAGCTTCCTCTCCATGTGTTGAAACTTTTGAAGTCATGCTTGTTTTGCCTTCCTATGCTTGTTGATTATTGCTCCAATAAATTGTTTGTTCACAAAATACCTATGCATAGGAAGTGGGTTAGACTAAAATGTGCTAGTCATATGCTTCATGATGCTTCCATTATGTTTCAATCATTATCTTTTATGTGAGCATCATTGAAATCATCATGCCTAGCTTAAAGGCATTAAAGAAAAGCGCTAGTTGGGAGACAACCCAATATGTATCCTAACTGTTTTTGTGTGTTCACATGATTATTCTATGGTATTAATCATGTTTTATATCTTTCATTTCAATAAAGTGCCAAGTAAAGCCTTTATGATTAGTTTGGGTGATAGTTGTTTGATCATGTTGAAAAATACAGAAACTTTGCGCTCACGAAATTATTTTTAATTCCTATCCAGAGAGGGATTTTAGGTTGATTCTTTTTTATGCTGATTGATCTACAAATTTCCTTAATTTTCATAATTATTTCAGAATTGTTGGAGGTGCATAAGTATGGTTATGATTCAAATCATTACAGAATGTTCTGTTCTTGACAGATTCTGTTTTCAATACATAGTTTGCTTGTTCTAGTATTTCCATTGATTATGTTAAGTTATATAAGTTGTGGAAATGATAATATACAATAGGCATTGTGCGAGAATAATTATGAATCTTGTCTTGACAGTACCAAAGTGAAAGATTTGTCTTTATTATACTAACCCATCTCACGAAGTTCCGTTAAGTTTTGTGTTGTGAAGTTTTCAAGTTTTGGGTAAAGTTTGGATGGACAAGGAACAAGGAGTGGAAAGAGCCTAAGCTTGGGGATTTCCAAGGCACCCCAAAGACATATTCAAGGACACCAAAAAGCCTAAGTTTGGGGATGCCCCGGGAAGGCATCCCCTCTTTCGTCTTCAATCCATCGGTAACTTTACTTGGGGCTATATTTTTATTCACCACATGATATGTGTTTTGCTTGGAGCATAGTTTTGTTTTATTAATACTTGATTTCTCTTATTTATATTAATTTTTTTCAACATTTGTTTCAATAAAAATGTCAAGGATAGCCTTTACCATGCTTAATTTGCAAGTATAGGAGTTGGTGTTCCAAAACACAAAGTTTGCTTGTAGTGCAAACATTACCTAGAATTTTTTGTACGTCGGAATAGCTTGAAATTTGGAAAAAGTATGCTCTTACAAATTCTCTACAGAATGTAATTGTTTCAGATTTTTTGGAGTTAACTAAGTATGGATCTTGCTGCATTCTTTACAAACTATTCTGTTTAGGCAGATTGCTGTTTTGTTTGCATAGTTTGCATATGTTTGCTTGTTTAATGATTCCATTTGAGGATGGGAGTTTTAAATATGCAGAGGAATTTAGTATGCAATGTGAAATAATAATTTTAGTGATTTTCTACAGTAGATTATGATATAGTTTTGCATTGATTTATACTAACCTATCTCACGAGTTCTTGTTCAGTTTTGTGTGGGTGAAGTTTTTAAGATTTTGGAAACCACCATATGATAGGAATTAAGGAGACACAAAAGCTCAAGATTGGGGATGCCCATGACCCCCCGAACCATATTTCAAGAAGTCTCAATCATCTAAGCTTGGGGATGACCCCGTTGGCATCCCACCTTTCTTCTTCAACAATTATCGGTATCGGTTGAGCCTAAGTTTTTGCTTCTTCACATGATTCGTGCTATATTTGGAGTGTCATTTTATTTTATTTGAATAAGGTACTTAGGATCTGAAATTCTTAGATGGGAGAGTTTTCACATAGCCAAATAATTATTCAACTACTCATTGATTTTCACTAATATCTTTTGGAGTAGTTTTTCTTTTACTCTCATGCTTCACTTATATCATTTGGAGAGTCTTAAATAGCATGGTAATTTGCTTAGGTTATGAATCTAGTCCTAATATGATGGGCATCCAAGAGGGATATAATAAAAACTTTCATATAAAGTGCATCGAGTACTATGATAAGTTTGATTCTTTGCATATAGTTTTGAGACATAATGATGTTGATATTAGAGGCATGCTAGTTAGTAATTATGGATTGGTAGAAATACTTGTGTTAGAGTTTGTGATTCCCATAGCATGCACATACGGTGAACCGCTATGTTAGGAAGTAGGAGCATGATGTTTTTATTGAGTGTCATCCTTTGTGTGGAGGTCGGGATCGCGCGATGGTTAACTCCTACCAACCCTTCCCCTAGGAGCATGCGTCTAATACTTTGTTCTGATTACTAATAAAACTTTTGCAATAAGTATGTGAGTTCTCTATGACTAATGTTGAGTCCATGGATTATACGCACTCTCACCCTTCCACCATTGCTAGCCTCTCAAGTACCGCGCAACTTTTGCCGGTGCATTACACTCACCATATATCCTTCCTCAAAACAGCCACCATACCTACCCATCATGGCATTTTTATAGCCATTCCGAGATATATTGCCATGCAACTTCCACCGTTCCGTTTATTATGACACGCATCATCATTGTCATATTGCTTTGCATGATCATGTAGTTGACATCGTATTTGTGGCAAAGCCACCATTCATATCTTTCATACATGTCACTCATGATTCATTGCACATCCCGGTACACTACCGGAGGCATTCATATAGAGTCATATATTTTGTTCTAATTATCGAGTTGTAAGTAACTAAAAGTGTGATGATCATCATTATTAGATCATTGTCCCATGTGAGGAAAGGACAGAAGCTATGATTCCCTCACAAGTTGGGATGAGACTCCGAATTTAAAAAATAAAATAAAAGAGGCAAAAGAGCCCACAAAAAATGAAAAGGAAATAAAAGAGAAAAAACGAGGACAAAGAGCCCAAACAAAACAAAATGAGAGAAAAAGAGAGAAGGGACAATGCTACTATCCTTTACCACACTTGTGCTTCAAAGTAGCACCATGATCTTCATAATAGAGAGTCTCCTATTTTGTCACTTTCATATACTAGTGGGAATTTTCGTTATATAACTTTGCTTGTATATTCCAATGATGGGCTTCCTCAAAAGTGCCCTAGGTCTTCGTGAGCAAGCAAGTTGGGTGCACACCCACTAGTTCCCTTTTGAACTTTCATACACTTATAGCTTTAGTGCATCCGTTGCATGGCAATCCCTACTCATTCACATTGATATCTATTAATGGGCATCTCCATAGCCCGTTGATATGTTGAGTCGATGTGACCATCTCTTCTTTTTTGCCTCACAACCTCCACCATATTCTATTCCACCTATAGTGTTATGCCCATGGCTCACGCTCATGTATTGCGTGAGAGTTGAAAAGGTTTGAGAAAGTAAAAGTGTGAAAACAATTTCTTGACTAATACCGGGGTTCTGCATGATTTAAATACGTTGTGTGGGGGAAGATGGAGTATAGCCAGACTATATGGTATTGTAGGATAACTCTCTTTGGCCATGTTATTTCGAGAAGACATGATTGGTTTGTTAGTATGTTTGAAGTATTATTGTTCTTATGTCAATATTAAACTTTTTTATTTGAATCATATGGATTTGAATATTCATGTTACAATATATGTTAGCTAGCATTCCACATCAAAAATTCTGTTTTTATCATTTACGTGCTCGAGGACGAGCATGAATTAAGCTTGGGGATGCTTGATACGTCTCCAACGTATCTATAATTTTTTATCGTTCCATGCTATTATATTATCAACTTTGGATGTTTTATATGCATGAATATGCTATTTTTTATTATTTTTGAGCCCAGTGCCAGTTCCTATTTTTTCCTTGTTTTGACCTTTTTCAGATAGGAATATCAAACGGAGTCCAAACGGAAGAAAACTTTCGCCATGATTTTTTATGGAAAATATCAAAAATACCAGAAGAAAAAGATACCGGAGAGGAGTTCCGAGGAAGCCACGAGTGAGGGAGGCGCTCCCACCCCCCTGGGCGCGCCTGGGGGGCTCGTGACTCCCTCGTGGGCCTCCCTGACTTGTTCTCGATGCCATCTGGTCTTATAAATACGGAAACCTCCAGAAATAAACCTACATCGGGAGTTCCACCGCCGCAAGCCTCTGTAGCCACCAAAAACCAATCGGGAACCCGTTCCGGCACCCTGCCGGAGGGGGAATCCATCTCCGCTGGCCATCTTCATCATCCCGGCGATCTCCATGATGAGGAGGGAGTAGTTCTCCCTCGGGGCTGAGGGTATGTACCAGTAGCTATGTGTTAGATCTCTCTCTCTCTCTCGTGTTCTTGACATGTCATGATCTCGATGTACCGCGGCCTTTGCTACTATAGTTGGATCCTATGATGTTCTTCCCCCTCTCCCTTCTTGTGATGAATTGAGTTTCCCCTTTGAAGTTATCTTATCGGAATTATTATTTAAGAACACTTGATGTATGTCTTGCACGTGTCTATCTGTGGTGACAATGGGATATTCATGTGACTACTTGATGTATGTTTTGGTGATCAACTTGCGGGTTTCGTGACACCGGGAACCTATGCATATGGGTTGGCACACGTTTTGACTCTCCGGTAGAAACTTTGGGGCACTCTTTGAAGTTCTATGTGTTGGTTGAATAGATGATTCTGAGATTGTGTGATGCATATCGTATAATCATGCCCACGGATACTTGAGGTGATAATGGAGTATCTAGGTGACATTAGGGTCTTGGTTGATGTGTGTCTTAAGGTGTTATTCTAGTAAGAACTCTTGAATAGATCGATCAGAAAGAATAACTTTGTGGTGGTTTCGTACCCGACAATAATCTCTCCATTTGTTCTCCGCTATTGGTGACTTTGGAGTGACTCTTTGTTGCATGTTGAGGGCTAGTTATATGATCCAATTATGTTATCATTGTTGAGAGAACTTCCATTAGTGAAAGTATGAACCCTAGGCCTTGTTTCCACGCATTGCAATACCGTTCGTGCTCACTTTTATTATTAATTACCTTGCTGTTTTTATAATTTCAGATTACAAAAACCTATATCTACTATCCATATTGCACTTCTATCACCATCTGTTCGCCGAACTAGTGCACCCATACAGTTTACCATTATATTGGGTGTGTTCGGTACCTAAGAGACTCTTTGCTATTTGGTTGTAGGGTTGCTTGAGAGAGACCATCTTCATACTACGTCAGCCACGGATTGATAAACCTTAGGTTACCCACTTGAGGGAAAATTGCTATTGTCCTACAAACCTCTGCACTTGGAGGCCCAACAACGTCTACCAGGAGAAGGTTGCGTAGTAGACATCAGTCGACTACTTCTTTTGCGGGCTTTGCCCGCCATTCTCTGAGTTCTTTGTCGACCTCATGCACACCTACGGCTTCCGCCTCCTTGACTTCATGCCGAACGAGGTGACGTGCATGTCCATCTTCGTGTAGCTCTGCGAGAACATCGTTGGGATCACTCCCAACACAACTCTCTCTCGCCACTACTTCACTCCTCGCATCCAGGGCGGGGAGGCCCTTTGTGGCTCCCAAGGCCTAGGTGCAAGGAGGCGTACCCGGGTGGTACCCTCCGCTAGAAGTGGGACGAGTGGCTGCGAAAATGGTGCTGGATTCGTGAGGACGGGTACCTGCCCTGTTGCGAGCCCATGACCTCCAAGATTGGGTCCCGGGGAGAGGGCTGGAGCGATCTGTCCCCTGACGATGATAAGCTGACCATCGCCACCACCAAGATCCTGCGTCTTAGGGCCGTGGGATTGACGATGGACATGGTGGCCATCGATTTCATCCGCAGGCGCATCGCCCCCTCCAGTACATGGGATGGAGGCAAGCTTAGGCCTTTATGCACGCAGCGGATGTCATGCGGCTGCGACCGGGGGTGGACAACAATCTGACGGCCATGGAACATGGGTAGTTCTGTCAGAAGTTGTTCAGTTCGGAGCTAAGGACCTGGCTGCCGCAGGGGGTCTTTCCGTTGTGCAACAGCTCGGCTTTGAGCAGTCTCACAGCGATGATGCCGGATTGTGACGCTCATGGCGTGGTCACAACCTGGCTAGAGCCCACGGCGGAGGTAGACTCTTCTTTCTTCGACGGATTGTCAGAGGTCTCCATTCGAGAGGAAACCAGCCTCATCCGTGATACCACAGCTGAGGAAGAAGCATACATCGCCCGCCGGGTGGAGGAGCATACCCTCGCCCTCGAGGCTGGGGATGCAGGCTTCCACGGCAGGGAAACGACTGGTGAAGAGATGCCACCGCAAGCGGAGTTTGCCGAGGGGGTCGGCAGCTCGGCCGTTGGTGGATTAGGCGGTCCCGCCGCTGGGGAGCCCAGTGGCTTGGCTGTCGGGGGTTGCCTAGAAGAACAGGCGCCTGTTGCCGAGGCGCGGGAGGAGGAGGAGGAGACGGAGGAGCGCTTGGTTCACCGAAAACTCAAGCGAGTGCTCCGTCGCGTCGCCTCTAATATCGCTGTCCACCAAGACCCGCCTACCACACCCGCCAAGCGTCCGACGACGGCGCCCCCCTCGACGAGCATCGGGTTGGAGGTGGATTATGATATCTCGACTCTGAGTTCAGAGGAGGAGGAGGAGGACGAGTAAGAGTTCGATCTCCTGTCTCCCCCCATCCTTACTCACTTGGCACTTTTACTGATTTGATGATGTCATCCACCCGCAGGGACACCCAGACGTTGGCCCAAAGGTTGGCGAAGAGGGCCAGGGTGTCAGCCACCGGCGAGCCGTCGGCGAGAGTGGACACATCAACTGGTGGGATGCCCCCGGCAAGGCCCAGGCGGCCAGCCGATGGCGATCCCTTGGCAGATGCTGATGCATCGCCCGGTGGTGGGCCCCCGACAGGCGGCATCGAGCCAACCAACGACAACCCCTTGGCGGACATTCTGGAGGCTTCGCCGGCGCCCCCGACCAGTCCCATGGCCAGCCCCCGGCAAAGCCCCAGCGTGCGTCGCCGGAGCATGCGGAGTTCAAGGACAAGACCCCGCCAATGGACGTTGCCGGGGAGGTGACAACTACCATCCATCAGCACGAGGAAGGTAAGCGTCTCTATAGAAGGATCCGCAATTTGGGCCTTGATTTCTCTTCTTGATTAATTCGTCTGATCTTGATTATTCCTCTTCTCTTCCTGTCCCACAAATCCTTCTCCCGCGGAGGAGATGGACGTTGACGATGTGGTTACGGAGACTGCCCGTGAAGCGATGGCTGAAGCCTCCGACGCCATAGCGTGCGAGGCCGCCCATGAGGAGCGGGAGCAGGAGCAGAATATCCAGGAGCCTGCAGAGGGGTCCTTCAAGGGCCCGGAGGCGCGTCCTGATGATTCTTTGCTTTCCGGGGGCGAGGATATAGCCAGGCATGAGGAATCCTAGCCCGCTGGAGGAGAGGCAGGTAGCGGTCAGCCTCCCAGGCCCGAGGATATCCCGGGCAGCGCGTACCTCTGTGTCGGCGAGGAGACGTTCGTCGTCCCGCCGGGGGCGGAGTGATCGAGGATCTTGGTGGAGGTGGAGAGCGTTGATGCGGACCTTTTCGCCGGCGTTGTACCCGACGCCTCAGTGGGGTTGGAAGCCAGCGGTGGAAAGCTCAACGAGGAGAAGCTCTTCCTGTCCATGAGGAACCACGTCGACCAGCTCCAAGCCTTGTATCGCGCCAGGAGGGAGAAATTGGACTCCCGGGAGGCATTCATCAAGGCGGCATAGGAGGCGTTTGAGAAGCGTTTCGAGGAAACGCGGGCTCACTTCGACGAGGCCTACAAGGCACTGCAGAATGAGCGTGAGAAGCTGAAGGCCGAGGACCAAGCGCTGAACCTTTGGTCAGATGATGTTTAGAAGGAGGAGGAAGAGTCTCGGCGTCGAATCTCAGCCGAGGAAGCCCGCCTCACCAACATTCGGATTGGCCTAGAAGACCATGAGAAGGAGCTTTCCGCTCGCAAGCACATGCCCCAGTGAGTGGCTCCACGCCAAGGACAAGAAGGTCAAGAAATTGGTGGCGCAACATACCCAGGAGCTGGCAGACCGGTTCAAGAGTGACCTCGATGCTCAGGCTTCGGGATATACCGGCAAGCTCCAGGAGGTCACAGACCGAGCGTCTGCCGCCAAAGTCGCCAAGGATGGGCTCACCAGGATGGTGAAAGATCTCTAGGAAGAGCTCGATGGCCTCCGCGACGAGGTATCAACACTCTCTTTTGCGAGGGACAAGGCCCTCGCCAGCTTGAAGGATGCTGGGGCTGCTGCGGCTGACAAGGTCGGCCAGCTTTGTAGTGCCAATGCCTCCCTGGTCGCCATGCAAAACAAGTTGGCTCCTATGGAGGAGGCACTCAAGGAGGGTGCGGCCCGGGAGAAGGATTTTCTCGGAGGCTCCAGGTTGCGGTGGAACAGCTCAATGTCGCCTCCGCTGACCACAACAGGTACGTGGAGACCGTCAAGTTGTGGACGGAGCGCCTTGTTAACGCTGCGTCCACCATTGTCGATCAGCTGGCCACCATGGATCTCCAAGGCCCTGGCTATTCTCCTTCTCCAGGGGTTCTTCTGAGCGTAAATTTGGCCTTGTTCTTCAAGAGTCTGACCGACGCCCTGAAGCGTCTTGAGATGGCGAGGCAACGCGGGTGGCGAGAGAGGCCCGACGGCTGTGTTGGAATGTCCTCCTCAAGGTGCTCACCAAGCTGGCGTACAGAAACCCCAATTTGAACCTCTCCATGGTACGCCTGCCGAAGGACGTGGACCCCAAGCCTTTTGAGGAGAAGTTCATGCCTATCGTGGACAAGGTAGACAATGTTAAAAAGAGTGCAAGGTTCACGTTGGGACTAGCCCTCGTGCCCCTTGTTACCACAATCTGTGCTTTAAACATAATTATTGTTATTTGTAGTATATTCAGTGCTTCACTTGAGAGAGAAGTGCCTCCCTTCCTCCACGGACCCTTTTCTCTCTCTTTTTTTATAGTGGTCCGCCTTTGTGTGTTTGCTGGGGAATCGTTGGCGCGATCGGCCTTGTCACGAGAACCTTTGGGGGGGGATACCTTGTCGGAGTCGTCACTCCCGACAGGGTGTTTAGATCCCTTCCGGGCTTTGCCATAGGTCGTCGAGAATGCTTTTTACAAAAGGGGTGTGCCGGACAAGCCACCTCGGTTGTTGAGTGCGCTTCGAGACGACGTCTGGAAGGCTTATGGCAGTGATCCCCAGCGCACAGGTTTTTCCACGTGAGAGAATCGAGGATGCTTAGAGAGGAGAAGGATGTACTTACCCAATGACTTACTCAAAGTGTTTGCAACTTATCTGCCGGTTGCGTTCACTTTCTTCGACCTCGAGTGGATTATCTTGGCTCTTGCTACTGTTGTGGGAGTCCCCACTATCTCCCCCCGGCAAACTTGTGTGCGGGGTTGTACCTGTCTTTCAAGGGAAAGAAGAAAGGGAAAATATCTGCCGGGGCTATGGTACCCTTGTTTGTTTATGCGTTTTACAAAATCTTAGATGCATGCATGTTTTCTATCATGAGAATCTATACGATGATGCGGAACGCTATGCTTTATTTGACTGTGCTCAGGGTCTTCGCCTGGCTTTGCACAAAGGATTACATGCAAATTAAGCAAGACTTGTACAAAAGGTGGTTGCCGGTCAACCCGGCAACCTCTCCCTACGGGTAGAACTTTCGAAGATGCTCAATGTTCCAGGAGTTGCTCACCGGTAAGCCATCTTCGGTCTCCAGGCGGACAGAGCCGGGCCTGGTGACTCGCACTACCCGATATGGGCCTTCCCACTTTGGCGTCAACTTGTTTGTATTCTTGGCCGACTGGACATGCCGAACAACAAGCTCGCCATCCTCAAGACTTCTGGCTCGTACCATCTGGCTATGATAGCGGTGCAAGGCTTGCTGATAGTGAGAGGCTCGCACAACCGCTTGAATCCGGCTCTCCTCGAGGAGCACTGCGTAGTCTGGACGCAATTTCTCTTGCTCAAGCTCATGATAAGCGAGCACCCGAGGTGACCCATAAATGATTTCCGTGGGAAGAACCGCTTCTGCCCTGTAGACCAGGGAGAAGGGTGTCTCGCCGATGGCTCGATTTTGTGTCGTTCTGCTCGACCAAAGAACCGCCGGCAGTTCATCAATCCAGTGCTTTCCATGCTCGCGCAACTCGTCAAAAGTCCTGGTCTTGAGCTCGCGCAGTACCTCGGCATTTGCTCTTTCGGATTGACCGTTGCTCCTTGGGTGAGTGACGGAAGCAAAGCATATTTTGCTGCCGAGGTCCTGTTCGTATTGCATGAAGGCGTGACTCATGAAGTGGGTGCCATTGTTGGTGATGACCCTGTTCGGGACGCCAAAGCGACAGACTATCCCCTTGAAGAACTTGACGGCTGATTGCGCTATCACCTTTCTCACTAGATCCACTTCTAGCCACTTTGTGAACTTGTCGATTGCGACGTACAAGTACTCAAAGCCCCCGGCAGCATGGGGGAAGGGCCCGAGAATAGCGAGCCCCCAGACCGAGAATGGCCATGAGAGAGGGATCGTTTGGAGAGCTTATGCTGGTTGATGAAGCTTTCTTGAATGGAACTGGCACGCTTCACACTTGGTTACTAGTGCAGTTGCATTCTAGAGGGCTGTGGGCCAGAAGAATCCTTGTCGGAACGCCTTGCCAGCAAGGGCCCTTGACCCTATGTGGGATCCACATATTCCTCTGTGTATTTCGGCCAACAGCTCTAGTCCTTCCTCTTGGGGAATGCACTTCAGCTTCATGTTGTTCAGTCGTCTTCTGTAGAGGGCATCATCTACGAATTGGTACATGCTTGACTGGCGGGCTACTTTTTCTGCTTGTTCGGGTTCTTTAGGAAATTCCCCAGTCTGGAGGTATCGGACTATGTGCTGCGCCCATGCCGGAGCATGGGGCTCGACAGCAAGGACTAATGGCATGTCTTCTGCCGGGGTGGGACCCCCCCCGACAGGCTTTGCTTCTAGTTCATCAACTTCTTCCATGGTGAGGTTCTTGCCAGGGCTCCTTGGCAGGTCTCCCGGGAAGTACTTGCCGGAGTTAAGCTTCTTCCTTTTGTCTGTCTTGGTTGATGGTGCCACGGAGGGTTGAGTCAGTCGTAGCACGAAAGTTCCTGGTTCCATAGGAAGTTTAAGTGCTGCACACTTTGAGAGGTCATCTGCGATGGTGTTCTTGGCACGGGGTACGTGCTCCATCTGTAGACCATCAAAGCGTTCCTCCAACTTTCTCACCTCCTCCACGTAGGCTTCCATCAACGGGCTCTAATAGTGTTTGTTGACTTGCCGGATGACTAGCTGGGAGTCACCTCTGATGATGAGCTTTCGAATTCCAAGATCTGTCGTGATCCTTAGTCCGGTAAGCAACCCTTCATACTCTACGGTGTTGTTGGTTGACTTCTCCCAAGGGAAATACATCTGGATCACATACTTGAGATGCTCTTCGGTAGGGGCGACTAGCAGCATCCCAGCCACGGCGCCCTGGAGGGAGAACGCTCCATCGAAGTACATGACCCATTCCTCATCAGATTCCTTGATCGGGAGGGTTGATTCTGGTATTTCTTCGTCCGGCGTCGGGGTCCATTCTGCAACGAACTCCGCCAAGGCCCTGCTCTGTATGGTCGAGGTCCTCTCGAACTTGAGGCTGAAGCTGGACAACTCCAATGCCTACTCCACTATCCTGCCAGTTGCATCGGGGTTTCCCAAAACCCTTTGCAGCAGGAAGGGAGTGACGGCGGTAATCTCATGTACTTGGAATTAATTTCACAACTTTCTTGAGGCCATGAGGAGGCCAAAGAGAAACTTGTGCACTCCGGAATATCTCGTTCTGGCCCCTTGTAGAAGGGAGCTGGCGAATAGACTGGGTGTTGCACCAAGTTCTTCTTTTGCACAGGCCCGCCGGTTGGCGATGATTTCTCTTGGTTGCCCCCCGATTCAGTAAGGGGCCCGTGTTCGCCGTCGTGCGCATCCTCACTGAGTGATGTCGCTTTTGCCGGGCTCCATCATCCTCCTCCCTCTGGGCCACCAAGGCAGCACTGACCACCTGGTTGGTTGCCGCTAGATACAAGAGCAGTGGCTCTTGGGGTCTAGGGGCCACCATCACGGGTGCGTAGGAGAGGTACTTCTTCAAATCTTGTAGTCCCACTTCTGCCTCAGGAGTCCACTTCACCGGCCCCGCCTTCTTCAGGATTTTGAAGAATGGCAGGGCGCACTCAGCGTACTTGGAGATGAACCGGCATAGGGAAGCTATGCAGCCGGCTAGGCGTCACACATCCTTGACGCGCTTTGCTGCCTCAATCTGTTCGATGGCCTTGATCTTGTCGGGGTTGGCTTCGATCCCACGTTGGGACACGAAGAACCCGAGAAGCTTGCCGAACGGGACACCGAAGAAATATTTCTCGGGGTTGAGCTTGAGGTTGATTTTGTGCAGGTTGGCGAAAGTTTCTTCTAGATCTTGCACAAGGGTCGACCTGTCCTTGGTTTTTACCATTATGTCATCCATATACGCTTCCAGATTTCTATAGAGTTGGGGTTCAAAACCAATTTGGATCACCCTCGCGAAAGTCGAACAAGCATTCTTTAACCCGAAAGTCATCCACACAAAGCTGTACGTGCCAGATGGGGTGATGAACGCGGTCTTTTCTTCATATTCCTCGACCATGTAGATCTGGTGATAACCGGAGTAGAAGGACAGCAGGTCACAGCCGGCAATGGAGTCAACAATCCGGTCGATGCGCGGCAAGGGGAAGGGATCCTTGGGACATGCCTTATTGACGTCGGTGAAGTCAATTCAAAGCTGCCGCTTCCAGTTCGCCTTGCACACAACGACTGGATTTGCCAACCATGTGGGATGGATGACCCCTATAACTAGGCCTGCTGCTTCTAGCTTCTTGATATCCTTGGCAATAAACTCTTGCCGCTCCAGGGCCTGTTTCCTCACCTTCTGCTTGACCGGCCGCGCGCGTGGACAGTCGGCAAGGTGGTGCTCAATCACCTTCCTCGGAAAGCCGGGGATCTCTGACGGTTGCCAAGCAAACGCATCAAGATTTTCCCGCAAGAAGGCGATGAGCGCACTTTCCTATTTGTTGTCGAGGGTGGAACTGATGGTGAAAGTTCCACCGAGCCATCTTCCTTGGCTGGCACCTTCTTAATATCAGGTGGAGCGTCCCTGGACTTTTTGCTTTGCATGGTGGAGCTTTCAGGCACGTCCTTGCCGACAACACAACACTCTGACGAGGTGTGCCTGCCGGGGTCGACGCAGGAGGTCCTCTTGCCGGCCTTCTTCTCTCCCGGGATCTTCGTAGTGGCGGAAGGGACATTGGAGGCGGGCACCGCCATGGCCTTCCCGTAGAGGCAGTCGATGCACCGGAGCGCGTCTTTCTTGTCGGCACGGATGACGATGACGCCGACCGGGCCAGGCATCTTCAAGGTACCGTAGGCGTAGTGCAAGGCCGCCATTAATTTGGCCAACGCAGGGCGCCCCAAGATTCCATTGTACGCGAACGGGTTGTCGGCAACGTCGAAGATGACCTTTTTTGGTTCGGTAGTTTTGATTGCTGCTGAAAGTTACCGGCAACGTGATCTTTCCCTTAGGCTGGCTCTTCTCGGGGTTGATCCCTTGGAACGTGCGTGTGTCCTCAAGGTCATCCTCGGGGATCTGCAGCTTTTGGATCACATCAGGAGAGATGAGATTCAGGCTAGCCCTGCATCTACCAACATTTTCGTCACCCTGAGGTTGCGGATCATTGGTGATACCAACAACGGAAAGCACCCGACCGCAGTGACGCAGTCTGGGTGGTCCACATAATCGAAAATGATTGGTGTCTGCGACCATCTCAGGGGCTTGTGGACGACGATGGAGGGCTGATACGTCCATTTTGCATCATGCTTTCATGTTGATATTTATTGCTTTTTGGGATGTTATATTACTTGTGGTACCATATTTATGCCTTTTCTCTCTTATTTTGCAAGGTTTATTTGAAGAGGGAGAATTCAGGCAGCTGGAATTCTGGACTGGAAAAGGAGCAAATCCTAGTCCACTATTCTGCACATCTCCAAATGCCCTGAAAAGTTACGTGGATTTTTTCTAGATTATATAAAAATACTGGGCGAAAGAACTATCGGAGGGGGGCCACCAGGGCCCCACAAGCATGCCCACCGCCACCACCCACCTGGTGGCGCAGGGCAAGCTTGTGGGATGCCTAGCAGCCCACTAGCTCCCCCCTTTTGCTATATGAAGGGTTTTGGCCTGGAAAAAATCAATCGGGAGCTTTTTCGTGGTTTCGCCGCCGCCACGAGGCGGAACTTGAGCAGATCCAATCTAGAGCTCCAACAGACCGATCCTGCCGGGGAAACTTCCCTCCCGGAGGGGGAAATCGTCGCCATCGTCATCACCAACACTCCTCTCGTTGGAGGGGAGGCATCTTCATCAACATCTTCATCAGCACCATCTCCTCTCCAATCCCTAGTTCATCTCCTGTTACCAATCTCCGTCTCACGACTCCGATTGGTACTTGTAAGGTTGCTAGTAGTGTTGATTACTCTTTGTAGTTGATGCTAGTTGGATTACTTGGTGGAAGAGTTTATGTTCAGATCCTTCATGCTATTCATTACACCTCTGATCATGATTATGATTATGTTTTGTGAGTAGTTACTTTTGTTCCTGAGGACATAAGATAAGTCATGTTAATAATAGTCATGTGAATTTGATATTCGTTCGGTATTTTGATATGCTGTATGTTGTTTTTCCTCTAGTGGTGTTATGTGAACGTCAACTACATAACACTTCACCATATTTGGGCCTAGAGGAAGTCATTGGGAAGTAGTAAGTAGATGATGCGTTGCTGGAGTGACAGAAGCTTAAACCACAGTCTATTCGTTGCTTCGTGAGGGGTTGATTTGGATCCACTAGTTGAATGCTATGGCTAGACTTTGTCTTAATTCTTCTTTTGTAGTTGCGGATGCTTGTGAGAGAGGTTAATCATAAGTGGGATGCTTGTCCAAGTAAGGGCAGTACCCAAGCGCCGGTCCACCCACATATCAAACTATCAAAGTAACGAACGCGAATCATATGAACATGATGAAACTAGCATGACAGAAATTCCCGTGTGTCCTCGGGAGCGTTTTTCCTCCTATAAGACTTTGTTCAGGCTTGTCCCTTGCTAAAAAAGGGATTGGTCCACTTGCTGCACCGTTGCTACTACTAGTTACTTGTTACTCTTTGCTTGCTACTTTTCACCTCGCTACACAATCACTTGTTACCGCTACTTTCAGTGCTTGCAGTTATTACCTTGCTCAAATCCGTTTATCAGAGCCTTCTGCTCCTTGTTGGGTTCGACACTCTTACTTACCGAAAGGACTACGATTGATCCCCTATACTTGTGGGTCATCAAGGGTCCGCTACAATCACCTCACGTGCCCACTTTTTGAGCTGGCGGTGGGAAGAATGCAGTGAGGCGCCTCCTTCAAGGCACATCATGTCAGTTGCCCTCTGGAACTCGTGGTCACTTGAGTCATCGTCGGGGCAGTCTTCATCATCATCATCCTCCATCTTCTCCTCTGGTTGTGTGGGCCTTGCTTTCTTGCCTTTGAACTTGCCGGGATGTCCCCCTTGGGCGCCCTTCTTCCCGCCCGACCCTTCGCCACCTTGCCGGGCCTTCTCCTTGTCGCGCCTTTGGTACTCGTCTCTTTGCTTCTCGGCAAGTTGTTCGACCTGCCGACAGTGCCGGAGGGCGTGGCCCTTGGTGCGATGGATCTTGCAGTACTCAGCGCCAGAGCCATCCGGTTTGTCGGCGGCCGCCAAGGCCTGGCAGGAGCCACACCCGACAGCGTTCTTGCCGAAGGTCTCGGCTTTCGCCGTCTTAGCAGAGTCGGCATCACCGGTCTCCTCGACCGCAAACACGGTCTTGCCGTTTTGCTTCTATTTACACCGCTTTCGCCTCTTGGTGGGGACGTCGGCGTCTTCGTCTTCGGAGTCGGCTTCAAGACCGGCGTTCTGGTCGGGAAGCCTCCTCCCTTCTTCTGCACGCGCGCACCTGTATGCCAGAGCGTAAAGCTCAGCGACATCTCAGACTTTGTTCATTGCCAGCCCTTTGCACATCTTTCGATTGCGCACGTTCTGGTCGAATGCGTTGATGACGGCAGCTGGGTGAACGTCCAGGATGTTGTGTTGGATGCGCCTGAACCTCTGGATGTACTTGCGCAGGGATTCATTCTCCTTTTGGGGGATGATGTGCAAGTCGCTTTCCTGGCCAGGAGCTCGGTGGCCGCCAGTGAAGGCACCAAAAAAGTCCTGGCACAATTCTTTCCAGGAGCAAATGGAGTTCTTGGGGAGGTGCATCAACCACGACCTGACGTTGGGCTTAAGTACCAACGGGAAGTAGTTGGCTAATATCTTCTTGTCTCGTCCCCCAGTAGCTTGCACCGCAATGGTGTAGATGTTGAGGAACTCCGACGGGTGGGAATTGCCATCGTACTTTTCCGGAATCTCCGGCTTGAAAGTACGGGAGCTGGGCCACTAGACTCGTCGTAGCTCGCGGGTAAACGTCGGACAACCCACCTCATAGGGTAGGTCGCCAGGGTACCCTACAGCTGGCGTGCTAGCAAACGTGCATATCAGATTGACGGCACGTCTCGCGTCATCGCTCGATAAGGGTGTGAGCGTCTTCCCCACGTCGTTTGCAGAGAATGTCTCGCTGGTCACGGTGGTGGCGGGGGTCGAGTCGTCAGAGACGATGACCTATTGCCATCGTCGTGGAGGAGAGGGCACTATGGCCGTGGGAGCCCCAGTCTTCTCAGTATGGTCTTGTGCGCGCTTGCTTGGGGGTCGTTTTGACGTCCCCGCCTGCTGCGGCTGGTCTCCATTGGCGACTGCGAGGAGGCTTTGGATTGTGGATCTCCACTCCTCTCGCTTGTCCGCAGTTGGAGGGAAATCTAGGAGCAGCTCTGCTCGCTTCAGGTCTTCTGCCCGTGTGGGTGGCGGCGAGATGTGCGAGGACCTCGAGGGGCTATTACTCCTAACTGTGTTAGAAGGTGCACCAAGTTGGTAACACGATGGCACACCATCCCGCGCCGTACCAGAGCGAGTACGCCTGCTCGGCATGCCCCGAGAACGGGGTCCAGGGGTCCCCTTAGGTGAGCGAGGATCGCCGCCCTCCTGGGGCGATCCATCTTGTGTGGCCTGAGAGGGCCGCGAAGCGCGTGCTTGCGTGGGCGACTTGAAAGGCGCCGACGTGTCCTTGGACGTGGCCGTGCCGTTGGATGGTCGCACGGCTGTGTCCTTCGACGCACTAGGGCGAGGATAATCGACGTGGCCGCGGGGACTCCACTCGCTCGGGTTTGTTCTCCATAATTTTGCGGAAGCTCGGGGCCTCCGTCTCCTTGTCCTGCGCCCGTACCTCCTCCTGCACCTGCCGGGGCCGGAGGGCTCGGTGCGGGATCGTTGGTCGCCGGAGCGCCCCATTTCTTGGGGGAGATGGCAATGAAGAAGAGGTGGTGGCTGATGGCTACGTCAGGTTGACGCGACCTTCCCCCCCTTCTTGGCGCGCCAAAGATGTCGGTGATGCGAGGTCGACACCTATGGGAATCAACATGAATCCCTTGTGATCATAGGGCGGGGAGAGGTGACGTGAAGAGCAGAGCTAACAATCAGCAACCGGGAAGCCTATTTACCCAGGTTTGGGCCGCTTATGCGTAAAACCCTACGTCCTGCTTGTCTCGTTGTATTAAGTGTTTTGTTGTTGATTGTTACAATGACCGTTGATAACCGTCTTATGGGTTGATGTCCAAAGAGTCTAACCTCTTCGAAATGAGCTAAGGGCTCCTTTTATAGCCAAAGGGGTCACCTATAGTGCTCGGTGGTAGGTTCACGAGTAGTGAACCTAGGGAGGTGCTTATCAATCTACCGCTGTGAGGTGCATTTAATGCACGTTTTGTCCTTGTCAGCGATGTGCTGGTGAAGACACGTATCCAGGTGTTTCGACACCTGGACGTTGCGCTGGCGCATGTGGAATGCGCTAGCACTTGGGGCAGTTGTACTATGGCAAGGGCGGTTGCCCACCAGTGGCTAGACCCGTCATCCCGGCAAGGAATTTGCCGGGGCCTTGAGTCTCCGTCCCGGCAAGGGAGCTTTCCGGGGGTTTCAGTCGTCATCCCGACAAGGGAGCTTGCTGGGATCTTGTACTTGATGAGTTCATCACGCCCACCGAATGGGCACGTCCTTGGTCATCTTCCCGGGAAGGCAGGCTTGCCGAGGCCTCGATCATCTTCCCGGCAAGGCAGGCTTGTTGAGGCCTTGATAATCTTGGGGGTTGCATGTTGACTGGGTCCTATCATGCCCTGCCGGCAAGGGCTCTTCGCGCCCGTGCACAAGTCTGGGGCACTAGGGACCCTAGTCTTTAGTGCACCGACAGTACCTTCTGTTGATTCCACACTTGCAATGTTATTTCGCTGATGCGAAGAACGGAAAGAACATGACTTGGCACTAGACTAGGACATCCGAAAATGATGGCATTCTGAGACGTATTGCACATGGTTGTCAGTGGAAAGGACTCGACTGGATAGAACTAGAATTCTCAGCAGAACCAAAAAACCCTAGGTTGGGTGTCAGTAGTGATGGACTAAATCCATTTGGCAACCAGAGTAGAACACATAGTACATGGCCCATGTTTGTTTGGATGTACAACCTCCCACCTTGGTTGTGCATGAAACAAAAGTACATACACATGGTAATGCTAATTCAAGGTCCGCTCCAACAAGGCAACGATATCAACACATATCTTGAGATATTGAAGGAGGAGTTAGACATATTATGGAAGGATGCATGGTCAAAACATGGGACGCTAGAAGCGGAAACTATTTTTCTATGAGAGAAGCATTGCCCACGACCGTTCACGACTAACTAGGTTACGAATATATTGTCGTACAAGCGTGCCATCGACATTGTGGATGTGTTAAAATGTATGCATGACACATTTTTTTCTCCATCCATAAAAAAGGGTAGTTTCCAAACTGTGTTCATGGGCCATCGAAGGTGGCATGAAAAATATGATGAGTGGATAACTCGTGGAGATCTGTTCGACGACACATATGAGGCCCGAGGGCCACAATGTAAGAGGATTGGAGAAGAAATCCATGAGATGTTAAAGAATTGGAACGATTGCCTGAAGCCATGAAGGAAGATAAAGAAGGCCTCTGAGAAAATGTTGCTAAAGTATGGACAAGAAAGTTTGCTTTCTCGGGCTTGAAGTATTGGGAACTACTCAGTGCATCGCATTCTCTTGATATGATGCATATCACAAAAAATGTGTGCGAGAGTTTGCTTGGCACACTGTTTGACATGCCAGAAAAAAGTAAAGGTGGTCAGAGGGAAAGAAAAGAGTTGAAATATATAGGTATTAGGGAAGAGCTCCAAAATGCATCCCTTAAAAGAACCAAGGACACAACCAAGTGCAAAAAGATCTCCATAGACGATGAGACAAAGAAGGGAAAACCCATGTTGAAAACCAAAGATGATTATTTCCCCCTAGCTTCCTTCATGCTCGACGAAGATGAGCTTTCTCAACTTTTCAAGTGCCATGAGATCATTAGAGAGCACAACTCCAAATTTGCAGCTTGGTTAAAAGAGTGAATTCGGGAGAAACTAATGCCAACGGGTATTGCTAATGCAAATATCGTCTATGCATTAATAGTAGGTCCCGCACGCACTGTCACCACCTACTAATCATATGATATCAATGGATACATATTCTATAATGAGGCGAAACATAAAAACTCTAATTACATGAACTCAGGGATCACGATAGGTGTCTTCACCGAGAATAAAAATAGCAGATACTACGGAAGGATCGAAGAGATGTGGGAACTTGAGTATGCCGAAGATCACATGGTGCCATTATTACGAGTCATAGAAGGACTAACGTGGTGTCGTTACCGTGTCTCTGTCCGAAGCACAACCTGCTAGTGCAAAGGGTGCGAAAGGAATTACTGCCACGTGTCGCAATGATTCTACATAACTGATTCAGCAAATCCTACTGTCTTGTCATCAAGAGATCCAAGAGGAGCATTGTTGGGATGGACTGAGTAGAGAATGAGGATGACTATGATCAGTTTGCCGTGGACCCAAAAGATGAGGAGAACCATGATGACAATGAAAATTACACCACCAGAAGGAGCAGAACTATGTTGCATGAGACACGACATCGCTTCTTATGAAAGAGTCATAACGCGGGCTAGAAGTATTCAAGCAAGATTAAAAAGACCCAACCTGTCACTGAGAGGATTATGAAACAACGTCGTACTTGATTTGTGTACTTCATTTGTGTACTTTTGTGTACTTTTCATTGTGTAATACTTCACACATTTGTGTACTTCATTTTTGTGTACGTCCTAAATTGTATTATTAAATACTTTGATCCATATCTTTGATGTAACATGCATTTTCTCACACCATGTGTCAATTAGAGCAGCCCTAAAACAACACCAAATATTGTTGGCATTGGTCACGTCATTGGTGCCCGCACTAACAACCAACCCACACTTTAGTTCATACTGATGTGAGAACGACTCATTTTCAGCCTCCTCCTCTCGCACCGTTCTCACCACCCGCCACCTACCGGACACTGTTCTCTCGTGAGCCATGTCGTTCCCCTCCCAATAGTGCCCCCACCCCTGCACCAGTCGTGCCCCCATGCTGTCCACCCGTTCCCAACCCACTCATCCAAGAGACTCTCTCGCCGTCACCCTCGTCACGTCCGGCCACTCTCTCCCTCCGTCGTCTTGTACGGCCGCCCCGTCTGACCTATTGATACGTGTGTTGGAAATATGCCCTAGAGGCAATAATAAAATAGTTATTATTATATTTCCTTGTTAAAAATAATCGTTTATTATCCATGCTAGAATTGTATTGAATGGAAACTCACATACATGTGTGGATACATAGACAACACACTGTACCTAGTAAGCCTCTAGTAGACTAGCTCGTTGATCAAAGATTGTCAAGGTTTCCTAGCCATAGACAATGGTTGTCACTTGATAACGCGATCACATCATCATGAGAATGATGTGATGCACAACAGCTAAACTATGAACATAGCATGTGATCGTTTTGTTTTAATGCTACTGTTTTTCTGCATGTCATAGTATATGTTCCTATGGCCATGAGATCATGTAACTCACTGACACCGGAAGAGTACCTTGTGTGTATCAAACATCGCAATGTAACTCGGTAACTATAAAGGTGCTCTATAGGTATCTTCGAAGGTGTCTGTTGAGTTAGCATGGATCAAGACTAGGATTTGTTACTTTGTATGACAGAGAGGTATCTCGGGGCCTACTCAGGTAATACGACATCACAACAAGCCTTGCAACAAATGTGACTAAAGAGTTAGCCACAGAATTTTGTACTATGGATCGAGTAAAGAGACTTTCTGGTAACAAGATTCAAATAGGTGTACAGATACCAACGATCGAATCTCGGGTAAGTAACATACCGAAGGACGGGATTAAATGAATCCTTGACATAGTGGTTCAACCGATAAAGATCTTCATCAAATATATAGGAGCCATAATGGACCTGTAGGTCCTGCTAGTTGTTATTGACCGGAGAGTGTCTCGGTCATGTCTTTATAGTTCTCGAATCCGCAAGGTCTGCACACTTAAGGTTCGGTGATGTTATGTTATAGTTGAATTATGTATATTGGTAACCGAATGTTGTTCGGAGTCGCGAATGAGATCCAGGATGTCATGAGGAGTTATGGAATGCTCCGGAGATGAAGATTGATATATAGGAAAGGTATATTCGGTTGCCGGAGGGTTTTCAGGCATTTTCGTAATGTACGAGGAGTGACGAATGGGTTCGGGGGGTCCACCAGGAGGGGGTACTCACTTGGAGAGAGCCACATAGACCGAAAGGGTGGAGTATCAGCCCCTAGTGGGCTGGGCGTCTAGCCGAATAGGCCTATGCACCAAAGAAAGGGGAGGTGGGGAAAACCTACTAGGAGGACTCCTCCTCCACCAAACCGAATTGGAGAAGGATTCCTCCACCTCCTTGGTCCGCCGGCCGACCCTAGGGATTTTTCCCTAGGGGGCCACCCCGCCCTCCCACCTATATATACTGGAGGTGAGAGAGACTAGCTGCACCTAAAGCCACGGTGCAGCCCCTCTCCCTCCACTATTTCGTGACACCCCATAGGCTATTCCGGTAGTGCACGGCGAAGCCCTGCCAGATTAGTTCCACCATCTTCGCCATTACACTATCTCACTGTCAGAGAATCCAGCTACCTCTTCCCCCCTATCAATGGATAAAGAAAGTGGGGATCGTCATCGAGTTGTACATGTGTTGAACATGGAGGTGCCATCCGTTCGGTGCTAGATCGTGATTGGATCGCGGGTCGGCTTGCGATTTGGATCCCGAAGACGTTCGACTACATCAACCGTGTTTCTTAACACTTCCCGCTTAGCGATATACAAGGGTATGTGGATCTTCTCTCCCCTCTCTTAGATGGTCATCACCATGTATAGATCTTATGTGTGCGTAGGAAATTTTTTGTTTCCTATGCAATGTTTCCCAACAGTGGCTCATGAGCTAGGTCTATGCGTAGATGACATCTCAAGTAGAACGCAAAGGAGTTTGTGGGCGTTGATATTCAGATTGCTTCCTTCCTAGTCCTTTCTTGATTCGGTGGTATTGTTGGATGGAGCGGCTCGGACCAATATTACTCGTACGCTTACGAGGGACTGGTTTCATCGACTAGCATGGAACTTATTGCATAACGATGACTCGCGGGTGTTTGTTTCTCCTACTTTAGTTGAATCGGTTTTGACACAGGCGGTCCTTGGAGGAGGTTAAATAGCAACTGGTATATCACCATTGTGGTTTTGCGGAAGTAAGATGCGATCATGCTAGATACCCATAGCAGCCACGTAAAACATGCAACAACAAATTAGAGGATGTCTAACTTGTTTTTGGAGGGTATGTGGTGATATGATGTGGCGAAAGACATGATATGATATATTTGATGTACGAGATGATCATGTTGTAATAGTTAAATATCGACTTGCATGTCGATGCTACGGCAACCGGCGGGAGCCATAGGGTTGTCTTTAATTATTTTGCGCCTAGTGATGCTTTGCTTTATCGCTAGTTCAGTAGCTTTAGTAGTAACAACATCGTTGGCGTGACAACCTCGATGCAACACAATGATGGAGAACATGATGATGGAGACCATGGTGTGGCATCGGTGACGATGGAGATCATGTCGGTGCTTTGGAGATGGAGATCAAAAGCACAAGATGATAGCCATATCGTGTCACTTATGATTTGCATGTGATGTTAATCCTTTTATGCACCTTATTTTTCTTAGGACGACGCTAGAATTATAAGGTGATCCCTCACTAAAATTTCAAGGTAAAATTGTGCTCTCCCCGAGTGTGCACCATTACGAAAGTTCGTCATTTAGAGACACCACGTGATGATCAGGTGTGATAGACTCTACGTTCGCATACAACGGGTGCAATATAGTTTTGCACACATGGAACACTCGGGTTAAACTTGACGAGCCTAACATGTACAGAAATGGCCTTGGAACACAAGAGACGGAAAGGTCGAACATGATTCATATAGTAGATATGATCAACATAGAGATGTTCACCATTGAAGCCAACTCAACTCACGTGATGATCGGAATTGAGTTAGTGAATTTGGATCATGTGTCACTTGAATGACTAGAGGGATGCCAATTTGAGTGGGAGTTTCTTAGTAATACGATTTACTAAACTCATTATTTGTAACAATAGTCTAAGTAATCTTTGCAAATTTATGTTGTAGATGAATGGCTCGCACAGTAGCACCCTTGAATTTTAATGCGTTCTTAGAGAAAGTCAAGCTTAAAGATGATGGAAGTAACTTTGTAGACTGGCCTGAAATCTGAGACTTGTTCTCATGGTTCCTCAAAAGGATTATGTCCTTGATGCATCGCTACGTGACATACCACCCCAATCGGTGACCCAAGATGATATGAACATCTGGCAATCACGTCTGGATGACTACTCAGTAGTTCAATGTGAAATTTTGTATGGCTTAGAACCGGGACTTCAAAGAAGTTTTGAACGTCATGGAGCATATGAGATGTTCCATGAGTTGAAGTTTATCTTTGAGAAGAATGACCGGACCGAGAGGTATGAAACCTCCGTTAAGTTCTATGCTTGCAAAATGGACAAGAACGGGTCTGCCAGTGAACATATAATCAGAATGTCTCGATACTCTAACCATCTGGCTGAATTGGGAAGTGATCTCCTGCCAGAGGTAATCACTCACAAAGTTCTTCAATCATTTCCACCTAGATATAAAGGCTTTGTGTTGAACTAGAACATGCAAGGGATGAACAAATCAATCGCAGAGCTGTTTGTGATGCTGAAAGTCACTGAGTCAAAAATCCAGAAAGAACATCAAGTGTTGATGGTCAATAAAACCACTAGCTTCAAGAAAACGACAAGGGCAAGAAGGGTAGCTCCAAGAAGAGTGGAAAAGAAGTTGCTCCACCCACGAAGAAACCCAAGGCTAGACCCAAGCCGGAAACTGTGTGCTTTCATTGCAAGGGGACTGGTCACTTGAAGCGGAACCGCCCCAAGTATCTCGCCGATAAGAAGGCGGCCAATGCCAAAGAAGGTATATTTGATATACATGTTATTGATGTGTTCCTCACCAGCTCTCGTTGTAGTGCGTGGGTATTTGATACCGGTTTGGTTGCTCACATTTTCCACTCAAAGCAGGAACTATGGAAGAGACGAAGTTTGGCGAAGGACGAAGTGAAGATGCGCGTGGGAAATGGTTACAAGGTTGGTGCCATCGCCATCGGCATGCTCCCAATTCACTTACCATAGGGATTATTGATGAACCTGAATAATTGTTATTTAGTGCCTGTGTTAAGCATGAACATTATATATGGATCTTGTTTATTGTGAGAAGGTTATTCATTTAATTCCGAGAATAATGGTTGTTCTAATTATATGAGTAATATCTTTTATGGTCATGCACCCAATGTGAGTGGTTTGTTCATATTGAATCTCGATAGTGATGACACACAAATAGATAACATTGATGCCAAAAGATGTAGAGTTGATAATGATAGCACCACTTTCTTGTGGCACTAACGCTTAGGTCATATTGGTATAAAACGCATGAAGAAACTCCATGTTGATGTACTTTTGGAGTCACTTGATTTTGAATCTCTTAACACATGTGAACCATGCCTCATGGGCAAGATGACTAAGACTCCGGTCTCCGGAACAATGGAGCGTGCAAGTGGCTTGTTGGAGATCATACATGCTGATGTATGCGGACCAATGAGCATAGAGGCGCGCGGTGGTTATTATTGTTTTCTCACCATCACAGATGATTTGAGTACATATGGTTATATTTACTTGATGACACACAAGTCTGAAACGTTTGAAAATTTCAAGCAATTTAGAGTGAAGTTGAGAATCATCATAACAAGAAGATCAAATTCCTGCAAACTGATCGATGAGGTGAGTGTGTGAGTTATGAGTTTGGCATTCACTTGAGACAATGTGGAATTGTTTCACAGTTGACACCACCTGGAACACCACAGTGTAATGGTGTGTCCGAACGTTGTAATCGTACTTTGTTAGAGATGGTGCGTTCTATGATGTCTCTTACCGATTTGCCGTTATCGTTTTGGGGTTATGCATTAGATATAGCTGCATTCACTTTAAATATGCCACCATAAAAATCCGTTGAGACGTCGCCATATGAACTGTGGTTTGGCAAAAAGCCAAAGTTGTTGTCTCTTAAAGTTTGGGGATGTGATGCTTATGTCAAAAAGCTTCAGCCTGAAAAGCTGGAACCCAAAGCGGAAAAGTGTGTCTTCATAGGATAACCAAAAGAGATAATTGGGTACACCTTTTATTTCAGATTCGAAGGCAAAGTGTATGTCGCTAAAAACATAGTTTTTCTTGAGGAAGAGTTTATCTCAGAAGAATTGAGTGGGAGGAAGATAGAACTTGGTGTTATAGAACCTTTACTTCACCCAGAGAGTAGCGCAACACAGAAAGACGTTTGTGTAGAAGCTGTTGGAAATATGCCCTAGAGGCAATAATAAATTAGTTATTATTATATTTCTTTGTTCATGATAATTGTTTATTATCCATGCTATAATTGTATTGATTGGAAGCACAAATACATGTGTGGATACATAGACAAAACACTGTCCCTAGTAAGCCTCTAGTTGACTAGCTCGTTGATCAAAGATGGTTAAGGTTTACTAACCATAGAGAAGTGTTGTCACTTGATAACGGGATCACAACATTAGGAGAATGATGTGATGGACAAGACCCAAACTATAAACGTAGCGTATGATCGTGTCAGTTTATGCTACTATTTTCTGCATGTCAATGTATCTGTTCCTATGACCATGAGATCATGCAACTCCCGGACACCGAAGGAATACCTTGTGGGTTATCAAACATCGCAGCGTAACTGGGTGACTATAAAGGTGCTCTACAGGTATCTCCAAAGGTGTCTGTTGGGTTGGCATGGATCAAGACTGGGATTTGTCACTCCATGTAATGGAGAGGTATCTCGGGGCCCACTCGGTAATACAAGATCACAACAAGCCTTGCAAGAAATGTGACTAAGGAGTTAGTTACAAGATCTTGTATTACAGAACGAGTAAAGAGACTTGCCAGTAACGAGATTGAACTAGGTATGGAGATACCGACGATCGAATCTCGGGAAAGTAACATACCGAAGGACAAAGGGAACAACATACGTGATTAACTGAATCCTTGACATAGAGGTTCAACCGATAGAGATCTTCGTAGAATATGTGGGAGCCAATATGGACATCCAGGTGCCGCTATTGGTTATTGACCAGAGAGTGTCTCAGGTCATGTCTACATAGTTCTCGAACCCGCACGGTCTGCACACTTAAGGTTCGGTGAGGTTTCGGTATAGTTGAGTTATATGTGTTGGTGACCGAAGTTTTGTTCGGAGTCCTGGATGAGATCTCGGATGTCACGAGGAGTTCCGTAATGGTACAGAGACGAAGATTGATATATAGGAAGTTGGTATTTGGATTCCGGAAGGTTTTCGGGCATTGCCGACAGTGTACTGGGAGTGACGAATGGGTTCCGGGGGCCCACTGGGTGGGCCCGCCATGCCCCAAGGGGTCCACGTGGGTTTATTGGATGCGCAATAAGGTATAATGGGCTGACAAAGTCATCCAAGGAAAGCCTATGAGGAAAAAGTGGAAAATCCAAAAGAGGTGGGAAATTAAGGAAGGAGTCCTAATCCAAGTGGGATTGGAAGAGGACTCCTCCCTCCTCCACTTTGGCCGACCCAAGGGCTCCTCCCTTGTGGCACAAGGCGTGCCCCTCCCTCCTCCTATATATACTAGAGGTTTAGGAATGTTTGAGACACAACTTTGCCACGTGCAACTCTAAACCTCTACTTCATAGTTCTTCCTCTAGATCGGATTTCTGCGGTACTTAGGCGAATCCCTGCAGGAATAGATCACCACCACCACCACGCCACCGTGCTGGAGAACTCATCTACCTCTCCTCCCCTCTTTCTGGATCAAGAAGGTGGAGATCGTCATCGAACTATACGTGTGCTGAACGCGGAGGTGTTGTCCCTTCGGCACTAGATCGGGAAGGATCGTGATGGGATCGCGAGACGGATCATGATGAGATCGCGGGTCAGGCTTCGATTTGGATATTGAAGATGTTCCACTACGTCAACCGTGTTATATATGATTCCGCTTAGCGATCTACAAGGGTATGTAGATTCACTCTCCCCTCTCATAGATGATCATCACCATGGATAGGTATTGCGTGTGCGTAGGAAATTTTTTGTTTCCCATGCTATGTTCCCAACAGTGGTATCAGAGCCAGGTTCATGCGTAGATGATCTCTTGAGTAGAACACAAAAGAGTTTGTGGGCGTTGATGTTCTTTTTACTGCTCACCTTAGTCTTTTCTCGATTTGGTGGTATTGTTGGATTGAAGCAGCCCGGACCAACCTTACTTGTACGCTTACGATTGACCGGTTTCATCGACTAACATGCAACGTGTTGCATAAAGATGACTGGGGGGTGTCTGTTTCTTGAACTTTAGTTGGATCGGATTTGGCCGAGGCGGTCCTTGGAGAAGGTTAAATAGCAAATTGCATATCACCATTGTGGCTTTGCGTAAGTAAGATGCGATCATACTAGATACCCATAGCAGCCACGTAAAACATGCAATAACAAATTAGCGGATGTCTAACTTTTTTTTGTAGGGTATGCATCTGATGTGATATATTGGATGTATGAGATGACCATGTTGTAATAGTTAAATATCGACTTGCACGTCAATGCTACGACAACCGGCAGGAGCCATAGGGTTGTCTTTAAACTAACGTTTGTGCTTGCAGATGCGTTTACTATATTGCTAGGTTGTAGCTTTAGTAGTAATAGCATAGATAGCACGACAACCTCGATGGCGGCACGATGATGGAGATCGTGGTGTGGCTCCGGTGACGATGAAGATTATGCCAGTGCTGTGGTGATTGTCGTAGTTTTGTCATGGCAGATGTCCTAGTGAAAGGACTTAGTATTGGAGCCATCGCACCTTGGTGGCGACTCAAAGGTGTTGAACGGGAGTGAGATGGCGATTTACCCAGGTTCAGCCCCTCGTGAGGAGGTAAAAGCCTACGTCCTGCTTTGTGTTGTATTGATGGAGTTTCGATTACAAGGAGGGCATAACTCGCCAAACCTAGCACTCGATGATTTCTAACTTACCCTCTTCTTCCCTGGGACTCGCCTTTATATATAGGTCGAGTCCCTAGGGTTTACAAGGGTACTTTCCTTTCTACAGACCGTGACTCTTACAATCTCTAAGTCGCCACCTTTCCAAAGCTTAGAGACCTTCCCCGTCGTGGACTCCTTCCAGAAGTTGTAAACCGCCATACAACCTTCGGTTCTGCCAGGCCAAGGCCCGAACCATATTTTAGATGAATCGCCAGATTTTGGTGACCCGGCCCGACTAGGGCGGGTTATCAATAGATAATATCCCCAACATTAGGCCCCAGATTGACTTGAATTTCCTTCATGCCAATATCCTTACTTAATTAAGGGCGATTCATTTTCATCCCCTTTTATACGCCATGAACTAAACCCGCCATTTGTTGCGGAAAAACTTGAGTCGCCAAACTATTTCTTGTTGGTACCTTATTATCCCTTGAATTCCGAAAGAGATAATGACGTAATCCCCAACGGATCCTTCGGTATCGTTATCCCAAAATTTTCGGGGCGCCATCATGGCGAATCTTTATCTTTTGGTGGTTCCCGCTTGTGGCGCCTCGATCCTAGCGCCTGCCCTGTTAAATAGGCGGGAGGAAAGGACTGGGCGCATTCCACCTACTAGTCTTGTCGCCCTTATCCTCCCCATTATCGCAGCAAAAACCCTCATCCTCCTCCGAGAGCCCCGCCACCACCCGAGGACCTCGTCGTCGTCCGAAATCCTTGGTGCCGCCCGAGGATTTCGCCGCCGTCAAGCACTTCGCCGTGGCCGAGCAGTTCGCTGCCATCGACCGTCTCGCCGCCGTCGAGCACCTCGTCGCCGCCGAACACTTCGTCCCTGCCCGAGGTTTTCGCGCCCGTCCGAAAGCCTTCATCGCCGTCGACCATCTCCAGCCGAATCCACCAGGTTAGGTTTCTGTCATTTAAGAGCAGATCCCAGTTCCTTTTCGAAGTTCATCACTGCCGCGTTCTTGGTGCTTCCTGAATAGCTTTTACTTGTTCCCGATTAATTGGCGGCGACAATGATGAGAAAATCAATGCCTTCGATACCTTTATCTGTTCGACCCCTATTTGCACACTTAGAGTATGGCTTCACCAAATCAACAGTATTGTCCCATCTTAGTCGCAGGTTGCCATATCCAGTCATTTTCCGCATTCATTTCTGTCTGCCCAGTAGATTCATAATCTACCGCTTGTTATGTGAAAACTGTCTGTAGTCTCATACTTCACCATTTTTGGACAAATACCACTGATGCCTTGAAACACCGCTCCCTTAAGTGGCAAAAGTTTCGTAAGTCGCCCTGGCAACCTGACCCGGGCCTTTGTTGGCGGATGAAAAATTTTCCTCAGCCCGCGGGCAAATTATTTGGCGAGTCAAATGAAATTGTTTCACCTTTTTCAGTAGATGTTTTGGCGCGTTAATTCACCCGTAACTTTATCCCTTTGTAGCATGGGCGCCGTTTTCAAAAGTGACTGGCTCCCCACCAAGGTTAATGATGCCATACTAGAGGATTATGTGAAACGGGAAATTTGGACCCTCAGGATGTTATCGGTTGGCGCACCGGGTTAGGAGAAGAAATCCCCAATCCCAAAGAAGGGGAAATAGTTGTTTTCGTTGAACACCTTGAGCGGGGTTTTAATCCGCCTGGATCGAAGTTCCGACGCCATGGCTTTTATGAATGTCCGCCTCCAAGATATAGGGCCCAACTCGGTAAGCAACCTATGCCAGTTCCAGGTGTTTTGTGAGGCTTACTTGCGGATGGAACCCTCAGTTCCCTTATTCTGGTACTTCTTCCACTTAAATCGCCAAACAGAATTTCACAATGGCCCCATCCTGGAGCTTGGTGGTGTAAATGTTCAGCGCCGCAGGGATAGCCCACTTCATAAAAGCTGGGGCGAGTCTTGGTTCTATTGTCAAGAGACCTCGCCTGAGGGCGAAAACAAACTTCTGGGTTATAGGGAAGATCGCCTTCCAACGAATTTCAAATTCCCAGACAAGCTCACCGAAGAGGAGGAGTCAGATTTTATCCCAATACTGTCCGAGTTAAGATCTTTGACAAACAACGGCCTTACTAGAGTTGACTTGATCTGCTGCTGGGTCGAATGGCGCATCCTCCCTTTTAGTCGCCGGGACGGGTTAATGTGTGAATTCGACGACACCCTAGATCATCCTCAGTGCTACTTCCACACGGCTCTGACTGAAAGTGACATTGTTACCATCATCAAGAAGCTGACCGGTGAGCCCGCGGGAAAATGCGGCCAAATAGGTATCAAACCTTTCTGCAAGATTAACCCGGCACCTAAGGTAAACAACTTTAACCCGCCTTTTGTCTTTTACTTCTTATGTCCCATTCGAACTATGACCTCTTATTATATTATGCCATTTCAGAAAGGTGATAAATTTTGGTCCAAGAGGCCAAAAAAGTCACCCATGAAGCAAGCTAGGCCGCCTCCAAAGAAGAAATCCAAGGGCAAGGGCAAAGCTGTTGTTACCGAACCATCTGAGGGCGATGAATCCCAAGTCGGCGACGCACCTTCGGAGGTCAAAAACCTATCCTCTTTTAACTCGCCATCCATTACTGATAACTTTGTATTTACACCTTTGCATATCTTGAGTAGAATGAAGACAATGAAAACGAGGAGGATCCCGTAGAGGTAATTTTTGTTTCCTCCGATTCATCTCCTTCTCCACCTAAGCCGGCCAGGCGAATTTGTGGGAAAGTTCCCCTCTCACACCCAAATGCTTGTCTGGATCCAAATTTTCTTCTGAAGAAAGCACAACACACTTCAAATCAGAAAACCCGAAGTCATTCTGGCGATATGGTGACTGGTTTACCAACAAGGAACAAGAAAAGGCCAAATGAGGTATTCTTTAACAACACTTCTTCAAGTCTTTTTGGATCGCGTTTGTAACTTCCTTATATCTTCGAAGTACAACTTTTGCAGAGTTCTCCTCCAACATCTGGCGACTCAGTAATGTCGACACTTCCACCGATGATCCGTGTCCCTGGGTAAATCTTTGATAATATATACTTTTAGTCTGATGGTGATAAATTTTCAGTCCTTTAAGCGCACCCCCTTCTCCTTCGAGGGCACAGGCGAAGAAAAGAAAAACTAGCAGTCAACTCCCATCATAATTTCGGAGCCTATCGAAAAGTCGGCGCCGATCCAAGATAACCCGGACCAAGACAAACCTGAAGATCAAGTGGATCTCCCCAGCTCTCCCAAGGAAACCATGGATGCACCTAACACGCCAAGTCCATTGACAACAACAGAAGACCCAGACGCTGTAATTATCACTGGTACTAGCTTCTCTAAACCGGCCACAGCGGTTTTATCGAAGCATGTGTCATCATCAGCTCAAACTATTCCTGAGCATGAAGTCTCCAAGGCTAAGCTCTCTCAAGAACATCTGGAATTCAAAGAACTTTGCTCTGTATTTGCAAGTCGCCTCGAGGCGAGTTATGAGATGGAGAAGAGCCTACTTCGGATGCTGAAAAACAAACATGAGGTACGTTTTGTTGTACACTATATTACCCCCATTAACCCCCAAGGGCCAGGTCATCAGTAAAAAGATGAGCCGGGTCTTGATGATTTGAAAAACTTTCGACCAGTAACCCCCAAGGGTCGGGTCATCAGTAAAAGATGAGCCGAGTCTTGATGATTTAAAAAACTTTCGACCTGTTACCCCCAAGGGCCGGGTCATCAATAAAAGGATGAGCCGGGTCTTGATGATTTCAAAAACTTTCGACCTGTAACCCCCAAGGGTCGGGTCATCAGTAAAAAGATTAGCCGGGTCTTGATGTTTTGAAAAGCTTTCGACCTGTAACCCCCAAGGGTCGGGTCATTAGTAAAAAGATGAGCCGGGTCTTGATGCTGTATAATTTTGTCTGAAAAAAATTTATACATTAGCCCCCAAGTGTCAGGGATGTTGCTTCCAATAATTCTGAGACTTGCCCTTTAACTATATGCTTCAACAGGAATCTCTTATCCAAACAGAATCAACACTTGGCGACTTGAAGAAAAGCTTATCTGATCAGCAAGATGCCCGGGCCAAATCAGAGGAGAAGTATCAACTGGTCTTATCTGAGATGGAAAAGCTAAAAGCCGACTTAAAAAGACCTCAAGCTGATCAAGATGTTTTAACAAAGCGAGCAGAAAATGCTAAAGCCAAGTTAGATACTGTGCAACAGGAGCTGTCCGGCTTAAAGTGACATATCTCAAACATGGCGCAAGCCATCTTTGGTAAAAACCAACTCTTGACCTTTGTAAACAAATAACCTTTATCTAAGTCGCTGATTATTATTACCCCTTATATAGGTCCGAGAGCCGCCAACCTTCAGGATGATTGCGTCCTGATGCTGAAGGCGATTTACACGCTGACGGAGCAGCTATATACCGGGAGTGTACTGACTGTGAAGGTGGTGATGGGCGCCAAGGAACCTATAACATCAATAAAGAAGATGCTTGACTGCTTATCCACTCTTCCTCCCCAAATTTGCGAGTTAACTCGGTCAGCCGCCCGAAAAGGGGCGCTGACTACACTGAGTCGGTGCCTAGCATATGCTCCAGAGATAAACCCAGAAGAAGTAGCGGCGGGCTTTCCTCAACTCAAGGATGATGGATCAGAATTCGCCGAAGAGGATTACCAGCGTGTTGTCAAGGACTCCCGTTTGGCGGCGACTCAGCTTGCTGCAAGACTGGACTTATCAAAATACCAAGCCGCCTATGACAACAAGAACAAGAAGGTTAACCCGCCAACCTTTGTGACGACCAGCTTAACTCCGCGTCGACCCAAGAATCCTTTTGACTTGGATGCGGATCTCTCATCAGTCCCGACCGATGAAGATGAATTTGCCGCATTATCCAAGTGTAACTGGGTACTGGGCGACTTGCAAATTGAGGTCGGCCAAAGCTCGCAGCAGGCTGATCCAAGGGCATCTGCAGAATAAAATTTCATCGATTTGGCCATGAGAGCCATGTAATAGGTCTCTTTAGGAATCAAAACTGCTTCTGTGACACCTTAAAAAATCCTTATGTCGCCCTTAAGGCGTTTTGAAATGCTTGATCCGCCGTTTGAGGCTTTTTATCATAATACTTGACCCGCCATTGAGGCCTTTTTATGATGCTTAATCTGCCATGGCTATAGTGATTTTGATCATCAACCTGTTCTAAGCTTGAAAACATATATCAAACCATCTTAGTGAGTAATGTGTGATAACAAATAGAAGTCGCCCCAAAATATTTTGAGGCGAGTCAGAAAAAGTCTGAAAAACCTTGTGGCAATGCCAGGGAGGTAAACAATAGCAACTTCGTCGGCTCATAAGGTCGCGACAGGATAGGGCGAGTCAAACAAGCTCAAGCGCCACCCAAAATAATAATTTCGTTGGCTCATAAGGTCACGACAGGATAGGGCGAGTCAAACAAGCTCAAGCGCCACCCGAGATAATAATTTCGTCGGCTCATAAGGTCGCGACAGGATAGGGCGAGTCTAACAAGCTCAAGCGCCACCCAAGATAATAATTTCGTCGGCTCATAAGGTCGCGACAGGATAGGGTGAGTCAAAACAAGCTCAAGCGCCACCCAAGGGAAACTTTTGTATCAAAAGCCCAAGCATTTAGACCGGCTGATCAGGCACAAGTCAAGCTTCAGTGAAGTTGGTTCAATGAACCAATGGTCTCCCTATTTTCCATGTGAGGCGCTTGCCGGTACCATACATGTTTTAACCAAAGCAAGTTCAGGGTCCATTACAGGAATAACTCGCCAAGAGTTCATGGGTCCATATGGCGACTCGGCCAACACACAGTCTAGTATAACCATTTGTAATGCAGTAACTTTTCGTAGGCCAAATGGGTAATAAAATTGATCTCAATGAGAGGAAGCCCCCAAGTCGGGAGACGTTTAATTTTATTGCTTTATAAGAAATGAAAAACTTACAAAACGTAGAGCTTAAGAGCTCAAGTGTAATAAGGCCGCAAGTGGGCAATATTCCAGGGGCGAGTCGACTCAGCCTCCGTGGTTGGCCGGTTAGGCCGGAGATCCACCAGATAGTAAGACCCGTTGTGAAGATTTTTGCTGACGACGAACGGTCCTTCCCATGGTGGTGATAACTTATGCATCCAGCGCGATCTTGTATAAGCCGAAACACTAAGTCGACTTCCTGAAAGGTTCGGCTCTTGACCCGGCAACTGTGATAACGCCGTAAGTCATGCTGATAAATGGCTGATCGGGCTGCAGGCAAATCACGCGCCTCCTCTAAGGCATCCAAAGAGTCTTGACGCGCCAATTCATTGTCCTGTTCCACATAAGCGGCGACTCTAGGCGAGTCAGGCCTTATGTCAGTGGGAAGAACAGCTTCTGCTCCGTAGACCAGAAAGATAGGGATAAAACACGTGGACCGGTTCGGGGTGGTCCGGATGCTCCATAGCACTGAAGGCAACTCCTCAACCCAACATCCCGGGGTTCTTTCCAAGGGAACCATGAGTCGGGGCTTGATTCCCCGTAAAACTTCCTGGGTCGCCCGCTCCGCCTGTCCATTAGATTGTGGGTGAGCAACCGCAGAAACATCAAGCCGGATATGCTCTTGACGGCAAAACTCCTGCATCGCCCCTTGAGACAGATTAGTGCCATTGTCAGTAATGATACTGTGTGGATATCCAAACCGGAAAATTAACTTTTTTCAAGAATTTGACCGCCGTCTCCGCATCGCAAGCTCCAACAAGCTCTGCCTCAACCCACTTGGTGAATTTATCAACCGCCACCAGCAAATGGGTTTTCTTGTTGGACGACATTTTAAAGGGGCCAACCATGTCCAACCCCCAGACCGCGAAAGGCCAAGTGATGGGAATCATCCTTAGTTCTTGAGACGGCACATGAGCCTGTCGCCCACAACGCTAGCATCCATCGCATCGACGAACTATCTCCTCTGCATCTGCATGAGCCTTCAGCCAAAAGAAACCATGACGGAACGCCTTTGATACTAAAGAACGTGACCCGGCGTGATGCCCACAATCTCCGAAATGAATGTCATTTAGAATTATGCACCCTTCTTCGGAGGAAACACATCACTGAAAAACCCCGGAGGTACTTCGCTTATGTAATTCGCCGTTGATTATCACCATGGATTTGCTTCGCTGAACAATTTGGCGGGCCAAAACTTCATCTGTTGGTAACTCGCCTCGGGCGATATAGGCCAGATAGGGAAGAACCCAATCCGGCATAACGTTGAGAGACGCCACGAACTGAGACTCAGGATCTGGTATCGCCAACTCCTCCTCTAATGGCAAACTCACGGAGGGATTATGCAAAGTATCCATAAAAACATTGGGGGGAACCGGCTTTCGCTGGGAACCGAGGCGCGAAAGGGCATCAGCTGCCTCGTTAAGGCGCCGGTCAATGTGATCAACCTGATAGCCATGGAAATGACCCGCCACATCGGCCACAGCCCTCTTGTAAGCTGCCATCACGGGGTCTCGAGAATCCCAAGTGCCTGAAACTTGCTGAGCCACCAGATCAGAGTCGCCAAAACATCTGACCCGCGTAAGGTTCATCTCCTTGGCGAGTCGCAGGCCATGAAGTAAAGCTTCGTATTCTGCAGCATTGTTGGTGCACTGAAACATGAGTCGGAGGACATAACAGAATTTGTCTCCTTGAGGGGATACCAGTACCACACCAGCCCCCGAGCCTTCCAACTGTCTGGATCTGTCAAAATAAATAGTCCAGTATGTAAGATCGGGCTTGTCTTCCGGGGACTATAACTCGGTCCAATCATTGACGAAATCAACCAAGGCTTGAGATTTGATGGCCGTGCGAGGGTTGTATCGTACGTGATGCGGCCCAAGTTCAATCGCCCACTTGGCAATCCGCCCTTTTGCCTCCTGATTCTGGATGATGTCCCCGAGGGGGGCGGAACTAACCACCGTGATGGGATGTTCTTGAAAATTATGTTTAAGCTTCCGACTCGCCATAAACACCCCATATACTAATTTCTGCCAATGTGGGTACCGTTGCTTGGACAGAGTTAGCACTTCGTTGATAAAATACACCGGGCGCTGCACTGGGTATTCCCTTCCTTCCTCCTTCCTTTCAATGACCACCGCCACACTTACGGCTTTGGAGTTTGCCGCAACATACAAAAGCATGGGCTCTTTCTCAGTCAGGGCGGCCAAGACCGGCGGGTTGATCAGTTGCCGTTTCAAGGCTTCAAAAGCTTCATCAGCTTCATCTGTCCAAACAAAATGGTCAGATTTATTTAGCAATTGATAAAGGGGAATCGCCTTTTCTCCCAGGCAGCTTATGAAGCGACTTAAGGCCGTAATGCGACCCGCCATCCGTTGGACTTGGTTAACATTTGTTGGCTTCCCAAGGGAAGTAACTGCTTCGATTTTGTCCAGGTTAGCTTCGATGCCATGCTCAGACACCAGGAAGCCCAACAATTTCCCTGCACGAACACCAAAAACACACTTGGTGGGATTTAGCTTCATCTGATATACCCGCAGATTATCATAATTTTCCTTGAGATCTTCCAATAGCGTCTCCCCCTGGCAGGTTTTAATCACAATGTCATCGACATAGGCGTGGACGTTGCATCTGATTTGGCTATGGAGGCAATTCTGGATGCAGCGCTGATAAGTCGCCCCTGCACTCGTGAGTCCAAATGGCATGGACACATAGCAAAAAGCCCCAAAGGGGGTTATAAAAGGTGTCTTCTCTTGATCCTCCACGGCCATCTTGATTTGGTGATATCCAGAGTACGCGTCCAAGAAGCACAAATGTTCGCATCCCGCCACCGAGTCAATAATCTGGTCGATGCGGGGAAGAGCGAAAGGATCTTTTGGACAAGCTCTGTTGAGATCCGTGTAATCAATGCACATACGGAAGGTACCATTTTTTTTGAGCACCAAGACCGGGTTAGCCAACCATTTGGGGTGAAAAACTTCTACGATGAATCCGGCGGCCCAGAGACGGGCTACCTCTTCCCCGATTGCCTTGCGTCGTTCCTCGTTAAACCTACGAAGATACTGATCGATAGGTTTTGCCTTTGGGTCAACATTAAGATGTTGCTCAGTGAATTCTCTCGGCACACCAGGTATGTCCGAAGGTTTCCATGCGAAGATGTCCCGATTCTCACGGATGAATTCGATGAGCGCGCTTTCCTATTTGGGATCCAGATCCGTCCCAATGGTGAACTGCTTGGTTGAGTCGCCAGGAACGAAATCAGCCGTTTTAGTGTCATCCGTTGGTTTGAATTTGAGGGGCGGCTCAGCATCTGTTGTTGGCTTTTTTAAGGGCGACATATCAGCCGGATCATCATTGGCCCGATGATATTTGAGCTCCTCTGCAGCACAAGCGACTTCCGCGTAAGCCGCGTCCACTTCTTCACACTCCCTTGCAATCCTTCTATCGCCGTCAACCGTGATGGGTCCTTTAGGACCAGGCATCTTGAGTTTAAGGTAAACATAGCAAGGGCGAGCCATGAACCGGGCGTAAGCCGGCCGCCCAAACAACACATGGTAGGGGCTTTTCAATTTGACCACCTCAAACATCAACGATTCACTCCTGTAGTTAGATGCTGTTCCAAATGCAACTATGAGTCTGACTCGGCCTATGGGGTATGCCGATTTGCCTGGGATGATTCCGTGGAATACCATGGTTGAAGGCATCAAATCTTTTTCCAACAGGTTCATCCTATGGAAAGTGTCAAAATAAAAAATATTGATGCTGCTGCCACCATCCATTAGTACTTTCGACAAGGTATACCCCCCAAGTTGGGGCGCCACAACCAACGCTAAGTCGTCGGGATTGTCAACTCTTGGCGGATGATCCTCCCTACTCCATGATATGGTCTGCTCGGACCAGTGGAGGTACCTGGGGAGTGCCAGCTTAGACACACTATACGCTCGGTGACTCACCTTTTTATCACGCCTGCAAGCATTGGTGATGAAAACGTGGTACTGCCCATTGCTTAACTGTTTGGGGTTGTTGCGGAAGCCGCCGTTGTCATCCTGGCCCTGCAAAGCCCCCTGTGGGGGTCGTTGCTGAAAAACTCCGGGCGGGTTATATCGTCGCTGGTGATGCACCGGATACTGGCCGCTGCTCGGCTGCGAGCCACCCTGAGCCCCCGGTTTGGGGAAACCGCTGAAGGGGTTCTGACGTTGGTTGGGTGCACCGAACTGTTCCTGCCGTTGGTCTGGGTCACCACTTTGCCCCTTTTTGATCGCCTCCGCCCTAAACTCCCGCATCACGTAACAGTTCTCCCAGGAATGAGTCGCCGGTCCGTCTGCCATGGCGTGGTGCGGGCAGGGGCCCTTGAGTAACTCTTCATAGTTGCGCGGCTTTTTGCCACTTTATCCCCTGCTTTTCTTCTGGCATTGGTTGCCATTGTTGGTGTTGGTATTGGCGACTAAATCCAAAGATTCTTCCTGCTACCTTCTCTTGCTATTCGCTCCCTGATTGTGGCGGGCGCGTCCCTGGAACCGGGTATGATTTTTGGATGACTCGCCCTTCCTTGGCGAGTTAGCTTTACCATCCTCACCAGGATATTTGGTGTCGTCCGCCTCAGCGTACCTAGTGAGGGTATCCATTAGCTCACCCATGTCTTGGACCTTTCGTTTGAGTCGCCCCAACTTCTGTACCAGAGGTTCGTAGTGGCAATTCTGCTCGAGGATCAGCACAGCCTGAGCCGCCATAATACCGTCTGATGAGTGAATGATTTCCACGACCCGCCGTGACCAGTGGTGGGCCGACTCATCGGGGCGCTGAACGCAGTGCTGCAGATCGACAATCGTCATTGGACGTTTGCAGGTTCCTCGGAAGTTTTTGATGAAGCGCTCTTTCAAGTCAGCCCAGGTCTGGATCGAGTTGGGGGGTAAGCTTTTTAACCAAGTACGCGCTGTCCCTTCGAGCATCATTGTGAAGTATCTGGCGCAAACTGCTTCGTTTACGTCGAGCATGTCCATGGCGATTTCGTAACTCTCGACCCATGACGCCGGCTCAAGGTCCGGAGTGTAGTTAAGAACCTTTCTTGGTCCTTTAAAATCCTTGGGCATTCGTTCGTTGCGAAGGGCGGGGGCCAAGCACGTCACCCCCACTCGTCCGCCGCTCCCGACAAGAGGGGCTGAGGCGACTTGGATGTCTGGGACACCCCGGCCTGGCGGGTCATGATGATCAGGCAGGTTGTCCTGGGGGATGAGCCGTGGTCCGCTGTTTACAGCTGGCTGGTCCTCTGGCCGACTCCTCGTGCGGCTTGCCTGGGGAGTGGAATGCAGCCTATCTAGGCTATGTGAGAACTGGGCGTTTTGAACCACCGCCATCTTCAACATCTCAATGGCGTTCCTTGCCTCTATCTCGGCAGGAGTATTGCCGTGAATCGGAAGAAATTCCAAATGGCGAGTTGCAGCAAGGACGTTGTCCATCGGGTTGGAAAACTGACCTTGAGGTGTCCGGAATCGGGGGACGCGATCCACAACTGGTTGGACCAGTGGGTTAGGCGGCTGGCCTGGTCCTCCCCCCGGGGCGGCTCCCGTCCCGGGAGTTCGCAAAGTGTTGAATAGGCGGGTCGGGTTGAGATCAGGGGGCAGGCAACCCTGGTGCCTCCGCTGATGGACGGCTTTAGATGCGTGCTGGTGCCTTTCGAGCCGCCAGTTGTCAGTATTTAAGCGAGTTATCTCAGTGGTAATTTGAGCTTGCCGGGTCTCGATCCTGCCGGACTCCACCTCGGCATCCCGCTGAGCCTTTGCCACTGCTTCTCTTAGTTTCGTCAATTCCGTGTTTACTGCCTCCTAGTTTTTCGGTGTGATGGGGGTCGCCATGAGCCTTGTAATTTCCGCTGCTAATTCCACCAAGACAGCGGCCGGGCTTCTAGATGTCTCGCCAGTTCCATCTCCGCCTGTCGGGTTTGGCGAGGGTTGAGTCGCCCCGGCCATGTAAACGGCGATCTGACGGCGGGTTCGGTCAAGGACTTCGGGGTCCATGGCCAGCGACAAGCCCCCAAGACAATCCCCATGTAGAGACTGGATTGAATCCGAATCGCCCATGGACGATTCGTCATCAGTGTTGACCAGCGTGGTTTCCTGGGTCGCTGAGTGTTCTGGTTCCTCAGATCCCTGCGTGAATCCAACAAAGACCGGGCGAGTTAGATTTGGCGTCACCACCGGGAGGACGTACCTGCCCGGCTCAACGATGTCGGAGGAGATGTCCGGCTCAGACACGGACGATCCAATCATGCCAATGAAGACGCTGATCTTGCCGAAGGGGACCCTGTAACCAGATTCGATCGAATCCGCCTCGGGCCCCCATAGCAGGTTGTTGATGTAGTACTTCCCACGGCGGCTCCGGGTCATGAGCCCCGTCGCGTAGCTCCCAAACCCTGGTAGGGCTCCCTTTGAGAACTCAACTCCACCGTGCGCAGACCCCACGGTGGGCTCCAACTGTCGTGGTTTTGTCACGGCACATGTCCTCGTGAAAGGACTTAGTATTGGAGCCATCACACCTTGGTGGCGACTCAAAGGGGTTGAACGGGAGTGAGACGGCGATTTACCCAGGTTCGACCCCTCGTGAGTAGGTAAAAGCCTACGTCCTGCTTTGTGTTCTATTGATGAAGTTTCGATTACAAGGAGGGCGTAACTCGCGAGACCTAGCACTCGATGATTTCTAACTTACCCTCTTCTTCCCTGGGACTCGCCTTTATATACAGGTCGAGTCCCTAGGGTTTACAAGGGTACTTTCCTTTCTACAAACCGTGACTCTTACAATCTCTAAGTCGCCACCTTTCCAAAGCTTGGAGACCTTCCCCGTCGTGGAGTCCTTCCGGAAGTTGTAAACCGCCATACAGCCTTCGGTTCTGCCAGGCCAAGGCCCGAACCATATTTTAGATGAATCGCCAGATTTTGGTGACCCGGCCCAACTAGGGCGGGTTATCAATAGATAATATCCCCAACAGTGATGGAGATCAAGAAGCACAAGATCATAGCCATATCATGTCACTTATGAATTGCATGTGATGTTAATCCTTTTTATGCACCTTATTTTGCTTAGAACGATGGTAGCATTATAAGGTGATCCCTCACTAAAATTTCAAGATAAAATTGTGTTCTCCCTGACTATGCACCGTTGCGACAAATCTTCGTTTCGAGACACCACGTGATGATCGGGTGTGATAGACTCAAGGTTCACATACAACGGGTGCAAAATAGTTGCACATGCGGAACACTCGGGTTAAACTTGACGAGCCGAGCATTTACAGACATGGCCTCGGAACACAAGAGACCGAAAGGTCGAGCATGAATCATATAGTTGATATGATCAACATGGAGATGTTCACCACTGAAACTATACTCAACTCACGTGATGATCGGACTTGAGTTAGTGGATTTGGATCATGCGCCACTCAAATGACTAGAGGGATGTCTATTTTGAGTGCGAGTTATTAGTAATATGATTAGCTAAACTCAATTATCATGAACATAGTCAAAAAGGTCTTTGCAAATTATGTTGTAGCTTGCGTTGTAGCTCTACTGTTTTTATATGTTCCTAGAGAAAACTTAGTTGAAAGATGATAGTAGCAATTTTGCGGACTGAGTCCGTAAACTGAGGATTGTCCTCATTGCTGCGCAAAAGGCTTATGTCCTTAATGCACCGCTCGGTGTGCTGAACCTCGAGCGTCGTCTGTGGATGTTGCGAACATCTGACATACACGTTTTTGATGACTACGTGATAGTTCAGTGCGTAATGCTTAATGACTTAGAATTGGGGTGCTGAAGACGTTTTGAAACGTCACGGAACATATGAGATGTTCCAAGAGATGAAATTGGGATTTCATGCTCGTGCCCTTGTTAAGAGGTATGAGACCTCCGACAAGATTCTTTGCCTACAAAGTAAGGGAGAAAAGCTCAATCGTTGAGCATGTGCTCAGATTTTCTGAGTGCTACAATCGTTTGAATCGAGTGGGAGTTGATCTTCGAGATGAGATAGTGATGGTTCTCCGAAGTCACTACCACCAAGCTACTAGAGCTTCGTGATGAACTATAACATATCAAGGATACATATGATGATCCTTGAGCTATTTGCAATGTTTGACACTGCGAAAGTAGAAATCAAGTATGAGCATCAATTGTTGATGGTTAGTAAAACTACTAGTTTGAAGAAAGGGAAAGGGTAAGAAGGGATACTTTATGAAATAGCAAAACAGTTGTTGCTCTAGTGAAGAAACCCAGGGTTGAACCCAAACCCGAGACTAAGTGCTTCTGTTATGAGGGAAACGGTCACTGAGGTTGAACTACCCTAGAAACTTGGTAGATGAGAAGGCTGGCAAAGTCGAAAAAAGTATATTGGATATAGCTGATATTGATGTGTACCTTACTAGTATTCCTAGTAGCACCAGGGTATTAGATACCGGTTCAGTTGCTAAGTGTTAGTAACTCGAAGTTATAGCTACAGATTAAAAGGATACTAGCAAGGGTGAGGTGACGATGTGTGTTGGAAGTAATTCTAAGGTTGATGTGATCAAACATCGCACGCTCCCTCTACCATCGGGATTGGTGTTAAACCTAAATAATTGTTATTTGGTGTCTGCGTTGAGCATGAACATGATTGGATCGTGTTTATTGCAATACGATTTTTCATTTAAAGAGAATAATGGTTATCCTATTTGCTTGAATAATTACCTTCAATGGTTTATTAAATCTCGACTGTAGTGCTACACATGTTGATAATATTGATGTCAAAACATACAAAGTAGTAATGATAGTACCACTTACTATCATTACAAAGCATGGAGAAGCTCCATACTGATGGATCTTTGTACACACTCATTTTTGAAACGTTTGAGACATGCAAAGCTTACCTGTTGGTAAAAACGCATGAAGAAACTCCATGCAGATGGATCATTTGGACTTACTTGATTTTGAATTACTTGAGACATGCAAATCATACCACACGAGCAAGATGACTGAAGGACTTGTTTTCCAGTGAGATGGAACTATAAGTAATACATTTGGATGTATGCAGTCAAATGAGTGTTGAGGCACGCAGTGGATATCGTTATGTTCTTACTTCACAGATGATTTGAGTAGATACTAGTGTATTTGCTTGATGAAACACACGTCTGAATTATTGAAAGGTTCAAGTAGTTTCAGAGTGAAGTTGCAGATCATCGTGACAAGAAGGTAACATGTCTATGATGTGATCATAGAGATGAATATCTGAGTTGCGAGTTTGGTAAACAATTAAGACAAATGTGAAAATTGTTTCACATCTCATGCCACCTAGAACACCATAGTGTGATGGTGTGTCTGAACGTCATTGTCGCTCCCTATTTGATATGGTGCATACTATGATGTCTCTTATGAAATTACCACTATCGTTTATGGGTTATGAATTAGAGACAACCACATTCACTTTAAAGAGGGCACCACGTATTTCGGATGAGATGACACCGTATGAACTATGGTTTGGAGAAACCTAAGCTGTCGTTTCTTAAAAGTTTGGGGCTGCGATGCTTATGTGGAAAGGTTTCGACATGATAAGCTCGAACCCAAAGCGAATAAATGCATCTTAATAGGACAACCAAAATAGTTGGGTATACCTCATATCTCAGATCCGGAAGCAAAGTGTTTGTTTCTAGAAATAGGTCCTTTCTCGAGGAAAAGTTTCTCTCGAAACAATTGAGTGGGAGGGTGGTGGAACTTGCTGGGGTTATTGAACCATCACTTCAACGAGTGGGTAGCAGGGCGCAAGAAGTTGTTCCTGTGGGGCCTACACCAATTGAAGTGGAAGCTGATGATAGTGATCGTGAAGCTTCAGATCATGTTACTACAAACCTCGTAGGTTGACAAGATCACGTACTGCTCCAGAATGGTATGATAACCCTGTCTTGGAGGTCATGTTGTTGAACAACAATGAACCTACGAGCCATGGAGAAGCGATGATGGGCCTGGATTCTGGCAAATGGCTGGAGGCTGTGAAATCCGAGAAAGGATCCATGTATGAAAACAAAGTGTAGACTTTGGAAGAACTACTTTATGGTCGTAAGACTATTAAGTACAGGTGCATCTTTAAAAGGAAGACAGACGATGATGGTGAAAATTCCCATTATGAAAAGCTTGCTTTGTCGCAAAGTTGTTTCCGACAAGTTCAAAGGGTTGACTATGATGAGACTTTATCACTCATAGCGATGCTAAAAGTCTGTTGGAATTATGTTAGCAGTTGTTGCATTATTTATGAAATATGGAACATAGGATGTCAAAACATTGTTTCCTCCACGGTTTCCTTGAGGAAAGGTTGTATGTGATACAACGAGAAGGTTTTTTCGATCCCAAGGATGCTAACAAGTATGCAAGGTCCAGCGATCCTTCTAGGGACTGGTGCAAGCATCTCGGAGTTCGAATATATGCTTTGATAAGATGATCAAAGCTTTTGGGTTTATACAAGGTTTATGAGAAACTTGTATTTCCAAAGAAGTGAGTGGGAGCACTATAGAATTTCTGATAAGTATATGTGGTTGACATATTGTTGATCGGAATTAATGTAGAATTTCTAGAAAGTATAAAGGGTTGTTTGAAAGGAGTTTTTCAAAGGAACACCTGGATTGAGCTACTTGAACATTGAGCATCAAGATCTATAGAGATAGATCAAGACGCTTGATAAAAACTTTCAACGAAATAAATGCCTTGAAAAGTTTTTGAAAGAGTTCAGAGTATATCAGCGAAGGAGTTCTTAGATGTGTTGTAAGGTGTAAATTTAAGTAAGACTCAAAGCCCGACCACAGCAGAAAAAGGAGAAAGGACAAAGGTCGTCCCCTATGCATTAGCCATAGGCTCTAAAGTATGCTATGTTGTGTACCGCACCTGATGTGTGCCTTGCCATGAATTTTTCAAGGGGTACGAAAGTGTGATCCAGGATTGAATCACTAAACAGCGGTCAAAGGTATGGTTAGTAACTAGTGGACTAAGGAATTTTTCTCGATTATGGAGGTGATTAAGGAGTTCGACGTAAAGAGTTACGTCGATGCAAGCTTTGAAACTAATCCGAATAACTATGAGTAGTAAACCGGATTCGTTTAGTGGAGCAGTCATTTGGAATAGTTCCAAATGGTGCGTGGTAGCAGCATCTATAGGATAAAATAGAGATTTGTAAAGCACACACGGATCTGAAAGATTCAGGCCCATTGACTAAAAACCTCCCTCACAAGCAACATATGATCAAACCCCATAACTGTATGGGTGTTAGGTTCATTACAATCACATAGTGATGTGAAGTAGATTATTGACTCTAGTGCAAGTGGGAGACTGTTGGAAATATGCCCTAGAGGCAATAATAAATTAGTTATTATTATATTTCTTTGTTCATGATAATCGTTTATTATCCATGCTATAATTGTATTGATTGGAAACACAAATACATGTGTGGATACATAGACAAAACACTGTCCCTAGTAAGCCTCTAGTTGACTAGCTCGTTGATCAAAGATGGTTAAGGTTTTCTAACCATAGACAAGTGTTGTCAATTGATAATGGGATCACATCATTAGGAGAATGATGTGATGGACAAGACCCAAACTATAAATGTAGTGTATGATCGTGTCAGTTTATTGCTACTATTTTCTGCATGTCAATGTATTTGATCCTATGACCATGAGATCATGCAACTCCCGGACACTGGAGGAATACCTTGTGGGTTATCAAACGTCGCAACGTAACTGGGTGACTATAAGGTGCTCTACAGGTATCTCCAAAGGTGTCTGTTGGGTTGGCATGGATCAAGACTGGGATTTGTCACTCAGTGTAACGGAGAGGTATCTCGAGGCCCACTCAGTAATACAACATCACAACAAGCCTTGCAAGCAATGTGACTAATGAGTTAGTTACAGGATCTTGTATTACGTAACGAGTAAAGAGACTTGTCGGTAACGAGATTGAACTAGGTATCGAGATACCGTCGATCGAATCTCGGGCAAGTAACATACCAAAGGACAAAGGGAATAGCATACGGGATTAACTGAATCCTTGACATAGAGGTTCAACCGATAGAGATATTCATAGAATATGTGGGAGCCAATATGTACATACAGGTCCCGCTATTGGTTATTGACCAGAGAGTGTCTCAGGTCATGTATGCATAGTTCTCGAACCCGCAGGGTCTGCACACTTAAGGTTCGGTGGCGTTTCGGTATAGTTGAGTTATATGTGTTGGTGACCAAAGTTTTGTTCGGAGTACCGGATGAGATCCAATACGTCACGAGGAATTCCGTAATGGTCCGGAAACGAAGATTGATATATAGGAAGTTGGTATTTGGATTCCGGAAGGTTTTCGGGCATTGCCGGCAGTGTACCAGGAGTGACGAATGGGCTTCGGGGGCCCACTGGGTGGGCCCACCACGCACCAAGGGTTCCACATGGGTTTATTGGATGCGCAATAAGGCATAATGGGCTTACAAAGTCATCCAAGGAAAGCCCATGAGCAAAAAGTGGAAATCCAAAAGAGGTGGAAATTAAGGAAGGAGTCCTAATCCACATGCAACCTTAAACCTCTACTTCGTAGTTCTTCCTCTAGATCAGATTTATATGATACTTAGGCGAAGCCCTGCAAGAATATATCACCACCACCACCACGCCGCCGTGCTGGAGATCTCATCTACCACTCCGCCCCTCTTGCTGGATCAAGAAGGTGGAGATCGTCATTGAACTGTACGTGTTCTGAACGCGGAGGTGTCGGCCGTTCAGCACTTGATCGGGAAGGATCGTGATGGGATTGCGGGACGGGCGTCGATTTGTATCGTGAAGATATTCCACTACGTCAACCGTGTTATATTTGCTTCCGCTTAGCGTTCTACAAGGGTATGTAGATTCACTCTCCCCTCTCGTAGATGATCATCACCATGGATAGGTATTGCATGTGCATAGGAAATTTTTTGTTTCCCATGCTACGTTCCCAACAGAAGCAACATCGGTCAAAGAGGAAGCTAATCATGATGATGATGAAAATTTAGATCAAGTTGCTATCGAACCTCCTAGGTCGACAAGGGCATGTACTCCTCCTGAGTGGTACGACAACCGTGTCTTATCAATCACGTTGTTAGACAACGATGAACCTACGAGCTATGGAGAAGCAATGGGGGCCCGGATTCCAAAAAAATGTTAGAGGCCATGAAATCCGACATAGGATCCATGTATGAAAAAAACTTTGGACTTTGGAAGTATTACTTGAAGGGCGAAAGGCCATTAAGAATAAATGGATCTTTGAGAAGAAGACGGACACGGACGGTAATGTCAGAGTCTATAAAGCTCGACTTGTGGCATAGGGTGTTTCACAAGTTCAAGGAGTTGACTACGATTAGACTTTCTCACCTGTAGTGATGCTTAAGTCCATCAAAATCATGTTAGCAATAGTTGCATTTTTTATTATGAAATTTGGCAGATGAATGTCAAAACAGCGTTCCTTAACGGTTTCCTTAAGGAAGAGTTGTATATGATGCAACGAGAAGGTTTTGTCGATCCAGAGAATGCTGAAAAAGTATGTAAACTCCAGTGATCCTTTTATGGATTGGTGCAAGCATCCCAGAGTTGGAATCAATACTTTGATGAGGTGATCAAGGCGTTTGGGTTTATACAAGTTTATGGAAAAGCTTGTATTTACAAGCAAGTGAGTGGGGGCTCTATAGCGTTTCTAATATTATATGTGGATGACATATTGCAGATTGGAAACAATATAGACCTTTTCGGAAGCGTAAAGGATTATTGGAATAAAAGTTTTTTAATGAAGGACCTAGGAAAAGCTGCTTACATATTAGGCATCAAGATCTATAGAGATAGATCACGACGTTTAATAGGACTTTCACACAGCACATACCTTGACAAAGTTTGGAAGAAGTTCAAAATGGAACAGTCCAAGAAAGGGTTCTTGCTGTCATACAAGGTGTGAAGTTGAGTAAGACTCAATGACAAGTAACTGCAGAAGATAGATAAAAGATGAGTGTCGTCCCCTATGCTTCAGCCATAAGCTCTATCATGTATGCAATGTTTTGCACAAGATCTGATGTCAGCCTTGCGATAAGTATGGCGGGAAGATTTGAAAGTAATTCAGGAATGGAGCACTGGACAAGGGTCAAGAATATTCCGAAGTACCTGAAAAGGACTAATGAAATGTTTCTTGTTTATGGAGGTGACAAAGAGCTCGTCGTAAAGGGTTACGTTGATGCAAGCTTTGACACTGATCCGGATGACTCTAAGTCACAAACTAGATACGTATTTGTTCTCGATGGGGGTGCGGTAAGCTGGTGCAGTACCAAGCAAAGCATGGTAGCTGATTCTACATGTGAAGGGGAGTACATAGATGCCGCAGAGGCGGCTAAAGAAGGTGTCTGGATGAAGCAGTTCATGATAGATCTTGGAGTTGTGCCGAGTGAATAGGATCCAATGACTCTATTCCGTGACAACATTGGTGCCATTTCTCTAGCCTAGGAACGGAGGTTTCACAAGAGGACTAGATACATAAAGCGAAGCTTCCATTCCATCCGCAATTACATCAAAGAGGAGGACATAAACATTTGCAAAGTGCACACGAATCGGAATGTTGCAGACCCATTGACTATGCCTCTTCCACGAGCAAAGCATGATCAACACCAGAACTATATGGGTGTTAGATTCATGTCACGCCCAAGATGCGATCCTATCCTCAATTTAGCACGAGGGCCTCGTCAAGGATAGAAGTGCATCTCGTCGTTTCGCAAGAACGGATATCGTTACAAGTACATGTACTGAAACGAAGAGATATATAGAATTGGCTTAGACTCGCCACAAGCTACATCAGAGTCACATCAGTACAATACATAATCATCATGAAGAAGAGCAGGGTCTGACTATGGACGAAAACAAACGAGAAAAGAAGAACGACGTCCATCCTTGCTATCCCAGGCTGCCGGCCAGGAACCCATCCTAGATCGATGATGAAGAAGCAGAAGCAACTCCAAATGAACAATCAATGCGCTCGCGTCAAGTAACCTTTACATGTACCTGCAACTAGTGTTGTAGTAATCTGTGAGCCACAGGGGACTCAGCAATCTCATTTCCAAAGGTATCAAGACTAGCAAAGCTTAATGGGTGAGGTATGGTTAAGTGGCGAGGCTGCAGCAAGCGACTAAGCATATATGAGGTGGCTAACTTACGAGTACAAGAATAAAGAGGGGGATGATCTACGCATAATGGACGTGAACTACTGATGACCAAATGAATGATCCCGAACACCTACCTACGTCAGACATAACCCCACCGTGTCCTCGATCGAAGAAGGAACTCACGAAAGAGACAGTCACGGTTACGCACACAGTTGGCAAGTTTTAATTAAGTTGACTTCAAGTTATTTAGAACCAGTGTTAAACAAAGTTTTCACGTTGCCACATAACCGCGGGCATGGCTTTCCGGAAGATTTAACCCTGCAGGGTGCTCCAACTAATCCATCACAAATTACCACAAGCCGCATAGAAATCCTCGATCACGAAGCTCGCGATCCCGTCGGACTCCTTAGTGGAAAACCTCAACTCTGAGATTACCCAAAGCATCACCGGAATCCCGATGCACAAGATATCTCGTCAAAGGTAAAACTAATCCAGCAAGGCCACCCGACGTGTCGACGATCCCGATAGGTGCCGCGTATCTCGACGGATGAGCGACGCGTACGGTGGCCTGAAAGAAATCTCCCAAGTTGCCCTGGATTGGCCCCGCACAGTGCTTTGTTTTGGACCAGCACCATCAGCACTGGCCCTCCCTGTCTTATGTAAAATTACTCCTCGGGTTCATGACGCCCTATGAATTTCAGTGTTAACAAAATTATTATGTTGGGCAAATGTAGAACCAATGTTGGGCCTTGCCAGACCAGCTTTAATCTAAAACGAATTATCAAGGGGTCCCCATAACAACCTCGGTCGTGTTAGGAGCGTTCAATTATGTAACATAACACCGGTAGCTGAAACTAAGGGGGCAAAGGTGAAACAGAACACCAGGCTAGAAAGGCCAAGCCTTCCACCTTTTACCAAGTATATAGGTCCATTAAATTAAATAGCAATTAATAGGGTGATATAACAAGGAACCCATGTTATCACATGGAAGCAACTGCACCTACAACTAGCAACGCTAACACATGGTTAAGAAAGCGGTAACATAGCCAATCAGTGGTTCGTTAGGTTGAACAGGTCGAAGGTTTTCATGGCATTGTTGAGAGGCTGATATTTAACATGTGGTAGGCAACAAGACATAATATAGAAATAGTTAAACTAGCATGGCAATGATAGTAATGGTATCTGGGGAAATGGTCATCTTGCCTGAGATCCCGTTTGGAAGAAGAGTGACTCTATGAAGCAGACGAACTGATGTAATCGAACGGGTCCTCACAATCCGACACGCTTGCGGAACTCTATCGAGACGAAGCAAACCGGAAACAAGAATCAACACACGATATTCACAACACGATGCACAACACATATGATGCATGAGCAGCGGAATAAATGCATGACACGGCATGGCAATTCACAACACTCAAACACTACACATTAAGTGAAGTTCAATATGCAACGAGTTGCATACTGACGAAACGCCATGTTTAATTGTTTAGTTCTATCCCGATTAGATACACGGCAATTTTGAATGTGGTTAAACATGGCAAGAGGTGCAGAGTAATTAAACTACCTATCTAGGCATTTTACATGCGGTCGGAAATGACATATAGCACCTCCGAGACGACCTTACATGTTAATTCACAATTCTGTCCAGATCTGAACTAACACTTTTAAATGTTTGTTAAACAGCAAAACAAATAGGTTCACGTGATTGTACGCGTCATTACAAGCAATTTACACATGGAGAACATCTCCAACGGAGCTACGGTTCAAAAGATACGAGCATCGCAAGATATGATGGCATGAATGCAATATGTGTGCAAATAGTAACCACAACATCTCAAAACACACAACCAGCAAGATAATATGAAACTACATGAGATTCTAAGCAAGTTTCATGTAGGACACGATCAAAACGGAGCAACGGTTCAACAACTACGAGCTGAACAAGAAATCACTACAATCTACCAAAATCAGCCACATAGCATTTTCTACACCCCACAACTACGAGCTACACAAATCGAAAATGCACAACCAAGGCATGAGACGATAGAGGGCAAGAAGCACTACAACATACAACTAATAACTCCTAGCATGGAACCATGGAACACTAGGAAAAGAAGTCACAAAATGGCTTCTCACACACTGTTTCAGACTTAGTGGAAATAACAGTTTATGAAACTGCAGTTTTCAATCTGAAGGCATATTGACAGCAGCAAAACCATAAGCTACAGGACTCCAAATGGCATGAAACTTCACAGCAAGCTAGAGAATCCCAAAGTCTACAACTAACTCCATTGCACCAACCTCAAAAGAGCTACACATCACCAGATAAACTAATGCAAAGACAGCAACAAAACAACACTATTTCCTATCAAGTAAAGAACAAGCAAACCACACCTAAACATGGATTTCAACTACAACCAAAATTACCAGGGGCTAGCATACATATCCAAGGGCAAAACTCTAATTGACAACTTAATCATATCAAGCACGGAATAAATTCCACAAAATAAACAAAAGGGCATCACGGCAAAATAACAAGTGAACTAACTTTCTCAAAAGCTCAAACTAAATACACAGTAAAATTCTATGGATTTTTCTACCCAGAAAACATATAAAACATGTGGGGTTGCAACAAAAAAATATCGCCACACGTAAATGTGAGATAATATCCTAAACATGGTATGGCAAACTACGCGCAAAAATACCAACGACTGCACTAAAATACATGGAAAAAGGGTTCCTAAAACATGAACATTTTATCTACGGGGTTCGAGCAACCCGGACACGCACAAGAAATAAATATGGGCAAAACTAGGCATATGGCAAGATAAACTACATCAAACATTTATGCAAGTTGCAAATTCGTAATCTACGCGAGATTCTACACAAAATCCATATACAACTCGCCTCGATCCGACATACGGTTAAAAAGATACGAGCATTTTAATATCGTCAATTTTCACTAATTAATTAATTCCAAAAATCCCTAAAAAGAAAAATAAATTACTGGGCCTAACTGTGGGCGTTGGATAGCTAAACTGCGCACGGGCGATATAAACACGCTTGGGGGGGTGCTCACCACACGCCACACGGGCCGGTGGTTGGTGGAGGTGGTGGGCCGCTGCACTGGCCCACCTGGTGGCGCTGGATCGGGGTTGCTGGGACTGCGGTCGCCTCCTCCACCCGAGCGAGAGCCTATGGCGGCGTGCCGGTGACATAACAAAGCGAGGCCGATGGTGGACGGGGAAGCGGGCCAGGGGAGCGGCGGATCCGACAATCCTTGCCGGATCTGGCCGATCGGCGACCGGAGGACGGTCGAGCAAGGCCTGGCAGCGAGCTCGCGGTGGAGGGAAGTCCTGGGGCGAGCCTGTCGAGGTCCGGCGTGCAGGGGGTACTCCGGCGGGCATCCAGCAGGCGGGCGGCGGCGCTAGCTCCAGCGAGCATCCGGCACGCGGACGGCGGCGCTAGCTCCGGCGAGCATCCGGCAGGCGGGCGGTTAGTGGAGCCGCAGCTCCTGCTGCACAAGGATAGCTCGGGCTCCTAATGTGGAGCTCGCCCGGCGGATGGGCCTGCCCGGGACCGAGCTGGGCTCGGCAGGCCCGGCGGCTGGAGGGGAGAGAGAGATGTGGGAGGATGTTGGGGGTAGGTGGGCGCGAATCCCGATGCGCCTAGAGTTTGGTCCGAATTTAGGTAGGGATGGATGTCTATTTATAGACAGGGGGCTACGGTTAGCGAAATTTCGCACCGGTTCCAACCGCGCGGTCCGAATCGGACAAACTCAAATGCGGGGACGGCTAAGTGGCCGTGTAGAGTAGTTATCCGGAGACGAGAGGGAACATGAGCGGCCCGGCAACGAGATATAAAACACCGAAAGTCGTCCGATGAATAACCGAAGATGGTGCCGCTACGGTCGACCGTTCGGGTACCAGACGGACTCCGATTGCGACGAAATTCAACATGCGGCCTACCTATATTAAAATAAGACCGCACGTCAAATTCCAACCCAATCAGAGAAAGTTTTACACACACTTTTAAAACAGGATTTTGACGATCCCGCGGGCGCGTGCGTGTGCGGTCGGGCTCAGAACGGACAACAAGGAGAACCGGCAACTAACAATGGATGCAAGTTTTGAAAACTGACGGCAACGGAAATGCCGATGCAATGCAGATTATGCGAATGATTCGATGATGATGCGACAAATAAAAATAACCACACGACGAAAATGGAATAGAAAGGGGAATCTTCTGGAACGTCGGTCTCGGGCTGTCACAATTCATTACACTGTAAATCACCTAGTGATGTGAGCTAGATTATTGACTCTAGTGCAAGTGGGAGACTGCTGGAAATATGCCCTAGAGGCAATAATAAATAGTTATTATTATATTTCCTTGTTCAAGATAATCGTTTATTATCCATGCTAGAATTGTATTGAATAAAAAGTCACATACATGTGTGGATACATAGACAACACACTATCCCTAGTAAGCCTCTAGTAGACTAGCTCATTGATCCAACATGGTCAAGGTTTCCTCGCCATAGACAAGGGTTGTCGCTTGATAACGGGATTACAACATTAGGAGAATGATGTGATGGACAAGACCCAAACTATGAACGTAGCATGTGATCGTTTCGTTTTATTGCTACTGTTTTTCTACATGTCAAAGTATATGTTCTTATGACCATGAGATCATGTAACTCACTGACACCGGAATAATACCTTGTGTGTATTCACAACGTAAATGGGTGACTATAAAGGTGCTCTACACGTATCTCCAAATAATACCGGAGTTAGCATGGATCAAGACTGGGATTTGTTACTCCTTATGACGGAGAGGTATCTTTGGGTCCACTCAGGTAATACAACATCACAAGAAGCCCTGCAAGCAATGTGACTAAAGAGTTAGCCATGGGATTTTGTATTATGGAACGAGTAAAGAGACTTGCCGGTAAGGAGATTCAAATAGGTATAGAGATACCGACGATCAAATCTCGGGTAAGTAACGTACTGAAGGACAAATGGAATGTTATACGGGATTAACTGAATCCTTGACATGGAGGTTCAACCGATAAGGATCTTCGTAGAATATGTAGGAGCCAATATGGACATCCAGGTCCCGCTATTGGTTATTTACCGGAGAGTGTCTCGGTCATGTCTGCATAGTTCTCGAACCCGTTGGGTCTTCACACTTAAGGTTCGGTGAGGTACGATATAGTTGAATTATGCATGTTGGTAACCGAATGTTGTTCGGAGTCCCGTATGAGATCCCGGACGTCACGAAGAGTTCCGGAATGGTCCGGAGACGAAGAATGATATATAGGAAAGGTATATTTGGTTGTCGGAAGGTTTTCGGGCATTTTCGGTAATGTACTCGGAGAGGGCCACATAGAACCAAAGGGTGGCACACCAGCCCCTAGTGGGCTGGGCGGCCAGCCCAATAGGCCTATGCCCCAAAGAGATAGGAGGTGGGGCAAACCTAATAGGAGGACTCCTCCTCCTCCACCAAACTGAATTGGAGGAGGACTCCTCCCCCTCCTTGGTGCGCCGGACGACCCTAGGGTTTTTTCCCTAGGGCGCCACCCCTCCCTTCCTCCTATTTATAGTGGAGGTGAGAGAGGCTGGCCGCACCTTGAGCCATGACGCAGACCCTCTACCTCCACTACTTTGTGACACCGCGTAGGCTATTCCGGTAGTGCGCGATGAAGCCCTCCCAAATTAGTTCCACGATCATCAATGGCACGCCGTCGTGCTGTCGAAGAATTTAGCTACCTGTTCGCCCCTCTTGCTGGATCAAGAAGGCGGATATCGTTATCTAGATGTATGTGTGCTGAATGCGGAGGTGTCGTCCGTTTGGTGCTAGATCGTGATTGGATCGCGGGACGACTTGCGACTTGGATCGCGAAGACGTTCGCCTACATCAACCGCATTTCTTAACGCTTCCCTCTTAGCGATATACAAGGGTATGTGGATCCGATATCTCCTCTCGTAGATGGTCATCACCCTAGATAGATCTTATGTGTGCGTAGGAAATTTTTTGTTTCCCATGCAACATTTCCCAACAACTTCTTCAATGTATCTATAATATTAGATTGTTCCATGATACTATATTATCATTCAAGGTTGATTTTTAGGCATTTATTTGTTTTATATTATTTTTGAGCACTAACCTATAAGCTAGTGACAAGTGCCACTTGCTGTTTTCTCCATGTTTTTGGCGTTTCAGGTTTACAGTACAAAGCGAAGTCCAAATACCCTGAAACCTTTTGATCATTTTTTTTGTGAACCAAAAGAAGACTTGGAAGCTTCAGGAAAAGATCGGAGGCCACACGAGGCCCCATGATATGTCTCCAACGTATCGATAATTTAAGAAGTATTCATGCCATATTTTCCTATGTTTAGAATACTTTTATATGGTTATGATACACTTTATATGATATATTTAGAACTAACCCGGACTAACGTTTTTTCAGCAGAATTACTATGGTGTTGTTTTTGTTCAAAAAATGGAAGTTCTGCCCGAAACTTTTTTGTATTTTTCTAGAGGAAATAAGAAATATTAGAGTGAAGAACCACCCGAGGGGAGCTACCTACGAGCCTCAAGCCAACAGGATGCCCCTAGGTCGCACCCTGATGGCTTGTGGGGCCCACGTGGCTACGTTTGGCGTGATTCCAACGCTGAAAAATCCTATATATACCAGAAACCGCAGAAATAAAGAGAACTTCTGCTCCACCATTGCAACTCTCTATATCGACGAAAAATCCATCTCGAACTTTTACTATACCTACTGGAAAGGGTAAATCATCTCTGGTGGCCATCTTCATCATCCCGAGGGAGGCCATGACGAGAAAGGAGTAGTTCACCCTCACGGCTGAGGGTATGTACCAGTAGCTATGTCTTCAATCTCTCTCTCGTGTTCTTGAGATGGCACGATATTGACGTATCTTGGACATTGTTAGTCTAGTTGGATCATATGATGTTATTCCCTTGCTACCTTGTTGTGATGAATTGAATCTTTCCCTTTAAGATCTCTTTATGTTGGATTGAATATTTTAGTTTGAGAACACTTGATGTATGTCTTCCATGCGGATACCCGTAGGGACATTGCGGTATTCAAGTGATTCACTCGATATATGTTATGGCTTCAACTTGCGGATTCCGGTGACCTTGGAGATCTATGCATAGGGGTTGATTGCATGTTTTCATACTATGTTCTCCGACAGAAATCTTGGGGTGCTCCTTGAAGTTCTTTTTGTTAGATTGAATATGATAGATCTGAAATTGTTTGATGCATGTTGAATAATTTATCCACGGATACTTGAGGTGACATTGGAGTATCTGGTGACATTAGGGTTAATTGATATGTATCATGGGTGTTATTCTAGTACGAACTCTAGGGTTGTTTGTGAGACTTATAGGAATTGCTCAAAATTTTATTAAGAAAGAATAACTTTGAGGTGGCTCTACTACCTGCACCAATTTCATCTTATTGTTATCCGTTAGCACGTTGAGGCATGATCATATGATCTTATTATGTTAGCATTGTTGAGAGATTCTACTAGTGAAGGTATGAACCCTAGGCCTTGTTAGCAAGACTTAATACAATGTGTTTCTCGATGTTTTACACTTGCTACCTTGTTATTTTTATATTTTTAGATAAAAAAACCATATCTACTATCCATACTACACTTGTATCACCATATCTTCGCTGAACTAGTGCACATATAGAATTTTCCATTGTCCTGGGTGTGTTGGGCACACAAGAATTTTTTTTGTATTTGATTGCAGGGTTGTTTCAGAGAGACCAACTTCATCCTACACCTTCCCCAGAATGATAAACCTTAGGTCATCCACTTGAGGTAAAAGTGCTACTATACTACAAAATTTTGCGCTTGGAGGCACAACATAGTCTACAAGAATAAAGTTATGTAGTAGACGTCAAGTTATTTTCTGGCGTCATTGCCGGGGAGGTGAGTGCTTGAATGTATATCTTTATATCTTGTAATTAAATCTTTTAGTTTCTTGTTTTTCACTAGTTTGGTTTTATAAAAGAAAACTACAAAAAAATGGATTTTAGGTTGCCTCATTTGCTTCGTCTCTATACCATCTTTCGTGAAATTGATGGTTCGGGAAATTGTGCTCAGTTGCTAGAGGAAGAATTTATGAAAATGCTTAATGTGAACTCCTTGAATGATGAGAGTGATAGCAATATTGTTGGTATGAATTCTTTGAATATGCATGATGCCAATGATATGCAAAGCCACAAGCTTGGGGATGCTATGTTTGATGAAATGCTACTTTTAGTCCCACAACTTTTGATGAGAAAATTTATTATGATGAAATATTGCCTCCTATCTATGATGATTATTGTGATGACATTTACGCTATAAAGAATAAGGATAACCATGAAACTTGTCATCGTGATTTTAATTTTCACATGGATTATATCAATCAAGTAGCTCATGATAGTTATTTTGTTGAGTTTCCTCCCACTACTATGAGTAATAAGAATTTTGCTTGTGTGGGTAGTAATTAAAAATCCATGCTTGTGCATCATGAAAAGAATGCTTTATGTGATAGTTATGTTGTTGAATTCCTTCTTGATGCTGCTAAAAATTATTATGAGGGAGGAAGATATGCTTGTAGGAATTGCAATAATATCAAGTTTCCTCCCTATGTGTTCAAAATTTTGAAGACGTAGTTGTTTTGCCTTCCTATGCAAGTGTAGCGATCCGACTTAAGACGAGTCAAGCCTCTGGTGTTTCCGTACCATCCCAAGATCATGCTGATACACACACAGTACATAATGTATATATTCATTAGTTCAATCACACAGCTTTATTAATCGAAATCTCATAAAGAGTACTTTATTACAATAAAGGATTACAATAAAGTGGCTGAAGGCCAACTCATGAGATATCTAACGAAGACTAGCGGAAGCATCAGGTAGATGAGTCCATCCGACTCCAAGGGCATGTCGCTGAGCGTAGATCGTAGCCTCACTCCTGTTGGAAAAGTACTCTGCAACATGATACGTTGCAGCCGTGTAGGTCAGCATATTGAATATGCCGGCAAGTCATCAAAGAGAGGAGTAAAATAATATTCAACTATCTCTACATGCATATTTGGCCGGTGGGGCTAAGTTTTGCATAAAGCCAGTTTTATCCTACAACAAGAGGGGTTGGAAGCAAAATATTACTACATTGTTTGTTGTTAACGAGATGGTTCCGCCAACCAATTCTCGTGCCCGAATAGTTGTTAACACCCACATCATTATTAAGTTGTGTCGAGAGTTCAGGGGAATTTCAATGCCTTCGGCTCAAGTTGTCCATGACCGTGGACACGGCTAATCGATTAGGTTGAGTACTCTGCAGAGTTTTGCACACGTTCCCCACAAGATTTGATCGCCTCCGGGTTTGTCCTCGCACTTCAGGGTGTTTGAAGACCGGATGATCAAAACATGGTCTTTCAACGGGTCCCTCTGAATCCCTGTCGGTGCCCATCCATTCCTACCGTTCGTCTACATCTGCTAGCACCGCCTGTCCAGAGTCGCCACGTTGTCCAACCAAGCCAGAGCCCATAATGACTTGTGGCTGTGCAGGTAAGCCTTGAGTCTTGAAGTCACCGTCCGTCTCTTTGAGCCTGGGTGAAGCTTTCCGCAGGATGACATGGCCTCTCCAGCATCCCGGGCATCCATTGGGTTCTCCAGGGAGCCGATCAACCGTTCTTCACCCAGATTTGCATTGCGTCCAAGGTCTTGAAGATCTTGTCTTAACAGGTCTTGATAATTTAATCAGCCTCGCATCACTCGTGGTATACACTCAACCGATAACCCGTCTACTCAAGCATAGCAATAAGAAATTGTCGTCCCGGGGCCAAGTATCGGGGTTGTTGTGTTCCTACCACATAATACTACAACTTACACTAAAGTTTCCAAGTACCTAGGCAGCATGCAAATTGGGCATAGGAGGTGATCTACCATGCATCGAAAACATGGGAAAATAACATGATCAAAATGACTTGCCTTGATGGTAGTTGTGTTGCTCGAACGCCTCTAAGTAACACGCTTCGCACTCCGGATGATCTACTATACAAACACAAAGCACACCATAAGCAATTCAATCATGCAACAAGTAAAAATAACATCACAAGTAAGGATTTGCTAAAGCCTAAGCAAAAGAATTCATCACGCGCCGGTATGGCAGAAACTTGTTTCTGTTGAAAACACCAGCAAAAATACTTGAAAATTTTTTAAACTTCTACCACAGTAAGATTTTATCACTAGGAAGCAGCAGCAAAAGGAATCAACTCAAAATAATTTTTTAAACTCCTGGAATAGGCAAAACACGGTTTAAACTAAATCTGCTCTAACTTATATTTTCAAATTTCAAACATAGAGAAATTATATGTTTTTAAAAACTACAGGAAATTTGTGAGCTACTGGAAAAAGAATCAATGTCATTGGACTTCGGGATAAAAAGTTGTGGCCAAAACAAAACAGGAACTTTCTTTTTTGTAAACAGGCAGAAAAATATAAGGCTAACTAGTACTAAAAGGATGGGTATACGTGGCAAGCTACTGTTGGCTGGGAGGGGTGTTTTTTGCAGCGTTTTGAGCAAACGGCCTAGGCTTAACAAACTCGCTGGTTAAATCATAAGTGGAAATAAAAACCGCTGGTTTTCTCATATAGACCGAAGAGGTAACTAGGGATCTAATCTAGACCATACACCTGAGATCTAACGGCTATAAATGAAAAAAAAGAAAACAACAGAAGGTAGAGGAGGGCTACCGTGGCTGTAGAGGTGTTGCTCCGGCGGGGAAGAAGGTGACGTCGCCGGCGAGGGGGAGGGAGCTCCGGGGGCGGTGGAGAGATGGGGAGGCGGCGGCGGGGTGCTCCTCCTCCGAAGGAAGGGCTCCGGGGGCGTTGGGCGGCGACGGGGTGGCGCTCCCAGGGGGAAGACGTGGTGCAGCCTTGCTGCTCCGGCGAGCGGCGGCAGCGGTGCTTCGGGCAGCGGCTCGGCGAGGAAAAGGTGGGAACGGGGTCGGCGAGGCGTTGGGGTTTATATAGGCTAGGAGGGGGGGGTGCTAAGGAAGGGAGAGAGAGGTTCGGGGAGGAAATCTCGAGCTAGGAGGAGTCGGTCTCGGGTAGAAGACAAGGAAAGAGAGGAGAGGGATGACCGACGGGGGAGGGGGGGCTCGGTCGGGTGGGGCCTAGCGGCCAGTGGGTGGAGGCTGGGAAAAGTGGGGCGGGTGGCCGGCTTCTAGGGATTTTAGATCCCGGGTTGTGGGGGATCTCGGCCCAGGCTATAGTGCGCTCAGGGGCGGCGGTTCAAAGGAAAAAAAAACCTTCCTAATTTCTAACATTTTCCCAAACAGAAAACAAAAGCTAATAAAAGGGAAATAAATCAAAATATTTATATAGGGTATTATATACCAAAAAATTCAGAAAAATATCCTCTACCCGAATAACATTTTTCCAAAGCAAAAATAAAAACTTCAGAAAAATGTTTTTTTTAGAATTTCCCAAATTTGCTTTATTTCTTTTTGCAATTATTTTTGCTAATATACTTTGGGTTTTCTTGGCTCCAACATTTCAAAAATTGCCCGCTCTTTGGAGTGTCATTTTCCTCCGCTCTCTCTCTTGCGTGCAAGAGAGTTTTTCTCCGGGCATTTCTCGTGCGACGAAAAATGGAAATGCAAATCAAAAAGACGAAGGAATTCACGTGCTAAAGTTTTATTTCAATCAATATGCATAGATGCTTAGCTACAATGTAAAACATTCCCAATTAGGAAAATTGGGATGTTACAGCAAGTTGATTATTTCTACAATAAATTGTTTTCTTGAAAAATACCTATGCATAGGAAGTGGGTTAGACTTACATGTTCTAGTCATGTGATTCATGATGCTCTCGTGCATGCCTCAATTACTACTTTTTGTACGAGCATCATTGAAATCATCATGCCTAGCTAAAAGGCATTAAAGAAAGCGCTCGTTGGGAGACATCCCAACACTCTTATTTTCTGTTTTTGTGTGTTATCATGATTAAGCTACTGTACTAATTATGTTGTGTGCCATTTATTCTAATAAAGTGCCAAGTAAATCCTTTGGGATAGTGTGGATACTTGTTTGTTTGATTGTGTGCAAAAACAGAAATTTTGCGTCCGGTATATGAATTATGTGATTTTACTCAGGAGTCAAACAAAATTTGAAACTTTTCCACAAAATTTCCATGTAAATTATATGTGGTTTCCTAAATTTTCAAAATTTTGAGTCAGGGAAGTATGATGTCCATTCAGATTTCCATAGACTGTTCTGTTTTTGACAGATTCTGTTTTGCATGCATAGATTATATTTGGTGATATAAATTATGGGAATGATAGAATAAAGTAGGTATCACGGGAGAACAATTATGAATCTTGTCATGACAGTACGTAAGTGAATGGTCTATCTTTATTACACTAACCCATCTCGCGAAGTTCCGTTAAGTTTTGTGTGATTGAAGTTTTCAAGTTTTGGGTGAAATACCGATATGAGGTGAATATAAGGAGCACAAAGGACCTAATCTTGGGGATTCCCAAGTCACCCCTAGGTAATATCCAAGTAATACTCAAGCGTCTAAGCTTGGGGATGCCCCTCAAGGCATCCCCTCTTTCATCTCCAACATTATCGGTATATCTTACCTGCAACTATATTTTTATTCATCACATCAGATGTATTTTGCTTGTAGAATCATTTTTTTCTATATAAGATGTTATTTATAAACTTGTTTTTCAAAAGAAACTTCCAATAATTTCCTTTAGAATGTTTGAATTGCATGTGTGATGTGTGTTGTACAAAAGCAGAAACTTTTGTTGTAGTATTTGAATTATCAGATTTTACTCGAATGTGGAAAGTTTCTGAAATTTTTACACATTACTTCCACATAAATTATTTATCATTTGCTAAATTTTCATAATTTGTGGAATTACATAAGAACACGTTTTTAATAGATTGCTAGAGACTTTTGTGTTTGGACATATTGATGTCATAGTTTTGTTATGTACTTGTCCTATTGTTTTCATGACATATATTGGTGGATATAAATTGTGGACATGATAGTATATGGTACCTAATATTTTAAAATTAGTATGCAACTTGTCTTGTCAGTACATGAAATGTTGATTTATTCTTATGTGTACTAACCTATCTCACGAGTTTTTTTCGAGTTTTGTGTGGATGAAGTTTTTGAGACGTAGGTGAAATCGGGCTATGAGAGGATTGAACGAGATACAAAATCTCAACCTTGGGGATGCCCAAGGAACCCTAAGTAAATATTTCAATAAGTATCAAACATCTAAGTTTGGGGATGCTACTAATCCCACTTCTCTTCGCCAACAAATATCGGTTAGCCTATGTTGAGCCTAAGTTTTTTATTTGTCCTCATGATATGTGCTATTCTTGGAGTGCATTTTTGTTTTGTTTGTTGCTTTAATAAAATACCCAGATCTGAAAACCTTTATTGAGAGAGAGACTTCACATAGCTACTTAATTGTTTGACTACTCATTGATCTTCACTTATATCTTTTGAGAGTAGTTTGATGTTTACTCTTCTGCTTCACTTATATCCTAAGAGTAAATTGTGAATGAACGAAATATCATAAATATGAAATTATCAATCCTATATATTTTTAGGAGTAATTTGACATTTGGTTCTATAAAGTAGAATCTATCAAAGTTTGAGAATCATAGTATTAGTCATACAAGCAATTCATGAATGATTATATAAGAAAGAGAACTTTCACATACACATATATTATCTTGGACATCTCTTATGATTGTGAATACACATTAATTATTTGCAAACTTGGTCAAATAGTTGAATTTGGACAAGTAATACAATGTAATGGTTATATTCTGGTGTATTTGCATAGAAGTTATATTCTTATGGATCCTCCAACGCGTGGTGCTTGTTTAGAATCTTTTGCTAGCCTAAAGATCGTACTAAGTAGAGATACTACTTGTGTATACAAATCCTTTAGCCAAGTTTCTTCCATGAGAGTCCACGGTACCTACATATATATGGTATTTCATTATCATTCCAAGTAAATTTTCATGTGCTACCTCCAAACATTCAAGTAAACATCCGTTTTGTGTGCTCGTATCGCTCATGGAGCGACGGGGCGGTCCTTATCTTTCATCATAAGTGAGTTATTCTCAAGATGAGTATTTATTCACTTGTCATTTCACGAGAGAGGATGGTAAAAATGATGAATGGTCCTGCATGATATAAAAGTAAATAAACGAGAACTCCCCCTAGAAAGTTGATTGTTTTGAGGGCACCCATGGATACGGCTAGCCATGGAATGTCATTGAATGGTCGAGGGGAGTAAATTTTCAATTCAGTTTGGGAACTGCCAATAATGTGATTAGCATTGAATTTATTGAAAACTCTCTTGTGACATTGACATGAAAGGCACACCACCCAAAATTACATATTCATCTCTATTTTAAAACAATGAGCTCTCGCATCTCTGCAAATCCCTGCTTCCCTCTGCGAAGGGATGGTCTATTTACTTTCATGTTACTTACTTTTCATGTTGAGTCAACTTCTTATTCCAACCTCAATCTATTAGTTGGCAAGCAGCATGTGGTGTGGAAAGATCCAAACATATAATTCCAGTCAAATATATACAATCATGATTCATTATTGTTGAAAATTATCTTTATGATAAATATGTTAGGAGGCGACACATTAAACCCGTATCTTTCTCTGTGTTCGATGGATATTATTTGTTCTGAAAATATGCTTTGAGTATTAGCACTCATAGAAGACTATATAATAATTGAGTATGTGGAGCGCTGATGACCGACAAGCGTATGGGATCGCAACAGTTTTCGAGGGTAGAGTATTCAACCCAAATTTATTGATTCGCCACAAGGGGAACCGAAAGAATATTCTCAAGTATTAGCAGCTGAGTTGTCAGTTCAACCACACCTGAAAGATTAGTGTCTGCAAGCAAAGTATCAATAACAAAGTGGTATGATAGCAACGGTGCCAGAAAAGGATCTGTTGACGGCAGACTATTCCTGACTTGTTGTATCAATGGCGCCAGTAAAGTGTTGCCGCAGGTGACAGCAAAGTAGCAAGTAACAGCAGTAGTGACAGTAGCAAGGAACAACAGTAGTGACAACAGTAGCAAGTACCAAGAGTAGCAACAGAGCGACAGCAGTAGCAGCAAAGTAACGTAGCAAGGACCAGTAGTAAAAGACTCGTAGGCAGTGGATTGGTGATGGATGAGTATGACGGATGTGATTCATCATGTAACAGCTATAACACGGAGAGATAAGTAACTAGCTCCCGTTCATCAATCTAATGTAGGCATGTATTCCATATGTAGTCATACGTGCTTAGGGAAAAGAACTTGCATGACATCTATTGTCCATCCTTCCCGTGGCAGCGGGGTCCTAATGGAAACTACGGGATATCAAGGTTCTCCTTTTAATAAAGAATCGGACCAACTCATTAACACGTGGTGAATAAATGAACTCCTCATACTATGGTCATCTCCGAGAGTGGTTCCGGCTATTGTCACTCCGGGCTTGCCGGATCATAACACATAGTAGGTGACTACAACTTGCAAGATAGGATCTAAAACACACATATATTGGCGACAACATAATAGGTTCAGATCTGAAATCATCGCACTCGGGCCCTAGTGACAAGCATTAAGCATGGCAAAGTAGTAGCAACATCAATCTCAGAACATAGTGGATACTAGGGATCAATCCCCGTCAAAACTAACTCGGTTACATGATAGATCTCATCCAACTCATCACCGTCCAGCAAGCTTACGATGAGATTACTCACGAACAGTGAAGAGCATCATGGAATTATCGATGGAGGAAGGTTGATGATGACGATGGCGACGATTTCCCCTCTCCGGAGCCGAGAACGGACTCCTGATCTGTCCTCCAGATGAAGAACAGGAGGTGGCAGCGCCTCCGTATCGTAAAACGCTATGAATCCTTCTCCCTTATTTTTTTTCGGGCGAGACAGAATATATAGAGCTGAGTTTGGAGGCGGTGGAGCCTCGTGGGCTCCACAAGCCTGGTTGGTGCGGCCTGGGGGGTGGCCGCTGCCAGTGGGCTTGTGGCGCATTGGTTCACCCCCTCCGGTGGATCTTTGCGCAGGTATTTTTCATTAATTCCATAAAAATTCTCTGTAAATTTTCAGGTCATTCCGATAACTTTTATTTCTGCACAAAAAAAACACCATGACAATTCTGCTGAAAACAGCATTAGTCCGGGTTAGTTCCATTCAAATCATACAAATTAGAGTCCAAAACAAGGGCAAAAGAGTTCAGAAAAGTAGATACGACGGAGACGTATCAACTTCATCAAGCTTAAAGCCTTGCTTGTCCTCAAGCAATTCAGCTGACAAACTGAAAGAGACAAAAAAAACTTTGACGAACTCTGTTTGATCTTGTTGTTGCAACTATGTCTAACTCATAACCAGAATTTCAGCAAGATCACAAGCAAACCACATAAGCAAATGACATCTAGATCTCACGGTAAACTCATATCAATGGCATAATCAACTAGTTAGCAAATAATAATAAGCCTCAAATGTCAACACTTCAATCAAAACAATCATGAAGCAGTGCGAACAGATGGTATCTCGCTAGCTCTTTCTAAGACCGCAAAACATAAATGCAGAGCACCTTCAAAGACCAAGGACGGACTAAACTTTGTAACTCATGGCAAAGAAGATCCAGTCACAGTCATACTCAACACAGTTAAAGCAAAGCATAAAAACGACAGATGTGCTCTGTAATTGGTGCTTTTGTAAGAGGAGGATGACTCAACAGGAACATAAATAGATAGGCCCTTCGCAGAGGGAAGCATTGATTTGTAGAGGTGCCAGAGCTCAAGCTTTGAAAACAGAGATAATAATTTTGGGTGGCATTCCCTCATTGTCAATGAAATGACTAAGAGTTCTCAGCATCTTACACGCTACACACGCTATAGGCGGTTCTCAAACAGAAAAGTAAAGTTTTGACTCCCCCACCACCAATAAATCACACTCCACGGCTAGACGAATCCTCGGGTACCGTCCATACCAACATCAATCCTGGGGGAGTTTTGTTTGCAATTATCTTTTCGATTTGAGCATGGAACTGGGAATTCTAGTTACCGCCCCCTTTCTCGTGAATGATAGTGAATAAACACATATCGAGGATAACACGCCTAGCACGGAAGATACTGATAGCCCCCTATCACCACAAGAGCGGTTCGGGCATGCAAAACAGATTATTTCTTGAAGATTTAGAGAGTGGCACATGCAAATTTACTTGGAACGGCATGTAGATACCGCATATAGGTAGGTATGGTGGACTCATATGGAACAACTTTGGGTTTATGGGGGTGGATGCACAAGCAGTATTCCCGCTTAGTACAACTAAAGGCTAGCAAAAGTCTGGGAAACGACCAACTAGAGAGCGACAACGGTCATCAAAATGCATTGAGATTAACTAACATTGAATGCAAGCATGAGTAGGACATAAATCACCATGAACTTGAACATCATAGAGGCTATGTTGATTTTGTTTCAACTACATGCATGAACATGCGCCAAGTCAAGCCACTTGAATCATTCAAAGGAGGATACCATCCTATCATACTACATCATAGTCATCTCAACATTCATGTGGGTATCCAAGGCAAACCATTATATGCTCCTAGCTAAGTAAGCATGGCATAAGCAACTATGATCTCTAAGTTTTCATTGCAAACATGTTTCTCTCACAACAAAGCTGAATCAGGCATGATGAGCTAGTCATATTTACAAAAACAAAATAGATCGAGTTCATACCAGCTTTTCCAGGCTCAGTCACTTCATCATATATCATCATTATTGCCTTTCACTTGCACGACCGAACGATGTAAACAATAATAAGACTGCTCGTGCATTGGACTAAAGCTGGAATCTGCAGGCAAACACAAAGGAGAAGACAAAGTAATATGGCTCTTTAACAGCTAAACGGGTGTGCATGCGAGAGCCACTAAACATTGTAACCAATATCTTCTACCTTGACCCAAAGAAAAAGAAAACTATTTACACGGGAAAGCTCCCAACAAGCAAAAGAAGAAAAACAAAATCTTTTTGGTTTGTTTTCAAACTAGACACACACACGAAAAGAAAACGAGAAAAAAATAAACTGCATGGATGATACAGTGGCAAAGTGAGAACACCGGCTAACAAAGTGAAAGCATAAGCAAGAATGTAAAGTCGGTGAGAAACATGTACTCCCTCAAGCTTAGGCTTTTGGCCTAAGTTGGTCTACTCCCAAGGAGGGAAATAACCAGCTCTGGGATACTCCGGAGTGGACTGAGAATGCCACTGCTATGTGAGCTCCTCTGGCTCCCATTGATAAACCGGCGTCTGGTACTCGATTGGTGGCTCGAGCACGGGCACCTATGGTTGGGATAAGCCCGAATATGCGTAGATATCCGAGGGCATAATAATGTACTTGCCTGCATGAAGATTGAACAAAGAAGGAGCAGGCAAAGTAATAGTCTCACGAGTACCCTGACTAAATACCAGGTTATAAATCATCCTTCTGTTTATATCTCTATCAAGAAAGTCATGGCAAACCATGCTATCGTAATCTAGATATCTCTCGGGAAGAAGAACCTCTTCTTCTTCCTCGAGTCTAATGGGTATCTCAAAGTTTCTAGCAAGACGAGTGATACGTCCATTTTGCATCATGCTTTCATGTTGATATTTATTGCTTTTTGGGCTGTTATATTACTTGTGGTACCATATTTATGCCTTTTCTCTCTTATTTTGCAAGGATTATTTGAAGAGGGAGAATTAAGGCAGCTGGAATTCTGGACTGGAAAAGGAGCAAATCCTAGTCCACTATTCTGCACATCTCCAAATGCCGTGAAAATTTACGTGGATTTTTTCTGGAATATATTAAAAATATTGGGCGACAGAACTACCGGAGGGGGGCCACGAGGGCTCCACAAGTTTGCCCATCGCCACCACCCCCCTGGTGGCGCAGGGCAGGGTTGTGGGCTGCCTGTGTTGGGGAACGTCGCATGGGAAACAAAAAATTTCATACGCGCACGAAGACCAAGGAGGGCAGCAAAACGCACATCACCGCCCACAAAAACTTTTGTGTTCTACTCGAGAGGACATCTACGCATGAACCTAGCTCTGATACCACTGTTGGGGAACGTCGCATGGGAAACAAAAAATTTCCTATGCGCACGAAGACCTATCATGGTGATGTCCATCTACAAGAGGGGATTTCCGATCTACGTACCCTTGTAGATCGCACAGCAGAAGCTTTAGTGAACACGGTTGATGTAGTGGAACATCCTCACGTCCCTCGATCCGCCCCACGAACCATCCCACGAACCGTCCCGCGATCCGTCCCACGATCTAGTGCCAAACGGCGGCACCTCCGCGTTCAGCACACGTACAGCTCGACGATGATCTTGGCCTTCTTGATCCAGCAAGAGAGACGGAGAGGTAGAAGAGTTCTCCGGCAGCGTGACGGCGCTCCGGAGGTTGGTGATGATCTTATCTCGGCAGGGCTCCGCCTGAGCTCCGCAGAAACACGATCTAGAGGTAAAACCGTGGAGTTATGTGGTCGGGCTGCCTTGGAAAAGTTGTCTCAAATCAGCCCTAATTGCTCCATATATATATAGGAGGAGCGAGGGGAGGCTTGCCTTGAGGCTCAAGGAGCCCCAAGGACTGCGCCACCAAGGGAGGAGGAGTCCTCCTCCAATCCTAGTCCAACTAGGATTGGAAAGTGGAGTCCTTCTCTCCTTTCCCACCTTTTTTTTCTTTTCTCTTTGATTTTCTATCCTTGGCGCATAGGGCCCTCTTGGGCTGTGCCACCAGCCCACTAAGGGCTGGTGCGCCACCCCCAAGGCCTATGGGCTTCCCGGGGTGGGTTGTCCCCCCCCCCCCCCCCGGTGAACATCCAGAACCCATTCGTCATTCCCGGTAACTCCGAAAACCTTCCGGTAATCAAATGGGGTCATCCTATATATCAATCTTCATTTCCGGACAATTCCGGAAACCCTCGTGACGTCTGTGATCTCATCTGGTACTCCGAACAACATTCGGTAACCAACCATATAACTCAAATACGCATAAAACAACGTCGAACCTTAAGTGTGCAGACCCTGTGGGTTCGAGAACTATGTAGACATGACCCGAGTGACTCCTCGGTCAATATCCAATAGCGGGACCTGGATGCCCATATTGGATCCAACATATTCTACGAAGATCTTATCGTTTGAACCTCAGTGCCAAGGATTCATATAATCCCGTATGTCATTCCCTTTGTCCTTCGGTATGTTACTTGCCCGAGATTCGATCGTCAGTATCCGCATACCTATTTCAATCTCGTTTACCGACAAGTCTCTTTACTCGTTCCGTAATACAAGATCCCGCAACTTACACTAAGTCACATTGCTTGCAAGGCTTGCGTGTGATGTTGTATTACCGAGTGGGCCCCGAGATACCTCTCCGTCATACGGAGTGACAAATCCCAGTCTTGATCCATACTAACTCAACGAACACCTTCGGAGATACCTGTAGAGCATCTTTATAGTCACCCAGTTACGTTGCAACGTTTGATACACACAAAGCATTCCTCCGGTGTCAGTGAGTTATATGATCTCATGGTCATAGGAACAAATACTTGACACGCAGAAAATAGTAGCAACAAAATGACACGATCAACATGCTACGTTTATTAATTTGGGTCTAGTCCATCACATGATTCTCCTAATATTGTGATCCCGTTATCAAGTGACAACACTTGCCTATGGTCAGGAAACCTTGACCATCTTTCAGCAACGAGCTAGTCAACTAGAGGCTTACTAAGGATAGTGTTTTGTCTATGTATCCACACATGCACTATGTTTCCAATCAATACAATTATAGCATGGATAATAAACGATTATCATGAACAAAGAAATATAATAATAACTAATTTATTATTGCCTCTAGGGCATATTTCCAACAGTCTCCCACTTGCACTAGAGTCAATAATCTAGTTCACATGACCATATGATTCCAACGAATCCAACACCCATATAGTTATGGGGTCTGATCGCGTCTTGTTCGTGAGAGAGGTTTTAGTCAACGGTTCTAAATCTTTCAGATCCGTGTGTTCTCTACAAATCATTATGTCATCTTATAGATGCTGCTACTATGTGCTATTCGGAAATACTCCAAATATCTACTCTACTATACGAATCCGTTTCACTACTCATAGTTATTCGGATTAGTGTCAAGCTTGCATCGACGTAACCCTTTACGACGAACTCTTTAACAACCTCCATAATCGAGAAAAATTCCTTAGTCCATCAGTTACTAAGGATAAATTTTGACCGTTGCTAGTGATTCAATCATGGATCACTCTCTGTACATCTCAACAGACTTTAAGTCAAGGCACACATCAGGTGCGGTACTCAGCATTTCATACTTTAGATTCTACGGCTAAGGCATAGAAGACGACCTTCGTCTATTCTCTTTATTCTGCTGAGGTCGGGTTTTGAGTCTTACTCAAATTCACACCTTACAACACAGTCAAGAACTCCTTCTTTGCTTGATATATTTCGAATTCCTTCAAAAACTTGTCAAGGCATGCATCTTGTTGAAACTTCTATTAAGCGTTTTGATCTATCTCCATAGATCTTGATGCTCAAAATTCAAGTAGCTCAATCCAGGTATTCCTTTGAAAAACTCCTTTCAAACAACCTTGTATGCTTTACAGAAATTCTACATTACTTCTGATCCACAATATGTCAACCACATATACTTATCAGAAATTCTATAGTGCTCCCACTCACTTCTTTGGAAATACAAGTTTCTCATAAACCTTGTACAAACCCAAAATCTTTGATCATCTCATCAAAGTGTATATTCCAACTCCCAGATGCTTGCACCAGTCCATTGAAGGATCGCTGGAGCTTGCATACTTGCTAGTATCTTTAGGATCGACAAAACGTCCTGGTTGTATCACATACAATGTTTGCTCAAGGAAACCGTCGAGGAAACAATGTTTTGACATCCTATGTGCAATATTTCATAAATAATGCAGCAACTACTAACATAATCCTAACAGACTTTTAGCATCACTACGAGTGAGAAAGTCTCATCATAGTCAACTGTTTGATCTTGTCGGAAACATCTTTGCGACAAGTCGAGCTTTTCTTAATAGTGACTTATCACCATCATCGTCTGTCTTCCTTTTAAAGATCCATCTTTACTCAATAGTCCTATGACCATGAAGTAGTTCTTCCAAGGTCTACACTTTGTTTTCATACATGGATCCTCTCTCGGATTTCATGGCCTCCAGCCATTTGTCGGAATCCGGGCCCACCATTGCCTTCTTCCTAACTCGTAGGTTCACTGTTGCTCAACAACATGAATTCCAAGACAGGGTTACCGTACCACTCTGCAGTAGTACGCGACCTTGTCAACCTACGAGGTTTGTAGTAACTTGATCCGATGCTCGATGATCACCATCATCAGCTTTCACTTCAATTGGTGTAGGCGCCACAGGAACAACTTCCTGCGCCCCGCTACACACTGGTTTGAAGTGATGGTTCAATAACCTCATCAAGTTCTAGCACCCTCCCACTCAATTCTTTTGAGAGAAACCTTTCCTCGAGAAAGGATCCGTTTCTAGAAACAAACACTTTGCCTTCGAATCTGAGATAGGAGATGTACCCAACCATTTTGGATATCCTATGAAGATGCATTTATCCTCTTTGGGTTCGAGCTTATCAGACTGAAACTTTTTCACATAAGTGTCGAAGCCCCAAACTTTCAAGAAACGACAGTTTGATTTCTCTAAACCTCAGTCTATACTGTGTCATCTCAACGAAAATACGCGGTGCCCTATTTAAAGTGAATGCGGTTGTCTCTAATGCATAACCCATAAACGATAGTGGTAATTCGATAAGAGACATCATAGCATGCACCATACCAAATAGTGCGTGGCTATGACGTTCAGACACATCACAACACTATGATGTTCCAGGTGGCACGAACTGCGAAACAATTTCCACATTGTCTTAACTGCATACCAAAACTCGTAACTCAGATATTCATTTCTATGATCATATCGTAGACAGTTTATCCTCTTGTTACGACGAACTTCACTCCGAAATAGAATTGACCTTTTCAATATTTCAGACTTGTGATTCATTAAGTAAATACTCTTGTATCTGCTCAAATCATCATTGGAGTAAGAACATAATGATATTCACTGCGTGCCTCAGCACCCATTGGACTGCATACATCAAAATGTATCACTTCCAACAAGTTACTATCTTGTTTCATCTCAATGAAAACAAGGCCTTGCTCATGTGGTATGATTTGCATGTCACTAGTGATTGAAAATCAAGTGAGCATAAAGATCCATCAGCATGGAGCCTCTTCATGCAATTTATACCAACATGACTGAAGTGGCAGTGCCACAAGTAAGTGGTACTATCATAATTACCTCGTATCTTTTGGCACCAATATCATGAACATGCGTAACACTACGATCGAGATTCAACAAACCATTGAAGGTGATTATTCAAGCAAATAGAGTAACCATTATTCTCTTTAAATATATAATCGTATTGCAATAAACACGATCCAATCATGTTCATGCTTAATGCAAGCACCAAATAACAATTATTTAGGTTTAACACCAATCCCGATGGTAGAGCATGCGACGCTCGATCATATCAACCTTGGAAACACTTCCAACACGTATCATCACCTTGCCTTTAGGTAGTCTCCGTTTATGTCGTAGCTTTCATTTCGTGTTACTAATCACTTAGCAACCGAACCGGTATCCAATACCCTCGTGCTACTAGGAGTACTAGTAAAGTACACATCAACATCATGCATATCAAATACACTTCTTTCGACTTTTGCCAGCCTTCTTATCTACCACGTATCTAGAGTTGCTCCGCCTCAGTGACCGTTCCCCTCATAACAGAAGCACTTAGTCCCGGGCTTGGGTTTGATCTGGGGTCTCTTCATTAGTGCAACAACTGCTTTGCCGTTTCACGAATTATCCCTTCTAGCCCTTGCCTTTCTCGAAACTTAGTGCTTTTACTAACCATCAACTATTGATGCTCCTTCTTGATTTCTACTTTCGCAGTGTCAAACATTGCGAATCGCTCAAGGATCATTGTATCTATCCTTGATATGTTATAGTTCATCACGAAGCTCTTACAGCTTGGTGGCAGTGACTTAGGAGAACCATCACTATCTTATGTGGAAGATCAACTCCCACTTGATTCAAGTGATTGTCGTACTCAGATAATCTGAGCACACGCTCAATGATTGAGATTTTCTCCTCTACTTCGTGGACAAAGAATCTTGTCGGAGGTCTCATACCTCTTAACAAGGGCACAAGCATGAAATCACAATTTCATCTCTTTAGAACATCTCTTATGTTCCGTGACGTTTCAAAACGTCTTCAGCGCTTTCTTCTAAGCCATTAAGTATTTTGTACTGAACTATCGTGTAGTCATCAGAAACGTGTATGTTGGATGTTCACAACATCTACACACGACGCTCGAGGTGCAGCACACCGAGTGGTGCATTAAGGACATTAGCCTTCTGCGCAGCAACGAGGACAATCCTCGGTTTTACAGACTCGGTCTGCAAAGTTTGCTACTATCAACTTTCAACTAAATTTTCTCTAGGAATATATAAAAACAGTAGAGCTATAGCGCAAGCTACATCGTAATTCCCAAAGACCATTAGACTATGTTCATGACAATTAGTTCAATTAATCATGTTACTTAAGAAGTCCCACTCAAAAAATACATCTCTCTAGTCATTTGAGTGGTACATGATCAAAATCCACTATCTCAAGTCCGATCATCACGTGAGTCGAGAATAGTTTCAGTGGTAAGCATCTCCATGCTAATCATATCAATTATACGATTCATGCTCGACCTTTCGGTCTCATGTCTTCCGAGGCCATGTCTGCACATGCTAGGCTCGTCAAGCTTAACCCGAGTGTTCTGCGTGTGCAACTGTTTTGCACCCATTGTATGTGAACGTTGAGTCTATCACACCCGATCATCACGTGGTGTCTCGAAACGAAGAACTGTCGCAACGGTGCACAGTCGGGGAGAACACAATTTCGTCTTGAAATTTTAGTGAGAGATCACCTCATAATGCTACCGTCGTTCTAAGCAAGATAAGGTGGATAAAGGATTAACATCACATGCAATTCATAAGTGACATGATATGGCCATCATCATGTGCTTCTTGATCTCCATCACCAAAGCACCGGCACGATCTTCTTGTCACCGGCGTCACACCATGATCTCCATCATCATGATCTCCATCAACGTGTCGCCATCGGGGTTCTCGTGCTACTCATGCTATTACAACTAAAGCTACGTCCTAGCAATATAGTAAACGCATCTGCAAGCACAAACGTTAGTTTAAAGACAACCCTATGGCTCCTGCCGGTTGCCGTACCATCGACGTGCAAGTCGATATTAACTATTACAACATGATCATCTCATACATCCAATATATCACATCACATCATTGGCCATATCACATCACAAGCATACCCTGCAAAAACAAGTTAGACGTCCTCTAATTGTTGTTGCATGTTTTACGTGGTGACCATGGGTATCTAGTAGGATCGCATCTTAATTACGCAAACACCACAACAGAGATATATGAATTGCTATTTAACCTCATCCAAGGACCTCCTCGGTCAAATCCGATTCAACTAAAGTTGGAGAAACCGACACTCGCCGGTCATCTTTGAGCAACGGAGTTACTCGTAGCGATGAAACCAGTCTCTCGTAAGCGCACGAGTAATGTCGGTCCGAGCCGCTTCGATCCAACAATACCGCGGAATAAAGAAAACACTAAGGAGGGCAGCAAAACGCACATCACTGCCCACAAAAACTTTTGTGTTCTACTCGAGAAGACATCTACGCATGAACCTAGCTCTGATACCACTGTTGGGGAACGTCGCATGGGAAACAAAAATTTTCCTACGCGCACGAAGACCTATCATGGTGATGTCCATCTACGAGAGGGGATTTCCGATCTACGTGCCCTTGTAGATCGCACATCAGAAGCGTTAGTGAACGCGATTGATGTAGTGGAACATCCTCACGTCCCTCGATCCGCCCCGCGAACCGTCCCACGAACCGTCCCGCGATCCGTCCCACGATCTAGTGCCGAACGGACGGCATCTCCGCGTTCAGCACACGTTCAGCTCGACGATGATCTCGGCGTTCTTGATCCAACAGGAGAGATGGAGAGGTAGAAGAGTTCTCTGGCAGCGTGACGGCGCTCCGAAGGTTGGTGATGATCTTATCTCGGCAGGGCTCCGCCCGAGCTCCGCAGAAACGCGATCTAGAGGTAAAACCGTGGAGTTATGTGGTCGGGCTACCTTGGAAAACTTGTCTCAAATCAGCCCTAATTGCTCCATATATATAGGAGGAGGGAGGGGAGGCTTGCCTTGAGGCTCAAGGAGCCCCAAGGGCTGCACCACCAAGGGAGGAGGAGTCCTCCTCCAATCCTAGTCCAACTAGGATTGGAAAGTGGATTCCTCCTCTCCTTTCCCACCTCTTTTTTTCTCTTTGATTTTCTATCCTTGGCGCATAGGGCCCTCTTGGGCTGTGCCACCAGCCCACTAAGGGCTGATGCGCCACCCCCAAGGCCTATGGGCTTCCCCGGGGTGGGTTGCCCCCCCCCCCCCCGGTGAACATCCGGAACCCATTCGTCATTCCCGGTACATTCCCGGTAACTCCGAAAACCTTCCGGTAATCAAATGAGGTCATCCTATATATCAATCTTCGTTTCCGGACCATTACGGAAACCCTCGTGACGTCTGTGATCTCATCCGGGACTCCGAACAACATTCGGTAACCAACCATATAACTCAAATACGCATAAAACAACGTCGAACCTTAAGTGTGCAGACCCTGTGGGTTCGAGAACTATGTAGACATGAGCCGAGTGACTCCTCGGTCAATATCCAATAGCGGCACCTGGATGCCCATATTGGATCCCACATATTCTACAAAGATCTTATCGTTTGAACCTCAGTGCCACGGATTCATATAATCCCGTATGTCATTCCCTTTGTCCTTCGGTATGTTACTTCCCCGAGATTCGATCGTCAGTGTCCGCATACCTATTTCAATCTCGTTTACCGGCAAGTCTCTTTACTCGTTCCGTAATACAAGATCCCGCAACTTACACTAAGTCACATTGCTTGCAAGGCTTGTGTGTGATGTTGTATTACCGAGTGGGCCCCGAGATACCTCTCTGTCATATGGAGTGACAAATCCCAGTCTTGATCCATACTAACTCAACGAACACCTTCAGAGATACCTGTAGAGCATCTTTATAATCACCCAGTTACGTTGCGACGTTTGATACACACAAAGCATTCCTCCGGTGTCAGTGAGTTATATGATCTCATGGTCGTAGGAACAAATACTTGACACGCAGAAAACAGTAGCAACAAAATGACACGATCAACATGCTACGTCTATTAATTTGGGTCTAGTCCATCACATGATTCTCCTAATGATGTGATCCCGTTATCAAGTGACAACACTTGTCTATGGTCAGGAAACCTTGACCATCTTTGATCAACGAGCTAGTCAACTAGAGGCTTACTAGGGACAGTGTTTTGTCCATGTATCCACACTAGCATGACCGAAATTCCCGTGTGTCCTCGGGAGAGTTTTTCCTCCTATAAGACTTTGTTCAGGCTTGGCCCTTGCTGCAAAAGGGATTGGTTCACTTTCTGCACCGTTGCTACTACTTGTTACTTGTTACTTTTTTCTCGCTACGTTTCACCTCGCTACACAATCACTTGTTACCGCTACTTTCAGTGCTTGTAGTTATTACCTTGCTGAAATCCGTTTATCAGAGCCTTCTGCTCCTCGTTGGGTTCGACACTCTTACTTATCAAAAGGACTACGATTGATCCCCTATAATTGTGGGTCATCAAGACTCTTTTCTGGCGCCGTTGCCGGGGAGTGAAGCGCCTTTGGTAAGTGGAAATTGGTAAGGAAACATTTATATACTATGCTGAAATTTATTGTCACTTGTCACTATGGAAACTCTTCCTTTGAGGAGTTTGTTCGGGGTATCTTCACCACGAACGGAAGCACGAGGAGTTGCTCCTCAATCTGAGGTACCTACTGAAAATATCTTTTATGAAATTTCTTTGGGTATGCTTGAGAAACTGCTGGCTAATCCTTTCACGGGAGATGGATCTTCACATCCAGACTTTCATCTAATCTATGTAGATGAATCTAAGCTTGCAGGTTTGCCCGAGGATGAGGTAAAGAAGAAAGTCTTTCCTTTATCTTTGAAGGATAAGGAGTTGACATGGTATAGGCTATGTGATGATACTGGATCATGGGGCTATAATCGGTTGAAATTGGAATTTCATCAAAAGTTCTATCCTATGCATTTAGTACATCGTGATCGGAACTTTATTTATAACTTTTGGCCTCGTGACAGGGAAAGCATAGCTCAAGCTTGGGGGAGGCTTAAACCAATGCTATATTCATGCCCCAATCATGAGCTCTCGAGAGAAATCATCACTCAAAACTTTTATGAAGATCGTACCATGCTTGACACTTCTTGTGTTGGTTCTTTTATGAAGAAGGATATTGATCACAAGTGGAATTTATGGGAGATAATCAAACGCAATTCTGAAGATTGGGAGCTGGAGGAAGGTAAGGAGTCAGGTATGAATTTCCAGTTTGATTGCGTTAAATCTTTTGTTGAGACAAACACTTCTAGAGATTTTAGCGCTAAGTATGGACTTGACTCTGAGATAGTAGCTTCTCTATGTGAATCTTTTGCTGCTCATGTTGATCTTCCCAAAGAGAAGTGGTTTAAATATCATCCTCCTGTAGAAAGCAACATACCAAAACCAATCTAGTTGAGGAGAAAGTCATTGCTTTTACTGATCATGTTGTTCCTTGTGCTTACACTGAGAAACCACCATACCCTGCTAGGATAAAGGATTATTCTAAAGCTCCGACTGTGATACGTAGGGGTTACATTAGACCACTTGCACCCCCTGAGGAGATTAGAGTTGAACCTAGTGTTGCTATTATCAAAGATCTCTTAGCCGAAGACATAGACGGGCATGCTATCAAATTCTGTGAGGACTCCGCTAGAATTGCTAAACCTCACGCGAAAGACAAACACGGACCTCTAGTTGGCCTGCCCGTTGTTTCTGTTAAGATAGGAGATCACTGTTACCATGGTTTATGTGATGTGGGAGCTAGTGTTAGTGCAATACCCCGTTCTCTATATGATGAAATCAAAGATGAGATTGCACCTGCTGAGTTAGAACCCATTGATGTCACTATTACGCTAGCAAATAGAGACACTATCTCCCCTCTGGGAATTGTGAGAGACGTAGAAGTCCTGTGTGGTAAGACGAAGTATCCTACTGATTTCCTCGTCCTTGGTACTGCACAAGATAGCTCTTGTCCCATCATACTTGGTAGACCCTTTCTTAACACTGTCAATGCTCACATTGATTGCATTAAGCAGACTGTCACAGTTAGTTTCGAGGGTGTGTCTCATGAATTTTACTTCTCCAAGTTTGGAAGACAACCCCATGAAAGAGAGTCGTCTGATAGGGATGAAATCATCGCTCTTGCCTCTATTTCCGTACCTCCTATGGATCCTTTAGAGCAATATCTGCTTGAGCATGAAAATGATATGCATATGGAGGAGAGAGATGAGGTAGATAAAATTGTCTTAGAACAATATCCTATTCTCAAGAATAATTTGCATGTTGAACTGCTTGGGGATCCTCCCCCACCAAAGGGTGATCCTGTGTTCGAGCTTAAACAGTTGCCTGATACTCTTAAGTATGCCTATCTTGATGAGAAGGAGATATATCCTGTCATTATTAGTCCTCTCCTCTCAGAGCGCGAAGAGAAGAAGTTACTAAAAACTCTGAGCAAGCACCGCGCTGCTATTGGATATACTCTTGATGATCTTAAGGGTATTAGTCCTACTCTATGTCAGCACAAGATAAAAACTGAACCTGACTTTAAACCAGTTGCTGATCATCAAAGGAGATTAAATCCTAAGATGAAGGAGGTCGTTAGAAAAGAAATATTAAAGCTTCTGGAAGCAGGAATCATTTATCATGTTGCTCATAGTGATTGGGTACGTCCAGTACATTGCGTACCTAAGAAGGGAGGTATCACCGTCGTTCCTAATGATAAGGATGAACTAATCCCACAAAGGATTATTACCGGCTATAGAATGGTGATAGACTTCTGGAAACTGAATAAGGCAACCAGGAAAGATCATTATCCTTTGTCGTTCATCGACCAAATGATAGAAAGGCTATCAAAGCACACACACTTCTGCTTTCTAGACGGTTATTCAGGTTTCTCGCAGATACCTGTTGCACAATCTGATCAAGAGAAAACCACTTTCACCTGCCCTTTCGGTACCTTTGCCTATAGACGTATGCCTTTTGGCTTAGGTAATGCATCTGCCACCTTCCAAAGATGTATGATGGCTATATTCTCTGACTTTTGTCAAAAGATTGTCGAGGATTTCATGGATGACTTCTCCGTTTACGGGTCTTCCTTTGATGATTGCCTCACCAACCTTGATCGAGTCTTACAGAGATGCGAAGAAACCAACCTCGTCTTGAATTGAGAGAAGTGCCACTTTATGGTTAATGAAGGTATCGTGTTAGAACACAAAATTTCTGAGAGAGGCATTGAAGTTGATAAGGCTAAGGTTGATGCAATTGAGAAAATGCCTTGCCCCACAGATATCAGAGGTATACAAAGTTTCTTGGGTCATGCTGGTTTCTATAGAAGGTTCATTAAAGACTTCTGTAAGATTTATAGGCCTTTGACCAACCTCTTGCAGAAGGATGTTCCTTTTGTTTTTGATGACGATTGTGAGGAAGATTTCGAAATACTTAAGACGACTTTGATAACCGCACCTATTGTTCAACCACCTGACTGGATCTTGCCCTTTGAAATCATGTGTGACGCTAGTGATTATGCTATTGTTGCTGTTCTAGGACAAAGAGTTGACAAGAAGTTGAATGTCATTCACTACGCTAGTAAAACTCTCGACAGTGCCCAAAGAAACTATGCCACTACGGAGAAGGAATTTTTAGAAGTCGTGTTTGCATGTGAAAAGTTCAGATCTTACATAGTTGACTCCAAAGTCACTATTCACTTTGACCATGCTGCTATTAAGTACCTCATGGAGAAGAAGGACGCTAAGCCTAGGCTGATCAGATGGGTTCTCCTGCTACAGGAATTTGATTTGCACGTCGTTGACCAAAAGGATGCTGATAACCCTATAGCAGATAACTTGTCTAGGCTAGAGAATGTCCTTGATCACCCACTACCTATAGATGACAGCTTTCCTGATGAGCAATTAAATGTCATCCGCACTTCACATAGTGCACCGTGGATTGCCGATTATGCAAACTATATCGTAGCCAAATACATACCACTCAGTTTCACCTATCATCAAAAGAAGAAATTCTTCTTTGATTTGAGACACTACTTTTGGGATGATCCTCACCTTTATAAGGAAGGAGTAGATGGTGTTATTATACGTTGTGTGCCTGAACATCAACAGGGATAGATCCTGTAGAAGTGTCATTCCGTAGCCTATGGAGGACACCATGCTGGAGATAGAACTGCCCATAAGGTATTGCAATCAGGTTTCTATTGGCCCACTCTCTTTAAGGATGCCCATAAGTTTGTCTTGTCTTGTGATGAATGCCAAAGGATAGGGAACATCAGTAAGCGTCAAGAGATACCTATGAACTATTCACTTGTCATTGAACCATTTGATGTCTGGGGCTTTGATTATATGGGACCCTTCCCGAGTTCCAATGGGTACACTCACATCTTAGTTGCTGTGGATTACGTTACTAAGTGGGTAGAAGCTATCCCCACTAAAAATGTTGATCACCACACCTCTATTAAGATGCTTAAAAGAAGTCATATTCCCAAGATTTGGAGTCCCTAGATACTTGATGACTCATGGCGGTAAGGCCTGTCATTTACCTCTTGAGCTGGAACACAAAGCTTATTGGGCAATCAAAGAGCTCAAATTTGATTTCGAACGTGCCAGTGAGAAGCGGTTGTTTGATATCAGCTCGTTAGATGAATGGAGAGCCCAGGCATATGAGAATGCAAGGTTGTTCAAGGAAAAGGTTAAGAGATGGCACGACAAACGAATACAGAAATGAGAGTTCAATGTACGTGATTATGTCCTGCTATACAATTCTCGTTTGAGATTCTTTGCAGGCAAGCTTCTCTCTAAATGGGAAGGTCCCTATGTTGTCGAGGAAGTATATTGTTCCGGTGCCATCAAAATCAATAACACGGAAGGAAATTTTCCTAGAGTGAACAATGGGCAAAGAATCAAGCATTACATCTCTGGTACTCCCATAAATGTTGAGACCAATATCATCAATGTCATAACTCTAGAGGAGTACATAAGGGATGTTTATCAGCCTGTTTTAGACCTTGAAAACGAAGATGTATCTGTTTTGGTAAGAAATTGGACTCCGATACTTTTCCAATAGGACATTTCTTCCATTTTGGAATTTTTGGAAAATTAGAAAAATAAAAAGTAGTCGGGAGAGCGAACGAGGCAGCCACAAGGGCCCACTCCGCCACCACCCCCTGGTGGCGGTGGGCAAGCTTGTGGGCACCTCGTGTGCCTCCCGGACTCCGTTTACTTGCGGAGGACTCCTTCTGGCCCAGAAAAAATCAATATATAGTTGCCCGAAGCTTTTGATCTCCGTATCGCGCAGTTTTCCTGTGTTTTCGTTTTGAGCTTGTTGTCTGCCGCAGATTTAGAGCAAAGATGTCTCAGGAATCTGTTGGGGAGAATGATCTGCACCAAGTTCATGAGGAAGTAGATGCTGATCTGAAAAGAGTAGAAGTCACGAAAGCCAGGGACCAAGCTAAGGATAAAACCCAAGCTAGGGAGGAAGTTCAACCTATGTTCAACATTGAAGACGTTGAAGGAGTAGATTTTCACCAATCCTTCCTCCACGTGATGTCTCCATCCTTGATTGAACTCTTGAGGTTTTGCGAAACAACTCGTGCTCGCAATATTTCTCTTTCTCATGAAGTTGTTTTGCTAGAAAACCATGTCACATATCTCAAAGGTATAAATCAAAGATTGATAGCTCTCTTGGAATCAAAGGCGACAACAACACCACCATCACTACCGAAGGAAGGCAACTAAGCATTGGTATGGGAAATCCCCTTGGCTTCTGACAAGCTTGGGGGAGTTTCCCTGGTAACGTATGACCTTTATATCTTTTGCTTTTACCTTTGTTTTAGTTCTTTCCTTTTCAGTTTTTATTTCTTCTTTTAGAGGAATAAGTCTTTAGTTTTTAGTTTGAGACTTTTGCTTTTGTCTCTCCCCCGTTGTATTGGAGCTTGCGAGCTTTATAATAAAGAGTGTCTTAGTCAAGGGCTTTGCTTTGTGCCATGATCAAAAGTATGAAAAAAACGATAGCATGAAAGATCATGAGACGATCTTATGGAAAGTGATAAGTTCACTTATGACAAGTATGATGATTGAAACTTGTTGAGAATAAATCAACATAGACATTAGTCATTGTTGCAATTAATAAGAAGTAATAAGGAAAGAGAGGTTCACATATAAATATATCATCTTAGACACTTTTTACAATTGTGAGCACTCACCAAACTATTACATGCCTAGGAGTATATGTTGGACAAGGAAGACAACATAATGAATTGTGTTTGCTTGGTTCCAAACAATGTTATATGATTAGAGATCCCTTAGCATGTGACGATTGCTTCCACCTCATATTAGCCAAAACTCCCGCACCAAGTAGAGATACTACTTGTGCATCCATAAACCCTCAAACCAGTTTTGCCATGAGAGTCCACCATACCTACCTATGGATTGAATAAGATCCTTCAAGTAAGTCGTCATCGGTGCAAGCAATAAAAATTGCTCTCTAATATGTATGATCTATTAGTGTGTGGAAAATAAGCTTTGTACGAACCTGTGATGAGGAAGACATAAAAGCGACAGACTGCATAATAAAGTTCTTTATCACAGGAGGCAATATAAAGTGACGTTCCTCCGCACTAAGAGGACACAAATTCAAACCTCAAAAGCGCATGACAACCTGTGCTTCCCTCTGCGAAGGGCCTATCTTGTACCTTTACTTTTTACCCTTGTAAGAGTCATGGTGATCTTCACCAATTCCCTTTTTGCCTTTCTCTTGGCTAACGTCACATGCTTGGGAAAGATCTATATTCATATATCAACTTGGAGTTGAGTACTCATGCTTTATTCTTGTTGACTTTACCCTTGAGGTAAACCGTTGGGAGGCAAAAATATAAGGCCCTACCTTCCTCTGTGTCCAGCTGAAACTTTGACACCATGAGTACCACGTGAGTTATAACAATTATGGAAAACAAAAGAGATGATTGAATATGTGGGTTTGCCTTACAAGCTCTTATTTGACTCTTTGTGATGTCGTGATAAATTGCAATTGCTTCAACGACTATGGACTATTGTTGGTTACTTCTTAGTAAGGTTTTTGCTTCATGCTTTGCTTTGTGAAGGAATTATTACTTTCCCATAAGAATCTTTATGATGTATTGCTGTTCTATGTGTGATCATGATGCCCTCATGTCTGTATTATGTTTTATCGACACCTTCGTCCCTCAACATGAGGACATATTTATGGAACTTGGTTTTCGCTTGCGGACAAGCGAGGTCTAAGCTTGGGGGAGTTGATACGTCCATTTTGCATCATGCTTTCATGTTGATATTTATTGCTTTTTGGGATGTTATATTACTTGTGGTACCATATTTATGCCTTTTCTCTCTTATTTTGCAAGGATTATTTCAAGAGGGAGAATTCAGGCAGCTGGAATTCTGGACGGGAAAAGGAGCAAATCCTAGTCCACTATTCTGCACATCTCCAAATGACCTGAAAATTTACGTGGATTTTTTTCTGGAATATATTAAAAATAATGGGTGAAAGAACTACCGGAGGGGGGCCACCAGGGCTCCACAAGCTTGCCCACCGCCGCCACCCCCTGGTGGTGCAGGGCAGGCTTGTTGGCTTCCTGAAGGCCCACTAGCCCCCCTCTTTTGCTATATGAAGCGTCCTGGTCTGGAAAAAATCATCAGGTTGCTTTTTCGTGGTTTCTCTACCGCCACGAGGCAGAACTTGAGCATATCCAATCTGGAGCTCCGGCAGGACGATCCGGCCGGGGAAACTTCCCTCCCGGAGGGGGAAATCGTCGCCATCGTCATCACCAACACTCCTCTCGTCGGAGGGGAGGCATCTTCATCAATATCTTCATCAGCACCATCTCCTCTCCAATCCCTAGTTCATCTCTTGTAACCAATCTTCTCGCAACTCCGATTGGTACTTGTAAGGTTGCTAGTAGTGTTGATTACTCTTTGCACTTTGATGCTAGTTGGATTACTTGGTGGAAGAGTTTATGTTCAGATCCTTGATGCTATTCATTACACCTCTGATCATGATTAAGATTATGTTTTGTGAGTAGTTACTTTTGTTCCTCGGGACATGGGATAAGTCATCCTGATAATAGTCATGTGAATTTGATATTCGTTCGGTATTTTGATATGTTGTATGTTGTTTTTCCTCTAGTGGTGTTATGTGAACGTCGACTACATAACACTTCACCATATTTGGGCCTAGAGGAAGGCATTGGGAAGTAGTAAGTAGATGATGGGTTGTTGGAGTGACAGAAGCTTAAACCCGAGTCTACGCGTTGCTTCGTGAGGGGCTGATTTGGATCCACTAGTTTAATGCTATGGTTAGACTTTGTCTTAATTCTTCTTTTGTAGTTGCGGATGCTTGCGAGAGAGGTTAATCATAAGTGGGATGCTTGTCAAAGTAAGGGCAGTACCCAAGCGCCGGTCCACCCACATATCAAACTATCAAAGTAACGAACGCGAATCATATGAACATGATGAAACTAGCATGACCGAAATTCCCGTGTGTCCTCGGGAGCGTTTTTCCTCCTATAAGACTTTGTTCAGGCTTGTCCCTTGCTGCAAAAGGGATTGGGCCACTTGCTGCACCGTTGCTACTACTTGTTACTGGTTACTTTTTGCTCGCCACGTTTCACCTCGCTACACAATCACTTGTTACCGCTACTTTCAGTGCTTGCAGTTATTACCTTGCTAAAATCCGTTTATCAGAGCCTTCTGCTCCTCGTTGGGTTCGACACTCTTACTTATCGAAAGGACAACGATTGCTCCCCTATACTTGTGGGTCATCAACGAGTAGCATAGATACCTTCAAAGACAATGCCCTTAGAACGGTTCGTGTTCAACCGTTGAGCTACTATAGCGCCCAACCTATAAGTTTTGTCATTATAAAGGGCTTTGCGCAAGACCGCAAGATCTGGGGAACTAAGTGACCCAGCTTCCCACGGCCAATCAAACATTTTCCCACAAATAATGAGAAGTATTGAAGCACAGGAAAATGAATGCTAGCAGGTCTAGTGCAAGACTCTCCTCTCTCCTCTCCAACAACAATTGTATCCATGAAAGCTTCCAAGTCCCGTGGACGAGGTTCATGAATATCCCCAACGTAAAGTAATTTGCAAACATTGCAAAAATCTTGGAGTGACATGCGCTGGGGGATATCATAAAGTTTGAACTCAACCATAGGAGGATTCTTCCTCAGATAGATGTTAAAGCTTTGTACGAAGATATTAGTGAGGATGAGGTATTGCGGACACTTATCTTCAACGAAGGCGGTAAGGCTTGCGTTTTCCACCAAGTGATGAAGTCCTCATAAATTCCAGCGGCGCGTAAGAACACGTCGCTTGGCCACTCGCACGCTCGAACTTCTGCGACTCGAGGGACTAGATACTTGGGCTTCTTCTCACTCCCATCATCCTTGGGTTCACGGCTTGAAGAGCCTCTCAAGAACCTCCTCATCTTCTCCCTTTTCTATCTCTGAAAATTTCTGAAATTTTTAGTGACTCTAAGAAAACGTGAATAAGGCTCAACGAAACTCGTAGCAACTACTCCAACAAGTGCCTAGAGGCCATATTACGCATCAAAACTACTTGGGACCGACTAAAATCAGCATGCAAAGCTCAAGAAAGGGTCACCAAGGCAGCAAAAATACGCAGAGTAATAGGAACTAGAGCAAAAACTAATTGGACCAATGGAGGAGTCACTTACTGATACGTCTCAAATGTATCTATAATATTTGATGGTTTTATGCTGTTATCTTGTCAACTTTGGATGTTTTATATACCATTTATATCTTTTTTTGGGACTAACTTATTAATTCAGTGCCAAGTGCCAGTTCCTGTGTTTTTTTGTGTTTTTGACTCTTTTTAGATCTGATTTTGGAACGGAGTCCAAACGGAATAAAATCCCCGAAATAATTTTTTCCAAAACATAAGAAGATCGGGGGACTTGAAGGCCAAGGCAGGAGGCCCACAGGGAGCCCACAAGCCCTGACGCTGCGGCCACGGGGGTCGCGGTGACCAGGCTTGTGGCCTCCCTGGCGCTCCCCTGCCCTAGCTCTTTGGCCTATATATTCCCTAAAATGCAAGAAAAAATCAGGGCATCCACGAAACCACTTTTCCGCCGCCGCAAGCTTCCGTTTCCGAGAGATCTCATCTGGAGACCCTTCCCGGTGCCCTGCCGGAGGGGTCTTTGGAACTGGAGGGCTTCTACATCAACATCATCGCCTCTCCAATGACTCGTGAGTAGTCTACTTCAGACCTATGGGTCCGTAGTTAGTAGCTAGATGGCTTCTTCTCTCTCTTGGATCTTCAATACAAAGTTCACCATGATCTTCATGGAGATCTATCCGATGTAATCCTCTTTGGCGGTGTGTTTGTCGAGATCCGATGAATTGTGGATTTGTGATCATATTATCTATGAATTATATTTGAGTCTTTGCTAATTTCTCATATGCATGATTTCAAATCCTTCTATGTCTCTCCGAGTCTTGGGTTTTGTTTGGCCAACTAGATCTTTGATTCTTGCAATGGGAGAAGTGCTTGGTTTTGGGTTCATACTGTGCGGTGACCTTTCCCAGTGACAGAGGGGGCAGCAAGGCACGCATCATGTTGTTGCCATCAAGGGTAACAAGATGGGCTTTCATCATAGATTTGAGATTGTCCATCTACATCATGTCATCTTTCTTAAGGAGTTACTCTGTTCTTATGAACTTAATACACTAGATGCATGCTGGATAGAGGTCGACGTGTGGAGTAATAGTAGTAGATGCAGAAAGTATCGGTCTACTTGTTTTGGACGTGATGCATATAGATATGATCATTTCCATAGATAACGTCATGACTTTGCGCGGTTCTATCAATTGCTCATAGTATTTCGTTCACCCACCGCCTACTTGCTTTCATGAGAGAAGCCACTAGTGAACACTACGGCCCCCGGGTCTATTCACAACTATCATCTCCACTTTTACTTTTACTTTGCTTTTTTTACTTTTTGCTTTCAGTTCTCACTTTGCAAACAATCTATAAGGGATTGACAACCCCTTCATAGCGTTGGGTGCAAGCTCTTTGTGTTTGTTCAAGTACTTGTGACTTGACGCGATCCTCCTACTGGATTGATACCTTGGTTCTCAAACTGAGGGAAATACTTACCGCCGTTGTGCTACATCACCCTTTCCTCTTCAAGGGAACACCAACGCAAGGCCCCAAGGCCGCGGGGAAATCCTTTGCATATTTGCCAAGGAAGTCCCTATGGGTGTAGCCCGTAGCAGAAGGATTCTGGGCGTCGTTGCCAGGGAAGGTCTTTTGTTGCCGTAGCAGAAGTATTTATGGCACCGTTGCCCGGGACGATCGTTTGCCGAGGAGTATCAAGACAAGCATAATCTCACGTCAACACGCCTATTTCTGGCGCCGTTGCCGGGGAGAGATCAAGTCAAGATATATCCAAGTAGGTTTCACATCCTCATCTCTTGCATTTACCTTTTTTGCTAGTTGCCCCTTGTTTTCCTCTCCCCCACTTCACATTTGCCGTTTTCATTTGCCTTTCTCCTTTGCCGTTTTCATTTGCCTTTTGCCGTTTTCCTTTGCCAGTTTTCTTGCTTGCTTGTGTTCCTGATTGTTTGTTGAAGTCATCATGGCTGAAAACACCAAACCTTGCCACTTCTCGAATACTAATAATAATGATTTTATTAGTACTCCGATTGCTCCCGCCACTAGTGCGGAATCATATGAAATCAAAGCTGCCTTGGTGAATCTTATTATGAAAGAGCAATTTTCTGGCCTTCCTAGTGAAGATGCCGCATCCCATCTCAATACTTTCATTGAACTTTGTGATATGCAAAAGAATAAAGATGTGGATAATGATGTTGTTAAATTGAAGCTTTTTTCGTTCTCTTTGCGAGATCGTGCGAAAACTTGGTTTTCTTCTTCGCCTGAAAATAGTATTGATTCTTGGAATAAGTACAAAGATGCTTACATATCCAAGTATTTTCCGTCGGCTAAGATTATCTCTCTCCGTAACGATATCATGAATTTCAAGCAACTTGATCATGAACATGTTGCACAATCTTGGGAGAGGATGAAGTTAATGATTAGAAATTGTCCCGCTCATGGCTTGAGTTTGTGGATGATTATACAAATCTTTTACGTTGGTTTGAATATTTCTTCTCGCAATATCTTGGACTCCTCCTCAGGTGGAACATTCATGGAAATCACGTTAGGAGAAGCTACAAAACTCCTAGACAATATCATGACCAACTACTCCCAGTGGCACACTGAAAGGTCACCTGTTAGCAAAAAGGTACACGATATAGAAGAAATTAACTCGCTTACTGCTAAGATGGACGAGTTGATGAATTTGGTTGCTAGTAGAAATGCTCCTTTAGATCCTAATGACATGCCACTATCTTCCTTGATTGAGAGTAGCAATGCTAGTTTGGACGTTAATTTTTTTGGTAGGAACAATTTTGGCAACAACAATGCTTTTAGAGGAAACTATGTTCCTAGGCCTTTTCCTAGTAACTCCTCTAACAATTATGGAAATTCCTACAACAACACTTATGGAAATCATAAAAAATTACCCTCTGATTTAGAGAGTAATATCAAAGAGTTCATCAACTCTCAAAAGATTTTCAATGCGTCCATAGACGAAAAACTACTCAAAGTAGACGATTTGGCTAAGAGCGTTGATAGGATGTCTTGTGATATTGATGCTTTGAAAGTTAGATGTGCTCCTCCCAATGTTAACTTGGATGAATCTCTAAAAGCTATGCACGTCTCCATGAATGAGAGCAAAGAAAGAACCGCCCAAATTAACGCTAAGCATGAATGGTTTAAAAGGGTGCGTTCTAGTGATGCAAATCATGAAGATCTTAAAGTGCTTGGTGTGACTCCTCTTGAATATTTGTTTTCGCGTGTCAAACCTATTGATGAAGGGGCTGGATATGAATCCACTTTGGATGAAAAACGCCCCAATGATTCCGAGTCCACCTATCTTGATGATAAAGGTGTGGAGACTGGAGTAGAAGAAATCAAAATATTGGGTAGTAATGAAACTCCCACTTTGGATTTCAAGGAATTCAATTATGATAGTTGCTCCTTGTTTGAATGCATTTCCTTGATGCAATCCATTGCAAACTCTCCACATGCTTATAGCCAAAGCAAAGCCTTTACCGCACATATCCTAGATCCTATAATGAAATCTCTTGAAGAGAAACTCGAATTAGAAGTCTCTATACCTAGAAAACTTCATGATGAGTGGGAACCTACTATCAAAATCAAAATCAAAAACTATGAATGCAATGCTTTGTGTGATTTGGGTGCTAGTGTTTCCGCGATTCCAAAGTCTTTATGTGATATTCTTGGTTTTCATGAGATTGAAGAGTGTTCTCTTAATTTGTATCTTGCGGATTCTACTGTCAAGAAACCCATGGGAAGGATCAATGATGTTCTTATTGTTGCAAATAAGAACTATGTACCCGTGGATTTCATTGTACTTGACATAGATTGCGATCCTTCATGTCCCATTATTCTTGGTAGACCTTTCCTAAGGACTATTGGTGCTATCATCGATATGAAGGAAGGGAATATGAGATTTCAATTTCCTCTAAAGAAGGCCATGGAGCATTTTCCTAGAAAGAAAATAAGATTGCCTTATGAATCTATGATGAGGGCTACTTATGGTTTGAGCACCAAAGATGACTATACGTGATTCCATCACCTTATGCCTAGCTAAGGGCGTTAAACAATAGCGCTTGTTGGGGGCAACCCAACGAATCTATCTTTTTTTCTATTTTGTGTTTTCCACACTTTCATAATTCTGTTATGATTGTGTTTTTTGTGTTTCTTTTGCGTTTGTGCCAACTAAAACCGTTATGATTAGTCTTGGGGGTGATCATTTGATCTTGCTGGAAAAGACATAAACTTTCTTCTCACGAAAAGAATTTTCATTTTTTTCTGTAAGATCTTTTGAGTTGATTCTTTTTGCTGCTGATTGCTATGCAAATTCTTCAGACTGTCGTAATTTTTCAGAATTTGTGAAGTACCGGAAGTATACGAAGTATACAGATTGCTACAGACTGGTGTGCTGTTAACAGATTCTATTTTTGTTGAGTTGGTTGTTTATTTTGATGAAACTATGGATAGTATCGGGGGGTATTAGCCATGGAAGATTGAAAATACAGTAACCCAACATCAACATAAGTAGAATTTAAGTTTTCTACAGTACCTAAGGAAGTGGTGGTTTGCTTTCTTATACTAATGATATCACGAGTTTTTGTTTAAGTTTCGTGTTGTGAAGTTTTCAAGTTTTGGGTGAAGTTCTTATGGACAAAGAGATAAAGAGTGGCAAGAGCTCAAGCTTGGGGATGCCCAAGGCACCCCAAGTTGATTCAAGGATGCCGAAAAGGCCTAAGCTTGGGGATGCCCCGGGAAGGCATCCCCTCTTTTGTCTTCAATCCATCGGTAACGTTACTTGGGACTATATTTTTATTCACCACATGTTATGTGTTTTTCTTGGAGCGTCTTGTTTCGTATGATTATTTTATTTATGTTGTGTCACAATCTTCCTTGCTTCACACCAAGAGAGAGAGACATGCACTCACCGTAATTTTGTCGAGCTTCACTTATATCCTTTGGTTAGACAATTCAGCTCACATGTGTTTCACTTATATCTTTTGAGCTAGTTGATTTTGCTCTGTGTGTTTCACTTATATCTTTTAGAGCACGGAAGCGCGTGGCGTGGTAGTTGATCTATGCTATGAAAGTAGTCTCAACAGGGGTAGTTATCCAAAGGGATATGAAAACTTCCACCTTCATGTGCATTGAATAGTTAGAGAAGTTTGATTCATCTCAATTAGTTTTGAGTTGTGGTTGTGGTAATATTGAAGTTAGATTAGTAAGGTGTTGTGGATCTAGAAATACTTGTGTTGAAGTTAGTGATTCCCATAGCATGCACGTATGGTGAACCGCTATGTGATGAAGTCTGAGCATGATTAGTTCATTGATTGTCATCCTTTGTGTGGCGGTCGGGATCGCGCGATGGTTTATAGCTACCAACCCTTCCCCTAGGAGTATGTGTTGAATGCTTTGTTTCGATTACTACTAAAACTTTTGCAACAAGTATATGAGTTCTTCATGACTAATGTTGAGTCCATGGTTTAGATGCACTTTCACCTTCCACCATCACTATCTTCTTTCTGCCGTGCAACTTTCACCGGTGCATAAAAACTACCATTAACCTCCCTCAAAATAGCCACCATACCTACCTACTATGGCTTTTTCAAAGCAATTCCGAGAAATATTGCCATGCAACTACCACCATGACATGTGCCACCACTTCTACATTGCCATTGCATGATCATAAGATAGCTAGCATGATATTTCCATTGATGTCTATAACATGCTAGATCATTGTCACGGTACACTACCGAAGGCATTTCATATAGAGTCATCATTGCTCTAAGTTTTCAGTTGTAAGTGTGATGATCATCATTGATGGAGCATTGTCCCATGTGAGGAAATAAAAGAGGCCAGCGAAGCCCATCTACAAAAAGAGGCCAAAGATGCCCACCAAAATAAAAAAAATAAAAAAAAAGTGGCCGAAGAGCCCACCAAAAAAATGAGAGAAAACGAGAGAACGGACAGTGCTACTATCTTTCCACACTTGTGCTTATTAAGCACCATGATCTTCATGATTGAGAGTCTCTCGTTTCGTCACCACCATATAGCTAGTGGGAAATTTTCATTATATAACTTGGCTTGTATATTCCAATGATAGGCTTCCTCAAAATTGCCTTAGGTCTTCGTGAGCAAGCAAGTTGGATGCACACCCACTAGTTTTCTTTAAGAGCTTTCACATATTCTTAGCTCTAGTGCATCATTTGTATGGCAATCCATACTCATTCACATTGATATCTATTAATGAGCATCTCCATAGCTCATTGATATGCCTAGTCAATGTGACCATATTCTACTTGTTTGCCTTGTAGGCTCCACCACACTCCATTCCACTTATAGTGCTAAAACCATGGCTCACGCTCATGTATTGTGTGAGAGTTGAAAAAGTTTGAGAAAGTAAAGGTGTGAAAACAATTAATTGGCCAATACCGAGGTTGTGCATGATTTAAATTCATTGTGCAAGGATGATAGAGCATAGCGAGACTATATGATTTTGTAGGGATAACTTTCTTTTGGCATTATTATTTTGAAAGTTCATGATTACCTTGCTAGTTTGCTTGAAGTATTATTGTCTCCACGTCAATAGCAAACTATTGTTTTGAATCTAATGGATCTGAACATTCACGTCACATAAGAGGAGTTACAAAGGACATCTATGCTAGGTAGCATGAAAGCATCAAAAATTCATTCTTTATCACTTCCCTACTCGAGGACGAGCATGAGTTAAGCTTGGGGATGCTTGATACATCTCAAACGTATCTATAATTTTTGATGGTTTCATGTTGTTATCTTGTCAACTTTGGATGTTTTATATACCTTTTGTATCTTTTTTTGGGACTAACTTATTAATTCAGTGTCAAGTGTCAGTTCATGTTTGTTCTGTGTTTTTGAATCTTTTCAGATCTGATTTTGGAACGGAGTCCAAACGGAATAAAATCCCCGAAATAATTTTTTCCAGAACAGAAGAAGATCGGGGGACTTGAGGGCCAAGGCAGGAGGCCAACAGGGAGCCCACAAGCCCTGACGCCGCGGCCAGGGGGCCCGCGGCGACCAGGCTTGTGGCCTCCCTGGCGCTCCCCTGCCCTAGCTCTTTGGCCTATATATTCCCTAAAATCCCAGAAAAAATCAGGGCGTCCACGAAACCACTTTTCCGCCGCTGCAAGCTTCCGTTTCCGCGATATCTCATCTGGAGACCCTTCCCGGTGCCCTGCCGGAGGGGACTTTGGAGCTGGAGGGCATCTACATCAACATCATCGCCTCTCCAATGCCTTGTGAGTAGTCTACTTTAGACCTACGGGTCCGTAGTTAGTAGCTAGATGGCTTCTTCCCTCTCTTGGATCTTCAATGCAAAGGTCTCCATGATCTTCATGGAGATCTATCCGATGTAATCCTCTTTGGCGGTGTGTTTGTCGAGATCCGATGAATTGTGCATTTGTGATCAGATTATCTATGAATTATATTTGAGTCTTTGCTGATTTCTCATATGCATGATTTGATATCCTTGTAAGTCTCTCCGAGTCTTGGGTTTTGTTTAGCCAACTAGATCTATGATTCTTGCAATGGGAGAAGTTCTTGGTTTTGGGTTCATACAAGATGCATGCTGTTGCCATCAAGGATAACAAGATGGGCTTTCATCATATATTTGAGATTGTCCATCTACATCATGTCATCTTGCTTAAGGCATTACTCTGTTCTTATGAACTTAATACACTAGATGCATGCTGGATAGTTGTCGACGTGTGGAGTAATAGTAGTAGATGCAGAAAGTATGGGTACTTGTTTTGGACGTGATGCCTATAGATATGATCATTTCCATAGATAACGTCATGACTTTGCACGGTTCTATCAATTGCTCGACAGTAATTCGTTCACTCACCGTCTACTTGCTTTCATAAGAGAAGCCACTAGTGAACACTATGGCCCCCGGGTCTATTCACAACTACCGTCTCCACTTTTACTTTTACTTTGCTTTGTTTAGTTTTTGCTTTCAGTTCTCACTTTGCAAACAATCTATAAGGGATTGACAACCCCTTCATAGCGTTGGATGCAAGCTCTTTGTGTTTGTGCAGGTACTTGTGACTTGACGCGATCCTCCTACTAGATTGATACCTTGGTTCTCAAACTGAGGGAAATACTTACCGCCGCTGGGCTACATCACCATTTCCTCTTCAAGGGAACACCAACGCAAGGCTTCAAGGCCGCGGAGGAATCATTTGCATATTTTCCAAGGAAGTCCCTATAGGCATAGCCCGTAGCAGAAGGATTCCTGGCACCGTTGCCAGGGAAGGTCTTTTGTTGCCGTAGCACTTACCAAGGAGTAATTTCCCCAAAACAGTTCAGAGAATGGTGATTTGAGCAAAGAGATCGAAAATCCCAGCAAGAGGAGCAAGAACACGGGTTTGAGCTGTGAAACGATTTTTTCTGGAGGTAGGAGAACCAAATGAGAGCAACAATGAGTGGAGGGCGTGCATGTGGGCCCCACAAGCTTGGGTGGCGCGGCAAGGGGCGTGCCCGCGCTGTCATGGCTTGTGGCCCACTGGTGCAGCCCCAAGACAAACTCTTTGTCTCAAAAAATTTCAAAAATTTCAGAAAAAATCATACTTGATTTTCAAGACGTTCGGAGAACTTTTATTTTTGGGGTACTTTTCCACCGGACGCTAAAACAGAAAATAGGGGAAACTAAACTAAATCTATCATTTTTCTTCTAAGCAACCGAAGGTGAAAGCTTGGAACAGAGGTTTGTGACTCCTCGATTCATCCATCTCATGGTCATCGAAAGAAATCCATTAGTGAGGTTGATCAAGTCTCCTTGACAAACTTTTTCGGATCGCAAAAGAGAACGGAGAATTTTCGAATAGTCACTAGGTGACCTCAGTGGGGATGTGTATTTCCCCAACAAGGAAATCATACTTCATTATGACACGAGGAATAGGGCATTCAAAGCTGCCAATAAGAATCGATGAAGTTTTTTCGATAGCATTGATGCAATGGACTCGATATTGTTTCTTCGGGAAGTGCATCGTATGCTCATTACCGTTGACATGGAAACTGACATTGCCTTTGTTGCAATCTATAACATCCCCTCCGGTGTTTAAAAAGGGTCTTCCGAGGATGACCACCATGGCATCGTCGTCGGGAATATCCAAGATAACAAAGTCTCTTAAGATAGTGACATTAGCAACCACAACAGGCACATCCTCGCAAATGCCGATAGGGAAAGCAGTTGATTTGTCGGCCATCTGCAAAGAGATTTTAGTGGGTGTCAACATATCCAATTCAAGTCTACGATAAAGAGAGAGAGAGGCATAACACTAACACCGACTCCAAGGTCGCATAAAGCAGTTCTAACGTAGTTACCTTTAATGGAGCAAGGTATAGTGCTCACACCGGGATCACCTAGTTTCTTAGGAGTTCCACCCTTGAAGGTATAATTAGCAAGCATAGTGGAAATCTCAACCTCAGGTATCCTCCTCTTATTAGTCACAATATCTTTCATGTACTTAGCATATGGAGACATTTTGAGCATATCTGTCAAACGCATTTGTAGAAAGACAGGTCTGATCATTTCAACGTATCGCTCAAAATCCTGATCATCCTTTTTCTTGGATGGTTTGGGAGGAAAGGGCATGGGTTTCTGAACCCATGGTTCCCTTTCTTTACCATGCTTACTAGCAGTGAAGTAATTCTTATCATATCTCTTAGTCTTAGGTTGTGGGCTATCAAGATCAACAGGTTCAATCTCCATATCCTTATCATTGTTAGGTTGAGCATCAACATGAACATCACTATTGATATTATCATTAGGCTCATGTTCATCACCAGATTGTGTCTCAGCATCAGAAATAGAGACATTGTTTGGACTCTCAGGTGTAGCAGCAACAGGGTTGCTAGCATGCAAATCCCTATCTTCTTTCTAGGATGACTAGGTGCATTAGTGCTAACTCCTTGAGAATCTTGTTCAATTCTCTTCGGATGGCCCTTAGGATACAAAGGTTCATAGGTCAATCTACCGCCTCTAGTAACGACTCTGATAGAATTGTCATTCAACTCATTGAGCAAGTCATTTTCAGCCTTAAGTACTTGTTCTACCTGAGTAGTAACCATAGAGGCATGTTTACTCAGAAGCTTAAGATCATTGACATTTCTGTCTACACAAGCACTTAAATGACTAAGCATACGAGCATTCTGTTCTAATTGTCTGCTAACATAATCATTGAAACTCTGTTGTTTGGTAACAAAGTTATCAAATTCATCCAGGCATAAGCTAGCAGGTTTATCAAAAGGAATATCACTCCCATCAAACCTACGCACAGAATTCACTTCTACTAGCTGTATTGGGTTATCAAGACCATGGATCTCTTCGATAGGTGGTAGATTTTTGACATCTTCAGATTTAGTGCCTTTCTCTCGCATAGATTTCTTGGCTTCTTGCATATCTTCAGGACTGAGGAATAGAATACCTCTTTTGTTCGGAGTTGGCTTAGGAGGTGGTTCGGGAATAGTCCAAGCATTCTCATTGCACAAGATGCAATCCAATAGGATCTCAGCTTGTTCTACAGTTCGTTCCCTAAAAACACAACCAGCGCAACTATCTAGGTGGTCTTTAGAAGCGTCGGCATGTCCACTATAGAAGATATCAAGTATTTCATTCTTCTCAAGAGGGTGATCACGCAAAGCATTCAGTAGCTGGATGAGCCTCCCCCAAGCTTTCTTGGGGAACGTCGCATGGGAAACATAAATTTTCCTACGCACACGCAATTCCTATCATGGTGATGTTCATCTACGAGAGGAGATTCAGATCTACATACCCTTGTAGATCGCACAGCGGTAAGCGTTAAGAAATGCGAACGATGTAGTGGAACAGCTTGCGTGATTCAAATCACCGTAGTCGTATACTCCATCCCACGATCTCATCACGATCCGTCCCGCGAACTTCATCACGATCCGTCCCGCGATCTCATCATGATCCTTCCCGATCTAGTGCCGAACGGACGGCACCTCCGCGTTCAGCACACGTACAACGCGACGAGGTATGTGGTCGGGCTGCCGTTGCAAAGTTGTGTCAAATCAGCCCTAATACCCCAGTATATATAGGAGGGAGGGCGAGGGACCTGCCTTGAGGCTCAAGAGAGCCCCAAGGGGTCGGTCGAACCAAGGATGGAGGAGTCCACCTCCAATCCTAGTCCAACTAGGATTGGAAGGTGGAGTCCTTCCCTTCCTTCCCACCTCCCTTTTTTATTTTTCCTTTGATTTATTTATCTCCTATGCATAGGGCCTCTTGGGCTGTCCCACCAGCCCACTAAGCGCTGGTGCGGAACCCCTAAGGCCTATGGGCTTCCCCCGGGTAGGCTGCCCCCCCCCGGTGTACATCCGGAACCCATTCGTCACTCCCGGTACATTCCCGGTAATGTCCGAAAACTTCCCGGTAATCAAATGAGGTCATCCTATATATCAATCTTCATTTCCAGACCATTCCGGAAACCCTCGTGATGTTTGTGATCCCATCCGGGACTCCGAACAACATTCGGTAACCAACCATATAACTCAAATACGCATAAAACATCGCTGAACCTTAAGTGTGCAGACCATGCAGGTTCGAGAACTATGTAGACATGACCCAAGGGACTCCTCGGTCAATATCCAATAGCGGGACCTGGATGCCTATATTGGGTCCTACATATTCTACAAAGATCTTATCGATTGAACCTCAGTGCCAAGGATTCATATAATCCCGTATGTCATTCCCTTTGTCCTTCAGTTTGTTACTTGCCCGAGATTCGATTGCGAGTATCCGCATACCTATTTCAATATCGTTTACCGGCAAGTCTCTTTACTCATTCTGTAATACAAGATCCCATGACTTACACGAAGTCACATTGCTTGTAAGGCTTGTGTGTGATGTTGTATTACCGAGTGGGCCCGAGATACCTCTCCGTCACACGGAGTGAAAATCCCAGTCTTGATCCATACTAACTCAATGGACACCTTCGGAGATACCTGTAGAGCATCTTTATAATCACCCAGTTACGTTGTGACGTTTGATACACACAAGTCATTCCTCCGGTGCCAGTGAGTTATATGATCTCATGGTCATGGGAATAAATACTTGACACGCAGAAAACAGTAGCAATAAAATGACATGATCAACATGCTACGTTCATTAGTTTGGGTCTAATCCATCACATGATTCTCCTAATGATGTGGTCCCGTTATCAAGTTACAACACTTGCCTATGGTCACGAAACCTTGACCATCTTTGATCAATGAGCTAGTCAACTAGAGGCTTACTAGGGACAGTGTTTTTTCTATGTATCCACACAAGTATTGTGTTTCCAATCAATACAATTATAGCATGGATAATAAACAATTATCATGAACAAAGAAATATAATAATAACTAATTTATTATTGCCTCTAGGGCATATTTCCAACAGTCTCCCACTTGCACTAGAGTCAATAATCTAGTCCACATCACTATGTGATTCTAATGAATCCAACACCCTTAGAGTTCTCGGGTTTGATCACGTCTTGCTTGTGAGATAGGTTTTAGTCGACGATTCTGAACCCTTTCAGATCCGAGTGAGCTTTACAAATCTTTATGTCATCTTATAGATGTTGCTACTATGTGCTATTCGGAAATATTCCAAATATCTACTCTACCATACGAATCCGTTTCACTACTCATAGTTATTCGGATGAGTGTCAAAGCTTGCATCGACGTAACCCTTTAGGACGAACTCTTTAACCACCTCCATAATTGATAAAAATTCCTTAGTCCATTAGTTACTAACGATAACTTTGATCGTTGATTGGTGATTCAATCCTGGATCACTCTGTGAACCTTTTAACAGACTTGTAGCAAGGCACACATCAGGTGCGGTACTCAGCATGGCATACTTTAGAGTCTACGGCTAAGGTATAGAAGACGACCTTCGCCTATTCTCTTTATTCCGCCGGGGTCGCCTTTTGAGTCTTACTCAAATTCACACATTACAACACAACCAAGAACTCCTTCTTTGCTGATCTATTCTGAACTCCTTCAAAAACTTGTCAAGGCATGCATCTTGTTGAAACTTCTATTAAGCGTTTTGATTTATCTCCACAGATCTTGATGCTCAACGTTCAAGTAGCGCAATCCAGGTATTCCTTTGAAAAACTCCTTTCAAACAAACTTTTATGTTTTACATAAATTCTACATTACTTCTGATCCACAATATGTCAACCACATATACTTATCAGAAATTCTATAGTGATCCCACTCACTTCTTTGGAAATACAAGTTTCTCACAAACCTTGTATAAATCCAAAAGCTTCGATCAACTCATCAAAGCATATATTCCAACACCTAGATGCTTGCACCAGTCCATAGAAGGATCGCTGGAGCTTGCATACTTGTTAGCATCCTTAGTATCGACAAAGCTTTCCGGTTGTATCACATACAACCTTTCCGTCGAGGAAAACAATGTTTTGACATCCTATGTGCAATATTTCATAAATAATGCAACAACTACTAACATAATTCCAACAGACCTTTAGCATCGCTATGAGTGAGAAAGTCTCATTGTAGCTACCCGACTCAAAACGAGTCAAGCCTCTGTGCATCTGTGCCATCCCTGGATCAGTAAGCTGGCACACACGGTACATCAATGTATATATCAAAGTGCAATCACATGTAAATAACGTAAAACTGATATATACCTTAAAAATCTCAGCGGAAGCAGTCAAGAGAGTGGAGTCCCAATAAACACCAACGGCAGGTTGAGTGCAGATCGTAACCCTGAATCGTACACTTACTCGTCAAAGAAAATATCTGCAACATAAGACGTTGCAGCCGTGTAGGTCAGCATATTGAATATGCTGTTAAGTCACAAAGGAGAGGGGTAAAAATATCATCTATACTATATGCATATATGGCAGGTGGGACTATAAGTTTTTAGAGGAAAGCAAAGTTTTCTCCTACAACAAGAGAGGGGCTAAAAGCAAAACATTACTACATTGTTGGTTGTTAATGAGATGGTTCCGCCAACCAGTTCTCATACCCAAGTTATCAATATTACCCACATCAAATATATCTAATGGTGTTGAGAATTCCTGATAGTTTCAGTTCCTTTGGCTCAAGTTGTCCATGACCGTGGACACGGCTAATCGATTAGGTTTGAGTACTCTGTAGAATTTTGCACACGTTCCCCACAAGATTTGATCGCCTCCATGTATGTCCTCGCACTTCAGGGTGTTTGAAGACCGGATGATCAAAACATGGTCTTTCAACGGGTCCCTCTGATCCCGTGTCGGTGCCCATCCAATCCTAGCGTTCTTCTACATCTGCTAGCACAGCCTGTCCAGAGTCGCCACGTTGTCCAACCAAGCCAGAGCCCATAATGACTTGTGGCTGTGCAGGTAAGCCTTGGGTCTTGAAAATATCCGTCCGTCTCTTTGAGCCTGAGTGAAGCATTCCGCAAGATGTCATGGCACGTCTCCATGCATCCAGGGTCGTCCACTGGTTTCTCCAGGGAGCCCATCAAAACCATCCTTCACCCAGAGGTATATTCCGTTCTAAGGTCTTGCAAGTCTTTGAGTCATCAGGTCTTGATTATTAAGTTTCTCACAACACTCATGATAAACACTCAACCAAACCCCGTCTACTAGGAGCATAGCAAAATAACGTCCCGGCCAAAGTAACAAGGGTTTAGGGATGCCTATCATAACATACTACTCAATAACCGAAGTTTTCAAGTACCTACTTGCATGCAATGGGTGAAGAAGGTTGAAACTAATGCAATGAAACCATAGGTAAAAATATGATCAATGTGAACTTGCCTGGTATTACTTGATGAAGATAGTCGCTCTCATAATCCTGATAATTCTACTCGCCACACTCCGAGCAATCTGTCGTAAAGAAATAGCATTCAATAAACATTCATGGCAAGAGGAAGAACCAAAAGAACATAAAAACAAAACATGTCTTAGTGCAAAATAACAACGTACTAAGGTTTAATAAAAAGGTCCTAAGTGTGTTGTAAAGTGAAGGTGCATGAATGAGATCAAGAGAGTTAATGGACGATGAACTATTGCTATATAAGCTCGACTTGCATACACTATGGGAGATGATCAAAAATATTGGGAGAACAACATGAATGTTATTTGACAAATAGTATAAGACATACGAATATTTTTGTAGAAAGAATTTCTTGAAATGGAGCACTACAACACAAGTTATAGTGAATTGAAGTATGGATTGAATTTTCATACAAAAGGTCAAGAGAAGTTGAATTGAAGTACGATGGTTACGTACAAAAATATATGACATGAGTGTTTAGGGGTAAAAGGAATCAATTGAAAAGGTGGTACGATTTGCAAGATAAGATCAAATGAATGTTCGAATACAAATTTGAATCGCTCAAATTTGTAAGATTCAAAGGTCGAAACTAATGATGCTACTAGATATAGGAGATCAATATGAGCGTGTAGAAAAAAGAATTACTAGATTTGAAATAGCGGACGAAAAGATACAACTACTTCAATATAACATTGAATCGGCTTAGAACGATAACACTTTTGGCCACTAATAGATAAATCTGATTTGATCGAAATTATAAGTTGAAAAGTTAAATCTAATGGTACAAATGGGAAGATTACTTTGATACGAATCCGACGCAATTGGATTCAGCTAAAACGGAGCTACGGATAAAAAGATATGATCAAAAGAAGTTTGAATATCAGTGTGAACAAATTTCGAAATTTGATAATTTCAAAAAGTTGATATGATAGGTTCACCGGATAGGTGGGATCAAGACGAAACTCTAGATGTTGGTTTCATCTAATTCGGATAAACGAGTAAAAAGTTATGGCTATTTGAAACATCAAGTCCAAGCTGTTTTACGGAAGAAAAGTGCTATGTCTAAAAGAATTCTAGGACTAATGTGTAAATACAGAGACTAATTGATAAATCTAATTACTCTACCGTATACTAGTGTAGGAATACTAGTCTAGAAATAATAAACTATGGGAGTATAAAAGAAAAATACGAAGAGAAATACCTTTAGAATGCAGAGTAAGAATTAATTCCAATGAGGAGACGACTTCCAGAAATCCCGCCAAAGAGAAGAAAAAAATATTTTTATTTAATAAATCTAGTTAAACCAAAAGATTGATTTAACCCGAAATAGATGATTTTTGGATGCTCCTATGGATTTATATTTATAGGTGGAAGGGAGGTGTAATGGTCCATAGATAGGGAATGTGGGACTAAACATATACGTAAAGACGAGAAAATAGAAAAGGAGGTAAATATGTGCCGCATGGGCCAATATTTCGGCCAGCCACAGCGAGCGGTCCGGCAAGTCGTGGCCTTTTTTTTCTTTTTTTTATGAACAGATTTTTTTTGAAAAATAAAATAAAAGGACAGTGAAGAAAAACGTATAAATGAAAAAGAGAGAACATTTTATATAGGCATATGATATATCAAAATTTTCAGAATTTTTTTTCTACAACATGAACATATTTTCAAGACCAAATAAAATACTTTTTAAAAAAATATTTTTTTGCAATAACTTTAAAATGAAAAGGAATTTTATTTTCAGATAAATTGTAAATACTTAAAATTTGAATCAAGATATTGTCCCTCATTTTAGAGTGTCATTTTCCTCCTCTCATTTTTTTATCAGAGGGTTTTGAAAATATTCAAACTCAAAAATGAAAAGGGATTCAAAACAGAAAATTTTAGGAAAGTCATTTTATTCCCTCTCATTATTTTTTTTAAGTTCCAAATTCCACTCAAGTTTCAATCACTCAAACAAACAAAAAAGGAATCTAATAATTATATTAACATTCCAAAATTTAAAATTTTGGGATGTTACACTCATCATACTCAACTCTTTGAACTTGTCGGAAAACATCCTTGCGACAAGTCGAGCTTTTCTTAATGGTGACGTTTCACCATCATCGTCTGTCTTCCTTATAAAGATCCATCTTTACTTAATAGTCCTACGACCATCAAGTAGTTCTTCCAAAGTCTACACTTCGTTCTCACACATGTTTTCTCTCTCGGATTTCATGGCCTCCAGCCATTTGTCGGAATCCGGGCCCACCATTGCTTCTCCATAACTCGTAGGTTCATTGTTGTTCAACAACATGACCTCCAAGACAGGGTTATCGTACCACTCTGTAGTAGTATGCGACCTTGTCGACCTACGAGGTTTGTAGTAACTTGATCCAATGCTTAATGATCACCATTATCAGCTTCCACTTCAATTGGTGTAGGCGCCACAGGAACAACTTCCTGCGCCCTGCTACACACTGTTTGAAGCGATGGTTCTATAACCTCATCAAGTTCTAGCACCCTCCCACTCAATTCTTTCGAGAGAAACCTTTCCTCGAGAAAGTACCCGTTTTCTAGAAACAAACACTTTGCTTACGGATCTGAGATAGGAGATGCTCCCAACTGTTTTGGATATCCTATGAAGATGCATTCATCCGCTTTGGGTTCGAGCTTATTAGACTTGAAACTTTTTCATATAAGCGTCGCAACCCTAAACTTTCAAGAAAGAACAACTTAGATTCCTCTAAACCTCAGTCTATACTGTGTCATCTCAACGGAATTACGCGGTGCCCTATTTAAAGTGAATGTGGTTGTTTCTAATGCATAACCCATAAATGATAGTGGTAATTCGATAAGAGACATCATAGTATGCACCATATCAAATAGGTCGCGGCTATGACACCATCACACCATGGTGTTATTGGTGGCATGAATTGCGAAACAACTTCCACATTGTCTTAACTATGTACCAAAACTCGCAACTCAGATATTCATATGTATGATCATATCGTAGACAGTTTATCCTCTTGTAACGACGAACTTCACTCTGAAACAGAATTGAACTTTTTCAATATTTCAGACTTATGATTCATTAAGTAAATACTCCTATATCTACTCAAATCGTCATTGAAGTAAGAACATAATGATATCCAGTGCGTGCCTCAGCACCCATTGGAATGCATACATCAAAATGTATTACTTCCAACAAGTTACTATCTTATTTCATCTCAATGAAAACAAGGCTTTCTCATGTGGTATGATTTGCATGTCACAAGTGATTCAAAATCAAGTGAGTATAAAGATCCATCAGCATGGAGCCTCTTCATGCAATTTATACCAACATGACTCAAGCGGCAGTGCCACAAGTAAGTGGTACTATCATCATTACCTTGTATCTTTTGGCACCAATATCATGAACATGTGTAACACTACGATCGAGATTCAATAAACCATTGAAGGTGATTACTCAAGCAAATAGAGTAACCATTATTCTCTTTACATGAATAGTCGTATTGCAATAAACACGATCCAATCATGTTCATGCTTCACGTAAGCACGAAATAACAATTATTTAGGGTTAACACCAATTTCGATGGTAGAGGGAGCGTGCGACGTTTGATGATATCAACCTTGGAAACATTTCCAACACGTATCGTCACCTCGCCTTTAGCTAGTCTCCGTTTATTCTATAGCTTTCATTTCGTGTTACTAATCACTTAGCAACCGAACCGGTATCCAATACCCTCGCGCTACTAGGAGTACTAGTAAAGTACACATCAACATCATGTATATCAAATATACTTCCGTCGACTTTGCGAGCCTTCTTATCTACCAAGCATCTAGGGTAGCTCCGCCTCAGTGACCGTTCCCCTCATAACAGAAGCACTTAGTCTCGGGTTTGGGTTTAATCTTGGGTCTCTTCATTAGTGCAGCAACTGTTTTGCCGTTTCACGAAGTATCCCTTCTAGCCCTTGCCTTTCTTGAAACTTAGTGGTTTTACTAACCATCAACTATTGATGCTCCTTCTTGATTTCTACTTTCGAAGTGTCAAACATCGCGAATCGCTCAAGGATCATTGTATCTATCCTTGATATGTTATAGTTCATCACGAAGCTCTCACAGCTTGGTGGCAGTGACTTTGGAGAACCATCACTATCTCATCTGGAAGATTAACTCCCACTTGATTCAAGCGATTGTCGTACTCAGACAATCTGAGCACACGCTCAACGATTGAGCTTTTCTCCTTTACTTGGTGGACAAAGAATCTTGTCGGAGGTCTCATACCTCTTAACAAGGGCACGAGCATGAAATCACAATTTCATCTCTTCAGAACATCTCTTATGTTCCGTGACGTTTCAAAACGTCTTCGGCGTCTTGATTCTAAGCCATTAAGTACTTTGCACTGAACTATCGCGTAGTCATCAGAAACGTATATGTCGGATGTTCACAACATCCACAGACGACGCTCGAGGTGCAGCACACCGAGTGGTGCATTAAGGAAATAAGCCTTCTGCGCAGCAATGAGGATAATCCTCAGTTTTACAGACTCAGTCCGCAAAGTTTGCTACTATCAACTTTCAACAAAATTTTCTCTAGGAACATATAAAAACAGTAGAGCTATAGCGCAAGCTACATCATAATTCGCAAAGACCATTAGACTATGTTCATGATAATTAGTTCAATTAATCATATTACTTAAGAACTCCCACTCAAAAAGTACATCTCTCTAGTCATTTGAGTGGTACATGATCCAAATCCAATATCTCAAGTCCGATCATCACATGAGTTGAGAATAGTTTCAGTGGTAAGCATCTCTATGCTAATCATATCAACTATACGATTCATGCTCGACCTTTCGGTCTCATGTGTTCCGAGGCCATGTCTGCACATGCTAGGCTCGTCAAGCTTAACCCGAGTGTTCCGCGTGTGCAACTGTTTTGCACCCGTTGTATGTGAACGTTGAGTCTATCACACCTGATCATCACGTGGTGTCTGATACGTCCATTTTGCATCATGTTTTCACGTTGATATTTATTGCTTCTTTGGCTGTTATTTCACTTCACGGTACTATTCTTATGCCTTTTCTCTCTTATTTTGCAAGGTTTACATGAAGAGGGAGAATACCGGCAACTGGAATTCTGGCCTGAAAGTGGAGCAAAGTTGAGATACCTATTCTGCGCAACTCCAAACGCCGTGAAAATCAACGGAGATTTTTTTCCCAGTATATAAAAAATACTGGGCTGAAGAAGTAACGGAGGGGCACCAGGGGGTGCCCACAAACCTGCACAACGCGGCCACCCCAAGGTCGCGCCATGGGGGCTTGTGGGCAGCCCACTGGCCCACTAGGCCCCCTCTTTTGCTATATGGAGGGTTTCGTCCAGGCAAAAATCAGAAGGGAGCTTTTTCGTGGTTTCGCCGCCGCCACGAGGCGGAACTTGAGCAAAACCAATCTAGAGCGTCGGCAGGACGATCCTGCCGGGGAAACTTCCCTCCCGGAGGGGGAAATCGTCGCCATCGTCATCACCAACACTCCTCTCATCGGAGGGGACTCATCTCCATCAACATCTTCATCAGCACCATCTCATCTCCAAACCCTAGTTCATCTCTTTTAACCAATCTCCATCTCGCGACTCCGATTGGTACTTGTAAGGTTGCTAGTAGTGTTGATTACTCTTTGTAGTTGATGCTAGTTGGATTACTTGGTGGAAGAGTTTATGTTCAGATCCTTGATGCTACTCATTACACCTCTGATCATGATTATGGTTATGCTTTCTGAGTAGTTACTTTTTTTCCTGAGGACATGGGATAAGTCATGCTAATAATAGTCATGTGAATTTGGTATTCGTTCAGTAATTTGATACGTTGTATGTTGTTTTTCCTCTAGTGGTGTTATGTGAACGTCGACTACATAACACTTCACCATTATGTGGGCCTAGAGGAAGACATTGGGAAGTAGTAAGTAGTATGGGTTGCTAGAGTGATAGAAGCTTAAACCCTAGTTTATGCGTTACTTCGTAAGGGGCTGATTTGGATCCACTAGTTTAATGCTATGGTTAGACTTTGTCTTAATTCTTCTTTCGTAGTTGCGGATGCTTGTGAGAGGGGTTAATCATAAGTGGGATGCTTGTCCAATTAAGGGCAGCACCCAAGCGCCGGTCCACCCACATATCAAACTATCAAAGTAACGAACGTGAATCATATGAGCATGATGAAACTAGCATGTCAGAAATTCCCGTGTGTCCTCGGGAGCGTTTTTCCTCTTGTAAGACTTTGTTCAGGCTTGTCCCTTGCTACAAAAGGGATTGGGCCACTTTGCTGCACCGTTGCTACTTTTGTTACTTGTTGCTTGCTACGAATCATCTCACCACACAATCACTTGTTACCGACAATTTCAGTGCTTGCAGATATTTCCTTGCTGAAAACCACTTCTCAGATCCTTCTGCTCCTCGTTGGGTTCGACACTCTTACTTATTGAAAGGACTATGATTGATCCCCTATACTTGTGGGTCATCAAGACTCTTTTCTGGCGCCATTGCCGGGGAGTGAAGCGCCTTTGGTAAGTGGAACTTGGTAAGGAAACATTCATATAGTGTGCTGAAATTTGTTGTCACTTGTCACTATGGATACTAATCCTTTGAGGGGCTTGTTCGGGGTATCTTCACCTCGAACGGAAGCACGAATAGTTGCTCCTCAACCTGCTGCACCTACTGAACATATTTGCTTTGAATTCCCTTCGGTTATGCTTGAGAAACTGCTGGCTAATCCTTTTACAGGAGATGGGACATCACATCCGGACTTGCAGCTGACCTATGTAGATGAGGCTTGTGGTTTATTTAAGCTTGCAGGTGTGCCCGAGGATGAGGTCAAGAAGAAGTTCTTTCCTTTATCTTTGAAGGATAAGGCGTTGACATGGTATAGGCTATGTGATGATACTGGATCATGGGACTACAATCGGTTGAAATTGGAATTTCATCAAAAGTTATATCCTATGCATTTAGTACATCGTGATCGAAATTATATTTACAATTTTTGGCCTCGTGATAGAGAAAGCATTGCTCAAGCTTGGGGGAGGCTTAAATCAATGCTATATTCATGCCCCAATCATGAGCTCTTGAGAGAAATTATCATTCAAAACTTCTATGCTCGGCTTTCTCATGATGATCGCACCATGCTTGCCACTTCTTGTACAGGTTCTTTTATGAAGAGAGATATTGACTTCAAGTGGAATTCATTGGAGAGAATTAAATGCAACTCTGAAGATTGGGAGCTTGAAGAAGGTAAGGAGTCAGGTATGAATTTCACATTTGATTGCGTTAAATCCTTTGTTGAGACAAATACTTTTTGTGACTTGTCTGTGAGATAGTAGCTTCATTGTGTGAATCTTTTGCTACTCATATTGATCTCCCCAAAGAGAAGTGGTTTAAATTTCATCCTCCTTTAGAAGTCAACGTAGTTAAACCCACTCCAGTTGAAGAGAAAGTCATTGCCTATAATGATCCTCTGGTACCCAGTGCTTACATTGAGAAACCACCTTTCCCTGTTAGGATAAAGGATCATTCCAAAGCTTCAACTGTGATACCTAGAGGATATATTAGAACACCTACACCCCCTGAGCATATTAGAGTTGAACCTAGCATTGCTATTATCAAAGATCTTCTGTGTGAAGAAGTTGAGGGACATAATATTCACTTTTGTGAAGATGCTGCTAGAATTGCTAAACCTCACGGTAGAGACAAACATAGGCCTGTTGTTGGCATGCCTGTGGTTTCTGTTAAGATAGGAGATCATTGTTATCATGGTTTATGTGACTTGGGTGCTAGTGTTAGTGCAATACCTCAATCCTTATACGATGAAGTCAAAGATGAGATTGCACCTGTTGAGATAGAACCTATAGATGTCACTATTCAGCTTGCCAATAGAGATACTATGTACCCTGTGTGAATTGTTAGGGATGTTGAAGTCTTGTGTGGTAAAACAAAGTATCCTGCTGATTTCCTCATTCTTGCTACCGCTCAAGATAGCTTTTGTCCCATCATATTTGGCATTCCTTTTATCAATACCATCAATGCTCATATTGATTGTAAGAAGCAAACTGTCACTATTGGCTTTGAAGGTGTGTCACACGAGTTCAATTTCTCTAAGTTCGGTAGACAACCTCATGAAAAGGAGTTGCCTAGTAGGGATGAAACTATTGCCTTAGCCTCTATTGTCGTGCCTCCTACTGATCCCTTAGCGCAATACTTGCTTGAGCATGAAAATGATATGCATATGGATGAAAGGGATGAAATAGATACAGTTGTCTTAGAACAATATCCTACCATTAAGAATAACTTGCCCATTGAACTTCTTGGGGATCCACCCCAACCAAAGGGTGATCCTGTGTTCGAGCTTAAACAGTTGCCTGATAATCTTAAGTATGCCTATCTTGATGAAAATGAGATATATCCTATCATTATTAGTGCTAGCCTCTCACAGCATGAAGAAAAGAAACTACTAAAAACTATGAGGAAGCACCGTGCTGCTATAGGATGTATTCTTGATAATCTTAAGGGTATTAGTCCCACTCTATGCCATCACAAGATCTAAACTGATCCTGAATTCAAACCAGTTGCTAATCATCAAAGGAGATTGAATCCTAAGATGAAAGAAGTAGTGAGAAAAGAAATACTAAAGCTCCTAGAAGCGGGTATTATCTATCCTGTTGCTCATCGAGATTGCGTGAGTCCGGTGCATTGTGTTCCTAAGAAGGGAGGCATCACCGTTGTCCCTAATGATAAGGATGAGTTGATCCTAGAGAGGATTATTACTGGCTATAGGATGGTGATTGATTTTAGGAAGTTGAATAAGGCCACTAGGAAAGATCATTACCCTTTGCCTTTTATCGACCAAATGCTAGAAAGGCTGTGTAAACACACACACTTCTGCTTTCTAGACGGTTATTGTGGTTTCTCCCAAATACCAGTTGCACAATCAGATCAGGAGAAAACCACTTTCACCTGCCCTTTCGGTACCTTTGCTTATAGACGTATGCCTTTTGGCTTGTGTAATGCACCTACCACCTTTCAAAGATGTACGATGGCTATATTCTCTGACTTTTGTGAAAAGATTGTCGAGGTTTTCATGGATGACTTCTCCGTTTACGGGTCTTCCTTTGACGATTGCCTCAGCAACCTTGATCAAGTCTTACAGAGATGTAAAGACACCAATCTTGTCTTGAATTGGGAGAAGTGCCACTTTATGGTTAGTGAAGGCATCGTCTTAGGACATAAAATTTCCAAAAGAGGTATCGAAGTCGATAAGGCTAAGGTTGATGCAATTGAGAAAATGCCATACCCCACAGATATCAAAGGAATAAGAAGTTTCCTTGGTCATGTTGGTTTCTATAGAAGGTTCATTAAAGACTTCTCTAAGATTTATAGGCCTCTTACCAATCTCTTGCAAAAGGATATTCCTTTTGTTTTTGACGATGATTGTGAGGAAGCCTTCGAAATACTTAAGAGGGCTTTGATAACTGCACCTATCGTTCAACGACCTGATTGGAACTTGCCTTTTGAGATCATGTGTGATGCTAGTGATTATGCTGTTGGTGTTGTTCTAGGGCAAAGAGTTGATAAGAAGTTGAATGTTATTCACTACGCTAGTAAAACTCTAGACAGTGCCTAGAGAAACTATGCTACTACGGAGAAGGAATTTTTAGCAGTCGTGTTTCCGTGTGAAAAGTTCAGGTCTTACATTGTTGATTCCAAAGTCATTATTCACACTGACAACGCTGCTATTAAGTACCTCATGGAGAAGAAGGACGCTAAACCTAGACTCATTAGACGGGTTCTCTTGCTACAAGAATTTGATCTGCACGTTGTCGACAGAAAGGGTGCTGATAACCTAGTAGCGGATAACTTGTCTAGGTTGGAGAACGTTCTTGATGACCCACAACCTATTGATGATAGCTTTCCCGGTGAGCAATTGAATGTCATCAATGCTTCACGTAGTGCACCGTTGTATGCTGATTATGCGAACTATATTATTGCCAAATACATACCACCTAGTTTCACGTACCACCAAAAGAAGAAGTTCTTCTTTGACTTGAGACACTACTTTTGGGATGATCCTCACCTTTATGAGGAAGGAGTAGATGGTGTTATTAGATGTTGTGTACCTGAACATGAACAGGGACAGATCCTACAGAAGTGTCACTCTGAGGCTTCCGGAGGACACCATGCGGGAGATAGAACTGCAAACAAGGTATTGCAATCAGGTTTCTATTGGCCCACTCTCTTCAAGGATGCTCGTAAGTTTGTCTTGTCTTGTGACGAATGCCAAAGAATAGGTAATATTAGAAAACGTCAGTAAATGCCTATGCACTATTCACTTGTCATTGAACCATTTGATGTCTGGGGCTTTGATTATATGGGACCTTTTCCAAAATCCAATGGGTATACTCACATCTTAGTTACCGTTGATTACGTCACTAAGTGGGTAGAAGTTATCCCCACTAGTATTGCTGATCACAACACCTCTATCAAGATGCTGAAAGAAGTTAACTTCCCTAGATTTGGAGTCCCTAGATATCTAATGGCCGACGGTGGTTCACACTTCATTCATGGTGCTTTCCGTAAAACGCTTGCTAAGTACGATGTCAACCATAGAATTGCGTCTCCCTATCACCCTCAGTCCAGTGGTCAAGTAGAGCTAAGTAATAGAGAGATTAAACTGATTCTGCAAAAGACTGTTAACAGGTCTAGAAAGAATTGGTCTAAGAAGCTCGATGATGCACTGTGGGCTTATAGAACTGCCTATAAGAATCCCATGGGCATGTCTCCGTACAAAATGGTGTATGGGAAAGCATGTCACTTACCTCTTGAGCTAGAGCATAAATCTTCTTGGGCAATCAAAGAGCTCAACTTTGATTTCAAACTTGCCGGTGAGAAGAGGTTATTTGATATTAGCTCGCTTGATGAGTGGAGAACTCAAGCATACGAGAATGTCAAGCTCTTCAAAGAGAAGGTTAAGAGGTGGCATGATAAGAGGATACAAAAGCGTGAGTTCAATGTAGGTGATTATGTCTTGCTATATAACTCTCGTTTAAGATTCTTTGCAGGCAAGCTTCTCTCTAAATGGGAAGGTCCCTATGTTGTTGAGGAAGTATATCGTTCTGGTGCTATCAAGATCAACAACACGGAAGGTAATTGTCTGAGAGTGGTAAATGGGTAGAGAATCAAGCATTATATCTCACGTACTCCCATAAATGTTGAAAGCAATATCATCAATACCATAACTCCGGAAGAATACCTAAGGGACATTTATCAGCCTGTTTCAGACTCCGAAAACGAAGAGGTATGAGATTCGGTAAGAAAACAGAGTCCAAAACTTTTCCAATAGGAAATTTTCTCCGTTTTGGAATATTTGAAAAAATACAAAAATTGGAAGTAGTCCGGAAAGTGCGCGAGGAGGCGACAAGCCTGCACGGCGCGGGCCCACCCCCTGGCCGCGCCGTGAGGGCTTGTGGCCACCTCGTGCGCCTCCCGAACTCTGTTTTCGTGCAGGGGACTCCTTCTGGTCTGGAAAAAATCATTATGTATACTTTCGTTTGGTCTGACCCTGCATCACGTAGATTTCCTCTGTTTTTCGTTTTGAGCCTGTTTTCTCCTGCAGATCTAGATCGCCATGACTTCCCAAAAGCTCCTAAGGACAAGATCTTCGAGAAGGTCATCAATCCCTACCTCACGGAAGTGCTGCAACACCCTCAATCTATTGATATGCGTGAGGGGATGTTGCACATCCGTGATGTTGAGGGGCTTAAGAAGACCGGAAGCGTGGAGAGGAGGCTCAAAGCAATGGAGCAACAAGTCTTCAAGTGCCAACCACATGATGATCACGGAGTTCACCAACAAGCACAAGATCGATGCCAATGACATTGGTAAGCACCTCTCCAGGCTCTATGACAGGGTTGATCAACTCCAGGGCCAGATCTATGACCTGCAGAACCAAAACTGTTAGTATGAGTATAGATTTAAATCAATAAGGTTAGATTTGAGGATTCCGGAGACTCGTTCATCTTTCCATGATGGAGCACCTATGCCTTGGAAGACGGAGGATCAAACTCATGTTGCGACAACTCCTCCACCAGCACCAAAGGAAGACAACTGAGCATTGGTATTGGTAATCCCCTTGGCTTTTGCCAAGCTTGGGGGAGTTGCCCCGGTATCGTATCACCATCACATCTTTTGACTTTACCTTTGTTTTAGTTTTCCTTTTCAGTTTTCTCTTTCTCTAGTAGTTTAAAAGTATTAGTGTTTTTGTCTTGAGTTTAGCTTTGTGTCACCCCCGATGTATACTTGCTCGTGAGCCATATAATAAAGAGTGTCTTAGTTGAAGGGCTTTGCCTCTTGCCATGATCAAAAGAGTGAGAACAGAACAAAAGCATGCAAGATCATGTAATGATCTTATGGGAAGTGATGGCTTCACATATAAAAAGAATGAGGATTGAAACTTGTTGAGGGTAGTCAAACGTAGACCCTGGTCATTGTTGCAATTAATAGGAAGTGATACGGAAGGAGAGGTTCACATATAAATATATCATCTCTGACACCATCTGTGATTGTGAACACTCACTAAACTATTACATGCCTAGAAGTAGATGTTGGACAAGGAAGACAACATAATGAATTGTGTTTGCTTGGCTCTGAACAATGTTATATGATTAGAAATCCCTTAGCATGTGACGGTTGCTTCCACCTCATATTAGCCAAAACTCCCGCACCAAGTAGAGATACTACTTGTGCATCCATAAACCATCAACCCAGTTTTGCCATGAGTGTCCACCATACCTACCTATGGATTGAATAAGATCCCTCAAGTAAGTTGTCATCGGTGCAAGCAATAAAAATTGCTCTCTAATATGTATGATCTGTTAGTGTGTGGAAAATAAGCTTTGTACGAACATGTGATGAGGAAGACATAAAAGCGCTGACTGCATAATAAAGTTCTTTATCACAGGGGGCAATACAACGTGACGTTCATCTGCACTAAGAGGACACGCATCCAAACCTCAAAAGCGCATGACAACCTCTGCTTCCCTCTGCGAAGGGCCTATCTTGTTTCTTTACTTTTTGTCCCTGAAAGAGTCATGGAGATCTTCACCAATTCCTTATTTTGCCTTTGTCTTGGCTACCGTCACATGCTTGGGAAAGATCTATATTCATATGTCAACTTGGAGGTAGGCATTCATGAATTATTATTCTTGACATTACCCTTGAGGTAAGCAGTTGTGAGGCAAAACTATAAGCCCCTATCTTTCTCTGTGTCCAGCTGAAACTTTGATCTCATGAGTACCACGTGAGTTGTAGCAATTGTAGAGAACGAAAGAATGATTGAGTATGTGGATTTTCTTTACAAGCTCTTATTTGACTCTTTCTGATGTTGTGATAAATTGCAATTGCTTCAATGACTAAAGGCTATCGGTTGTTACTTCTCGGTAAGGCTATATGTTGGTATTGCTGTTCTGATCATGATCATGATGCATACATGTTCGTATCTTGTTTTGTCGACACCTTGCTCCCTAAACATGTGGACATATTTATTGAGCTAGTCTTCCGCTTGAGGACAAGCGAGGTCTAAGCTTGGGGGAGTTGATACGTCCATTTTGCATCTTGTTTTCACGTTGATATTTATCACTTTTTAGGCTGTTATTTCACTTCACGGTACTATTCTTATGCCTTTTCTCTCTTATTTTGCAAGGTTTACATGAAGAGGGAGAATACCGGCAACTGGAATTCTGGCCTGAAAGTGGAGCAAATTTGAGATACCTATTCTGCGCAACTCCAAAGCCGTGAAAATCAACGGAGAATTTTTCCCAATATATAAAAATACTGGGCCGAAGAAGTACCGGAGGGGCACCAGGGGGTGCCCACCAGCCTGCACGGCGCGGCCACCCCCCGAGGCTGCGCCATGGGGGCTTGTGGGCAGCCCACTGGCCCACTGGCCCCCCTCTTTTGCTATATGGAGGGTTTCGTCCAGGGAAAAATCAGAAGGGAGCTTTTTCGTGGTTTCGCCGCCGCCACGAGGCGGAACTTGAGCTGAACCAACCTAGAGCGCCGGTAGGACGATCCTACCGGGGAAACTTCCCTCCCGGAGGGGGAAATCGTCGCCATCGTCATCACCAACACTCCTCTCATCGGAGGGGACTCATCTCCATCAACATCTTCATCAGCACCATTTGATCTCCAAACCCTAGTTCATCTCTTGTAACCAATCTCCATCTCGCGACTCCGATTGGTACTTGTAAGGTTGCTAGTAGTGTTGATTACTCTTTGTAGTTGATGCTAGTTGGATTACTTGGTGGAAGAGTTTATGTTCAGATCATTGATGCTACTCATTACACCTCTGATCATGATTATGATTATGCTTTGTGAGTAGTTACTTTTGTTCCTGAGGAAATGGGATAAGTCATGCTAATAATAGTCATGTGAATTTGGTATTCGTTCGGTAATTTGATATGTTGTATGTTGTTTTTCCTCTAGTGGTGTTATGTGAGTGTCGACTACATAACACTTCACCATTATTTGGGCCTAGAGGAAGGCATTGGGAAGTAGTAAGTAGATGATGGGTTGCTAGAGTGACAGAAGCTTCAACCCTAGTTTATGTGTTACTTCGTAAGGGGCTGATTTGGATCCACTAGTTTAATGCTATGGTTAGACTTTGTCTTAATTCTTCTTTCGTAGTTGCGGATGCTTGCGAGAGGGGTTAATCATAAGTGGGATGCTTGTCCAAGTAAGGGCAGTAGCCAAGCGCCGGTCCACCCATATATCAAACTATCAAAGTAACGAACGCGAATCATATGAGCATGATGAAACTAGCATGACAGAAATTCCCGTGTGTCCTCGGGAGCGTTTTTCCTCTTGTAAGACTTTGTTCAGGCTTGTCCCTTGCTACAAAAGGGAATGGGCCACTTTGCTGCACCGTTGCTACTTTTGTTACTTGTTGCTTGCTACGAATCATCTCACCACACAATCACTTGTTACCGACAATTTCAGTGCTTGCAGATATTTCCTTGCTGAAAACCACTTCTCAGATCCTTCTGCTCCTCGTTGGGTTCCACAATCTTACTTATCAAAAGGACTACGATTGATCCCCTATACTTGTGGGTCATCAGTGTCTCGAAATGACGAACTGTCGCAACGGTGCACAGTCGGGGAGAACACAATTTCTTCTTGAAATTTTAGTGAGAGATCACCTCATAATGCTACCGTCGTTCTAAGCAAGATAAGGTGCATAAAGGATTAACATCACATGCAATTCATAAGTGACATGATATGGCCATCATCAAGTGCTCCTTGATCTCCATCACCAAAGCACCGATATGATCTTCTTGTCACCGGTGCCACACCATGATCCCCATCATCATGATCTCCATCACGTGCCGCCATCGAGGTTGTCGTGCATGCTATGCTATTAATACTAAAGCTACGTCCTTGCAATATAGTAAACGCATCTGCAAACACAAACGTTAGTTTAAAGACAACCCTATGGCTCTTGTCGGTTGCCGTAGCATCGACGTGCAAGTCGATATTAATTATTACCACATGATCGTCTCATACATCCAATATATAACATCACGTCATTGGCCATATCACATCACAAGCATACCCTGCAAAAACAAGTTCGACGTCCTCTAATTGTTGTTACATGTTTTACGTGGTTGCCATGGGTATCTAGTAGGATCGCATCTTACTTACGCAAACACCACAACGGAGATGTATGAATTGCTATTTAACCTCTCTCTAAGGACCTCCTCGGTCAAATCCGATTCAACTAAAGTTGGAGAAACCGACACTCGCCAGTCATCTTTGAGCAACGGGGTTGCTCGTAGCGATGAAACCAGTGTGTCGTAAGCGTATGAGTAATGTCGGTCCGAGCCGCTTCGATCCAACAATACCGCGGAATCAAGAAAAGACTAAGGAGGGCAGCAAATCGCACATCACCGACCACAAAAACTTTTGTGTTCTACTCGATATAACATCTACGCATGAACCTAGCTCATGATCCCACTGTTGGGGAATGTCGCATGGGAAACAAAAAATTTCCTACGCACACGCAATTCCTATCATGGTGATGTTCATCTACGAGAGGAGAGTCAGATCTACATACCCTTGTAGATCGCACAGCGGTAAGCGTTATGGAACGCGGACGATGTAGTGGAATAGCTTGCGGATTCAAATCACCATAGTCGTACACTCCATCCCACGATCTCATCACGATCCGTCCCGCGAACTTCATCGCGATCCGTCCCGCGATCTCATCATGATCCTTCCCGATCTAGTGCCGAACGGACGGCACCTCCGCGTTCAGCACACGTACAGCGCGACGATGATCTCGGCCTTCTTGATCCAGTAAGAGAGACGGAGAGGTAGATGAGTTCTCCGGCAGGGTGATGGCGCTCTGGAGGTTGGTGGTGATCTATCTCAGCAGGGCTCGCCCGAGCTCCGCAGAAATACGATCTAGGGGAAAAACCGTGGAGGTATGTGGTCGGGCTGCCGTGGCAAAGTTGTGTCAAATCAGCCCTAATACCCCAGTATCTATAGGAGGGAGGGAAAGGGACCTGCCTTGAGGCTCAAGAGAGCCCCAAGGGGTCGGCCAAACCAAGGGTGGAGGAGTCCACCTCCAATCCTAGTCCAACTAGGATTGGAAGGTGGTGTCCTTCCCTTCCTTCCCACCTCCCTTTTTTTCTTTTTTCTTTGATTTCTTTATCTCCTGCTCATAGGGCCTCTTGGGCTGTCCCACCAGCCCACTAATGGCTGGTGCAGCACCCCTAAGGCCTATGGGCTTCCCCTGGGTGGACTGCCCCCCCCCCCCCCGGTGAACATCCGCAACCTATTCGTCACTCCCGGTACATTCCCGGTAATGTCCGAAAACTTTCCGGTAATCAAATGAGGTCATCCTATATATCAATCTTCGTTTTCGGACCATTCCGGAAACCCACGTGACGTCCGTGATCCCATCCGGGACTCCGAACAACATTCGGTAACCAACCATATAACTCAAATACACACAAAACATCGCCGAACCTTAAGTGTGCAGAACCTGCGGGTTCGTGAACTATGTAGACATAACCCGAGGGACTCCATGGTCAATATCCAATAGCAGGACCTGGATGCCCTTATTGGATCCTACATATTCTAGGAAGATCTTATCGATTGAACCTCAGTGCCAAGGATTCATATAATCCCGTATGTCATTCCCTTTGTCCTTCGGTATGTTACTTGACCGAGATTCGATCGTCAGTATCCGCATACCTATCTCAATCTCGTTTACCGGCAAGTCTCTTTACTCATTCCGTAATACAAGATCCCGTGAGTTACACTAAGTCACATTGCTTGCAAGGCTTGTGTGTGATGTTGTATTACCGAGTGGGCCCCGAGATACATCTCCGTCACACGGAGTGACAAATCCCAGTCTTGATCCATACTAACTCAATGGACACCTTCAGAAATACCTGTAGAGCATCTTTATAATCACCCAGTTACGTTGTGACGTTTGATACACACAAGGCATTCCTTTGGTGCCAGTGAGTTATATGATCTCATGGTCATAGATATAAATACTTGACACGCAGAAAATAGTAGCAATAAAATGACACGATCAACATGCTACGTTCATTAGTTTGGGTCTAATCCATCACATGATTCTCCTAATGATGTGATCCCGTTATCAAGTAACAACACTTGCCTATGGTCAAGAAACCTTGACCATCTTTGATCAACGAGCTAGTCAACTAGAGGCTTACAAGGGACAGTGTTTTGTCTATGTATCCACACAAGTATTGTGTTTCCAATCAATACAATTATAGCATGGATAATAAACGATTATCATGAACAAAGAAATATAATAATAACTAATTTATTATTGCCTCTAGGGCATATTTCCAACAAGCTTGTGGGAGACTCTCTTCCTCAGCTTGAGCAAAGTTGTATATTTCCTGCAAGGCAGCTTGCTTCTTATGGGCAGGGCAATATTTTTCAGACAAGTAGTAGACCATATCCTGGGGGCTACGCACACAATGAGGAGCAAGAGAAGTGAACCAAGTCTTAGCATCATCCTTTAGCGAGAAAGGAAACATCTTGAGGATATAGTAGTGGTGGATCTTTTCCTCACTAATGAATAGGGTGGCTATATCGTGCAGTTTGGTAAGATGGGCTACAACCGTTTCAGACTCATAACCGTGAAAAGGATCAGATTCGACCAAAGTGATTAACTCAGGGTCGACAGAGAATTCATAATCCTTATCGGTCACAAAGATAGGCGAAGTAGCAAACTTCGTTTCGTATTTCATCCTAGAGTTCACAGATTTTTCTTTCCACTTGAGCAGTAATTTCTCAACATCATAGCTATCCTTACACGCAAGAAAGTCCTCAGCTATCTCTCCCTCCATAACATAACGTTCAAGCATAACAGGCAATTCAGGCATAGTAGTAGGTTCTACTTCAATAGTATCAGCAGTTTCAGAATTATCATCACGTCTAGCAGCAACTCTAGCAGTTTGTGCATCAAGGAATGCACCTAGTGGCAAAGCAGTATCAAGCATAGAATCATCAGGCATAGTATCAAGCATAGCATCATCAGGCATAGTATCAAGCATAGCAGAAGTATCATCATCAAGCACAGGCGACATATCAAGATTTCTAGCACGAGGCGATGTCGCAAACTTACTCATAACTGAAGGTGAATCTAGTGCAGAGCTAGATGGCAGTTCCTTACCTGTCCTCGTAGTGGAAGGCAAGATTTCAGTTCTTGGATCTTTCGGATTCCTCATAGCGACTAGCAGACGTCAACCCCAAGTGACTCAGAGAATATAGTTGTGCTTCCCCGGCAACCGCGCTAGAAAATAGCCTTGATGACCCACAAACGTATGGGATCAAAGCAGTTTTCGAGGGTAGAGTATTCAACCCAAATTTATTGATTCGCCACAAGGGGAAGCAAAAGATATTCTCAAGTATTAGCAGCTGAGCTGTCAGTTCAACCACACCTGAAAGATTAGTGTATGCAAGCAAAGTATCAGTAGCAAAGTGGTATGATAGCAACGGTGCCAGAAAAGGATCTGTTGACGGCAGACTATTCCTGACTTGTTGTATCAATGGCGCCAGTAAAGTGTTGCAGTAGGTAACAGCAAAATAGCAAGTAACAACAGTAGTGACAGTAGCAAGGAATAGCAGTAGTGATAGCAGTAGCAAGTATCAGCACAGTAACAGCAGTAGCGACATAGTAACAGCAGTAGCGACAGCAGTAGCAGCAAAGTAACGTAGCAAGGACTAGTAGTAAAAGACTCGTAGGCAGTGGATCGGTGATGGATGAGTATGCCGGATGTGATTCATCATGTAACAACTATAACACGGAGACATAAGTAACTAGCTCCCGTTTGTCAATCTAATGTAGGCATGTATTCCGTATGTAGTCATACGTGCTTATGGAAAAGAACTTGCATGACATCTATTGTCCATCCCTCCCGTGGAAGCGGGGTCCTAATGGAAACAACGGGATATTAAGGTTCTCCTTTTAATAAAGAACCGGACCAATGCATTAACACGTGGTGAATACATGAACTCCTCATACTATGGTCATCTCCGGGAGTGGTTCCGGCTATTGTCACTCCGGGGTTGCCGGGTCATAACACATAGTAGGTGACTACAACTTGCTAGATAGGATCTAAAACACACATATATTGGCGACAACATAATAGGTTCAGATCTGAAATCATGGCACTCGGGCCCTAGTGACAAGCATTAAGCATGGCAAAGTAGTAGCAACATCAATCTCAGAACATAGTGGATACTAGGGAGCAATGCGTGTCAAAACTAACTTGATTACATGATAGATCTCATCCAACTCATCACCGTCCAGCAAGCCTATGATGAGATTACTCACGAACTGTGAGAGCATCATGGAATTGTCGATGGAGGAAGGTTGATGATGATGATGGCGACGATTTCCCCTCTCCCGAGCCCAGAACGGACTCCAGATCTGTCCTCCAGATGAAGAACAGAAGGTGGTGGCGCCTCCGTATCGTAAAATGCGATGAATCCTTCTCCCTGATTTTTTTCCGGGCGAACAGGAGCTGATTTTTTTCAGCAAGATCACAAGCGAACCACATAAGCAAATGACATCTAGGTCTCCCGGTGAACTCATATCAATGGCATAATCAACTAGCGAGCAAATAATAGTAAGCCTCAAATGTCAACACTTCAATCAAAACAATCATGAAGCAGTGCGAACAGATGGTATCTTGCTAGCTCTTTCTGAGACCGCAAAACATAAATGCAGAGCACCTTCAAAGACCAAGGGCTGACTAAACATTGTAACTCATGGCAAAGAATATCCAGTCACAATCATACTCAACACAGTTAAAAGCAAAGCATAAAAACGAGAGAGGTGCTCTCTAATTGGTGCTTTTGTAAGAGGAGGATGACTCAACAGGAACATAAATAGATAGGACCTTCGCAGAGGGAAGCATTGATTTGCACAGGTGCCAGAGCTCAAGCTTTGAAAATAGAGATAATAATTTTGGGTGGCATGCCCACATTGTCAACGCAATGACTAAGAGTTCTCAACATCTTCCATGCTACACACGCTATAGGCGGTTCCCAAATAGAAAAGTAAAGTTTTGACTCCCCCACCACCAATCAATCACACTCCACGGCTAGCCAAATCCTCGGGTACCGTCCATACCAACATCAATCCTAGGGGAGTTTTGTTTGCAATTATCTTTTTGATTTGAGCATGGAACTGGGAATTCCAATTAAGGGCCCCTTTCTCGTGAATGATAGTGAATAAACACATATCGAGGAAAATTTGATGGTTACGATGCTAGAAAAAGTGATTGGAATTATCATTTATCAATCTTATATACTATGCTAGCATTCACACTTCATAAATTGTTTCTGTCATCATTTATCTAATCCAGGACGAGTAGGAATTAAGCTTGGGGATGCTGATACGTCTCCAACGTATCGATAATTTATGAAGTATCCATGCCATGTTTGCGTATGTTTATAATACTTTTATATGGTTTTGATGCACTTTCTATGATTTATTTAGAACTAACCCGGACTGGCGTTGTTTTCCCGAGAATTACCATGATGTTGTTTTTGTGCAGAAAATGGAAGTTCTTGTAATCGCCCAAAAAAAATTGTCATTTTTTCAAGAATAAATAAGAAATATTGGAGCAAAGAACCACCAGAGGGGAGCCACCTGTGGGCCACAGGACAACAGGGCAACCCCCTAGGACGCGTCGTGATGGCTTGTGGGGCCCACATGGCTCAATTTGGCGTGATTCCAATGCTAAAAAATGTTATATATACCAGAAACCCCGGAAATAAAGAGAGAACTTCCGCTCTGCCGCAACAACACCCTTGAATGATGAAAAACCCATCTAGAGCCTTTCCAGTACCCTGTGGAGAGGGGAAATCATCTCCGGTGGCCATCTTCGTCCTCCCGGCGGAGGCCATGACGAGGAGGGAGTAGTTCACCCTAGAGGGTGAGGGTATGTACCAGTAGCTATGTGTTCAATCTCCCTCTCTCACTCGTGTTCTTGCGATGGCATGACCTTGATGTATCATGGGCCTTGTTAATCTAGTTGGATCATATGATGTTATTCCCTTGCTACCTTGTTGTGATGAATTGAATCTTTCCCTTTAAGATCTCATTATGTTTGATTGAATATTTTGGTTTGAGAACACTTGATGTATGTCTTGCATGCAGATACCCATAGTGATATTGCTGTATTCAAGTGATTCACTTGATATATGCTATGGCTTCAACTTGCGGATTCCGGTGAACTTGGGGATCTATGCATAGGGGTTGATTGCACATTTTCATACTATGTTTTTCGATAGAAATATTGGGGTGCTCCTTGAAGTTCTTCGTGTTTTATTGAATATGATAGATCTGATATTTTTTATGCATGTCGCATAATTTACCCATGTATACTTCAGGTGAAATTGGAGTATCTAGGTGACATTAGGGTAGATTGATATGTATCATGGGAGTTATTCTAGTACGAACTCTAGGGTCGTTTGTGACACTTATAGGAATAACTCAAAAGATTGATCAGAAAGAACAACTTTGAGATGGTTCTACTACCTACACCAATTTCATCTTATTGTTCTCCGCTAGATAGGAACTTTGGAGTGATTATTTGTTGGACTTTAAGGGGTGATCATATGATTCTATTATGTTAGCATTGTTGAGAGATTGCACTAGTGAAAGTATGAACCCTAGGCCTTATTACCAAGCATTTGTACAATGTTTTTCTCACTGTTTTATAGTTTCTACCTTATTATATTTATACTTTCAGATTACAAAAACTTATATCTACTATCCATACTACACTTGTATCACCATCTCTTCGTTGAACTAGTGCACCTGTACGTTTTGCCATTGTACTCGGTATGTTGGGGACACAAGAGATTTTTTGTATTTGATTGCAGGGTTGTCTGAGAGATACCATCTTCATCCTAAAACTCCCACAGATTGATAAACCTTAGGTCATCCAATTGAGGGAAAATTGCTACTGTGCTACAAAACTCTGTGCTTGGAGGCCCAACATAGTCTACAAGAATAAAGTTGTGTAATAGACATCACCCCACAAGCCGACAGGGTGCACCCAGGGGGGTTGGCCATGCCCTGATGGCTTGTGGTCGCCTCCCTTGGCTTCCTATGCCCCTCTATATCCGATAAATTATAATAAATACGAAAAACCCTAGGGAGCCTCCCGAAACACTTTTTCGTCGCAGCAAGTCTCTATTTCGTTGTGTGCCCATCTGGAGCCTTGTTCTGGCGCCTTGTCGAAGGGGAGATCAATCACGGAGGGCCTCTACATCAACCTTGTTGCTTCCATGGTGATTTGTGAGTAGTTCACCATAGATCTACGGGTCCATAGCTAGTACCTAGATGGCTCTCTCTTTGTATGTTCTTCATTGCCAAGATCACCGTGATTCCCACGATGATCTATCTTATGTCATCACTTTGTGCGGTGTGTTTGTTGTGATCCGATGAATTGTGGGTTATGTTCAGATTATTCATGAAATATATTTGATTCTTCTCTCAATTCTAATATGCATGATTGTGATAGCTTCGTAATTCTCTCTGGCCTATTGATTTAGTTTGGCCAACTAGATTGATCTATCTTCACTAAGAGGGGTGCGTTGTAGTGGGTTTCAATCGTGCGGTGCTCAATCCCAGTGACAGAAAAGGACATGACACGTATTTGTATTGCCGCCACTATAGATGAAATGATGGGGTTGATTCATTTTAATTGGATTTGCTTTGTGTACATCATGCCATTGTTCTCCAAGCATTAGATTGTTTTACTTAATACTCTAGATGCATGCTGGATAGCGGTGCTGGGTGGAGTAATAGTAGTAGATGCTGGCAGAAGTTCGTCTACTTTCTTACAGACGTGATGCCTATATCTAGTGATCATTGCCATGAATTAATATTGTATAACTATGCACTTTTGTATCAATTGCCCAACAATAACTTGTTTACCCATTGTATTCCTTCTTCGAGAGAGAAGCCTCTAGCGAACACTACGGCCCCCGGTCTATTCACATATATATTTACAAATGCTCTAAATACCTTGCTACCATTTATTTTCTTTATTTTTATTTTGCAAATTACAATGATTAACTATCATCCACACTATTTCCTTGCAAGTGATGAGTTCAAGGGGATCGACAACCCTCTTGCCCGTGTTGGGTGCATGTATGTGCTCTTTTGTGTGTAGGTGCTAAAGACGAGGAGTTGTGTGATCATCCGATTGGTTCTATAACCTAGGTTCTCACTCACGGAATACTTATCTATACTGTGTTGCATCATCCCCTCCACTTCAAGAAAAAACCCAATGCAGATCATAAGTATGAGGAAGGATTTCTAGCGCCGTTGTCGGGGAGTATCATCAACTTACTATCAAGTAACTTCTATCAAATTATCATTCACTTGTTCTACTTTTTATTTTTTGTTCTATTTTTCTTGTTATCAAAATGAAAATAACAAATATATTTATCTTTGATAGTTTACTATTTTGCTTGCCTTACTTGCTAGTTTACTTATTCTACTTGTTACTTTGCTTGCTCGATCGCCATGTCTCAATATAACACTAAGTTGTGTGACTTCTCGAATACTAATAAGATGATTTTATTAGTACCGCTATACCACCTGCCACTAGTGTGGAGTTTTATGATATAGATGGTGCATTGTTGAATCTTTTGATGCAAAACAATTTTCGAGAAGTCCTGATGTGGATCTTGCTGCTCATCTCAATACTTTTCTTGAATTATGTGATGTGCAAAATAAAAAGAATATGGACAATAATGTGGTCAAATTAAAATTCTTTCCTTTTTCACTTTGATATAAAGCTAAATCTTGTTTCTCATCTACACCGTGTAATAGTATGAGTACATGGGATAAATGTAAAGATGCTTTTATTACCAAGTATTTTCCTCCTACTAAAATCATCTCCCTTAGAAATCAAATTATGAATTTTAAGCAACATGATCAAGAACATGTTGCACAATCTTGTGAGAGGATAAAGTTGATGGTTAAAAATTGCTCTATGCATGGTTTAAACTTGTGGATGATTATCCAAAATTTCTATGTTGGACTAAACTTGGTATCTAGAAATCTTCTATATTCTACCGCAGGTGGTACCTTCATGGAGGTTACATTAGGAGAGGCCACCAAACTTTTGTACAACATAATGAAAAACTATTCCCAATGGCATATGGAAAGAGCTCCAACTGGTAAGAAGGTAAATTCTATTAAGGAAATCACTACTTTGAGTGACAAAGTGGATGCTCTTATGAATATGGTTGCTAGTAAAAATGCGCTGATCCTAGTGATATTCCTTTGTCTACTTTGATTGATAAAGATGATAATGCTATTGATGTGAATTTTATCTCGCCAAACAATTTCAACAACAATGAGTATAGAGGAAATTTCAACACTGGACCGTACCCCGATATATCCTCTAACAATTACAGAAATTCTTCTACCAATAATAATAGGCTATCCTCTCATCTTGATAACACCATTAAAGAATTCATTAGTTCTCAAAATATTTTTAAATACTATGGTAAAAGAAAATTTCAGTAAAGTTGATGATTTGGCTAGGAACATGGATAGTATTGCTCTTGATGTGGAAACTGTTAAAAATAAAAACATTCCACCAAATAATGATATCAATGAGTCCATTAAAATCATCCGAATATTTGTTAATGAGAGTAACAAGAGGACCGCAAGGTTGAGAGCCAAACAAGAATTCTAAGAAAACGCCAAGCCTCTTCCACTCGATTTTGTTCATAATCATGATGAAGATCTTAAAATCATTTGTACTTATCCCATTGAATCTTTGTTTACTATTCTGAAAATATATGATAAGTGGACTGGAGATGAGTCAACTTTAGCTAGAAGGCATCCCGTATGTTGGAGGGTGATGATTCTAATGATAAAATTTAAAAAGTGGATTTGGAAAGGTCAAAACTTTAAATAGTGATGTGCCCACTATCTTGGATTACAGGGACTTTAATTATGAAAGTTACTCTTTAGTCTAATATATTTCCTTGCTGCAATTCATTATTAGCTCGCCCAATGCTTTTGAACAAAATAAACTTTTACTAACATATAGTAGAAGCAATGATAAAGGCATACGATGAGAAACTTGAGCTAGAAGTCTCTATTACTAGAAAGTTGCATGATGAGTGGGAACCTATTATTAAAATTAAGCTCAAATAATATGAATGGAATGCCTTGTGAGACCTTGATGCTAGCGTTTCAACTATACCTAAATCCTTATGTGATGTACTTGGTCTCACCGATATACATGAGTGTTCCCTTAATTTACATCTTGTGGATTATACCATCAAGAAAATTTTGGGTAGAATAAATGATGTTCTTGTACTTGCTAATAGAAATTATGTGCACGTAGATTTCATAGTTCTTGATATTGAATGCAACCATCTTGTCCAATAATACTTGGGAGACCTTTTCTATGAACTATGGTGCAATTATTGATATGAAAGAAGGAAAGATAAGGTTCCAATTATCATTAAAGAAAGGGATGGAACACTTCCCTAGGAAGATAATCAAATCACCTTATAAATATATCATAAGGGCAGTATATGGGTGGAGTGTCAAAGATGAAAACACTTGATCATATGCATTATGCCTAGCTAGTGGCTTAATACAATAGCGCTTGTTGGGAGGCAACCCAATAGCTATCTTATTTTTCTTGTTTTACTTTCTGTTTGTGTGAGATAACATGATTATTAGTACTGTAATGATTGTGCTTTTATGTTTAAGTTAGTGTTTCTGCAAAGTAAAGCCATTGGGATGATTTGAAGAATCGGGAAAATTGATACGATGCAGAAAAACAGAAACTTTCGTGTCCAGTGCAGAATTTCTCTGATTTTACTGAAAGACTTTTTGATCTGAGTTTTTTATGAAATGTTTCTATGAAAGTCCTGAGGTAGTCCGAATTTGTTAGCATTTTCAGAGTTACAAAAGTAGGGTGTCTTTGCTGATCACTACAGGTTGTTGCATTTTAGACAAAATCTAGTTTTGCTTATTTTAATGATGATATGGATTATATCTGGGGGTATAAGTCACAGAGAAGTTAGAATAGAGTACCTTATGCAATATTAAAATATGGATCAATTTATAACTGTACCTAATGTTTATGGTTCGCCTATCCTACTAACAAATCTCACAAGTTTTCTGTTGAGTTTTGTGTGCTGAAGTTTTCAAGTTTTGGTTGTTATTATGATAGATGAAGGAGTACCGAGCAACAAGAGCCTAAGCTTGGGCATGAACGAAGCACCGGAAGTAAAATTCTAGGAAAACTAAAGCGTCTAAGGTTGGGGATGCCCCGTAAGGCATCCCCTCTTTCGTCTCAATCCATCGTTGTGTCACTTGGAGCTATATTTTTATTCATCACATGATATCAGGTTTGCTTGGAGCGTCGTTTGTTTTAGTTTGATTTTTTTTTAGTTTTCCACAACATTGTTTTCTGGACACACCCACTTGAGAGAGACACATTTTCACCATTATTTATTAGAATACTCTTTGTGCTTCACTTATATCTTTTGAGCTAATCAGTTTCTCTAGTACTTCACTTATATCTTTTAGAGCAAGAGGGCATATAGATTTTATAGAAATAATCTTGTTTTTCACTTAAATTTGTTTAAGTGTTAATAAGTAGTGGTGGTAATTTGCATGGGTTGTAAGTCTAGTCCAAAAATAATTTGTATTAAAGGAGTGCATAATCAAAACAACATGTAGCACATAAAACAGAAATTGTGGGTAAATGATATTGATATGGTAATATGAAACGGTGTGAGTGCACGGTTGTTGGTTAGTAAAACTATCGATAGTTAAAGGATGTTAATTTTGTGTTCATCTAAATATTGGTTATAACTTTGTGATGATGTGTGAGCATTCTTATTCCTCGTTAAAATCTCGTGCTGATTAGGTCGGGGCACGTGATGGTTAACTCCTACCAACTACCCCTTAGGGCATGTGAGTAGTACTTTGCTTCAAGGGAGCTAATAAAACCTTGCGATAAGTATGTGAGTTCTTTATGAGTAATGTGAATCCATGGATGTAGGCACTCTCACCATCTCATATTCCTAAGCCTCTTCCGTACCGTGCATTGCCCATTCTCACCTCGAGGATCGGTGTGAACATCATCGGTGCATCCTAACCCCGCGACATGATACGCTCTGTTGCACATAAGCCACCTTATATCTTCCTCAAAACAGCCACCATACCTACCTATCATGGCATTTCCATAGCCATTCCAAGATACATTGCCATGCAACTTTCACCATCACATCATATAATTAGTACACTCGTTGTCATGTTGCTTTGCATGATCATGTACTCCTTCCGCTCCTACATACAAGTCCTCATGGATATTTCACTACGGACTACATACGAAACAAAATAAATGAATCTGCACTCTAAAATATATCTACATACATACGTATGTAGTCCATTGTGAAATATCTTAAAAGACTTAATTTAGGAATGAAGGGAGTAACTGACATAGTATTTGTGGCAAAGCAACCGTTCATCATTATCATACATGTTACACTAGATCATTGCACATCTTGGTACACTGCCATAGGCATTCATATAGAGTCATATTGTTTAGTAGTTTTCATATCGAGTTGTAATTAAATACAAATGTGATGCTATTCATTATTAGGGCACTGTCTCAATGTGGGAAGGATGATAGAGACAATGATTGCCCCACAAGTCAGGGTGAGACTCGGATGAAAAAAAAAGAAAAGGAAAAAAAGGAAAAGGAAAATAAATGGGATAAAAGAGAGAAGGGACAGTGCTACTACCTCTTTTACCGCACTTGTGCTTCACAGGAGCACCATGTTTTTCATATTGAGCCTCTCATGTTTTGTCACTTTCATATTTATTGGGAAATTTTCATTATAGAACTTGGCTTGTATATTTGAATGACGGGCCTCCTCGAATTCCCGAGGTATTCATGAGAAAGCTAGTTGGATGCACACCCACTTAGCTTGAGTCGAGCTTTCATACACTTATAGCCCTAGTGCATGTTGGGGAACATTGCATGGGAAACAAAAAAAATTCCTACGCACAGGAAGACCTATCATGGTGATGTCCATCTACGAGGGGAGATTTGGACGACACCTCCTTGTTCAGCACACGTACAGATCGATGACGATCTCCACCTTCTTGATCCAGCAAGAGGGGCGGAGAGGTAGAAGAGTTCTCCGGCAGCGTGACGGCGCTCCGATGGTGGTGACGATCTAATCATGCACGGCTCTGCCCGAGCTCCGCAGAAATACGATCTAGAGGAAGAACTATGGTGTCTATATCTGAGTTGCATGTGGCAAAAAGTTTTCTCAAATCAGCCCTAAATCACCACTATATATAGAAGGGAGGGAGGGGAGGAGGCAACCTCAAAACCTCAAGGTTTGGCCGAAATTGGAGGTGGAGGAGTCCTACTCCAATCCTACATGGAGTAGGATTCCACCTTCCCACTTGAAAACTCTTTCCACCTTCTGTTTTTTCCTTCTCAAACCTTATGGGCCTTAGTGGAACTTATTCCATCCCACTAGGGGCTGGTTTACATATTCCCATAGACCATGAGACCCCTTGGGGCGTGACACCCCTCCCGGTGGTCCCCAGCACCCCTCCCGGCACTCCTGGTACACTATCGATGAGCCTGAAACTTTTCCGGTGACCAAAACAGGACTTCCTATATATTAATCTTTACCTCCGGACCATTCCAGAGATCCTCGTGGTGTCTTGGATATCATCCGGGACTCCGAACAACTTTCGGTTACCAACACCTATAACTCAGCTATACCGAAACGTTACCGAACCTTAAGTGTGCAGACCCTGCGGGTTCGAGAACTATGCAGACATGACGTGAGACACTCTCCGATCAATATACAATAGCGGGCCTGGATGCCCATATTGGATCCTACATATTCTACGAAGATCTTACCGGTTGAACCTCTATGTCAAGGATTCAGTTAATCCCGTATGATGTTCCCTTTGTCCTTCGGTATGTTACCTACCCGAGATTAGATCGTCGGTATCTTCATACCTAGTTCAATCTTGTTACTGGCAAGTCTCTTTTCTCGTTACGTAATACAAGATCACGTAACTAACTCATTAGTCACATTGCTTGCAAGGCTTGTTGTGATGTTGTATTACCGAGTGGGCCCTGAGATACCTCTCCGTCACACGGAGAGAAAAATCCCAGTCTTGATCCATGCCAACCCAATAGACACCTTCGGAGATACCTGTAGAGCACCTTTACAGTCACCCAGTTACGTTGTGATGTTTGATACACACAAGGTATTCCTCTAGTGTCCGGGAGTTGCATGATCTAATGGTCATAGGAACAGATACATTGACATGCAGAAAACAGTAGCAATAAACTGACACAATCATATGCTATGTTTATAGTTTGGATCTTGTCCATCACATGATTCTCCTAATTATGTGATCCCATTATCAAGTGACGACACTTGCCTATGGCCAGAAAATCTTGACCATCTTTGATAAACGAACTAGTCAACTAGAGGGTCACTAGGGACAGTGTGTTGTCTATGTACCCACACATGTATTTGAGTTTCCAATCAATACAATCCTAGCATGGATAATAAACGATTATTATGAACAAGGAAATATAATAATAACCAATTTATTATTGCCTCTAGGGCATATTTCCATCAGTGCATCTGTTGCATGGCAGTCCCTGCTCCATACATTGATATCTATTGATGGGCATCTCCATAGCCCGGTGATACGCCTAGTTGATGGGAGACTTTCTTCTCCATGTTTACCCCTCTCAAACCTATCACCATATTTGGTTCCACCTATATGCTATGTCCATGGTTCATGCTCATGTATTTAGTGAGTAATAAAAAGCTGAAGTGCATTAAAAAGTACGATCCAATTGTCTGGCTTAACACCATGGTGCTTGACATTTGTAATTATGTGGTGAAGACAAAGCCACGCCATGCTAATATGAGAAAATGAATGGGGGCTAAACATTCTTTAAGGATCGTATATTTTGAACATTTGATGATTATGTTACTTGTGTTCATGTATATTACTATGTTGATGTTTATTAATTCATCATTTCTCAATGATGATACATGCAAAAGATTACATGTTGGGTAGCATGTCACATTAAAAATTCTATTTTTATCATTCACCTACTCAAGGACAAGCAGGAATTAAGTTTGGCGATGCTGATACGTCTTCAACGTATCTATAATTTTTAATTTTTCCATGATATTATATTATCATTCTAGGATGTTTGTAGGTATTTACTTGTTGTTTCATATTATTTTTGAGCATTAACCTATTAACCCAGTGCTAAGTGCCAGTTGTTGTTTTATGCGTGTCTTTGGCTTTTCAGGTTTACAATACCAAACGAAGTCCAAATACCTTAAAGCTTTTTGATGATTTTTTTTCCGGACCAAAAAAGGCCTGGAAGCTTCAGGAGAAGATCAAAGGCCACACGGGGGCCCCACAAGCCAAGATGGCACGCCTTGGGGGGTGGTCGCACCCTGATGGCTTGTGGCTGCCTCCCTCGGCTTCTGACGCCTCTCTCTGTCCTATAAATTCTAATAAATCCCAAAAACCCTAGGGAGCCTCCAGAAATACTTTTTTCGTCGCTGCAAGTCTCTGTTCCGCCGTGTGCCCATCTCGAGCCTTGTTTTGGAGCCCTGCTGGAGGGGGGGTCAATCATGGAGGGCTTGTACATCTGCCTTCCAGCTCCCATGGTGATGTGTGAGTAGTTCATGACAGACCTACGGGTCCATATCTAGTACCTAGATGGCTCTCTCGATCCCTTTATGTTCTTCATTACCAACATCACCACGATTCACGCGGTGATCTATCTTATGTAATCACTTTGTGCGGTGTGTTTGTTAGGATCCTATGAATTGTGGGTTTATGTTCAGATTATTCATGAAATATATTTGGTCTTCGCTCAATTCTTATATGCATTATTGTGATAGCTTCATAATTATCTTTGATCTATTGATTTAGTTGGCCAACTAGATTGATATATCTTTCGTGAGAAGGATGAGTTGTAGTGGGTTCAATCTTGTGGTGCTCAATCCTAGTGATAGAAAGGGACATGACACATATTTTTCTTATTGTCACTAAGGATAAAACTATGGGGTTGATTCATATAAATTGTATTTTCTTTGTTGACATCATGTTATTGTTCTCCAAGCATTATTCTGCTTTAATTAATACACTAGATGCATGCTAGATAGCGTTCAATGGGTGGAGTAATAGTAGTAGATGCACGTAGGAGTCGGTCTACTTGCTTACGGACGTGATGCCTATATGTAATGATCATTGCCATGAACTAATATTCCATAAATATGCGCTTTTCTATCAATTGCCAAATAGTTATTTGTTTACCCACCGTATGCTTTCCTCGAGAGAGAAGCCTCTAGCGAACACTATGGCCCCCGAGTCTTTTCACACATATATTTACAAACTCTCTCAATACCTTGTTGTCATTTATTTATTTTCTTTTTCTTTTACAATAATCAACTGTCATCCACACTACTCATTTGCTTTCAAGTAACGAGTTCAAGCTGATTGACAACCCTCTTGCCTGCGTTGGGTGCAAGTGTGTGCTCTTTTGTGTGTAGGTGCTGAAGACGGGAAGTTGTATGATCCTCCTATTGGTTCGATAACCTTAGTTATCACTCAGGGAAATAATTATCTATACAGTGTTGCATCACCCCCTCCTCTTTGGGGAAAAACCCAACGCAGATCACAAGTATTACCCATCCGCCCCAGACCCGCAACCCATTGCGTAGTCTTTAGGGCACCCCCTCTCGCTCCCTCCTGACACGTGACCCCCCTCTCGATCCAGAAGGTTCAAAACTTCTTATACCATTTGATGAAATGCATTATATGTTTATTTGTGAATTTATTAAATGCATTATATATGTGTTGCATCATGTATTCTTGTGAATTGTCTCGCGCTATGCTTCTATTTGCACGGAATGTCGAGAGAGTTTCCAATGTTTTGGCGAAAAGTAGATTCATTTCCGTTTCATAAAATTTCTGGAACTCAATATGTCCATTTTTACCAACGATCATGTCGATTTTTACGTTGATTTTTTATTCTATGAACGCAACACAAAACTGAAGAATGCCTGTATTGTTCCGATACAACGGGTATGTGCGACGATCCTCACCTTGACAACAATAAACGCTTCTCCATCATGCTACATAGTGACTACAAATACTATACGATAACCAATATTAATTGATGGTAATATAATTTTATATTTTTCCTTCAAAGTGTAATTTATTTTCTTACTTGTCAACTAGTGTGTCCCTTGCTATGCAAGACCTTTTCTCACTGAAAAGTTTTTTTTTGTCTGTGACATGGAATAGGTGACTCGGATGACTGTTTACGTCAAGACAAAAGATAGTTTCAATTTCAAATGCACGATCTATAATGAGGTAGATCACATATATTTCGGTTGTGCTAATTGGAAAGGATTGACCAAAGCTTACGATTTTGAGCCTCATATGAAAATAACATTTGCTATCGGCACCTATTCTCTAAGTGATGAAGACATATGGATGGATTTAGACTTGATGCCCATTCTTCCTCCGTGTAAGTTTCATAAATAGACTTCTCAAATAACATTTAGATTTCACTCCAAAATATATGTTATTCAACCATAACTTATCTTCTTTATTTAAAATTGACAACTTATTTTTTTATCTCTAAGAAACCTATGGAACATAGTAGACAACACCTACTACACTACCCGCAGTATGCTTACTTGGCAGGAAAAATGTTACCTCGTGTTCGTTGTTGCTGGCATTGAGTCCCTTAAGGGCATTTATGGAGCTGGTCCAAAATATGCACGATACCTGCTTCTAGTCCATACCTTGAACAAAGGCAACATTTGCAGAAAATGTATGGTAAGAGTTTTGACTATAGCATGTCTTCCACATATATGTATTCTTCTTACACAAGTCAAGTGTGGGTTCCTATATATTGCTTAATATGTTACTATTTCGTTCAAGGATATAAGCTCCCAAGATGTGTTGTGCCTCCGATGATGGATGATCACCAGGGTGATATGACAATTATTTCCGTCCACAAGATCTATTTGATAGGTACATACTCGATTATACGAGATGGACAAGTCGAAATAAATGAATGGAGGTAACTACTGGGTGAATGCAACTTGTAGACTTGAGATCGATAGATCTCTGTGCTCCACCATAAAAATGCACGAGTTATCCTATTGTTCAAGATTGTTCCTAAAGGAGAGGAGATGCTGGGTAACGTTGCATGGGAAACAAAAAATTTCCTACGCACACGAAGACCTATCATGGTGATGTCCATCTATGAGAGGATATTAGATCTACGTACCCTTGTAGATCGCACACCGGTAAGCGTTAAGAAACGCGGTTGACATAGTGGTATAGCTTCGTGATTCAAATCATCGTCGTCCCACGATCCGTCCCTCGAACGATTCCGATCTAGTGCCGAACGGACGGCACCTCCACGTTCAGCACACGTACAGCTCGACGATGATCTCGGCCTTCTTGATCTAGCAAGAAAGACGGAGAAGTAGATGAGTTCTCCGACAGCGTGACGGCGCTCCGGTGGTGGTGACGGTCTACTCTTGCAGGGCTCCGCCCGAGCTCCGCAGAAATCTGATCTAGAGGTAAAACTATGTGGAATAGCCTTGAGTTGCACATGGAAAAGTTGTGTCTCAAAAAGCCCTAAACCACCACTATGTATAGGAGGAGGGGAGGGGCAAGCCTTGAGGCACAAGGGCCTCAAGGTGCGGCGGCCGCCAGGAGGAGGAGGACTCCTCCTCCAATTCGGTTTGGGAAGGAGGAGTCCTCCTCTTCCTTCCCACCTCCCTCTTTCCTTTTTTTTTCTTTTGGTATTTTCTTATATGGCGCCATAGCCCTCTTGGGATGAATCCACCAGCCCACTAGGGGCTTGGTGCGCCACCCTAGGGCCTTGGGCTCACTCCTGGGTGGGTGGGCCCCTCCCGGTAAACACCTGGAACCCATTCATCACTCCCGGTACACTGTCGTTAATGCCCGAAACATTCTGGTGACCGGATGAAACCATCCTATATATCAATCTTCGTTTCCGGACCATTCCGGAAACCCTCATGACGTCCGTGATCTCATCCGGGACTCCGAACAACATTTGGTAACCACACATATAACTCAACTATAATAAACATCATCGAACCTTAAGTGTGCAGACCCTGCGGGTTCGAGAACTATGTAGACATGACCCGAGACACTCCTCGGTCAATATTCAATAGCGGGACATAGATGCCCATGTTGGATCCTACATATTCTTTGAAGATCTTATTGGTTGAACCTCAGTGCCAAGGATTCATATAATCCCGTATGTCATTCCCTTTGTCCTTCGGTATGTTACTTGCCCGAGATTCGATCGTCGGTATCCACATACCTATTTCAATCTCGATACCGGCAAGTCTCTTTACTCGTTCTGTAATACAAAATCTCATGACTTAAACTTAGTCACATTGCTTGCAAGGCTTGTGTGTGATGTTGTATTACCGAGTGGGCCCCGAGATACCTCTCCGTCACACAGAGTGACAAATCCCAGTCTTGATCCATACTAACTCAATGGACACCTTCGGAGATACCTGTAGAGCACCTTTATAGTCACCCAGTTACGTTGCGAAGTTTGATGCACACAAGGTATTCCTCCGGTGCCAGTGAGTTATATGAATCTCATGGTCACAGGAACAAATATTTGACACGCAGAAAACAATAGCAATAAAACGACACGATCAATATGTTACGTTCATAGTTTGGGTCTAGTCCATCACATGATTCTCCTAATGATGTGATCGAGTTATCAAGTGACAACACTTCCATATAGTCAGAAAACCTTGACTATCATTGATCAACTGGCTAGCCAACTAGAGGCTTGCTAGGGACATTATTTTGTCTATGTATCCACACATTTATCTATTTTTCATTCAATACAATTATAGCATGGATAATAAACAATTATCTCGAAACAGGAAATATAATAATAACTATTTATCATTGCCTCTAGGGCATATTTCCAACAGGAGTACCGTACTAGTAGTTACCATAGTTAACGTATGCATAAATATACATAAATGATGTGTACCACAATATTATTTATGGTGTACGTGTTGTAATATCTTGTTGGAATAAATTTGGGACGCAAACGATCGTTATGTATATACTCATAGAAAATTACGCTTTTGTGGCAGCGTTTTTTGCTGCGTTTTGTCAATTAGTAATGACGTATGGAAAAAAGGTACGACACCCGTAATAATCTCTCTAGTTTCTTATATTAGGAAAGATCACACGCCATAGATATGGATGGTATTGCCGTCGTGGATATATGACCAACACCATAGGTATATGAAATACTATTAGCATCAGCTCCAACGCCATCATTGTTTTTTAACTATGGCGTTATATTGGTGGCGTTGGGTGTCCACGCCGGCAATTTTTTCCACGCCATATGTCATGGTTTTGTCACGGCAGATGTCCTCGTGAAAGGACTTTATGACGGAGCCATCGCACCTTGGTGGCGACTCAAAGGGGGTGAGCGAAAGCGAGACTCAAATTTACCCAGGTTCGGCCCCTCGTGTGGAGGTAAAAGCCTACGTCCTGCTTTGTGTAGATTGATGATGGTTTCCATCACAAGGAGGGCGTAACTCGCCTGACCTAGCTCTCAATGATTTCTAACTTTCCCTATCTTCCCCAGGGACTCGCCTTTATATACAGGTCGAGGCCCTAGGGTTTACAAGAGTCCTGACCATGCTACAGATCGTGGTCTTCCATATCGCTAAGTAGTCGTGCTTTCCAAGACTGGAAACCTCCTTGGCGGCCTATCCTTTGTATAGCTCCTGAACCACCATCCGGCTCCTGGCCCCCCTCGGCCAAGGCTTGTATTACCAAAGGATGAGTCGTCCCTTCTATGACCCGGCCCAGTTAGGGCGGGTTACATCGCAGGTAATATCCCCAACAGTAGGCCCCAGATTGACTTGAATTAATTCACGCCAATAAACTTCACTCATTTTGGGGCAACTTGTATCACTCCCATGTTTTGACGAACGACAAGCCGCCATCCATCATGAATTGTTTGAGCCGCCAAGCAGTTTTGATGACATCACCTTTTACCTCCAATTTCGGGACTTAATGATCCAACCACCCAACGGATCTTTCTCACCTCCATTTAGTTATCCCAAAAATCCAGGCGCCCTCATTGCAAATTTCCAGTTTGTCGCCTCTATTCCCGCGCTTGCCGCCTCGATTCCAGCACCCGGCCTTTAAATAACCGCAGGGGGCAGTGGGGGCACCGTCACCTACCCCCACTTCGACTTCCTCGTCATTCTTCGTCCTCCTCGCGTCTGCGCACTTGTCTCCTTGTCGTTCCTGAAGCTTTGACGCCAGCCATCGTGGTCCGGACGTCTCCAGGCCAACCGAAGGTGCAGGATCCGCCGCAAACCTTCCGCATCCTCCTCCGGGTATCATCCTTCTTTCTCAGGTAAGCATTTCTCCCCCATTAGGGTTAGACCTTGCCGCCATGCTCGTCAAGATTAGCTTCGGAATGCAACGATAATCCCCTTGCTTTTTTAGATCCAACAATCATACTTCCGATAGATCCTCCATAGTAGTAAAGCGCGGTAGCATCGCCGCATCTGCTGGTCATTTCGATGTTCTTACTTCATAGATTCATACAACACCCCTGTTGCATTCTTGCGTTCGTAGTTTTCACAATTTTGTCAAGCATTACCTCTTTAATTTGATCCACCCGTAGATCCATAGTTCATTGCTTGCTTTTAGAAACTTGTTTATCCCACCCCGGGAATATCCCTAAGGAAATAATCCTTTCTAAATCTCCACTCGCCATCTTCCACCATAGCGAGTTAGAACATTGCCAAATCTACACCTTTGATCGCTGAAGGGAGAGTCATAACGCCTTCGTAGACATACCATAAATCGCTCAACTCGCGAGTTAGAATATCCCCATATCCAGGTCTTTGGTCACCTAACGGCGAGTCATAAGGCCCTTACACACATACTGTAGATCTCCTACTGGCGAGTTACCACGTTTTATGGTCCTTAATGAGCCGCCTTGTTCCTTCTTTTTTGCAGTTATGGTTAGCATCTTGAAATGCGATTGGCTATCAACCAAGATTAATGACGCCTTTGTCGAGAAATTTGTCAAGTCGGGTCATCTTGATTGTAAGGAAGTCATTGGTTGGCAGACCGCCCTAGGCGATGTGATTCCAAATCCCGTCGAGGGGGAAGTAGTTGTTTTCATTGATCATCTTGAACGAGGGCTCAAACCGCCCGGGTCAAAGTTCTTTGTAGACGCTCTGCATTTCCTCAACGTTCACCCTCAGGACCTGGGACCCAACTCCATCAGTAACCTCTGTCAATTCCAAGTATTTTGCGAGGCATACCTGCAGATAGAGCCCACAGTTCCATTATTTTGGAACTTCTTCCATCTGAACCGCCAGACCGAATTTTCCAACGGGCCCAACTTGGAACTCGGGGGCTCAACATCCAGCGGCGCCGCGAACGTGAGTTTCCGTCCGTCCTCATGCCCAGCCATCCCAAAGGCTGGGCCGAGTCTTGGTTTTATTGTCGTGACACTTCTCCTCCCGGTGAGAACCCACTTCCGGGTTATAGAGAAGATCACTTACCCATGGACTTCAAGCTGCCAGGGAAACTTACTGAAGAAGAAGAATCGGAAATCATCCCCATCTTCTCCGAGCTGTGGTCTTTGACCAATAATGGGCTCACCGGGGTTGACCTATTCCGTTGCTGGGTGGAGCGGAATATTCTTCCTCTGAGTCGCCGGGATGGTTTGATGTGCGAGTACGATGGCAGCGTGAACCATCCCCAATGTTTTTTTTCATAGAAGAATCCCCGAGAAAGACATTGTTGACATAATCAAGAAGTTAACCGGCGAGTCCTTGGAAAACTATGCCAAGGTCGGGCTCAAGCCTTTCTGTCTCTCCAACCCGGCTCCACCGGTAACAATCTAAGTCGCCTCCTTTTACCTTTTTCAACATATGTGCCAATGTTCCGGGTTTGAAATTTGATTCTATCCACCAGAAAGGTGATGCCTTTTGGTCTCGAAGGCCAAAGGTGACTGCCCAGAAAACAACTAAACCGTCGCCGAAGAAAAAGAAGAAGACGAGCAAAGGCAAAGCCGCCGTCAAGGAGTCATCCGTCGTTGGTGAGTCCCAAGCCGGCGAAGAATAGTCACATGTAAAAATTTACCGTTTTTTATCATCATTATGTTCCGACTTATGCTTATGTTCGGTTACCTTTGTGCATAGGACGATGGCTATGAGAGCCAAGATGACGTGGTCGAGGTAATTTCTATTTCTTCGGACTCAACTTCCTCTTCACCTAGGCCGGCCAGGCGGATTTGTGGAAAAGTTCCCATGTCTCACCCAAATGCTTGTCTGGACCCTGATTTCCTTTTGAAGAAGGCGCAATATGCTCCCAAACGTAAAACCCGAAGCCGTTCTGGAGACTTAGTTTCTGAGTTACCTGAAAAGACAACCGATCGGAAGCGCACAACTGAAGTATACTAATGTTGAACACTCTCCTCCTTGTAGAAAATGTGATTCACAAGTCATTCACTCCTTGAACTTTTATTTTTTTCAGGTCTCTCCTCCTTCATCTGGCGACTCAGTGATGTCAGCTCTTCCGCCAATGATTCGTGTAAAGGGGTAAGTTCTTTTATTAACCTTTTCCCTTCCTAATAATGATATTTGTTCTAACTTTGATGTCTTCATTTCAGAGCACAAGCAAAGAAGAGAAAAACTGGCGACTTGTCTTCTGCTCCTAAGACGACTGAGGTGTTAGGCATGAGCACCTCTGCCACAGAGTTTGATGAAGACCAAGCGGCAGCTCGTGATGATCATGTGGATGACATTCTTGACGTTCGGATCGACTCTCCAGGTCGTCTAAAGGAAACCACTGAAAATGTTAACCCGCCGAGCTCTTCCAATCCGACTGAAGATCGAGATACCGTAATTATTACTGGTACTGGCTACTCCAAACCTACAGCAGCGGTGTTATCCAAACATGCATCAAAAGAGTCCCATCCTTCCGCAGAAAAGGATATCACTAAGCTAAAGCTTCCCCAATATGAGAAGCTCGAATTTGACCAACTCTGCTCTGGCTTCGTAAGTCGCCCGGAGACGAGTTATGAAATGGAGAAGAGCTTGATCCACATGATGAGAGTCAAACATAATGTACGTCCTTTATTATGTGTTCTTCCACCCATTAGCCTTCTAGGAGACTAGTCTTGCTTGATGAAATTATGTTTGTTGCAATTTCTGGTAGACCCATATGTGCCCATAGCCCCCAAGGGCCGGGTCATGTTTTGAAAGATGAGTCGGGTCTTGAATTTATAGAAAAACTTCAGCATGTAGCCCCCAAGGGCCGGGTCATCTTTTGAAAGATGAGTCGGGTCTTGCATTAGATAAAAACTTTAACCTGTAGCCCTCAAGGGCCGGGTCATCTTTTGAAAGATGAGTCGGGTCTTGCATTAGATAAAAACTTCAACCTGTAGTCCCCAAGGGTCGGGTCATCTTTTGAAAGATGAGTCGGGTCTTGAATTAGGTAAAAAACTTCAACCTGTAGCCCCCAAGGGCCGGGTCATCTTTTGAAAGATGAGTCTGATCTTGCATTAGATAAAAACTACAACCTGTAGCCCCCAAGGGTCGGGTCATCTTTTGAAAGATGAACTAGGTCTTGAATTAGGTAAAAAACATCAACATGTAGCCCCCAAGGGTCGGGTCATCTTTTGAAAGATGAGTCGGGTCTTGCATTAGATAAAAACTGCAACCTGTAGCCCCCAAGGGCCGGGTCATCTTTTGAAAGATGAGCCGGGTCTTGAATTAGGTAAAAAAAACTTCAATCTGTAGCCCCCAAGGGCCGGGTCATCTTTTGAAAGATGAGCCGGGTCTTGCATTAGATAAAAACTGCAACATGTAGCCCCCAAGGGTCGGGTCATCTTTTTAAAGATGAGCCGGGTCTTGTATTTTGTATGACTTCGAATAGAATCATACATTAGCCCCCAAGTGTGAGGGATGTTTCTTGCAACAGTTCTGAAACTGGTTTCCCCAAAATTTGTTTGCAGGAATCAGTGACCCGGGCCGAGTCATCTGTTACTGACTTGAAGAAAAGCTTAGCCGAAAAGAAGGATGCTCGGACTGCATGTGAAGAAAAATATCGGTTGGCCCTGGCTGACATGGAGAAAATGAAAGCCGACCACCAAAAATTTGAGAAGAAAGCCAATGTTGATCAAGCCGCCATCCTAAAGCGGGCGGAACAAGCCGAGGCAAAGTTAGAAGCCGCCCAACAGGAGCTCTCCGGGCTAAAAAAGCATGTCTCCAACATGACCCAAGCCATCTTTGGTAAGGAGCAATTCCCTCGTTCGAAAAGAGAAGTCATAATTTAGTTTGCAAATACTGATTGTCATTGTTTATCCTTTGTAGGTCCACAAACCACCAATCTCCCAGATGACTGCATCCTGAAGCTGAAGGCGATTTACACCTTTACGGAGCAGCTGTATAGAGGGAGCATGCTGACGATGAAGGCAGTGATGGGCAACAAGGAACCAATCAAGTCCATAAAGAATATGTTGGGTTGCTTGTCAACATTGCCACCGCAAGTAGATGAACTAAAGAGGTCAGCCGCCCGCAAGGGAGCTCTGACCACCCTAAGTCGGTGCCTGGCCTATGCTCCTGAACTCAAGCGAGAGGAGGTAGCAGCTGGTTACCCTGAGCTGAAGAATGACGTGTCGGAGTTCACCGAAGACGATTACCACCGGGTTGTGAAAGCGTCCCATGTCGCGTCGACTTAGCTTGCGGCTAGTTTAGACTTGAACAAATACCAGGCTGCGTATGATGACAACAACAAAAAGGTGACTCCTCCTTCATTCGGAATTACCAGCATGACTCCTCGCCGGCAAAAGAATCCCTTCGACTTTGAAGCAGACCTATATGTCTTTCTGAACGACGAATATGAATTTGTCGCCTTGTCCAAGTGCAACTAGAAGTTGGGCGACTTACAAATTGATGATGGAGATAGCTCAAGGCAAGGCGACCCGGAGGCGGCTTAAGTCTACCCAAGATGTAATCATTTCTTCAAAAACAATTTGGTCTCTTCTTGACCAGGAGATGACGTGCGGTATGGCCGAGTGAGCCATGTAATAGTTGTTAGGTTTGAGGGAAACAATCTTCCATCCATGCCTTTTGCTTGACATTGCTGAATAGTTTATCCTTTTTGAGAATCATGAGCCGCCTTTACCAATCTTGATGCTTGATAGTTTAGGAAGTGTCATATTTTGACAAGAAAAAACTTCTTCAACCTGTTTGTCAGGGGAAAAACACCATAGGACGACTCAATGAGCCTTGGCGAGTTATAAGCAAGGAGCTGGCTTAGTGATTCACGGCAAGTTATAAGCAAGGAACCGGCTCGATGAGTCACGGCGAGTTATAAGCAAGGAGCTCGCTCAGTGAGTCGCGGCGAGTCATATAAAGGTTTACGAAACCTTGCAGCAGTGCCACGAAGATAGTCGTAAAAAATTGTCGGCTCGATGAGCTGCGACAGGATAGGATGAGTTTGCAAAACTCTAGTGCTACCCGAAGAAGGCTTTTGCAATAGCCCAAGTTTTTAGACCGGCTGATCAGGCACGAGTGAGGCTTTAGTGAAGCAGGTTCAGTGAACCAATGGTTTCTCTATTTTCCATGTGTGGCTCTGGCCGGTACCTTTCATATTTTAACCAGGGCGAGTTCACGGTCCAAAAAGCGGATTGACTCGCCAAGAGTACATGGGAACATAGGGCAACTCGTCCAATACATAGTCCAGTATAACCATTTGTAATGCGTTAATATTTCGCTAGCCAAGAGGGTATTCAGGCTGAACTCAGTGAGTGGAAGCCCCCAAGTGACCTATGATTAGAGAAAAGTCAGACATAGGATTTCAGAAGCGTTTTACACTCTTACTGCAAAACGACTTGGGAACTAGTAGCCTCCAAGTAAGCTGGCTTAATTCTCAAAACCATATAAGGCGCCCATGTTTGAACCGTGCAGCGTGGCAACTTTGGTCCTCTTTGGCTTATCAGTACCCAGTTTTGAAACAAGTACAGCATGGCGACTTATGCTCTTTGGTGTTGATAGCATCCATGCTTGGACGACTCAAAGAACAATAAAGACTCATGCTTTCCAGAAGCTGAAATGGCAAAGGACACCGAAGTTCATGGGTGCCGACTTTATTGCTTTATAAATAAAATATTAAAAGTTCTGAGATTTGCAGAAAAGAAAGGAGCCCATGGCTCTAGGTGTAGTAAGGCCGCAGGTGGGCTATATTCCAGGGGAGAGTTGTCTCAACCTCTGTAGTTGGCCGATTAGGGCGAAGATCCACCAAGTAGTACAAGCCGTTTCGAAGATTCTTGCTGATGAAAAATGGTCCTTCCCATGGAGGTGGTAACTTATGCATACCAGTGTGGTCTTGAATCAACCGGAGCACTAAGTCGCCCTCTTGAAAAGTTCGGCTCTTGACACGGCGGCTGTGATAGTGTTGCAAGTACTATTGATAGATCGCCGATCGTGAAGCAACCAAGTCTCGCTCTTCCTCCAAAGCATCCAACGAATCTTGTCGTGCCAACTCGTTGTCCTGTTCCACATAGGCGGCGACTCGCCGTGAATCGTGTCTGATGTCACTTGGCAAAACTGCCTCTTCCCGTTAGACCAGAAAGAAAGAAGTAAAACCCGTGGAGCATTTTGGGGTGGTCCTGATACTCCATAACACTGAGGGCAATTCTTCCACCCAACATCCTGGAGTACGCTCCAAAGATACCATAAGCCGGGGCTTGATTCCTCGCAATATTTCCTGATTCGCCCTTTCTGCCTGTCCATTAGACTCGGGTGTGCGACTGCCGAAACATCAAGCCGGATATGCTCTCGTCCGCAAAACTCTTGCATTGCGCCCTTTGATAGATTAGTACCATTGTCTGTAATGATACTATGAGGGTATCCGAACCGGAAGATCAACTTTTTCAAGAATTTGACAGTCGTGTCTGCATCACAACTACTAACGGGTTCTGCTTCAACCCACTTAGTGAACTTGTCAACCGCCACCAATAGGTGAGTCTTTTTATTGGATGACATTTTAAAAGGCCAACCATGTCCAGCCCCCAGACCGCAAACGGCCAAGTAATTGGAATCATCCGTAATTCCTAAGTCGGCACGTGCATCCGGCGTCCAAATTTCTGGCAACCATCACATCGGCGAACTATCTCTTCCGCATCTGCATGAGTCGTCAACCAATAAAACCCATGCCGAAAGGCTTTGGAAACCAGGGAGCATGACCCAGCATGATGACCATAGTCGCCTGCATGAACTTCGTTGAGAATCATACATCCTTCCTCGAAAGAGACACACCTTTGAAATACCCCTGAAGTACTTCGCTTATGCAACTCGCCCTTATGTATGACCATGGATTTGCATCGACGGACGATTTGGCGAGCCAATAACTCATACGTGGGTAACTCGCCTCGTGTGAGATACGCCATGTAGGGAAGCGCCCAATCCGGGGTAGCACGAAGAGCCACCACAAGGTGAGACTCGGGGTCCGGCACCGCCGAATCTTCTGTGAAGGTAGCCTCACTGAGGGGTTATGTAACACATCCAAAAAGACATTGGGGGGAACCGGCTTACGCTGTGAACCGAGGCATGAAAGAGCAGCTGCTGCTTCATTGAGTCGCCGATCAATGTGATCCACCTGATAACCATGAAAGTGACTCGACACGTCCGACACAGCTCGCCTGTCAGCTGCCATCAAGGGATCTCTAGAATCCCAGGTGCCTGAAACCTGTTGTGCCACTAAATCTGAGTCGCCCAAACATCTGACTCGGGTGAGGTTCATCTCTTTGGCGAGTCGCAACCCATGGAGCAGACCTTCATACTTTGCTGCATTGTTGGTGCATGGAAACATGAGTCGGAGGACATAGCGGAATTTGTCACCCTGAGGCGAAGTTAACACCACACCAACCCCCATGCCTTCCAACTGCCTAGATCCATCGAAATAGATGATCCAATATGTGTGATCGGGCCTATCTTCTAGAATCTGCAACTCGGTCCAGTCGTTGATGAAATCCACTAGTGCTTGAGACTTAATGGATGTACGGGGAGTATATCGCACGTGATGCGGTCCTAACTCGACGGCCCACTTAGCAATCCATCCAGTCGCTTCTCGATTTTGTATAATGTCTCCAAGGGGGGCAGAACTGACCACCGTGGTGGGATGCTCCTGGAAGTAGTGCTTCAGCTTCCGACTCACCATAAACACCCCAAAGACCAGCTTCTGCCAATGCGGGTAGCGTTGTTTGGAGAGGGTCGGGACTTTGCTGATAAAATATACTGGTCTCTGAACCGGATATTCCTTCCCTTCTTCCTTCCGCTCGACGACCACTGCCACGCTTACTGCTTTAGAATTAGCCGCGATGTACAAGAGCATAGGCTCCTTGTCTGTCGGAGCGGCCAATACCAGTGGCTTAGCTAGTTGTTGCTTCAAGGCTTCAAAGGCTTCGTTGGCTTCATCCATCCAAACAAAACGATCAGTTTTCTCGAGCAACTGATAAAGAGGGATGGCTTTCTCCCCAAGGCGACTTATAAAGCAACTTAGCATCGCGATACGACCCGTCGTGCGTTGGACTTGATTGATATTGGACGGCTTTCCTAGAGAAGTGATTGCTTCAATTCTGTCCGGGTTAGCTTCAATGCCACGTTGTGACACCACAAATCCCAATAACTTTCCTGCGGGGACACCAAACACACACTTGGTGGGGTTAAGCCTCATCTGGTATACCCGCAAATTGCCAAAAGTCTCCTTGAGATCCTCCAAGAGCGACTCTTTCATATGAGATCTGACTACGATGTCGTCAACATAATCGTGGACATTGCGTCCGATCTGGTTACGCAAACAATTCTAGATGCAACGCTGATAAGTCGCCCCCGCACTCTTGAGCCCGAATGGCATAGACACGTAATTGAAGGCTCCGAAGGGGGTTATGAAGGATGTTTTCTCCTGTTCTGCCACAGCCATCATGATCTCGTGGTATCCTGAGTAAGCATCCAAAAAACACAAACGCTCGCAACCCGCGTCGAGTCAATGATTTGATCAATGCGGGGAAGGGAGAAGGGATCCTTTGGACAGGCTCTGTTGAGGTCGATGTAGTCGATGCACATGCGGAAAGTGTCATTCTTTTTTAGCACCAGGATCGGGTTAGCCAACCATTCAGGATGAAAAACCTCGATAATGAATGCGGCGGCCAAAAGCCGGGCGACTTCCTCTCCAATTGCCTTACATCGTTCCTCATTAAACCTGGGAAGATACTGCCGAACTGGCTTTACTTTGGGGTCAGTATTAAGATGGTGCTCAACGAATTCTCTCGGTACACCTGGCATGTCAAAAGGTTTCCACGCGAAGATGTCCCGATTCTCACGGATGAATTCGATGAGAGCGCTTTCCTATTTGGGGTCCAAACCCGTCCCAATAGTGAACTGCTTGGTTGAGTCGCCACGCGTGAAGTCTATCACCTTCGTGTCGTTTGTTGGTTTGAATTTTAGGGGCGGCTCAGAGTCAATTGTTGGCCTCTTGAGCGGTGTGATACGTCTCCGCTGTATCTACTTTTCCGAACTCTTTTGCCCTTGTTTTGGACTCTAATTTGCATGATTTGAATGGACCTAACCCGGACTGACGGTGTTTTCAGCAGAATTGCCAAGGTGTTGTTTTTGTGCAGAAATGAAAGTTCTCGGAACGTCCTGAAAATTTACGGAGATCTTTTCTGGAATAAAAGAAAATACCTACGCAAAGATCCACCGGAGGGGGCATGCCTGTGGGCCACAAGCTCACAGGCCGCGGCCACCCCCCTTGGTCGTGCCGCGTAGACTTGTGGGGCCCACGTGGCACCACCGCCCCCAATCTCAGCTCTATACCTTCCGTTTCGCCTGGAAAAAAATCAAAGAGAAGGTTTCATCGCGTTTTGCGATACGGAGGCGCCGCCACATCCTGTTCTTCATCTGGAGGGCAGATCTGGAGTCCGTTTCGGGCTCAGGAGAGGGGAAATCATAGCCATCGTCATCATCAACCTTTCTCCATCGACAATTCCATGATGCTCTTCATCGTTCGTGAGTAATCTCATCGTAGGCTTGCTAGGCGGTGATGAGTTGGATGAGATCTCTCATGTAATCGAGTTAGTTCTTGATGGGGATTGATCCCTAGTATCCACTATGTTCTAGATTGATGTTGCTACTACTTGGCTATGCTTAATGCTTGTCACTAGGGCCCGAGTGCCATGATTTCAGACCTGAACCTATTATGTTGTCGCCAATATATGTGTGTTTTAGATCCTATCTTGCGAGTTGTAGTCACCTACTATGTGTTATGACCCTGCAACCCCGAAGTGACAATAGCCGGAACCACTCCCGGAGATGACCATAGTATGAGGAGTTCATGTATTCACCGCGTGTTAATGCATTGGTCCGGTTCTTTATTAAAAGGAGAACCTTAATATCCCGTAGTTTCCATTAGGACCCCGCTGCCACGCGAGGGATGGACAATAGATATCATGCAAGTTCTTTTCCCTAAGCACGTATGACTACATACGGAATACATGCCTATATTAGATTGATGAACGGGAGTGATACGTCTCCATCGTATCTACTTTTCCAAACTCTTTTGCCCTTGTTTTGGACTCTAATTTGCATGATTTGAATGGAACTAACCTGGACTGACGCTGTTTTCAGCAAAATTGCCTTGGTGTTATTTTTGTGCACAAATAAAAGTTCTCCAAACGTCCTGAAAATTTACGGGGAGTAGTTTTGGAAAATATCAAAAATATCTGCGCCAAGCTCCACCTCAGGGGGTGGGCCAGTGGGCCACAAGCCCCAGCTCCGCCACCCCCCCTGGTGGCAGTGGGCAGGCTTGTGGGGCCCACACGGACCTGCCGCCCCCAACACCAACTCTATAAGTTGCCTTTCGTCCCAGAAAAAATAAAAAGAGAAGTTTTCGTCGCGTTTGCGATACGGAGGCGCCGCCACCACCTGTTCTTCATCTGGAGGGCAGATCTCGAGTCCGTCTTCGGCTCCGGAGAGGGGAAATCGTCGCCATCGTCATCATCAACTTTCTTCCCTCTCCAATTCCATGAAGCTCTTCGTCGTTCTTGAGTAATCTATTCGTAGGCTCGCTGGGCGGTGATGAGTAGGATGAGATCTATCATGTAATCGAGTTAGTTTTGATGGGGATTGATCCCTAGTATCCACTATGTTCTGAGATTGATGTTGCTACTACTTTGCCATGCTTAATGCTTGTCACTAGGGTCCGTGTGCCATGATTTCAGATCTTAAATTATTATGTTGTCACCAATATATGTCTGTTTTAGATCCGATCTTGCAAGTTGTATTTACCTACTATGCGTTATGATCCGGCAACCCCGGAGTGACAATAACTGGAACCACTCCCGGTGATGACCATAGTTTGAGGAGTTCATGTGTTCACCAAGTGCTAATGTGTTGGTCCGGTACTTTATTAAAAGGAGAACCTTAATATCCCGTAATTTCCTTTTGGACCCCGCTGCCACGGGAGGGATGGACAATAGATGTCATGCAAGTTCTTTTCCCTAAGCACGTATGACAACACACAGAATGCATGCCTACATCGCATTGACGAACGGGAGCTAGCCATATATCTGTCCGTGTTATAGTTGTTGCATGATGAATATGATCCAAACAAATCACCGACCCGTTGCCTACGAGTTTGTCCTACTACTGTTGTTACTTGTCTTACTCTACTATTGCTACTACTGTTGCTACTGTTGTTACTTGTCTTGCTCTGCTGCTCCTACTACTGTTGCTACTGATGTTACTTGTCTTGCTCTGCTGCTATTGTTGCTATTACTATCGCTTGCTACTTTTGCTACTTGCTACTGTTGTCACTACTGTTGTTCCTTGCCGCTGCTATTGCTCATTACACTGTCGTTACTCGCTACTTTGTTGTTACTACTGTGCTTGCAGATACTAATCTTTTAGGTGTGGTTGAATCTAACAAATTCAGCTACTAATACTCGAGAGTATTCTCTTACCTCCTTTAGGCGATCAACGAATTGGGTCGAATACTCTACCCTCGAAAACTGCTGCAAACCCAAGCGCTCGTGGGCCATCAACAACATTCTTCTAGTTCCGTTGTCGGGGAGTGCTAGCAGCATTCTTATGGTGCCGTTGCAAGCGAAGGATTGTTGTCATCAGCATTCGTCTAGCTATCGTCAGAGATTGCAAATCAACATTTTTCTAGCGCCGTTGCCGGGGAGGTATTGCTATATTCTCTGAGTCACTTGGGATTTATATCTACTTATCACTATGAAGAATCTGAAGGATCCAAAGACCAAAGTCTTGCCCTCAACTACGAGGGGAGGTAAGGAATTTCCATCTAGCTCTGCACTTGATTCACCTTCAGTTATGAGTAAGTTTGCGACATCACCTCCTCCTAGAAATCTTGATATGTCGCCTGTCCTTGATGATGCTTGTGATACTACTACTAGAGATACTATGCTTGATACTATGTCTGATACTGCTAGAGATGCTATGCTTGATACTATACCTGATACTCCTAGAGATGCTATGCTTGATACTGCTTTGCCTGATGATGCTAGAGATGCTATTTTGCCTGATGATGCTATGCTTGATACTGCTAGAGATGCTACTTTGCCTGATGTTCCACTCCTAGTGTTCCTTGATGCTCATATTGCTAGAGTTACTGCCAATGCTCGTGATGCTTCTGAAACTACCGATACTATTGAGATAGAACCTGCTTTTGCTCCTGCTAGATCTAGCTCTCCTAGATATGAATTGCCTGATATACCTGAGGGTTACGTTATGGAGGGAGAGATAGCTGAGGATTTTCTTGCGTGTAAGGATGCCTATGACGCTGAGAAATTACTTCTCAAGTGGAAGGAAAAATCTTGGGAAGCTAGGATGAAAAATGACCCGAAGTTTGCCAGTTCGCCTATCTTTGTCACCGATAAGGATTATGAATTCTCTGTCGACCCTCAGATAATCTCTCTAGTCGAATCTGATCCTTTTCAAGGTTATAAGTCTAAGACGGTCATAGCGCATCTTGCTAAACTATCCGAAATAGCCAACCTTTTCACTAATGAGGAGAAGATCCGCCACTACTATATCCGTAAGCTATTTCCTTTCTCTCTAAAGGATGACGCTAAAGTTTGGTTCACCTCTCTTGCTCCTAGATGTGTGCGTAGTCCCCAGGAGATGGTCTATTACTTCTGTGAGAAATATTTCCCTGCCCATAAGAAGCAAGCTGCCTTGCAGGAAATATACAACTTTCTCAACTCCAAGAAGAGAGTCTTCCACAAGCTTGGGGGAGGCTCGTCCAGCTACAGAATTCTTTGCGTGATCACCCTCTTAAGAAGAACGAGATACTTGATATCCTCTATAATGGACTTACCGATGCCTCTAGAGACTACCTAGATAGTTGTGCCAGTTGTGTTTTTAGGGAACGAACTGTAGAACAAGCTAAGACCCTACTGAATAACCTCTTGATCAAAGATAATGCTTGGACTATTCCCGAACCACCTCCTAAGCCAACTCTTAAGAAAAGAGGTATTCTATTCCTCAGTCCCGAAGATATGCAAGAAGCCAAGAAATCTATGCAAGAGAAAGGCATTAGATCTGAAGATGTCAAAAATCTACCACCTATCGAAGAGATCCATGGTCTCGATAACCCGATACAGGTAGTAGAAGTGAATTTTCTGCGTAGGTTTGATGACAGTGATATTCCTTTTGATAAACCTGCTAGCCTATGCTTTGATGAATTTGAAAACTTTGTTGCCAAACAATAGAGTTTCAATGATTATGTTAGTAGACATTTGGAACAAAGTGCTCGTATGCTTAGCCATTTAAGTGCTTGTGTAGACAGAAATGTCAATGATCTGAAGCTTCTGAGTAAACATGACTCTATGATTACTACTCGGGTAGAACAAGTACTTAAAGCTCAGAATGACCTGCTCAATGAATTAAATGACAACTCTGTCAGAGTCATTACTAGAGGAGGCAAAATGACTCAGGAACCTTTGTATCCTGAAGGTCATCCTAAGAGAATTGATCAAGATTCTCAAGGAATCAATGCTGATGCACCCAGTAATTCTAAGGAGAAGAAGCAGGATGATAGAAACCTACACGCCAGTTCACCGAATACTGTCACACCTGAAGAACCTAATGATATTTCTGCGTCTGATGCAGAAACTCAATCAGGTGATGAACATGAACCTCGTGACACTATGGACAGTGATGTTCATAATAATGCTCAAGCTAGCAATGATGAGGATGTGGAGATTGAACCTACGGTTAATCCTGATAATCCACAACCTAAGAGATACGACAAGAATGACTTTACTGCTAGGAAGCATGGTAAAGAAAGAGAGCCATGGGTTCAGAGACCTATGCCCTTTCCTCCTAAGCCATCCAAGAAAAAGGATGATGAGGATTTTGAGCGCTTCGTTGAGATGATAAGACCCATCTTTCTGCAGATGCGGTTAACTGATATGCTCAAGAAGTCTCCGTATGCCAAGTACATGACGGATATCGTGACTAATAAACGGAAGATACCAGATCTTGAGATCTCCACCATGCTTGCCAATTACACTTTCAAAGGTGGAACTCCTAAGAAACTTTTTGAACCCGGAGTCCCCACTATACCTTGCTCCATTAAAGGGAACTATGTAAGAATTGCCTTATGTGACCTTGGATCCGGTGTTAGTGTTATGCCGCTCTCTCTTTATCGTAGACTTGAATTGGATAACTTGACACCCACTGAAATTTCTCTGCAAATGGCCGACAAATCAACTGCTTTCCCTATCGGCATTTGCGAGGATGTGCCTGTTGTGGTTGCTAATACCACTATCTTAACAAACTTTGTTATCTTGGATATTCCCGAGGACGATGCCATGGCTATCATCCTCGGAAGACCCTTTTTAAACACTGCAGGGGCTGTTATAGATTGCAACAAAGGCAATGTCACTTTCCATGTCAACAGTAATGAGCACACCGTGCACTTTCCGAAGAAACGATATCGAGTACAGTGCATCAATGCTATCGAAAAGACTTCATCGATTCTCATTGGGAGCTTTGAATGCCCTATTCCTCGTGTCAAGATGAAGTATGATTTTCTTGTTGGGGAGATACATATCCCCATTGAGGTGACTTAGTGGCTATTCGAAAATTCTTCGTTCTCTCTTGTGATTCGACAAAGTTTTGTCATAAGGACTTGATCAATCCCATTGATCGATTTCTTTTGATGACCATGAAACGGATGAATCAAAGAGTCACATACCTCTGTTTTGAGCTTTCATTTTCTGTTGCTTAGAAGAAAAATGATGGAATTAGTTTAGCTTTTCCTGTTTTTTGTTTTAGCGTCCCGGAGAAAATACCTTGAAAATAAAAGTTCTCCGATGGTCCTGAAAATTTAGTATGATTTTTCTGGAATTTTTGAAAATTTCTGGGCCTGAGAGCTGGCCTGGGGGCCAGACCAGTGGGCCACAAGCCCTCCCACCGCCACCTACCCCCTGGTGGCGGGGTGCAAACTTGTGGGGGCCACAAGCACCCCCTCCACTCATTCCAGCTCCCAGCCTCTTCTTCCACCTCCAGAAAAAAATTGTTTCGCAGCTCAAACCCGTGTTCTTGCTCATTTGGCTGTGATTTTCGATCTCCTTGCTCAAAGCACCATTCTCCGAACCGTTTTGGGGAATTACTCCTTGGTAAGTGACTCCTCCATTGGTCCAATTAGTTTTTGCTCTAGTGCTTTATCCTTCGCGTATTCTTGCTACCTTGGTGACCCTGTTCTTGAGCTAGAAATGTTGATTTTAGCTGGTTCCAAGTAGTTTTAGCGCGTGATACGGTCTCTAGGCACTAGTAGGGGTAGTTGCTACAAGGTGTGGTGGGTCTTTATTCACTTTACTCTTGAACTTCAAAAATTTCAGCAAAAGGAAATTATGTTCAGGAGGAAGTTTCATGGTGGTTTCTCAAGTAAGAAGGGTCCTCGTCTCTCTTTTTGGGAGCCCGAACCTTTTCAACTAAGGGATGCACCGGTACAACCATGTGAATTGCCTTCCGTTGAGTTCATGATCGAAGCAGGTTTCAAGGATGAGTTTGATGCACTTGTCCGCAATGCCGGGTTAGAAGAATTCCTCTTAGATAAATGTGAACAGTATGCTATGCTCACTGCATCTTTCGTGCGTAGATTCAAATTTTTAGCTGGTCGTGAATCATCCATATTGTTTGATCTGTATGATAAATCCTATACCGTGGATCTGGAGGATTTCAATAGGATTTGCAAGATACCCGATTGGGGTAGTGTTAATGATCCTCCTAAGTCTTCGGTCAGAGACTTTGTCTCCAGTATAACTGTTGGAGAAACCAGAGATATCACGCAAGCCACCATAGGAAGCATCCATTTCCCTGCCTTGCACTACCTTGCCCTCTTCATAGGTAGGTGCATTAACGGCAAGGGTGCACATTGTCACCTATGTGCTTCCGACCTTAGTATCCTTAAGAGCGTAGTAACAGGTGACAGGAGCTTCCATATGGGAACTATTATAGCAAGGAGGCTGAATAAAAATGCCAGTGAGGGGGATTTCTTTGGTGGAGTTTATGCTACACATTTAGCAAATTTTCTTGGGGTATCCATCCGTCCAGAAGACCCTCCTCTCCGTACAGCCCACCTTGATCGTGTCGCTCTAATACACTACCAGTTCCCTGAGAGAGATCATGGATCCCTCCTATACCGCTTGATATTTAACCGGCAGCGTGTTTTCCATATTACCCTTCCTGCTCCTGCTTTCTTTGACTTTTAGGTAAAACGAAGATACTACATAACCATAGGAGAGGCAGAGGAGTATGAGAGGGAGGTGACGGCTGCTCGACTTCGTGAGGCAGCTATTCAGGAAGTGGCTGCAGCACTCCCGTATAATACCCATTATGACTTTGGGTTTCGCCAGGATCATCCATGGGAGTAGACCAAGCTAGGCCAAACGCCTAAGCTTGGGGGAGTACGTGTTCTCACCGACTTTACATTCATGCTTATGCTTTCACCTTGTTAGCCGGTGTTTACACTTTGCCACTGTATTATCCATGCTAATTTCTTTTCCCTTTCTTGTTTTCTTGCTTTGTGTTTTTTTGAGAAAACCCAAAAAGATTTTTCTTTCTTCTTTTGCTTGTTGGGAGCTATCCCCTGTAAATAGTTTTCTTTTTCTTTGTGTCAAGGTAGAAGATATTGGTTACAATGTTTATTGGTTCTTGCAACCTTACCTGTCTAGCTTTCAAAGAGCCATATTACTTTGTCTTCTCCTTTGTGTTTGCTTGCAGATTCAGCTTAGTCCAATGCGCTTATTATCGTTTTCATCATTCGATCGTGCAAATGAAAGGCAACAATGATGATATATGATGAAGTAACTGAGACTGAAAAGCTGGTATGAACTCTATCTATTTTGTTTTTGTAAATATGACTAGCTTGTTGACCCAGATTTAGCTTTGTTGTGAGAGAACCATGATTGCAATGACAACTTAGAGATCATAATTTATGATGCCATGCTTATTTAGCTGAGAGCATATAATGGTTTGTCTTGAATGCCAACATAGATTTTGAGATGACTATGATGTAGTATGATAGGATGGTATTCTCCTTTGAATGTTTCAAGTGGCTTGACTTGGCGCATGTTCATGCATGTAGTTGAAACAAAATCAACATAGCCTCTATGATGTTTGTGTTCATGGTGATTTATATCATGTCCATGCTTGCATTCAATGTTAGTCAAACTCATTGCATCTTGATGACTATTGTCGCTCTCTAGTTGGTCGCTTCCCAGTCTTTTGCTAGCCTTCACTTGTACTAAGCGGGAATACTGCTTGTGCATCCACTCCCATAAACCCAAAAGTTTTTCCATGAGAGTCCACCACACCTACCTATTTGCGGTATTTACCTGCGTTCCACGTAAATTTGCATGTGCCATTCTCTAAACCTTCAAGAAATAATCTGTTTTGCATGCCCGAACCGCTCATGTGGTGACAGAGGGCTATTAGTATCTTCCATGCTAGGAGTGTTATCCTCGACGTGTGTTTATTCACAGTCATTCACGAGAAAGGGGGTCGGTATTTGGAATGCCCAGTTCCACGCTTAAATCGAAAACATAACTGTAAAACAAGACTCCCCCCGGATTGATGTTACTATGGATGGTACCCGAGGATAACACTATTGTTCATGAAGATGCTCAAGCTAGCAAGGAAAAGGATGTGGAGATTGAACCTGTTGATCTTGATAACCCACAGCCTAAGACTAAGAGATATGATAAGAATGACTTCGCTGCTATGAAGCATGGTAAAGAAAGGGAACCATGGGTTGAGAAACCTATGCCCTTTCCTCCCAAACCATCCAAGAAAAAGGATGATGAGGATTTTGAGCGCTTCGTTGAAATGATCAGACATGTCTTTTTGCAGATGCGTTTGACAGATATGCTCAAAGTGTCTCTGTATGCTAAGTACATGAAAGATATTGTGACTAATAAGAGGAGGATACCTGAGGTTGAGATTTCCACCATGCTTGCCAATTACACTTTCAAAGGTGGAACTCCGAAGAAACTAGGAGATCCCGGTGTGCCCACTATACCTTGCTCCATTAAAGGCAACTACGTTAGAACTGCGTTATGCGACCTTGGAGCCGGTGTTAGTGTTATGCCTCTCTCTCTTTATCAAAGGCTTGACCTAGATAAGTTGACACCCACTGAAATCTCTCTGCAAATGGCCAACAAATAAACTTCTTTCCCTATCGGCATTTGCGAGGATGTGCCTGTTGTGGTTGCTAACACCACTATCTTAACAGACTTTGTTATCTTGGATATTCCCGAGGACGATGCCATGGCTGTCATCCTCGGAAGACCCTTTTTAGACACTAGAGGGGCTGTTATAGATTACAACAAAGGCAATGTCACTTTCCATGTCAATGGTAATGAGCATACGGTGCAATTTCCGAAGAAACAATATCGAGTACATTGCATCAATGTTATCGGAAAAACTTCATCGATTCTTATTGGGAGCTTTGAATGCCCTATTCCTCGTGTCAAGATAAAGTATGATTTGCTTGTTGGGGAGATACACATCCCCATTGAGGTGACCTAGTGACAATTCAAAAATTCTCCGTCTTCTTTTGCGATTTGAGAAAGTTTTGTCGAGGGGATTTGATCAACCCCATTGACGGATTTCTTTCGATGACCATGAGATGGATGAATCAAGGAGTCACAAACCTCTATTCCAAGCTTTCACTTTAGGTTGCTTAGAAGAAAAATGATAGATTTAGTTTAGTTTTCCCTGTTTTCTGTTTTAGCGTCCGGTGGAAAAATACCCCAAAAAAAGTTCTCCGAACACTGTGAAAATCTAGTATGATTATTTCTGGAATATTTGAAAAATACAGGGACAAAGAGTCTGTCTGGGGCCACACCAGTGGGCCACAAGCCCTAGGGGCACGGGCACCCCCCTGGCTGCACCACCCAGGCTTGTGGGGCCCACAGGCACCCACTCCACTCATTCTTGCTCCCATCTGCTTCTCCTACCTCCAAAAAAATCGTTTCGCAGCTCAAACCCGTGTTCTTGCTCCTCTTGCTGGGATTTTCGATCTCTTTGCTCAAATCACCGTTCTCTGAACTATTTTTGGGAAATTACTCCTTGGTAAGTGACTCCTCCATTGGTCCAATTAGTTTTTGCTCTAGTGCCTTATACTCCGCGTATTCTTGCTGCCTTGGTGACCATGTTCTTGAGCTTTGCATGCTGATTCTAGCTGGTCCCAAGTAGTTTTGATGCGTAATATGGTCTCTAGGCACTTGTGGGAGTAATTACTACCAGTTTAGTTGAACCTTATTCACTTTTCCTTAGAGTCACTAAAAAATTCAGAAATTTTCAGAGATAGAAAAGGGAAAAGATGAAGAGGTTCTTGAGAGGCTCGACAAGCCGTGACCCCAAGGATGATGGGAGTGAGAAGAAGCCCAAGTATCCGGTCCCTCGAGTCGCGGAAGTTCGAGCGTGCGAGTGGCCAAGCGACGTGTTCTTACGCGCTGCTGGAATTTATGAGGACTTTTATCACTTCGTGGAGAATGCAGGCCTTACCGCCTTCGTTGAAGATAAGTGTTCGCAATACCTCCTCCACACTAATATCTTCGTACAAAGCTTAAACTTCTATCCGAGGAAGAATCCTCCTATGGTTGAGTTTAAACTTTATGATGTCCCCCAGCGCATTTCACTCCAGGATTTTTGCAATGTTTGCAAATTACCTTATGGTGGGGATATTCATGAACCTCGTCCACGGGACTTGGAAGCTTTTATCGGAACAATTGTTGTAGGAGAGGAGAGAGGAGTGTCTTGCGCTAGAGCTGCTAGCATTCATTTTCCCGTGCTTCGGTACTTCTCACTATTCGTGAGAAAATGTTTGATTGGTCGTGGGAAAGCTGGGTCACTTAGTTCCCCAGATCTTGCGGTATTGCGTGAAGCCCTTTATAACGATAAAACTTATAGCTTGGGCGCTATAGTAGCTCATCGGTTGAACCTTAACCATTCTAAAGGTGTTGTCTATGGAGGTATCTATGCTACCCGTCTTGCCAAACACTTTGAGATATCCATTAGACTGGACGAGGAAGAAGAGATGCTTCTTCCCAAGAGATAACTAGATTACAGTAGCATGGTTCGCCATGACTTTCTTGATAGAGATATAGGTGGGAGGATGATTTATAACCTGGTATTTAGTCAGCGTACTCGTGAGACTATAACTTTGCCTGCTCCTTCTTTGTTCAATCTTCATGCAGGCAGGTACACTATTATGCCCTCGGACATCTACGCGTATTGGGGCTTGGCCCAACCACAGGAACCCGTGCCCGAGCCGCCAGTCGAGTACCACACCCTAGTTTATCAGTGGGAGCCGGAGGATCTCACACACCAGTGGCATCCACAGTCCACTTCGGAGTACCCAGGAGCTGGTTATTTCCCTCCTTGGGAGTAGACCAAGTTAGGCCAAAAGCCTAAGCTTGGGGGAGTATGTGTTCTCACCGACTTTACATTCCTGCTTATGCTTTCACTTTGTTAGCCGGTGTTCACACTTTGCCACTGTATCATCCATGCTAGTTTTATTTTCTTTTTCTCGTTTTCTTTTCGTGTGTCTGTCTAGTTTGAGAAAAACCAAAAAGATTTTCTTTTTCTTCTTTTGCTTGTTGGGAGCTTTCCCGTGTAAATAGTTTTCTTTTTCTTTGGGTCAAGGTAGAAGATATTGGTTACAATGTTTAGTGGCTCTTGCATGCATACCTGTTTAGCTTTCAAAGAGCCATATTACTTTGTCTTCTCCTTTGTGTTTGCCTGCAGATTCCAGCTTTACTCCAATGCACGAGCACACTTATTATTGTTCACATCGTTCGGTCGTGCAAGTGAAAGGCAATAATGACGATATATGATGAAGTGACTCAGCCTGGAAAAGCTGGTATGAACTTGATCTATTTTGTTTTTGTAAATATGACTAGCTCATCATGCCTGATTCAGCTTTGTTGTGAGAGAAACATGTTTGCAATGACAACTTAGAGATCATAGTTGCTTATTCCATGCTTAATTAGCTAGGAGCTTATAATGGTTTGTCTTGGTTGCCAACATGAATGTTGAGATGACTATGATGTAGTATGATAGGATGGTCTCCTCCTTTGAATGTTTCAAGTGGCTTGACTTGGCGCATGTTCACGCATGTAGAGAAACAAAATCAACATAGCCTCTATGATGTTCATGTTCATGGTGATTTATGTCCTACTCATGCTTGCACTCAATGTTAGTTAATCTTAATGCATTTTGATGACTGTTGTCGCTCTCTAGTTGGTCGCTTCCCAGTCTTTTGCTAGCCTTCACTTCTACTAAGCGCGAATACTGCTTGTGCATCCACCTTCCATAAACCCAAAGTTGTGCCATGTGAGTCCACCATACCTACCTATGTGCGGTATCTACCTGCCATTCCAAGTAAATTTGCATGTGCCACTCTCTAAATCTTCAAGAAATAATCTGTTTTGCATGCCCGAACCGCTCATGTGGTGACAGGGGGCTATTGGTATTTTCCATGCTAGGCATGTTATCCTCGATATGTGTTTATTCACTATCATTCACGAGAAAGGGGCCGGTAATTGGAATTCCCAGTTCCATTCTCAAATCAAAAAGATAATTGCAAATAAAACTTTACTTTTCTGTTTGGGAACCGCCTATAGCATGAGTAGCATGGAAGATATTGAGAACTCTTGGTCATTGCGTTGACAATGAAAGCATGCCACCCAAAATTATTATCTCTGTTTTAAAAGCTTGAGCTGTGGCACCTCTGCAAATCACTGCTTCCCTCTGCGAAGGGCAAGTCTATTTAATTTCCTGTTGAGTCATCCTCCTCTTACAAAAGCACCAATTAGAGAGCACCGCTGTCATTTTTATGCTTTGCTTTTAACTGTGTTGAGTGTGACTATGACTGGATCTTCATTGCCTTGAATTACAATGTTTAGTCAACCCTTGGTCTTTGAACGTGCTCTGCATTTATGTTTTGCGGTCTCAGAAAGATCTAGCGAGATACCATCTATTCGTAGTGCTTCATGTTGTTTGAGGCTTGTTATTATTTGCTCACTAGTTGATTATTCCATTGATATGAGTTTACCGTGAGACCTAGATGTCATTTGCTTATGTGGTTTGCTTGTGATGTTGCTGAAATTCTGGTTGTGAGTTAGACATAGTTGCAACAACAAGATCAAACACAGTTCGCCAAAGTTTTTATTTTGCCTCTCTCAGTTTGTCAACTGAGTTGCTTGAGGACAAGCAAGGCTTTAAGCTTGGGGGAGTTGATACGTCTCCGTCGTATCTACTTTTCCGAACTCTTTTGCCCTTGTTTTGGACTCTAAATTGCAAGATTTGATTGGAACTAACCCGGACTGACGCTGTTTTCAGCAGAATTGCCATGGTGTTGTTTTTATGCAGAAATGAAAGTTCTCAGAACGTCCTGAAAATTTACGGAGATTTTTTCTGGAATAAAAGAAAAATACCTGCGCAAAGATCCACCGGAGGGGGCGTGCCAGTGGGCCACAAGCCCACAGGCCGCGGCCACCGCCCTAGGCCGCGCCGTGCAGGCTTATGGGGCCCACGTGGCACCACCGCCCCAATCTCAGCTCTATATCTTTTGTTACACGTGGAAAAAAATCAGAGAGAAGGTTTCATCGTGTTTTGCGATACGGAGGCGCCGCCACATCCTGTTCTTCATCTGGAGGGCAGATCTGGAGTTTGTTTTGGGCTCCGGAGAGGGGAAATCATCGCCATCGTCATCATTAACCTTTCTCCATCGACAATTCCATGATGCTCTTCATCGTTCGTGAGTAATCTCATCGTAGGCTTGTTGGACGGTGATGAGTTGGATGAGATCTATCATGTAATCGAGTTAGTTCTTGACGGGGATTGATCCCTAGTATCCACTATGTTCTAGATTGATGTTGCTACTACTTGGCTATGCTTAATGCTTGTCACTAGGGCCCAAGTGCCATGATTTCAGATCTGAACCTATTATGTTGTCACCAATATATGTGTGTTTGAGATCCTATCTTGCGAGTTGTAGTCACCTACTATGTGTTAAGACCCAGCAACCCTGGAGTGACAATAGCCGGAACCACTCCCGGAGATGACCATAGTATGAGGAGTTCATGTATTCACCGCATGTTAATGCGTTAGTCCGGTTCTTTATTAAAAGGAGAACCTTAATATCCTGTAGTTTCCATTAGGACCCCGCTGCCACGGGAGGGATGGACAATAGATGTCATGCAAGTTCTTTTCCCTAAGCACGTATGACTACATACGGAATACATGCCTACATTAGATTGATGAACGGGAGCTAGCCACATATCTCTCCGTGTAATAGCTGTTACATGATGAATCACATCCGTCACACTCATCCATTACCGATCCACTGCCTACGAGTCTTTTACTACTGGTCCTCGCTACATTACTTTGCCTAAGCGTGTCCCTTGCTACAAGAGGGATTGGGCCACTTTGCTTCTCTCACTACTGTTGTTACTTTGCTGATGTTGCTACTGCTGTTACTTGTTACTTTGCTGCTACTGCTGCTACTACTGTTCCTTACTACTCCGATGTTACTTGTTGCAAGATTTTGTTGGCGCCGTTGCCGAGGCTAGGTAAGCGGTACTAACATCCCGTCAACAAGGTTTTTTCTGGCGCCATTGATACAACAATTAGGAATAGTCTGCCTTGTCAACAGATCGTTTCTGGCACCGTTGCTATAATACTACTTTGCTACTTATACTTTGCTTGCAGACGCTAATCTTTCAGGTGTGGTTGCATCTGACACATTCAGCTGCTAATACTTGAGAATATTCTTTCGCTTCCCGTCGTGCGAAGCAACAAATTTGGGTTGAATACTCTACCCTCGAAAATTGTTGCGATCCCATACGCTTGTGGGACATCACGGTGTCATATCCGTCGGGTCAACATTGGCTTGGTGAAATTTGAGCTCTTCGGTCGCGCAAGCCGTCTCAGCATAAGTTGCGTCTCCTTCTTCGCACTCTTGGGCTATCTTCCTATCTCCGTTGATCGTAATAGGCCCCTTAGGACCAGGCATCTTGAGCTTGAGATAAACATAACATGGGCGAGCCATGAATCGAGCGTAAGCCGGCCTTCCAAACAATGTGTGGTAAGGGCGTTTGATTTTGACCACCTCAAACATGAGTGACTCGCTCCTGTAATTGGACTCTGTGCCAAAAGCCATGTTAAGTTTAATCCTCCCAATTGGATACGCCAACTTACCCGGAACAATGACGTGGAAAACCGTGGACGACGGCATCAAGTCTTTCTCCGAGAAGTTCATCCTTCGAAAGGAATCGAAGTATAGGATGTTTATGCTGCTGCCACTATCCATAAGGACTTTGGAAAGGGTATATCCTCCAACTTGGGGAGCCATGACCAAAGCCAAGTCGCCAGGGTGATCAACTCGGGGCGGGTGATCCTCTCTACTCCAGGTTATGGGTTGTTCGGACCAATGGAGGTACCTAGGGAGCGCCGGCTCAGCCACACTGAAAGTTCTATGTTTCACCTTCTAATCCCGTTTGCTGGTGCTAGTGGTGAACACGCGATATTGCCCACTGTTGAGCTGCTTAGGGTTATTCTGAAAACCGCTATTATCATCCTGTCGCTAGGGATCTCCTTGCGGGGTGGTTGCTGAAACACTCCCTGCGGGTTATACCGTTGTTGGTTGTGAACTTGGTACTGTCTGCTATTAGGCTGTGACCCGCCCTGTGGACCCGGGTTAGGGAACCCGTCGAAGGGGCTTTGGCATGACCCGGTCGCGTCGAACTGCTCCTGTCGCTAGCCCTGATCGCCTCCTTGGCCTTTCTTGAGCGCCTCAGCTCGGAACTCCTGCATCACATAGCAATCCTCCCAGGAGTGGGTCGCCGGTCCCTCAGTCATAGCGTGCTGTGGGCAGGGGCCTTTGAGCATCTCATGATAGTTGTGCGGCTTCTTCCCACTGAAACCCCGCTTCTTCTGGCGCTGGTTTCCGTTGCTGGCATTGGTATTGGCGACGAAATCTGAGGGACCTTCCTGTTGTCTCCTCTTACCTTGCCCATCGTGGTTGTGGTTACCCCGCCCTTGAAACTGGGAGTGACCTTTTGACGACTCGCCCCTCCTGGCGGTGCTAACCTTGTAGACTTCCTCCCCAGGATCCTTGGTGTCATCTGACTCGGCATATCTGGTGAGGGTGTCCATCAACTCGCCCATGTCCTGCACCTTACGCTTAAGTCGCCCGAGCTTCAGTACCAGAGGCTCGTAATGGCAACTTTTCTCCAAAATCAGCACTGCCTGAGCAGCCGAGATGTCGTCCGATGAATGAATGACCTCCGGAACTCGCCATGTCCAATGATGGGACGACTCATCTGGTCGTTGAACACAGTGTTGTAAGTCGACGATGGTCATCGGGCGTTTGCAAGTCCCTCGGAAATTTTTGATGAAGCGCTCTTTTAACTCTGCCCAAGTGTTGATGGAGTTAGGTGGCGGGTTTTTCAACCACGTACGCGTCGTTCCTTCAAGCATCATAGTGAAATACTTGGCGCAAACCGCCTCATTCACGTCGAGCATGTCCATCGCAAGTTCGTAACTCTCGATCCATGACCCTGGCTCGAGATCTGGTGTGTAATTGGGTACCTTCTTTGGTCCTTTGAAATCCTTCGGCATCCGCTCAATGCGTAGAGCGGGCATGAGACATGGTACCCCAACATGCGTGCCTCCAGCATCGAGCGGTGCAGGAGGTGTCTCGGTATAAGCCGGATAGCCCTGACCCGCCGCAGCCGCCGTCTCCACCAAGGCGCGCGGCGCGCGCCGCATCCACAATGTCTTGGGCTCGACTATCATGGACCCCGAGCGGGTTGGTCTGAGGCAAACATCGTTGCCCACTGGTCACCGCGGGTTGGTCCTCATGGCGACTCCTGGTGTGACTCGCATGGGGTGTGGAGTGTAACCGGTCAAGGCTGTGTGAGTATTGCACGTGTTGGACCACTGCTGTCTTCAGCATCTCGATGGCGTTTCTCGCCTCCACCTCGGCCGAGGAGTTTCCGTAGATCGGGAGGGAGTCCAAGTGGCGGGTTGCCGCAAGCACGTAATCCGCGGGATTTGAGAAGTGGCCTCGTGGTGTCTGGAAGCGAGGTGCATGGGCATCCGTTGGTTGAGGTGGTGGCGGGTTAGGCGGTTGAGCCGGACCTCCCCGTGGAGCGGCCTGCAAGGGCGATCTGGTCCCACCCCAGGAGTGCGTGGGGTGTCGAAGAGGCGACTTGGATGTAGATCCGCCGGTAGGCGCCCGTGATGCCTCCTCTGATGAATAGCATCGGACGCGCGCTGTTGTCTCTCGAGCCGCCAGCCTTCGGTGTTCAGTCGTTTCGTCTCCGCAGTGATCCGGGCCTGCCGTGCCGCCATCCTGGCGGCTTCCGCTTCCATGTCTCGCTGGGCTTTGGCCATCTCCTCCCGCAGCTTCGCGAGCTCGGCGTTGATTGCTTCCTGATTCTCCGCTGTCACAGCGGTTTTCATGAGTCTGGTGACCTCCACCATCAAGTCCGCCATGGCTTGAGCCGGAGTTTTCGAGGACTCGCCAGTCTAGTTGTTGCCGACCGGGTTTGGCTGAGGTTGTGTCGCCCCCGCCATGTACATGGCGATTTGTCGATGGGATGTTTCGAAGACCTCGGGGTCCATCGCCAATGGAAAATCTCCGAGTTGTCCTTTGTACAGAGGGCGAATCATATCTCTGTCGCCCATGGATGATTCATCATCAGAGTTGACGAGGGTGATCTCCTGGACCGCCAGTTTGTCCTGTACGTTGGCTCCCTGCATAAAACCGATGAGAACATGGCGTCTCTTGTCTTGACGTGTGATGGTAAGGACGTACCTGGTCGGCTCGACGATGTCGATGGAGGTGTCCGGCTCAGGCACGGGTGTTCCAATCATGCCGATCAAGATGTTGACCTTGCCGAAGGGGACTATGTAACCAGATTTGATTGAATCGACTTCAGGCCCCCATAGCGAGTTATCGATGTAGTACCTTCCGCAGCGGCTCTTCTTCATGATGCCGACGTCGTAGCTTTCTGACCCTGGTAGGGCTCCCTTTGAGAACTCAACTCCACCGTGCGCTAGCCCCATGGTGGGCGCCAACTATCATGGTTTTTCACGGCAGATGTCCTCGTGAAAGGACTTAATGAAGGAACCATCGCACCTTGGTGGCGACTCAAAGGGGGTGAGCAAAAGCGATACTCGGATTTACCCAGGTTCGGCCCCTCGTGTGGAGGTAAATGCCTACGTCCCCTGGGCCAAGGCTTGTATTACCAAAGAATGAGTCGCCCCTTCTGTGACCAGACCCAGTTAGGGCGGGTTACTCCGCAGGTAATATCCCCAACACCATAGCTAGACTTTTCTGCACTAGTGGCATCGCGTACACCTCATTGAGCCCCACGCCCATTTCCGGCATCGCCGCCGTTGCCGATGACGTCCGGGTGGCTGCGCTTCTAGAGCGGTTAGTAGGCGGCCTTGAAGTCGGCCTACGACGATGAGGTCTTCACCCCAAACAGTGTCGTAGTCGATCGCCCATGACGAGCATGCATGGCCACTAGAGTTAGACCGGCGACACGTGGACCCAAAGCTGTCACTGCCGCACGAAGCTCCTCGGTGGACGGGAAATCACTATCAAGTGTGTTGAGCGAGCGTCCATTGGCGCGCGACGGTAGCGGTGGTTCGACACGGAGCGGGCGCAGGCGGCCGGGGATTTCGGAGGTGGTGGCGGAACTGGAGTGCGTCGTGATACTATGCAGGAGTCTGTCGTCCGGTCAGCAAACGGCGGGCGAAACAGTAACTCCTTTTAGTTCTGCAGATTTTGCAAAAAACACCTTGAGTACCACATATTAGAACGTTTCCACTCACGTGTCTAGTCAAAGCCAAGTGGATAAAGTTGGCCGGCGCCACCTCAGCAAATATGTATCCAAATTCGTATTAGGGACCATAGGTGGACCCCTTTAACAAGTTTAAGGACCAGTATTTCGGACATTCTGAACTACATGGACTAAAGTGGGCTCCGACTCAAGTTTCAGGATTGTGAGTGAATCTTTCTTATTTTTCTATTAGGTGTTGTATTTCTTTTTGTGTGTGTATTTGTGATGAATGTGTGCATCTTTGTTATGCAAAAACGAGGTATATGCTCATTGTGTTTTTTATCCTCTGAATGTTGCATTATGAGTTACTCATGGATTTTCTCATTTGCGTGTTTTGAATGAATTGAAGGTTTTAAATATCTCAAATACTTAAAAATGGAGCTATGCTTTTTAACAGTCCCGAGCGCACCCATTTCTTGGCCATCCGATCGGTCTAGTAGCGTTCAGGTGACAGCCAGATTCCACGCGCATGCATTTATTTGGAGCTTTGAATTTTTCTAAAATTCGTAACTTTTGACTCTAGCATCGAATTTCAAATATTTTTTCACCATTGTGTTTGTCGCGATGAGTACTTCAAAACAAGATCCCATATGCATAGGTTCCAACAAACTTTTTGTTTAAAAAATTTTGGGGTGATATTGAGACAATTTTAGTGCTAAAAAAGCAACTTCTTATTAGTGTGCATTGTATGATCGTCTATCAAAGAATTTTATAAAAGCAACTTCGATGCTAGATGAGGCAACTTTAGTTCTAAAGATAAGCAACTTTGATACTAGATGAATTGTATCGTGTTTATACACATGAGTTGCACTTGAGTTGCGCAAAAACACACTAAAAGTCCCTAAATTTTTTGTGAAACTCGTATGAAATTATGGCAAGTATTCATGAATAACAGGTAACTCGTCATTGTAAGTGCATCTAGAGCCCCTTAGTGATTTTGGTGGTTTGAAGACGTATAGGTTAAGAGACTGGTATGTTCATAAGTGTACACAAGCTCTATAAGTCGCTGAGGAGTTTGAGTTATTCGATGAATATCGACCCCTAGAAATGAATGTCTTCGAGTGAAGACTTTGGTCATTCCTTGAAGACTTTAATCGCGAAGAAATTGTTATTCCTCATGAAGAAATTAAAGATGAGGAATTCGTCGTGTCGTGAAGAAAACACTCTGAATACTTTGAAGCTTGAAGATTTACTCTTTCTATATCATTTTCTTTACACTTGAGTTATAGGAACACCGTACTGTTAAAGGGAGTCGAGGTAAAACTATGGAACGAATTTCCTCATGATGCTCAACCCAAACCTACATCTACCAAAGCCTCAAAGTGAGGAATATGAGACACATGAGGACTTTCACAGTTGAATGTTCCGACCATTGCCGCGCCACGCGCCACCTGTCATAAATCTTATCCACCCAACGGTCATATTATTAAAGGGCATTTATGTCAAATCATGTTGGGATGCTCCCAGGCTAAAATAGGCGCCCCCCACAACCACTAGCTGGTTGGCTGCTCCGAGAGAAACTGACACTAGTCATTTAGAGCAACCCAAATTCCTTAGAGTCTTCGAGCGAAAATCATCAAGTGAGGAATTACCCCAAACACCAAACCCAAACCAAAACCCAAGTGATTGAGCATCACTGAAGAAGTTATTCCTGTGTGGAACCAATGCTTGTTACCTTTGAGAACTGTGCATCCTCCAGACGGCTATGCGCCATGGTCTAGAGCATCCATCGGTCAATTGTGGATCCCCGGGTTACCGAGTTTGTGAGGGTTTGGAAGTCTGCCCTGAATACTTACCATGAGTGTAGGGCGAGGACTGTGTGTCCTTAGCTCAAGTAGAATACGGTAGGGACTGTGTGTCCCGGGACTATGTGTCCTTTGATTTCAATACCAAGCCGCGCCAAACCACACGTACAACTCTCACAACAGTTGGAACTAGGTCATCAACAATTGTCTTCATTAAGCTACTGGTTCAATTTCTTCAACTCTCTCATTCCCTCAATTTTATGTTGAAGACTTTCATCTGTACTATTTCAAGAATTTGAGTGAAGACTTTCTCTGAATTTCCTCAACCTCAAATTCTTCACGTGAGTTAAACTTTACCTCCTTATCCTATACTTGTGACCTGTGCAAACCGAATCTCTAAAATCTCGCTGAGTACGTAGTAGTAGTCGTTTTTGCGCTCTTGATCTGGTTCTATTTCCGCTGCACTCAATTCATGTCTGAGGACTTTCCTCACTAGGAATTTCCTCAGTGATGTAATTGTAAAAATTGCCTATTAACCCCCCCCCCCCCCCCCCGCTCTAGTCGATTTAACGCACTTTCAATTGGTATCAGAGCGAGGTACTCCCTTGTTCTGTGTGATTTTGGTTTAACCGCCTGGAGTTTTAGTTATGTCGAGTGCAGGTTTGATCAAGGTTACTGCAGGATGTCCTACCTTCGAAGGAAAGGACTTCCCTTACTGGAAGACCAAGATGCAAATGCATCTTCAAGCAATTGACAATGATCTCTAGTATACTGTGGAAAATGGCATTCCCTCCATCACTACTACTATCTCTACCGCTGATGTGAAGAAGTTCAAGCAACTTGACTCGCAAGCGAAGAATATCATATGTGGCCACCTGAGCAAAGGTCAGCATGACTGAGTGAGTGCTTTGGGCATAGCTAAGCTTATCTCGGATAGGTTGTCCAAAGTCAATGAGGGAGTCTCAACACAGCCTGACTCTCGTGTCGATGTTCTTCGCAATCTCTTCAATCGCTTCAAGAGGCTTGACAATGAAAGCTGCTAACATACCTTTGATCGCCTCACTGACATCTCAAATGAACTGTAAGCACTAGGAGCTAGAGACATCATTGACCAAGAAGTTGTTAAGAAACTGCTATGATCTCTTGATCCATCATTTGACATACTGGTTGTGATAATCCAAGAATGAAGAGACTACAAGATGCTTGATCCTGCTGATATACTTGAGAGACTCAATACTCATGAATTCCAACAAGAAGAAAAGAGAGATCTGTATGGACCAAGCTACTCAAGACCTCGTGCCATAAAGGCTAAGGCTATTTCCTCATCCGAAGAAGAAGAATCTTATTGCAGTCTTGGTGACCCTGAAGAACTGAGACGGGAACTTGTTATGCTCGTGAGGAAATTCCAAAAGTTCGCAAAACGTGGATAGTTTGGAAAATCTTCAAGAAAAGATATGAGGAAATCAGAATCTTCGTGTGAGGACTACAAGAAACGAACCTGCCACTAATGCAAGAAATTTGGTCACTATATTGTTGATTGTCCTCGCTGGGTGAAAGAATCAAGGAAGAAGAAATACAAGGACGAAAGTTCTGATGACTCGAAGAAAGAGAAGAAATCTTCAAAATCCTCATCTTTGAAGTCCTCATCGCACAAGAAGACCAGTTTCAGAAAGGCTCGAGTACTCATTTGCAAGGAAATGGATTCTGAAGAAGAATCTGAGGAATATGACAAAGAGGAAGGTTCTGAAGTAGACTCAGAGTCTGGTGTGGCAAGTCTTGCACTGGCTACCACATTCGTTAGCAAGTCAATCTTCAACCTTGAAGAAAATAATAATGTCAACTACACTGATGAATATGCTGATGACTTTGGTCCAACCTATTGCTTCATGGCAAAAGGTTCAAAGGTACCAAACCACACTTCCTCCTCTGATTCTAGTGACTGTGAACCTGATGATTACCAAAAACCCATTTACTATAAACTTGCCAACATTGCCACTAAGAAACAAAGTGCCATTGAAAAGCTTCATAAACTGCTAGACAAAAGCGATGATATGTTGAATGATGAAATGAATCATACTCATGTCCTCACTGAAGACATTCAAAGTCTTCAGTCTAGATTTGATAGTCTTCAAGATCGCTATGGCACACTCTTGACTAATCATGAGAAACTTTCTTATGAATTTCTTCAAAGGAAGCTTGATCTTGAGAAGTTAAGAATGTCTCATGATGATCTTCGAATCGAAAATGATTCATTACTTGCTCAATAGATCAGTACCGCTCAGGTAGAATTCATTCCACCATGTCTGAAATGCATCGAGCATGACACTCTAATTCTTCACCTGAATCATCAAATGCTTCTATCGCTACAAATCCTTCAAATGTTCCTGTGGTCTCGAATTCTTCACTTGAAGAAACACAGATGCTACTAACGAAATTGCAGGATTAAAGGAATTGTATGTGACAGGCATATATAAAAGTCTCAAAGGGCATCAAACCCTTTGCGATGTGCTCAAAAAGCAGATTCTGAACAGGAACCCGAGAAAAGAGGGCATTGCCTTCGAGAGCCAATTGAACATTGATGGATCATACTGGAAACCTGAGCAGTACCCCAAAACCTCATAGGTTGCTGCTAAAGGCCCTCCAATTGATCCATCTATTCTAACAGGCTTTGCATCTGAAATGTCCTATTCCTATGATGAGTCATTTGACTCCAACTATAAACTGTTCAAAAATCAATCTGGTGAAGTATTTGCTCAATATGTTGGAACTAACTGCAGGAATGGACCTCCCGTGAGGAAACTCCGGGTCCCCAAAAGTTGCTTGGAAAATCTTCAGGTGAATGTCCTCATGACACCACCAGAGAAGAACCAGAACCCAAGATCAAATTCCTCAGGTGGATTAAAGTCTTCACGAGGATCAAATCCCTAAAATGGTCAATATTATGCTCGTACTCACACTAATGCTTCTGATATGTAGGGAAACTACAAGGGACATGAATATGAGCATTATTCCTCAAATCATTTTGTTCATAAGTCCTTAGAGAATTTCTCTGCCTATTGATTTGAGTACACTAACCCCCCCCCCCCTATTGTGAAAAGAAGTGCATTAGCTTCAATGCCACCATTCTCATATGGTGCTCGTAGGATGATGAACTCTTTGCCACCCCTTCATAAGTGGGTGGTGAAGAAATCAAACTAATCACTGCTGCAGGTCAGGTCTCCAAATGAAAGTCATCATCTGAAGAATTTGCTGGAGACCTGGGGAAATTGCTTGATTGGACGCAAGCTAAAACATGATGAAATGATAACATTTCACATGTCCTCATTTTACAGTTTATGATGAAATTCTTGTCTGATGAAATTGATATCATATCCTTCAAGTGTGAAGCATATGAGATGGTAAGCTGTACTAATTCATCTGCAGGATGACAAACCCAAGAATACAGAGTGGGTTCTTGACAGTGGTTGCACAAATTACATGACTGGTGATAAAAGCTTATTGATGAATATACCACTAACTCCATCGCCACTAAAGCAAATCACTTATGCTGATAAAGGTAAAATTAGGTATTGGGTCTTGGTAAAGTGGTTATCTCTAAGGATCGACACATGGACAAGGTCATGCTTATCGAATCCCTTGGGTTTAATCTCATGTCAATATCAATGCTTTGTGATCTTGATATGATTGTCATCTTCGAAAAATATAGATGTGTAATCATCATGGGATTTGACAAATCCAAAGTCTTAGAAGGCTTTAGGAGAGGAGACTTGTACATTGTTGATTTTTCCACAGATCCTCAACCAGCCTCGTGTTTACTAGTAAAAACATTAGAAGGCTGGCTATGGCATCGTCGACTTGGTCATGCAGGCATGAGGAATTTGCACACACTGGCGAAGAAGAAGCACGCCATTGGCATTGAATTCGTCAAATTCCTCAAGGACCATCTCTGCGGTGCTTGTGAGTCTCGAAAAATGACCAGATCCAAACACCCCTTGAAGACTATCATCACTACTACTCGCCCGTTTGAATTACTTCACATGGATCTGTTTGGACCTACTCATTATGCTACTCTAACCAATGCAACATATTTATATGGCTTTGTCATCGTTGATGACTATTCTCGCTATACTTGGGTACACATCATTCTGTATAAAACTGAAGTGTAGGAAGTCTTCAAACGATTTTCCTCAAGGGCCTCGATGAACTTCAGCGTCACGATCAAACACATCAGGAGTGATAATGGGACAGAATTCAAAAATACTGGTCTTGATGATTATCTTGATGAACTTGGTATTACTCATGAATTATATGCTCCTTATACTCCTCAATAGAATGGCGTCGTTGAACGTGAGAATAGGACTCCGGTTGAAATGGCTCGTACTATGCTTGAACACTATCAGACACTTCGTCGCTTTTGGCCTGAAGCAATCAACACCGCTTGCCACATCATCAACAGGGTATATCTTCACAAATTCCTCAAGAAAACCTCATATGAACTCCTCACTGACAAGAAACCTAATGTAAGTTATTCCAAAGTCTTCGGTGCAAGATGCTGGATTAGAGATCCTCACCATAGCTCAAAGTTTGCACCTAAAGCACATGAGGGTTTTATGCTTGGTTATGGAAAGGACTCACACACCTACAGAGTCTTCAACACCTATCACAACAAGGTTGTTGAAACTGTAGATGTGCGGTTGGATGAAACTATTGGCTCGCAAAGAGAGCAACTGCCTCTTGTGCCAGATAAATTGACTCCTGAGGAAGCTATTAAGCACAAGGCTACTGAAGATTTCATTCCTACTGAGGAACAACCCCTTGTTTAAGAAGTCATCCCCAATAATGATGAAATTCAAGCTGGTGCACCTGAGGAAAATGCTACGGATCAAATTCCTCAGCCCAACCATAGTCTTCAACCAGCTCATCCAAGGATTGCAAATGAAGTAGAACTTGACAAACTCCTCGATGACATCAATGCGCCAGGTCCCCTCACTCACTCAAAAGCTTCACATTTAGTTAACTTTTGTGGGCATTCCTCTTTTGTGTCTATCACAGAACCCTCAAAAGTTCTTGAAGCCTTCATGGAACCTGAGTGGATTCGAGCCATGCAAGATGGACTTGTTCAATTCAAGCTAAATGACGAATGGGAACTCGTCAAAATACCGGATCCTCGCAAACACAATATCATCGGTACCAAGTGGATCTACTGAAACAAGCAAGATGAGGATGGTCAGGTTCTGAGGAACAAGGCACGGCTTGTAGCCCAAGGAATTGACTTCGATGAAACTTTTGCACCTGTTGCTAGACTTGAAGCTATTCGAATATTACTTGCTTATGCTAACCATCACAATGTTACTCTATATCAAATGGATGTGAAAAGTGCATTCCCTAATAGTAAGCTTGAGGAAGAAGTATATGTTGCTCAGCCCCTAGGTTTTGAATACCCGAAGCATCCTGACAAACTCTTCGGACTCAAAAAGGCACGCTATGGCCTTAAGCAAGCCCCTCGGGCGTGGTATGATACATTGAAGGAATTCCTCATGAAGAAAGGCTTCAAACCCGGTTCACTTGATCCTACTCTTTTCACAAAATCCTATGACAATGAACTATTCGTGTGCCGAATATATGTCGACGACATTATTTTCGGTTGTATTGACAAACATTACAGTGATGAATTTACCTACATGATGGGTGAGGATTATCAAGTGTCCATGATGGGGGAGCTGAAATTCTTCTTAGGTCTGCAAATTTGTCAACAACGCAATGACATCTTCGTATCTCAAGAGAAATACGTCAAGGATGTTCTGAGGAAATTCGGCATGCATGAATGCAAAGGCGTCAAGATTCCTATGCCTACCAACGGCCACCTCTGTAGTGACAAAAATGGTACAGATTTCGATCAGCACGTATATCGTTCCATGATTGGCTCTTTATTGTACCTATGTGCATCTAGGCCAGATATTATGCTTAGTATTTGCATGTGTGCACATTTACAAGCAAAACCAAAGGAATCACACCATAAGGCTGTGAAACATATTCTTCGATATCTAGCTTACACACCAACACTAGGATTATGGTACCCCAAGGGCTCAAATCTTCACCTCATCGGATATTCTGATTCTGATTATGCTGATGACCGTGTGGATCACAAGTCAACATCATGCACATGTCATTTGCTCGGATGATCCTTAGTCTGTTGGTCCTCAAAGAAGAAGAATTGCGTATCACTCTCCACTGTTGAAGTTGAATACATTGCTTCTTGATCTTGATGTGCACAACTACTATGGATGAAGCAAACCCTCAGATATTACGACATCAACATGAATAATGTGCCCCTTTACTGTGACAATGAGAGTGCAATCAAGATCGCCTACAACCCAGTACAACACTCAAAGACCAAGCACATCCAGATTCGTCATCATTTTCTTCGTGATCATGAACACAAGGGCAATATCATCATCGACCATGTGAAGACTGACAGCTAGCTAGCAGATATCTTCACAAAGCCCTTGGATGAGAGAAGGTTTTACAAGTTGCGGTGTGAGCTAAATATCTCAGAATCTTCAAAATTGATGACTTAGATGTGCAACACACAAAGTTACGATTTTCTTCAATCAATGAAGAATATCACTCTAAGTGTGAAGAAATTAATGAAGAATTTGGTTCTCAGGGCCCTACAACAATTGTACGTGGCGCCTGAAATCATCATTCTTATACGGTGGGTCACACCACCACCCAACTTTGAAATTCTTCAAGTTGGAAATTCTTCAATCTAAGACTTGTCACAAATTCCTCAAATTTTCAAAGTCTTCAAAATTTTCAAATTCTTCAAATTTTTCTGTGATGATCTTCATTAACTATATATATATATATATATATATATATATATATATATATATATATATATATATATATATTATAATGAGCTTTCAATGCCCTCAATAGCATTCACTTATTGCTAAGTCTTCAATTTGGTATTTCTTCTAATTGAATGTGATCGGACCCGTCTTCCCTCTGTGCTAAGCTCAACCCAGTCTATTCTCAATTCTTCATATGCGTTCTGTTTGACACTTCCAAAATCCTCACTGAGTCCTTGTCTGGTGAGGACTTTGCAACAAACTCCACAAAATTCAAAAAATATTTTTAAACGTTACCACAGTAACCGCACCCACTACTCACGATAGGATAACCACGATCTCCACCACTTCGATCGTGGGTAGCACGTGTCATGCGGAGATGAACGGCCAAGGGCAGTTCCATCAGAAGTTTTTTGCTTCACACCGTTTTCACCTGAGCTATATATAACCCCTTACCCCCTTCAGTCAAAAACTCTTCTTCCTCTCGACTCCTCCGCTCGAGCTAAAAACCAAGCGCCGCCGCTAGCATCCTCATCGCCGGTGAGGAACAGCTTCACTTCTTCAATCTCGCCATTGTCGGACTCACGCCGACTACAGAACATCTTCCTCCGCTCCCGTCGTAGCTGTCTTTAGTCGCCGAGTTAGGGCACTGAAGATCTGAGCCGAAGAACTTCCCTTTTTTTACCTCCCCAGTTCATCATGTTCTTCATACATGGTAATTAAAACTCTATTTTACCATCCTGTTTGATCCATTTATTCTCTTTGAATTCATGAAATCAGTTTTTCCTCACAGAATCTCTCACCAGTGTACACTCATGTCTAGAACACTTGATGAATTTCACTAAGCCCTTAAATTCTTCACGAGATTCTTGAGTTGTGTAAATTTTCGAATCTGCACAACTCTGGAACCCAAGATCAGAATGCTTAGTCAAATTCCTCAACACACTAGTAAAATTCCTTTACTTAAGAATTTTTTCAATTTCCTCAAATCTGAGAACGCGTATGACCTCTCCAAATTCTTCGCACCTATACTTTGTTCATAGGTACAAAATGTCAGCTCATAAATCACTAGGTTCTCATCAACTTAACTCATTTGCATCATTTCTTGAAGAAACATTACCTATGTCCTCACATTCCTCAAGAATACAAATTCCTCAGCAAAAACCTCAACTCAAGAAAATGGAGGACGACAGAAAACAGAAGGGTGGCAAGAAATTGGAACAGAACACTGCTTTTGAGATCCCTGAGGACATATATGTTGAGTACTACATGCCAGATGAAGAAATTCATGGAAAAGAGACTATGGAAAAATCCAAGATAAGACTTCAAAAGATTGAATGCGGATGGGGAAAGGAGTGGAAGGAATATAGGTATGACACTCCAAAATATGCAAAGAAGTTTGGCCTCAAACGTCCTTGCAAAATATTGCCACAGGGAGATCAACAAGCAGCACATCTTTCAAGTGTAGCCACAATTGACGACTATCGTGATGAAAAAGTCAATGATTTGTGTAAGCTTCAGACAAAGGCAAAAGTTGCAGTCACAAATTTTAATGAGGATTCTCGTGCTGCAGCAACTGCTACCACTTCTTCTGTTGCCGAGGCTTCTGCTATAGAAAAACCTCAGAAGAAAGTTCTGTTGAAGAAACCAGGTCTCAAGCCAAAATCCTAAACAGAGTAAATTCCTCACAAAGTAGCAACAACTACCAAATCCTCAACTACAGCAAAGTCTTCACCTGCTCTACATTCACAGCTCAGTAAGCATCAAACAGAAAATCCAAGTTCCTTTGTACCATGTGCCTCAGGCTCAGCTCCAAAATCTTCACCTCGTTTATTGAAGACAAAGACGACTGCTGGTAGAGGTACAAGGCCAAGCCCAAGCAAGGTTGTCAACATTCCTTCTGCATCAGAAGGAAGTGAAGAATATGATGATGAAACTCTTTAAGCCATCATCAGAAACAAGCAAGAAAGGGTTGCACAAGCTACTGGCAACACCATTCCCCTCGCACTGGATCCCAAAGTATGATGAACTTCATCGATATTTGGTATGAGGATCCAAACACTCCAATTGCTGATTTAAACTACCACCTGGACTCAGTCACATGGTTACTTCATTCATAAATGAAGAAAAATGGAAGGATCGGCAAGCCAAACAAGCTAGGGTTGTGAAGGTTAAAAAGGAGAAGTACTTGAAGAAAAACATCCTTAACCTAACGCGTGAGAAACTTGTTTCGACTCGGGAAAAATTGAAAACCCTCACTGACAAGTACACAAGTCTTCATGCAGACCGTAAGGGTGTCAAACTGAGGTTTGTCCAAGCTGCGACTGATGCAATTGATGAATACAACAGCTGGGTTGCTGATCCAAAGGAACCAACAAATCCTCAGCCAAGCTATACTCTGCAACTCGCTTATGAAGATGAAGAACAATCTGCTGATGAAATTACTCAAAATATTACAGCTGAAGAATCTGTCAGGCCTGAGACTGCTAAAGTAATGCATGATGAAAATGCTCCTTCACCAAAGTCTTCAAAGGTGAATAAAGTGACTCTTCCGTCTGCATCATACGTGAAGAAAACAAAAGCTGCTGAGAAGGAAGCTAAGAAGAGAAAGGCCTCAACACCTTCAAAGTCTTCAGAGGCAAAACGCGTGAAGACTCTGCCTACTACATCATCATCTCCAGTGGATGCAACTCCCCTCAATGTTGCACCATCATATATGATTGTTCCATTTGGTTAAGAGAACATCATTCCAGAATAGGAGGAGGAAATGGATGATCATCGGTCTGCTGCATCCATGCCAATTGATGAGGAAATTCAAGCAGATCAAATTCCTCAAGTATCAACACCTCCTCCTCAAAACCGAGAAATGACTGCTGAAGAAAAGGAGGGTGATGAAGACATTGGCAGCAGCACACCTGTTATCGATGACGAGTTTTGGGAAAAGGCTCACCCAAACTCGCCAATAACCACCAAAATTCCTCAACCTCCTGCTGCCACTGAAATTCCAACTGGCTCTGATGAAAAGAGCATAGATGTGAAATCAGCACCTGACCAAGAATCTGTTGCATCAGCTAAAGAAACTGAAAAGGAAACTGTTGCACCAGAAACTAAATATGCTACCTCAGAACAGCAAATTCCTCAAGCTGAAGAACAAGCCCCTGATGATAATGCATCATCACAGGATAATTATACCACTGATGAAACTGCAATTGTAGTTGCAAATCTTGAAACTGCAATTGTGGTGGCCAGAAATCCTCAAGATGATCACATAATCTTCAACCAAAGCCTCATTAGCCCTTCTCAAAGAGACCAAAGTTTCTAAAGGAAGACTTCTATGATGGACATCATTTCTTTACTGGAGAAAACCCTTATGATAGGCTTCGTATCAGGCACGGAAGGTTCTGAACCAGAACTCAACTAAAATACTATGCTTCTATGCTCTCTGGGAAAAGGATGATATTTCATCACACCAACATTCCTTATTGTGACATGGAGGAAATTCCTTGCTTCACCCCAGTACTGAGTGTTCTTCACGATGCAGCGCTATTGCCATTATGCACATATATCGGTGACTGGAATACTGTCATTATTCTTCAGTTCTATGCCACACTGCATATCTTAGGTAACCCCAAAGACACCAAGTCTTGGGTCTTGGACTCGATGACACAGCACACTCACTACAAAGCTCCAGCCACATAATTGCGTTGAGCTCTTCCTATCTCAATTCCTTCAGAAGATGCAGTCAAACTGCATGATGAACGAGAGCTGCCAAATCATCAAATGGAAATCCTCATGAAACCTTTGGCTCCGGGCCAACCTCCAAGGACTCGATTCCTGGAGAAGGACTTGAAGTATGTGCCCAAAACTGTTTACAGAATATTAGCATAATCCATCGCACCTATCAAAGGGCATGACAAGGAAGAAGATGTTGTGCGAATCATGAAGAATATCATATTCAACGTCATTCATGGCATCCCAATGAACCTTCATGATTTCTTCTTGAGGACTTTGGCCGATAATGCTTTGTCACCATTTGAGCTGAAGATTTATGCGCCTTGGATCATGAGATTCATCAGAAATAGATCCGCCGTCAACTACCAAGCTGACTTTCAGCATCACCTCGGCTATCTGCCGCCTCTCAAAGTCATCAAGAAATCTTTTGAACCTATTGAAGGCAACGGAAAGTTAGTGATTGATGAAGAAAATCGACCCCTGGATGGTCAATTTCGCAAGGTTGCCTCCTATTCCTCATATGATGACACTTCCACTCAATAATATGATGGTAGAGCAAAATCTCCAAGCCCAACAGCCCCAAGGGTGATGACTAACAGAGAACTTCTCCTCGGTCTTCACCAGAAAGTTGATCACAATCACAAGTGGGTAAAACGCCGGTTTGGCTCCATTGTCAAAACCCACAATGAAACTCAAATGTTGTTAAGAAAAATCACTATTATCTTCATGAGGTATTTGATCGCACTTGGGCCATACTGTCTCACCTAGAGACTCCAGAGGAACTTGAAGAATTGGAATTCTCTCGCGACTTTGACTGGTCATGGCCACATAAGAAGAATTTCAAGTCTATTCCAATTCCTGACTTGGTGGACAACTCATTTTCTTCATTTCGCATTGTTGATTCAGATGAAGAACCTAAGGATACTGCAACTGGCCCAGCAAGGAATACTGACTCGAAGACCGCTAGCGCCTCTTCCTCAACACATAAGTGAAATTCTTCATGGGTGTTAGTCCTTAGTTTCGTCCCTTTTTCGTCACTTGATGACATAGGGGGAGAAATCTGAGAGTTGGTCTTCAAGCGGGATTAATTTCTCGGCTTATAAACTTTATTAAGTTACAAACTCTTGGTTCTTCTGAAGTTTTTTTGTGTAATGAGTTGTAACTTAAGCCTCATGGTGTTCTGACACTTTTGAACGTTTTTCCTCGCGTGCTTATTCCTCAAGTTAATTAATGCATGCATGTTGAAATTCATCAGACACCATTTTTCATCATGCATTTCAAATTCCTCATACTATATGTCAAATGCATACATGAATTACAAGATACAGGGGGAAATCTCCATGATATATATCATCAATGTGCATGTGTTGTTCAAAGCAAATTCCATAAAACATGCACATCTTCAGGGTGAGCTTCTCTGTATCTTGATTTCAAATTCCTCAAACTCAGTACTTACATTTCATATTTTTATCCCCGTTGAAAACTTAACCTACTTGTCATCAACCACCAAAAAGGGGAATATTGTAAGTGCATCTGGTGCCCCTTAGTGATTTTGGTGGTTTGAAGACTTATAGGTTAAGAGACTCATATGTTTGTAAGTGTACATAGGCTCTATAAGTCGCTGATGAGTTTGAGTTATTCAATGAATATCGACCCCTAAAAATGAATATCTTCGAGTGAAGACTTTGGTCATTCCTAGAAGACTTTTATCGCGAAGAAATTGCGAAGAAATTGATATTCCTCGTGAAGAAATTGAAGATGAGGAATTCGGTGTGTCCTGAAGAAAACACTGAATACTTTGAAGCTTGAAGATTTACTCTTTTTGTTTCATTTTATTTACACTTCAGTCATAGGAACACCGTACTGTTAAAAGGGGTCAAGCTAAAACTATGGAACTAATTTCCTCATGATGCTCAACCCAAACCTACATCTACCAAAGCCTCAAAGTGAGGAATATGAGAGACATGAGGACTTTCACAGTTGAAAGTGTTTCCTCTAATGGACTAGCACGTTCATTAGAGATGGTCAAGATTTCCAACCATAGACATGAGTTGTCATTTGATAATGGGATCACATCATTAGGAGAATGATGTGATGGTCAAGATCGAAACTATAAACGTAGCATATGATCGTGTCATTTTGTTGCTATTGTTTTCTGCATGTCAAGTATACATTCCGATGACCATGAGATCATGTAACTCACTCACACCGGAGGAATACCTTGTGTGTATCAGACGTCGCAACGTTACTGGGTGACTATAAAGGTGCTCTACATGTATCTCCGAAGGCGTCCGTTGAGTAAGCATGGATCAAGACTGGGATTTGTCTCTCCGTGTGACGGAGAGGTATCTCGGGGCCCACTCGGTAATACAACATCACAAATAAGCCTTGCAAGCAATGTGACTAAAGAGTCACTACTGGAATCTGCTGGTTTGCCCACAGCCAGAGCTGACGGCAAAGGACAGTTTAACTGATGGCAAAGGCTTTTCCGTCAGTGTGTTGTCGGCAAAGGTACCGGCCAAGATTTTATCGGCAATCACCTTCTTTGCCGACAGCTGGAGCTCCACCGACGGCAAAGACTTTGCCATCAGCTTTGCGGCACGGGCTGACGCAAAGAGCAGTGCCGGCAACGGCGCAGGCCGAGATCCGTTAGAAGGTTAACGGCAGGCTTTGCCCACAGCCGTAGCAAAGCTGACGGCAAAGCCTCTCCTCTTTGCCCACAGCCGTAGCAAAGCTGACGGCAAAGCCGAAACCCCTAGGCCCCCTAGGTCCCCTCTTTGCCCACAGCCGTAGCCCAGCTGATGGCAAAGCCTCTCCTCTTTTCCCACAGCCGTAGCCCAGCTGACGGCAAAGCCGAGAATTTGGTATTCCCAAAATTGCCAGGATACACAGGTTGCCGCCACATGTCCTCTTTGCCTAGAGCTCACTGACGGCAAAGCCTTTGCCATCAGTGAGCTGTAGGCAAAGACCCTCTCTGCTTTTTTTTCATATTTGTTTTCTGTTAATTCCCTGCATTTGCAAAACATAGATACAAACAACAACATATATATATTGAATCTGCCCCTAAACAGCACCACAAGTGCATCACAAAGTGCAAACAGCACAACACAAGTGCAAACAACACGAATATATGTCATTAAAGTGCAAACAAGATCACAAAGTATTACAAAGCATCACAAGTGCATCCACAAATACAATTGCATTACAAAGTTCATCTAGGACTACACAAGTGCATCACAAAGTCTCGAGCATCCATCCATATGCCATGCTGCTTTATCAAAATCTGCATAATGAGAAAGAATTTAGAAGAAGAATACAATAAGAAAGAAGTTATCTAAATTAAGCTAAGCAATTAGAAGAAGAAGTGGAAGAAGAAGAAGAAGAACAAGAAGAAGAAGTGGAAGAAGTGGAAGAAGAAGAAGAAGAAGAAGATAGAGAAAAAGAAAGAAGAGAAGTTATCTTTTTCTCCTCTTTCTTCTTCTCTTATTTCTTCATCTCTTGTTTGTTCTTCTCTTCTGGTTTCTTTTAAAACTTTCTAAACTAATTATGTCATTTTTGAGCTCTAATATCAACTAGAATTTACTAAGCTAACTAAACCATGGCTAATATCAACTAGAATTTACTAAGCTAACTAAAGCCTGGCATAATCTAAGTTGATCTAAACAATAAGAAGAATAAGAAGGAGAGGAATAACTTACCAAATGCCAGGAAACAAAGGAGAAGCTGCATCTCCGTTGGTCGCTGGGTTGCTAGGGCTCTCACCAGGAGAAGTAAAGGGATCGTGGGATTCAACTCTTGAATGATGCTGCAACAAGGCAAGAGTTAAAATATGTGGTTAGCACGGCAACAGACAATGGTATAAGACCGTGCAAGGTTGGTCATTGAAACGGAACTCACCGTTCCCACCGGAGAAGGCATCGGCGGAGGGGGCGGCAAACCTTGCTTCTTACACATAGCCTGCAAATTAGTTTTCGAGGAGTCAAAGAAATAGCCTTGTTGCGTCTCACACATGGTCTTGCTTCTCACACAACTGACTTACCGCAACGAAGTCGTGCATGGCCTTCGCATGGGCATTATTGTGTGCCCCCTCCTCATCAAGCAACCTCTGCGTATTCCGGTCCCTCTCCTCCAACAAGAGCCTGGTGGCCTCCCTCTCCTTCATAAGTGCGGCCTGCAACCACTCCTCAAAAGGAATTTTCATCATCCATCCAGGGACAAAAGAACGAAAGAACTAATGAAGAAAACTAACCTCGATCGCAAGATCAACTGGCCTCGCGCGTTGCCGTATTGCAGGAGCGGAGCTCGTTTGCCTCGACTTGATCTGAGATAGAGTCTCAGTGATAGGGACGAAGCCATCACACATGGCCAGCGTGCCATGACTCTTTCCGCCACCAGAGATCATTAACGCCTCTGGATCGATAGGATTCTGACTCGGGTCAAAGTCAGGCCCGCGCAGCTGTTTGACCACCTCAGAATAAGACGTCATCTTGCTGTAGGCGGACAGGCTTGTGTACGCCGACGGCCCGTCCCCTTCAGAATATGCCTTCGCCGTCTTGTACGAGCCCTTATGGGCCATGCTAAACGCGGCGTATCCCTCAGGCTCGGGCTGGTTATTGTGTTTGGCCTACACGAGAAGACAAAGAATTAGTACAACAAAAATCATGAATGAACGAATTATTGATGAAACAAAACAAGGCACACATACCCATTTTTTGGCGTATTGCTTGATGTTGGCATTGCCTTGGTGGTGTGGCACACCAACCAATTGGGCACGACGGTCCTTGGCCATAGTGTGGGTGCTCAACCAAGCCTCTGTGCACCACCTGTCCGCTATCATCTCCCAACAATCCATCTTATCGGCCAACCATCTCGGGGGCACCTATCAATGTAAGTTAATGAAGAATGAAACTAAGTATTATAACTAAATAGACCTAACTAGCCCTAAGAATTGATCTTTGGAATGTACATACCTCCATGTACTCGGTCTTATCAAGGAAAATCTTTCGACATTTAGTCTTTGTCTTCGGCTCCCCTTGCTTGGCGTACCAATCTCGAATAGCCTGAACACGCAGCTCGTGCCTCGTGTTATTCAATAAACTCTTGCACTCTTTCACGAGGTTCTTCTTGGCCGCCTCCTCCGTCCCCTCCTCGACCCTAAAGTGACTCTGCAATTATGCCAAATAGATGCACAGATGAATAGTGAAATGATTTGGAAGGAGATAACAATATATAACATTGTATACTTTTTATTGGGTAAAATAATAGTTACCCAAAAATCAGCCAACACCTTGTCGGCCACGCTCACGCAAACAACACCATTGACATGTGTGTTTTCCGGGAGCAGAGCGGCTTGGTAGTGCTCCCAGTTGAGTCCTGGCTCGGGAACCATACCCTCACCGGGCAACTGCACTATCCCGGGGAAGTGCTCCCTAAGTAAAGCACCAAGGAGGCAGTTTGGATTCCGGGTATTCTGCGGGTAATCTCACCCCCTACATAATGATAAGGCAAAGACATTAGCTACTTGGTGAAATATAATGATATAAGGTACACAATATATATCAACTTACTTCTCGCCTTCTGGCTTAATTAACGGCCTGTGCTGCAAGTCCAATCGGTCTGGAACTCGTGTCATACCACGTTGGTAGACCGACTTCCTGGCAGCCCCCTCAGCCTCCGCCTCAGCACCCTCCGCCTCAGCACCCTCCGCCTCAGCACCCTCCATCGGTGTCTCCTCCTGGACGGTAGGATCCCGCACCGGCGACACCCTCGTCTGCAAGGGTGAAGTGGCCGAGGGTGGTGGCGACTGGCTGTCCATGGGAAACGACCCAATCTACACATACTCGGGCTGTCCATGGATAACGTTGGACAATTCGAAAGAATCACCGTTATAAATATGCAAATGCATGCATATTTATGACAGGAACCCTTTCGAACGGGAGACGCATATTGGTTACGCAACACCTTTGCATTTTAATACTAAAAATACCTACCTAGATAGTGTCATCAGCACGAAGGCCGGAACAGAGCAAAATAAAGGGGGTGGAGGAGGAGTTAACAAATGTGCTCACTTTCGAATGCAGGGGAGGTCGTCGAAAACCAATCCCTCGCGGAGAAGCTACTGCACATTTAAATGCACTCAATCAACACAAGAAATTCCTACATTAATTAGAAATTAGGAGCCGTTAATCTGGTGGGACCAAGTTATTACGGTGTAGATTACTCTATATAATATGAAGTTTGCAATGTATATTATGTTATTTTTATACTATGGAAATACCAGATATTTCCAATTCAATCTCTCACATATCCGTTTTTGTCAGTTACGCATCCCTCACGTATCTCTATCTCAAAAAATAATATCTCTAACGTATCTCTCTCTCTTAATATATAGTCCAAGTTTTTTACAACTGCACCACGTTCTACATCAAACATAGTCCAGCCAGTACAATAGCGCATTCTCTCTCCTGGAAACAAATATAGGCTGCTCTGATCCTCCGCCTCACGCACTCCTCTCCAGCACACATTCTATCCTAGGTCGGCTGTCACCTTGGGATAGGGAAAGATTGATCCAGGTTTGATCTACTTATAATTTTATCCTTGCTTTATTCCTATTTAGATGATTAGATCACACTTCATAATGCATGGATGCGAATTTCGGCAATTCGATCATTGATGTGTTGTGCTCTACTATGGTGCAGATCATATATGCGACATGTGAGCATGTACGCTGGGTAGGCTCTCAAAGCTAATTATTTCTTCATCTCAGTAGTACCAGGAAAAAAAATTAATTACCTTCTGCTCTCTGAATTTGTTTCCCTCTCAGTCAATCTTCTCTGTTTTGCCACGGCCATAGCTTTTACATAATGTATAGTAGTGCAGGCGAGTATAATATGGAACGACCAGCTCATCCTTCATATTAAAAACCTTGATTTTAATTAACTATTATCTCAATCAATCTAAAACTTCCCATATATTAGCTTAAAAAACTTTTGATTTGTTCGATCAACCTAGTTAACTGTCCCGATTTAATATACCGATTTTGGTATACAGAACATAGTAAGAACAAACTCTAACCTGAGATTTTATACTCCAAAACAAAATCTAACCTAACTTCATGTATTCTGTTTCCCTGCATATTCACGTACAAGTATTATACCAAACCTGGCGCGGACGGACCGGCGGGAGGGAGAGGCGGGGGCCGCGGAGGAGGGGAGGAGGAGGGGACTCCGACGGCGTCGAGCGGGGGGGCGGCGGGGGCCGGGGCCGGCGGCGCCACGTCGTCCGGCGGCTAGCGGCGCAGGGCGGGCCGGGGCGGGGCGGGCGAGGGGCGGCGCAGGGTGGGGCGGCCGCGGGGCGGCGCAGGGCGGGGCGGCGCGGGGCGGGCGAGGGGCGGCGTGGGAGAGCAGGGTGCGTGTGCACGGGACGGTCAGAAAGAGAAGGCGCGGTGAGAGAGAGAAGGCACGGGGGGATAAGGCAGATGTATGGGGTTAGCCTCTTTGCCCTCAGCCAGCTGTCGGCAAAGACAGCCGTTAGTCTTTGCCCTCAGCTGGCTGGCGGCAAAGAAGGCCCCCGTTTTTTTTTTGGCCGAGGCGGCGACTGGGTTAGCCCCTATGCCGTCAGCCTTCCTATGCCGACCGCTTTTTTGTCCTTTGCCGTCAGCTGGCTACCGGCTTAGATAAAGCGGACGGCATAGATTTTATTTGCTGTCAGCCCCTCCTATGCCGTCAGCATTTATTTTGGCTGAGGGCAAAGTCTCTTTGCCGTCAGCCCCGTAAAATTGTTGACGGCAAAGCTTAAAGCTGTCGGCAAACTAGCAGATTCCAGTAGTGAGTTAGCCACGAGATCTTGTATTACGGAACGAGTAAAGAGACTTGCCAGTAACGAGATTGAAATAGGTATGTCGACACCGACGATCAAATCTCGGGCAAGTAACATACCGAAGGACAAAGAGAGTGATATACGGGATTGTGTGAATCCTTGACATAGAGGTTCAACCGATAAGATCTTCGTAGAATATGTAGGATCCAATATGAACGTCTAGGTCGCGCAATTGGATATTGAACTGAGAGTGTCTCGGTCATGTCTACATAGTTCTCGAACCCGCACGGTCTGCACACTTAAGATTCAGTGACGTTTTCGGTATAGTTGAATTATCGATGTTGGTAACCGAATGTTGTTAGGAGTCTCGGATGAGATCCTGGACATCGCGAGGGTGTATGGAATGGTCCGTAAACGAAGATTGATATATAGGATTGTTGCATTTGGCTCCCGGAAAGATTTCGCGCATTACCGGCAAAGTATCGGTTGTGACGAATGGGTTCCGGGGTTTCACCGGGAGGGGCCACCCACCCGGGAGAGGACCTAATAGGCGCATCGGTGGCGCACCAGCCCTTAGTGCGCTAGTGAGGAGTCTATTTCAGCTGAAAGTAAAATAAAGGAAAAAGGATAAAAGAAAAAGGAAGGAGGTGGTCAAGATGGGAAGGAGTCCTCCACCAAACTGAGTTGGAGGAGGACTCCTCCCTCTTGGCTCGTCCAAATCCTCCTACTTGCAGTAGGAGGGAAGCCACCCTCCCTCTTGTTCCTCCTATATATAGTGGAGGTTTGAGAGGGTTTTTGCACCCCAAGCCTTTGTGCATCCCTCTCTCCCTTCACTACTTCGTGACACCCCGTAGCTAGTTTGGAACGGCACGACGAAGCCCTGCCGGAGTAGCTCCACCATAATCACCGCGACGCCGTCGTGCTGCCGGAAAATTCAGCTAACTCTTCGTCTCTCTTGCTAGATCAGGAAGGTGGAGATCTTCATCGAGTTGTACGTGTGCGGAACGCGGAGGTGTCGTCCGTTCGACGCTAGATCGGGACGGATCGTGGGACAGCGGCGATTTGGATCGCGAAGACATTCCACTACATCAACTATGTTTCTTAACGCTTCCCGCTTAGAGATCTAAAACGGCATGTGGATCCTATCTCCCTCTCGTAGATGATCATCACCATGATAGGTCTTCGTGTGCGTAGGAATTTTTTTGTTTCCCTTGCAATGTTCCCCAATAGTTGCATCATGAACTAGGTTCATGCTTAGTTGATATCTCGAGTAGAACACAAAAGAGTTTGTGGGCGTTGATGTTAAATTTTCTTAGTCCTTTCTTGATTCAGTGGCATTGTTGAATTGAAGCGGCCCGGACCAACTTTACTCGTACGCTTACGAGAGACCGGTCTCATCGACTGACATGCAACTTGTTGCATAAAGATAACTAGCGGGTGTCTGTTTCTTCAACTTTAGTTGAATCAGATTTGACTGAGGCGGTCCTTGGAGAAGGTTAAATAGCAATTTGCACATCACCGTTGTGGCTTTGCGTAAGTAAGATGCGATCATACTAGATACCCATAGCAGCCACGTAAAACATGCAACAACAAATCACAGGACGTCTAACTTGTTTTTGCAGGGTATGCTTGTGATGTGATATGGCCTATGACATGATATGATATATTGGATGTATGATATGATCATGTTGTAATAGTTAAATATCAACTTGCACGTCGATGTTATGGCAACTGGCCGGAGACATAGGGTTGTCTTTAAATTTATTTTGCGCTTGCAGATGCTCTTGCTATATCGCTAGGCAGTAGCTTTAGTAGTAACAGCATAGATAGCGCGACAACCTCGATGGCAGCACAATGATGGAGATCATGGTGTGGCGCCGACGGCGATGGAGATCATGCCGGTGCTTTGGTGATGGAGACCAAGAAGCACAAGTTCATGACCATATCATGTCACTTTTGATTTGCAAGTGATGTTAATCCTTTTATGCACCTTATTTTGCTTAGGATGATGGTAGCATTATTAGGTGATCCCTCACTAAAATTTCAAGATAACATTCTGTTCTCCCCGATTGTGCACCATTGCGACAGTTCCTTGTTTCGAGACACCACGTGATGATCGGGTGTGATAGACTCAACATTCACATACAACGGGTGCAAAACAGTTGCACACGCGGAACACTTGGGTTAAACTTGATGAGCCTAGCATGTACAGACACGGCCTCGGAACACAAGAGACCGAAAGGTCGAGCATGACTCATATAGTTGATATGATCAACATGGAGATGTTCACCATTGAAACTAATCTCAACTCACGTGATGATCGGACTTGAGTTAGTGGATTTGGATCATGCGACACTCGAATGACTAGAGGGATGTCTATTTGAGTGGGAGTTTATTAGTAATATGATTAGCTAAACTCAATTGTCTTGAACATACTCTAAGTAATCTTTGCAAAATTTTATGTTGTAGATCAATGGCTCGCGGAGTAGCAACCTTAAATTTTAATAAGTTCCTAGAGAAAGCTAAGCTGAAACATCATGGAAGCAACTTTGTTGACTGGGCTCGTAATATGAGGCTTATCCTTACGGCTGGCCAAAAGCAATATGTCCTTGATGCTTCCCTAGGTGATGCACCACCCGCTACGGTGACCCAAGATGTTTTGAACGCTTGGCAGTCCCGTAAGGATGATTACTCATTGGTTCACTTTGCAATTTCGTATGGCTTAGAACCGGGACTTCAAAGACGTTTTGAACGTCATGGAGCATATGAGATGTTCGAGGAGTTGAAGTTTATCTTCGAGAAGAATGCCCGGATCGAGAGGTATGAGACCTCCGATAAGTTCTATGCTTGCAAAATGGAGGAGAACAGGTCTGTCAATGAACACATACTCAGAATGTCTGGGTACTCTCCCCATCTAGCTGAGCTTGGGATTGAACTCCTGCAATAGGCTATCACTGACAGAGTTCTTCAATCACTGCCACCTAGCTATAAGAGCTTCGTGTTGAACTATAACATGCAAGGGATGAATAAATCACTCGCCAAGTTGTTTGTGATGCTGAAAGTCACAGTCACAAATCCAGAAAGAGCATCAAGTGTTGATGGTCAATAAGACCACCAGTTTCAAGAAAAATGGCAAAGGAAAGAAGGGTAACTCCAAGAAGAGTGGAAAATTTGCTGCCCCTCCGATGACGAAACCCAAGGCTGGACCTAAGCCGGAAACTGAGTGTTATTATTGCAAGGAAACTGGTCACTGGAAGCGAAACTGCCCCAAGTATCTGACGAATAAGAAGGCGGCCAATGCCAAACAAGGTATATTTGATATACATGTTATTGATGTGTACTTCACCAGCTCTAGTAGTAGTGCCTGGGTATTTGATACCGGTTCTGTTGCTCACATTTTCAACTCAAAACAAGAACTACGGAATAAACGAAGGCTGGCGAAGGATGAAGTGACGATGCGCGTGGGAAATGGTTCCAAGGTTGATGCGATCGTCGTCGGCGCACTCTCACTTCAGCTACCATTGGGATTAGAGATGAACTTAAATAATTGTTATTTAGTGCATGCGTTGAGCATGAACATTATGTCTGGATCTTGTTTATTGCGAGACGGTTACTCATTTAAGTCAGAGAATAATGGTTGTTCTATTAATATGAGTAATATTTTTTATGGTCATGCACCCAATGTGAGGGGTTTGTTCATATTGAATCTCGATTGTGATGACACTCATGTCCATAACATTCAGACCAAAATATATAGAGTTAATAATGATAGCGTCACTTTCTTGTGGCACTCCCACTTAGGTTATATTGGTGTAAAGCGCATGAAGAAACTCCATGCTGATGAACTTTTGGAGTCACTTGATTTTGAATCACTTGACACATGCGAACCATGTCTCATGGGCAAGATGACTAAGACTCTGTTCTCTCTAACAATGGAGCATGCAAGTGACTTGTTGGAGATCATACATACTGATGTGTGCGGACCGATGAGCATAGAAGCGCGCGGCGGATATCGTTATTTTCTCACCTTCACTGCTGATTTCAGTAGGTATGGTTATATCTACTTGATGAAGCACGAGTATGAAAAGTTTGAAAAGTTCAAGCAATTTCAGAGTGAAGTTGAAAATCATCGTAACAAGAAGATCAAGTTTCTACGATCTGATCGAGGAGGTGAATATCTAAGTTATGAGTTTGGTGCTCACTTAAGACAATGTGGAATTGTTTCACAGTTGACACCAGCTGGAACACCACAGCGCAATTGTGTGTCCGAACGTTGTAATCGTACTTTATTAGATATGGTGTGGTGTATGATACCTCTTACCAATTTGTCGTTATCATTTTGGCGCTATGCATTGGAGACAACTGCATTCACTTTAAATAGGGCACCATCAAAATCCGTTGAGACGACACCATATGAGATATGGTATGGCAAGAAGCCAAAGTTGTCGTTTCTTAAAGTTTGGGGATGTGATGCTTATGTCAAAAAGCTTCAGCCTCAAAAGATGGAACCCAAAGTGAAAAAGTGTGTCTTCATAAGTTACCCAAAAGAGACAGTTGGGTATACCTTCTATCTCAAATCCGAGGGCAATGTGTTTGTCGCTAAGAACGAAGCTTTTCTTGAGAAAGAATTTCTCTCAAAAGAATTGAGTGGGAGGAAGATAGAACTTGATGACGTTGTCAAACCTCTACATCAACAAGATGGTGGTGCGGGGCAGAAAGAAATTTCGGTTGAGGCAACACCAGTTGAAGAGGAAGCTAATGATGGTGATCATAAAGCTTTAGATCAAGTTGCTATCAAACCTCGCAGGTCGACAAGAGAACGCACTGCTCCTTAGTGGTACGGGAATCTTGTCTTGTCAATCATGCAGTTGGACAAAAATGAGCCTGCGAATTATGGAGAATCAATGGTTGGCCCAGATTCCAATAGATGGTTAGAAGCCATGAAATCTGAGATGGGATCTATGTATGAAAACAAAGTATGGACTTTCGAAGTATTACCTGAAGGTTGAAAGGCTATTCAGAACAAATGGATCTTTAAGAAGAAGACGGACGCAGACGGTAATGTGACCGTTTATAAAGCTCGACTTGTGGCAAACGGGTTTTTCACAAGTTCAAGGAGTTGACTACGATCAGACATTCTCACCTGTAGCGACGCTTAAGTCCGTCTGAATCATGTTAGCAATAGCTGCATTTTTCGATTATGAAATCTGGCAGATGGATGTAAAAACGGCGTTCCTTAATGGGTTTCTTAAGGAAGAGTTGTATATGATGCAACCCGCAGGTTTGTCGATCCAGAGAATGCTCACAAAGTGTGCAAGCTCCAGCGATCAATTTATGGACTGGTGCAAGCATCTCAGAGTTGGAATTAGCGCTTTGATGAGGTGATCAAGGCGTTTGGTTTTATACAAGTTTTTGGAGAAGCTTGTATTTACAAGAAAGTGATTGGGATCTCTATAGTGTTTCTAATATTATATGTGGATGACATATTGCTGATTGGAAACAATGTAGAGTTTTTGGAAAGCGTAAAGGATTACTTGAATAAAAGTTTTTCAGTGAAGGACCTGGGAGAAGCTGCTTACATATTGGGCATAAAGATTTATAGAGATAGGTCAAGGCGCTTGATAGCACTCTCACAAAGCACATACCTTGATAAAGTTTTGAAGAAGTTAAAAATGGACAATCCAAGAAGGGGTTCTTGCATGTGTTACAAGGCATAAAGTTGAGTAAGACTCAATGACCAGTAACTCTAGAAGATAGAGAAAAGATGAGTGTCGTCCCCTATGCTTCAGCCATAGGGTCTATCATGTATGTAATGTTGTGCACAAGACCGGATGTCAGCCTAGCCATAAGTATGGCACACAGGTTTCAGAGTGATCCGGGAATGGAGCACTGGGCGACGGTCAAGAATATTCTGAAGTACGTGAAAAGGACTAAGGAAATGTTTCTCCTTTATGGATGTGGCAAAGAGCTCATCGTAAAGGGTTACGTCGATGCAAGCTTTGACACTGATCCGGATGACTCTAAGTCTCAAACCGGATACATATTTATTCTCAATGGGGGTGCAGTAAGCTGGTGCAGTTCCAAGCAAAGCGGTGTAGCTCATTCTACATGTGAAGCGGAGTACATAGTTTCCTCAGAGGTGGCTAAGGAGGGTATCTGGATGAAGCAGTTCCTGTCAGATCTTGGAGTAGTGCCAAGTGCAGTGGATCCAATCAATATGTTCAGTGACAACACTGGTGCCATTGCTCTAGCCAAGGATCCAAGGTTTCACAAGAGGACCAGACACATAAAGCGACGCTTCAATGCCATCCACGATTACATCAAGGAGGAGGACATAAATATTTGCAAAGTGCACACGGATCTGAATGTTGCAGATCCGCTGACTAAGCCTCTTCCACGAGCAAAGCATGATCAACACCAAAATTGTATGGGTGTTAGATTCATTACATTGTAAATCACATAGAGATGTGAAGCTAGATTATTGACTCTAGTGCAAGTGGGAGACTATTGGGAATATGCCCTAGAGGCAATAATAAAATAGTTATTATTATATTTCTTGTTTCAAAATAATCGTTTATTATCCATGCTATAATTGTATTGAATGGAAACATAAATACATGTGTGGATATATAGACAAAACAATGTCCCTAGTGAGCATCTAGTTGACTAGCTCGTTGATCAAGGATGGTTAAGGTTTCCTAGCCATAGACAAGTGTTGTCACTTGATGACGGATCACATCATTAGGAGAATGATGTGATGGACAAGACCCAAACTATAAACGTATCATATGATCGTGTCATTTTGTTGCTATTGTTTTCTGCATGTCAAGTATACATTCATATGACCATAAGATCATGTAACTCACTCACACCGGAGGAATACCTTGTGTGTATCAAACGTCGCAACATTACTGGCAACTATAAAGGTGCTCTACAAGTAACTCCGAAGGTGTCTGTTGAGTTAGCATGGATCAAGACTAGGATTTGTCACTCCATGTGATGGAGTGGTATCTCGGGGCCCACTGGGTAATACAACATCACAAATAAGCCTTGCAAGCAATGTGACTAAAGAGTTAGCCACGGGATCTTTTATTACGGAACGAGTAAAGAGACTTGCCGCTAACGAGATTGAAATAGGTATGTCGATACCGACGATCAAATCTCGGGCAAGTAAAGTACCAAAGGACAAAGGGAATGATACACGGGATTGTGTGAATCCTTGACATAGGGGTTCAACCGATAAGATCTTCGTAGAATATGTAGGATCCAATATGGAAGTCCAGGTCCCGCTATTGGATATCGACCAGAGAGTGTCTCCGTCATGTGTACATAGTTCTCGAACCCGTGGTGTATGCACACTTAAGGTTCGATGATGTTTTCGGTATAGTTGAATTATTGATGTTGGTAACTGAATGTTGTTTGGAGTCCCGGATGAGATCCACGATGTCACGAGGGTCTTCGGAATGGTCCGGAAACGAAGATTGATATATAGTATTGTTGCATTTGGCTTTTGGAAAGATTTCGCGCATTAGCGGTAAAGTACCGGAAGTGACGAATGGGTTCCGGGGTTTCATTGGAGGGACCACCCACCCGGGAGAGGACCTAATAGGCCTAAACGTGAGAATGGTTATTAAAAAACCGGGTGTAACGGTTCGGTTCTTACTTTGGGTTTGATTGGTTTAGGTTTTATTGGGCTAAGATTTTTTTAGTTTGGTTTTGGTTTGGGTATGTGGAGAAACCAGTTTGGGTATAGTTGGTTATGGGTTTAAATGGTTTGGTTATTAGCGGTTATAAACTATGGGTCCAAACCGGTTTCTAGGCGTTGGTTATATGCAATAATCAACTACGGTCGAGAACAAGTATCTTTGATCCACGTGCATGCTGTAATGCACTATGTAATTATGTATTATGGGGAAACACTAGATGAAAATCGGAAGTTTTTTCTTGTGCTTTCGCTAAGCAATTTGGTTTTAATACACTTGTTAGTGAGCTTATCAGCTCCGGGCATGTTCTTTTTGCCTCTTACTGTGTGTTGACTGTATCTTAAGGATTACTTCGTTTATAAACTGTTGTAGATGCACTTATGTATTTTCTATCTTATTTGTTTCTTAACATGTCAATTTGTGCACTCATATGTACATTAAAGAAACCCCATGGTTATGTATTGGGTTTAAACCCATGGTTATGTTTTGGGTTTAAATTGGTTTGGGTGGAAAAAATAATGGGTTTGGTTTTGGTTGGGCTAAAAAGACACTAAATGGGTATGGTTCAAGTATGGTTTTGAGAGATAAATGAATGGGTATAGTTCAAGTATAAAACCATTCTCAGGTTTAAATAGGCCCATGGGTGACGCCAGCCCTTAGTGTGCTGGTGAGGCCAGCCCAATAAGTCTATTTCGGCTGAAAGTGAAATAAAGGAAAAAAGAATAGAAGAAAAAGGAAGGAGGTGGACAACATGGTAAGGAGTCCTCCACCAAACCGAATTGGAGGAGCACTCCTCCCTCTTGGCTCGGCCGAATCCTCCTACTTGGAGTAGGAGGCAAGCCACCCTCCCTCTTGTTCCTCCTATATATAGTGGAGGTTTGAGAGGGTTTTTGCACCCCAAGCCTTTGTGCAACCCTCTCTCCCTCCACTACTTCGTGACACCCCGTAACTAGTTCGGTGCGGCACGGCGAAACCCTGTCGGGGTAGCTCCACCATCATCACCGCCACGCCGTCGTGTTGCTGGAGAATTCAGCTACCTCTTCATCTCTCTTGCTGGATCAACAAGGCGGCTATCGTCATCAAGTTGTACGTGTGCTCAACGCGGAGGTGTCGTCCGTTCAGCGCAAGATCCGGGTGGATCGTGGCACAGCAGCGATTTGGATCGCGAAGACGTTCCACTACATCAACCGTGTTTCTTAACGCTTCCTGCTTAGCGATCTACAAGGGTATGTGGATCCGATCTCCCTCTCGTAGATGATCACCACCATGATAGGTCTTTGTGTGCATAGGAAAATGTTTGTTTCCCATGCAACATTCCCCAACAGAAAGTTCCGACCATTTCCACGCCATGCGCCACCTATCATAGATCTTATCCACCCAACGGTCATATTATTAAAGGCCTTAATGTCAAATCATGTCGGGATGCTCCCAGGATATAAATAGCCGCCCCCCATAGCCACTAGGTGGTTAGCTGCTCAGAGAGAAACTGACACTAGTCATTTAGAGCAACCCAAATTCCTGAGAGTCTTCGAGCGAAAATCATCAAGTGAGGAAATACCCGAACACCAAACCCAAACCAAAACCCAAGTTATTGAGCATCACTTAAGAAGTTATTCCTGCGTGGAACCGACGCTTGTTACCTTTGAGGATTGTGCATCCTTCAGACGGCTAGGCGTCATGGTGAGAGCATCCAACAGTCAATTGTGGAACATCGGGTGACCGAGTTTGTGAGGGTTTGGACGTCTGCCCTGAAGACTTACCACGAGTGTTGGGCGAGGACTGTGTGTCCTTAGATCAAGGATAATACGGTAGGGACTGTGTGTCCCGGGACTGTGTGTCCTTTGGTTTCAATTCCAAGCCGCTCCAAATCATACGTACAACTATCACAGCAGTTGGAACTGGATCATCAACAACTGTATTCATCAAGCTACTGGTTCTATTTCTTCAACTCTCTCATTCCCTCAATTGTATGTTGAAGACTTTCATCTGTACTGTTTGAAGAATTTGACTGAAGACTTTCTCTGAATTTCCTCAACCTCAAATTCTTCACCTGAGTTAATATTCACCTGCTTATCCTATACTTATGACCTGTGCAAACCGAATCTCTAATCTCGCTGAGTACGTAGCAGTAGACGTTTTTGCGCTCCTGATCTGGTTCTATTTCTGCTGCACTCAGTTCATGACTGAGGACTTTCCTCACTAGGAATTTCCTTAGTGATGAAATTGTAAAAATTGCCTATTCACCCCCCTCTAGTCGATATAAAGCACTTTCAGTCATTAATGGTAGGAATCTGAACATCAACCGTAGGCAATTGACCATCAATAATAGGCAACTGAGCATCAAAATTGAGCAATTTCACAGTATTTGTAGGCAATTGAACATCAAAATTGAGCAATTTCACAGTATTTGTAGACAAGTGAGCATGAGTCATAGGCAACTGATCATCATTGATTAATATGTAAAGATTTTAGAGGTGAATCTAGTCAACTGGTAGTCGTGGTAACCAACTTAGAAGAATCCTTCGCTAATAGTTAGTCATACGAACGCAAAGCCAATGGAAGCGTGAATCAATTCCGAAACAGACAAGCGAAGCTACCCCGAAACCGACCCAAACGAGACGCCCCCCCCCCCCGGTACACCCTCCGCGTCGCTTCCCCGAGCGAGGCGTCCGGGACGGCCCCTTCCTCCCCTCGCCGCCAAACCTCTCCTCCCTCCCTCCCTCTCGCCGCTGTCGTCGGCACGCGTGGCCGGGCGCTTGCCCGCGCGGCGTCGTGAGGCCAGCGTGGCGGCTCCCTGGCTTTTCCCATCGCGGTTCCCGACTCAGGCGGCGTGCTCCGGTGGCGGTGGTCCTCGGCGGGCGGTGCCCCGAGGCAGCTCGGGCAGTGGCGCGGCGACGACGTGGCCCCTTGGCAGCGGTGGCGGCTGGCGTCGGGCTTGGCCGACAGCATCATGCTGGCCCAGATCTAGATCTGGGTCAGGGTGAGCCGGTTCGGTCTCCGGCTGGTCTGGCACGAAACGGGCGATGGGGGCAACGGCTCCTGTGTTGCGTCTGCTGTAGCACGATGACGGGGGGCTTAACGTGCCCGATCTAGGCCCAGCTGGGCACGGGGTGCAACATGCCCCTGCGCGTGCACCCGGTCTGCTACCGCGTGTGTCGGTGGAGGTTGTCCCCTCCCACGCGGTTGTGGTACTGTCGATCCCTGTCTACGGTGGTTGTGTCTCAGTCCAGTCGGCCTCGCCACGTTTGTTGTGATGAGACGACGGTGGTGTCCGCGTGACTGTGGTGGCACATGTTGGTGGGTTGTTGCCATGGTGGGGCTAAGGAGTGGTTCCGGACGGTGGGTGCGAGGGGTCAGGAAAAATCTCTGTCGGATCTGGCCGACACCGATGCGGTGACGCCTGCGGGCGCCCCCTCCCTTTCTGAAGGGCGTCAAATGTACCTCTCCCCCTCTCCCCTCTGTGTGTCGGGAGAAATCCTATGACTTGTTCGGACGACAGCAGCGTCATGGTCGCAGTCCTTTTTGAAGGTGTTGCTTGGCACGCGGCAATCCGATGACACTAAGTGTGGTGGAATTATTCGGTGGGTGCAAGACGTGCGGGCCCCTATAGCTTTCGTTGGTTCGGTGCTACTCGCATTTTTTCTCTTTTGTTCTTTTATCTTTCTTTTGGACATGATTGTGCTTTCCGCCCCAGCACCTATCGTTGGTTGTATCGGTTGGTGCTCTATATACAAAGCGAGGGGAAACCCTTTTCAATATAGGTAGTCATACTAAGGGGGGAAAAGGAGTTGCTTGCCTATAGAACTAAAGTTGCCTCTATAACATACAAAGTTGCTTGAAAAAAAGTTCGTCAAAATCTATTTATATTTGATCGAGTTTTAAAGAACTCGTCACGAGAAACCCAATAATAAAAACAATCTAAATTCCGACACTCGAATAAAAAATTATGACTATTTGATTTTTTTAAATGCCAATTAATATATGTAATTTCTTTTTTATTTGTCCACACGAAACACCTGAATGATGTTATCTTTTCTATTAGATACGCTCGTTACTACTCCCTCTTTCCCAAAATAACTTTCTTAACTTTGTACTAAGCTTAAGACATTTATTTTGGGACGGAGGGAGTATGAACGAGCGCCTGTTCTAGCCGCATGCTTTAAATATTAGGCCAACTCCACTGCGCGACCCCAAACGGACATCTGTTTTGCCTGGATTCTGTCTGTTTGGGTAGGGAGATGGGGTCGTGTCCGTCCCTGTCCTAGGATGCGCTGGCGGCGTGCCCAGCGCGCGGCCGCATCCGTTTGCCCTATCTTGTCCGCTTCCAAAAGAACAACACTTCAAATACAAGCAGCCTAGTTCACGTCGGCAACACATCCAGCGGCCTACACGTCCTCGCCGGCAACAAAGCCAGCGGCCGGCAACACAGCCAGCCTCCAAAATGAATAGTTTTGTTCGCCGGCAACACAGCTAGTGGGCGGCAACACAACCAGCCTCCAAAATGAATCTGTTTCTCGCCGGCACACAGCCAGCGGCCTAGCGGGCGGCACCCATGCCAGCCTCCAAAAAAGAACGGCCACGTCCGATCAGACGACCTAGTTCAGGCCGTCGGCGTCGAACATCTCCTTCTGCCTGGCCTCGAACCAGCTCCTCTTCTTCTCTCTCATCTTGGTCAAGTCCACGCTCATGATCGCAAGGGCCACCTCCTTCGCTTTGGTTGCGGCATTGGTGGCCTCGATGTCGAGCTGCCACTTCCTGGCCTCGACATTGGCTGCCTCGATGTCGAGCTGCCTTTGCCGGGCCGCCTCCTCCAGGCCGATCTTCCTCTTCTTGGCCGCCTCCTCCATCTCTAGCTTCTTCCTTTGAAGCTCCAGGTATTGCTTCATTTGCTCGTCCTTGCTTTGCCGCTTCTTCTCGTCCCTCATGTCCTTTTGAGACATCATGTCATGCAAAGTCTCATGCAAGGCCATGGATGCGGCATAACGTATGTCGTCCACCTTGGAGTTGGTCTTGCCACTCGGCCTCTTCAACGCCTCGCCATCTCCACCTCCGGCGAACTTGGCCGTCTTCTTGCCTCACTTTCTTTGAAGTTCACTATATTGATCCTTGAACTTAGGGCAATTGTTGATGGTCGTCCAACAATGCGTAAGAGTGAATGGCTTGTCATTGTGCTGGGCCTTGAATGCTTCCTAAGATTGAAATGCCTACACCACATGATCAACAAGATTTGGACATGCAAACATATACAAGGCCGAAGCAAGGAAAGGACTAGGATGAGGAGAGCATACCATGTCCCCAATGCCGAGACCACTCACAGGTCGTGCTTCAACGCTCTCCAATGCGGTGCAGTACTTGTTGCACTCTAGTTGGATGAACAACCACCTCTTTTGAATCGAGGTGATGCCACGGTCGCTTGTGATTTGATATGGCTCAAACATCTTCCTTTCATGGGAAGTTTTGTGGACTCTCGTCCAAAAAACTAGGCCCTTTTGTTGCACGCCTGTCCTCGGATCTTGGCTAATCTCCATCCAACAGTTGCAAATTAACTTGTCCTCATCTTGGGTGTATGAACCCGTGTGAATGCTCTTCTTCCTCTTTTGTGCTTCCGCTCTTTGGGTGCGCTCGTCGATGAACAATGGCTCACCACTAATATCAATGTCATTGCCTTCATCTTCATCACCATCACCTTCGCAATAAATGTCATTGTCTTCATGCCACGAGTCACCATGGTTGTAGTCAGCACGGTCGTCGGCCTCTTCATCGGCAACGAACTGGGCGCGACCATCCTGACTTTGGGTCTCCTCGGGATCGTAGGCAGGGACATGCCCACCGTTGTAGATCACATCCTCCATGAACTTGGTGTAGTAGGGGTCGACCGGTGCCATTGGTGTTGCCATTTCATCGAACAGGACGTGGGGGGGACAGCATGGTGCCCGCAAACGGCGGTCGTGCTTGCTTTCTTTGCATCTCGACGGACGGTCGGCCGCTGCTGCTAGACCCGGGTGTGACGTTGAGGTCGATGCAGGTCGAGGGGCGTGGGGTGGAAGGCGCGGACACGCTCATGTCCGGCGATCCCGAGAAACGGGTGTGGGCATCGTGCCTTGGCGGGGGGAAGCCGGGCGACGTAGTCGTGGTTCGCGACGTCGGCGACTGGCAGTGCGGAGACCGGGCGACCGACGAGCCTGTGCTCGCCGGGCCGACGGCCGCGGCAGAGAAACCGGCCGGACGACAAATGCCAAGCATGAGGAGGGCGTGCGCTTTGTTGACGATGGCCTCCTTCTCCTCGACCTCGGCCTTTCGCCGCGCGGCCTCCATCGCATCGCGCTCGGCACCGAACTTGCGCGCGTCGGCGTTGTCCTTCACGACCGCCCTCCCGTTCCTCCTCTTCGTCGATTCCGCGTCCAACTTGGCGATCTCCTCCGGCGTGCACTCCGCCCGCGGCTTCCTTGGCGCCTTGGCCTTCTTCTTCTTGGCTATTCCGGGTTCGTCAACGGTCGGGCCGCCGGAATTCGGGTGGGCGTCGGCCATGGACGGGGGAGAGAGAGAGGGATGGTGGAAAGTGGGAGGGTTTGGGGGGGGGGGGGGGATGGCGCCAAAGGGGGCTGGGTTGGGTTTTACTTTGTGCCACCGACACGCGAGCCAGGCGGGGCGTACGTCCGTCCGCGCGCTGTCCGTTTTTACCCAAAATCGACGTAAAGTTTGGTCGGGGATGGGTCGAAAGCGAACACAAAACGGACAAAAGTCTGTTTGCTCCCGCGCGCTCGCCGTCTGTTTCGTCTGTTTTGTTCTAAACGGACACGCGCGGATGGGATGGGATCGCGCGGTGGAGTTGGCCTTAGATATGCGATGCAGAGGAGTAAATTTGATATACGATCAATCATTTCCGGATTTACTGTCCGCAGATGCAGGTGCTCTTGCATCATGGTACACGTATGAAATGATGGAGTTCATCTGTGGCATGTCCTTGCGTGAATTCCATGGAGGGATACACAGAGAGCACGGCCAAACCGAACCAATTATTGCCGATTACCTAGCACCGCGTCTCAGGAGAACAAACTAAAAGGTACTACTCTGGATTTTTTTTAAAAGACCACTAACCGAATATTATTATTAAAAAAGACCAAATACAATATGAAATGCGAGAAAAAACCATCATTTTTGTGGCGGCAGACGCGCTAGGTGACGCGTGGCATCTGCCGCCACCCGACGAGGCGGCCGGCCGGGCAGTTGGCATCTGCCGCCAGCACTCCAGGCGGCCGTCGGGATGCTGTGCATGGCCGTGCATGGCCCTGTTGGGCAGCCAGCCCTTGAGGCATGCATGTACGCGAGCATGGGCAGCCTGCCGCCTGAAGTGGTGGCGGCAGGTGCCACCTGCCCGGCCGGTCGCCTCGCCGGGTGGCGGAGGGGCCCAGCCGCCTCGGTCCGTGGCGGCAGGTGCCACGCGTCACTTGACGCGCCTGCCGTCATGAAAAATAGGGGTCTTTTCTCGCATTTCATACTGCATGTGGTCTTTTTTAAGAATAACATTCGACTAGTGGTCTTTTTGATAAATATTCACTATTCCGTACTACAGTAATACTAGGAGAAGAGCCGAATCGAAGCAATTATTGGCCGATTACACAACAGCGCATAGGACCGGTGATTCGGCAACCATACATGCTAATCAACAAATTGAGTCTGGACTTGGCGCTTTCACGGCTCACCGTCACCGAGAGGAACAGGACCAGCCAGCCACCTCGAACTTTTCCAGCGCGTAGGCACACACACACAGTGCTATAGCACAGCGACAACAGTGCGACATGCGCTCGTAGCCTAGCCCAGCTGCCGGAGCGTGACACCCTCCGACGCACTACAGCGGATGTCGTACCACTACTACGAATGTGTAATGCTGTTCACGCATGCAGGGGCTAGGCCGGCCAGCGGCCCGCCAGCGTGCCGGTGCCGGCCTCGGCATAGCGTACGGGAAGGAGCAGCGCATCATCGGTGCGGATCCAAGCGCAAGGGGCCAAGGGGCGCATGCCGACCGGGGGCCCGCGGGCTGGAAGACTTGTCCGCGGTCAGTCGGGCTCGGGCAGGCGCGATCGGGACGGGCGGACACATCGGAGGCGGCGCCGGCGTATGCTGGGCTTGTCCCGGCGTGGCGTGGCGTGGCCCGGGGAGAGGGACGAGACGAGTCGTCGGCGATCAGATGTGATAGGGCACGTCAAAGGCTGCTGCATGCGGCTGCCCGGCGCAGGCGGGGCGCGCTGGGCCATGCGGTCGATCGACGGTGTGGATCGGGGCGGAGTCCTGGTCGCGGTCGCCGGGGGGCACCGGCATGGCATGGCATGGCAGCGACAAGAACACATCAGCTGGGCCTGGGCCAGGGCTAGGGATCTAGATAGGCGCCTATTTGCCGCCGCCTCGGGCCGGGTACCCTTGTCCTCTTTACCCTGCCCGGCTCCCCAGGTTCTCACATGCATCTTCTTCCTCCGTCTCCCTGCCACCTCGCCGAACTGGTTTCGGGGTAAAGGTAAATGCGGTTCAGAGAAGGCCGTCTCCTCAACTGGTTTCGGGTAAAGGTTAATGCGATTCAGAGAAAGGTCCTGCGGAACACAAAGATCTCATCGTCGCCTTAAAGCAATACCAACAGTCTGCTAGAAAGAAATTGCTATGCCATACTAGACGGCATGTATTGTAAAAAAATCGTAAAATGTTGAAGTCCTTGTTATATATTGAATTCATACTTCAGTTAGTTGCTTTAAAAGTATGAATTGCGCGAAAGTTGGGCAGAAATTATACTCCAACAATCCCTCTCAAGTTTACCTTTTTTTAAGGGTCAGTGCTCTGCGCCGGCCGCACGATCCACCAATCCCCGCGCGTCCACACCGTTAGATCTTTATGTAACATTTTTCTCTCTGATGCAGCAAATTTCAGCGCGATGCAACAATTTTTTCAACGGTTGCAATAAAAAATAAAATTTATAGCAAAATAAATATCTACGTGATTGTAGCAAAAAAGAGAAGCTGATGGGTGCGTGCTAGCAAAAGTCAAACGTCGGTTGTAGCAAATATCTACGTGACGTGGATGCAACTTTTTTAGTGAACGGTTGCAGCAAAAAATGATGCCGGTTGTAGCAAAAATTAACACGGTTGTATCAAAAGTAAAAAAACACCGATTGTAACGAAAATCCGACGAACTGGAGTTGCAACCAACCGTGGATGCAGCTTTTTTAGCGGACAGATGTAGCAAACAAAACGCTTGTAGCAAATATGACGCTGGTTGCAACAATTTTAGACGAAAAAAGTTGCATGTCAAGTCAACGAACGCCCGCGCGGTCGCGTGCGGCCCGCCGAACAGTTCGGCCGGCGCACCGGCCAGAAGCGTTTCCCTTTTTAAGAGCGTGATAACGCTCACAAGTGTGGTAGGAACAACAACAGTTCACACCTTCAATGATCACAGGTTACGTCATGTTACCGCATGCATGCATAAGTGACGAAACTGATGATGTCAACACGAATCTTTTTTTTTTGTTTTAAAAATATTTTACCTCCTAAATAAAAAATCCGATTGAAAAATTATTTTCATTACTAAATCTGTCACAAAAACTAGATCTCATATTAATATGTTACGACGACTTTTTTGGTGTTAAAAGTTGTCATGTCTATTGCACATAAACTGTCATCATGATTACACTCAAGTTGTCATGATATATTTAACTACTTTTTATTCCACGTTAAAATAAACTTTGACATGTTAAAAAAAAGAAAATTAACAAACTAAACTTGCAATTACTATAATTTGCCATGATCTATGAAATAATTTTGACATGATTCATAAGTAAAAGAGAAATATGTCGCCGGTTAATCTAAAAATACATGGTCATTGTCTCAAATTCGTCATGAACCATAAACTAAAATTACCATGGTGAATTACTTAAATTTGTCATGATATATGCACTAAAATTTACCGTGGTTCATACAAAAAATATTTTTCATGTTTAAAATACTTTAATTGTCATGGTCAAAATACTAAAATTGCCCTGATCTATAAACTAAATTTGCCATGATGAATTACAAAAATTTGCCATGATCCATGAATTAAATTTTTCGTGCTTAATTATTAAAATTTGCCATGGACAATTAATAAAAATTGGCGTGAAAAGTAGTTGAAATACAATGGTAGCTTTAAATCTAAAAAAACTAGATAAAACATGTCATGGTAGCTTTATTGTAAACCCTATGACAATTTCAATGTAAAGAAGTGACAGCTTCTGGCCCTAAAAAAGCCGTCGAAACATATCAATATCGGATCTAGTTTTAAAGATCTCGTTCGAATGGACTTAATGATGAAAACGGATTTTTAGTTCAATTTTCTATTAAGAGATAAAACATTTCTAAGTCTAAAAAATAAAAAAGATTTCACTGATGTCGTATGTTTGATGTGACGACATGAATTATTATAGAGGCGCATGGGCCATGTTGGAATGGATTACTGTTTCTACATAGGATTGGTACTCATCCTTCATATTAAAAGGAAAATAAACATGAGCCTAGACCGGGTGAAAAAATTTCTACAATGTAAACCAAGTGAAATCTTTTTTCCTAACCCTACTCATAGAGTTTGAGATACATATCATCACATTTTCTACAGGATTTTTGTACTATGATAATCCTATCATATATGAATCAAAAGAGGCCTGATACTTTTGGTTGTAAATTTATGTATCTAACCAGTTCATCTAACAGTCCGAACTAATGGAAAGAGAAGGACAATATATTTCAGCACCCTCCTCCCCTACGTCTAGACTTATTTTATCCTTAAACATGGAATCACTTTAGACAGCCAAATCTTTTTTTAGTAATGTGTTGATAGAGAAAACCTTTTGACTCAGATAACATAATGAATTTATGCTTCAATTGGTTGCTTCAAAAATACGAACTATTAAAGAGAGTCGGACATTATACTCTACATTATAGCTAGATCTTAATCTATAATCATTTTTTCTCTCCCTTCCAAACAAGTAAGGATATTACAATCCTTTAAATACTTTTAGCTTGCTTATGTCACCTAATTATACCACTCTTTCCATTTTTTAAAATATAGAACTTTTTAGGCATTTTAGTATAAGCTACATACAAAACCAAACGAATGAACATATAATTTAAAATACATCTATATACATCCATATATAATTTATATAAAATCTTTAAAATGCCATATATTTAGGAACCGAGAGACTAGCCCATGACATTGCAGTAGTTAAAAGTAGCCACGACTGGTCGGCTTCTGCTCGGGCTTCTGTGGGTCGTCGTGGTGGAGCCCGAGAAGCCGACCCATGACATTACATTCACTTGATGTCACATTTTTACGAGTCCAAACTTGGAGACTGGTAAAACATGCTTCATCTTTTACCATCAGACTAGTCTTACGAAGTTTCGAGTGAATCTACTTTGCTATCCAATAAAAAGCTAGAGGCAGGAACACACCGCAGGTGGTAGCAGTAGTATAGCGAACAGTAGCATGTTGCTGTAGCACTAGCTTGACAGAGCTCCTAGTACCTAGCAGTAGTAGGCTAGCTGTAGATTTTGAAAAGAAACGCACCTAGCTAGTAGACCCTCATCCCGCCGGCCCGCAAAACGCGTCTGCAGTTCGCGTAAAACCACTTTTATGGACCGGTGCAGGCTGGCACAAATGCAGACCCTCAAATAAATTCGTAAAAAAGAATATTCGTGAAATATGTTTTTTTACGGGTCGGCTTCTGCAGGTTTTGCTCGGGCTCCATCGCGACGACCCGCAAACAAAAAAACTGCAAATCTCGTATTTGACATATGGTTTGTCAAACAAGTTCAAATTCAAACGACATAAACAGTTTGCGTGCAAATAAAAGCGAAGTCCATTACGCAAAAGAGGGCATGCAAAGGTTTGCGCCAATGTCCGGCATCATCTTGGGGGTCGATCTTCACTCCGCGTTATGGAGTCCATGTTGGAGAACATCGTATGGGAAACAAAAAATTTCCTACGCGCACGAAGACCTATCATGGTGATGTCCATCTACGAGAGGGGATATTCGATCTACGTACCCTTGTAGATCGCACAGCAGAAGCGTTAAGAAACGCGGTTGATGTAGTGGAACGTCCTCACGTCCCTCGATCCGCCCCGCGATCCGTCCCACGATCTAGTGCCGAACGGACGGCACCTCCGCGTTCAGCACACGTACAGCTCGACGATGATCTCGGCCTTCTTGATCCAACAAGAGAGATGGAGAGGTAGATGAGTTCTCCGGCAGCGTGACGGCGCTCCGGAGGTTGGTGGTGATCTAATCTCAGCAGGGCTCCGCCCGAGCTCCGCAGAAACGCGATCTAGAGGTAAAAACGTGGAGGTATGTGGTCGGGCTGCCGTGACAAAGTTGTCTCAAATCAGCCCTAAAACCTCCGTATATATAGGTGGGAGAGGGGGGGCCTTGCCTTGGGGCTCAAGGAGCCCCAAGGGGGTCGGCCGAGCCAAGGGGGGGAGTCCTCCCCTTCCAAACCGAATCCAACTAGGTTTGGAAGGTGGAGTCCTTCCCCTTTTTCCCACCTCCTCTTTTTTTTTTTCCTTTTTCTCTTTGATTTTCTTCCTATGGCGCATAGGGCCTTCTTGGGCTGTCCCACCAGCCCACTAAGGGTTGGTGCGCCACCCCCAAGGCCTATGGGCTTCCCCGGGGTGGGTTGCCCCCCTCCCCCCCCCCCTCCGGTGAACACCCGGAACCCATTCATCATTCCCGGTAACTCCGAAAACCTTCAGGTAATCAAATGAGGTCATCATATATATCAATCTTCGTTTCCGGACCATTCCGGAAACCCTCGTGACGTCCGTGATCTCATCCGGGACTCCGAACAACATTCGGTAACCAACCATATCACTCAAATACGCATATAACAACGTCGAACCTTAAGTGTGCAGACCTTACGGGTTCGAGAACTATGCAGACATGACCCGAGTGACTCCTCGGTCAATATCCAATAGCGGGACCTGGATGCCCATATTGGATCCCACATATTCTACGAAGATCTTATCGTTTGAACCTCAGTGCCAAGGATTCATATAATCCCGTATGTCATTCCCTTTGTCCTTCGGTATGTTACTTGCCCGAGATTCGATCGTCAGTATCCGCATACCTATTTCAATCTCGTTTATCGGCAAGTCTCTTTACTCGTTCCGTAATACAAGATCCCGCAAATTACACTAAGTCACATTGCTTGCAAGGCTTGTGTGTGATGTTGTATTACCGAGTGCGCCCCGAGATACCTCTCCGTCACACGGAGTGACAAATCCCAGTCTCGATCCATACTAACTCAACGAACACCTTCGGAGATACCTGTAGAGCATCTTTATAGTCACCCAGTTACGTTGCGACGTTTGATACACACAAAGCATTCCTCCGGTGTCAGTGAGTTATATGATCGCATGGTCATAGGAACAAATACTTGACACGCAGAAAACAGTAGCAACAAAATGACATGATCAACATGCTACGTCTATTAGTTTGGGTCTAGTCCATCACGTGATTCTCCTAATGACGTGATCCAGTTATCAAGCAACAACACCTTGTTCATAATCAGAAGACCCTGACTATCTTTGATCAAGTGGCTAGCCAACTAGAGGCTTGCTAGGGACAGTGTTTTGTCTATGTATCCACACATGTAAATAAGTCTTCATTCAATACAATTATAGCATGGATAATAAACGATTATCTTGATACAGGAATTATAATAATAACTATATTTATTATTGCCTCTAGGGCATAATTCCAACAGTCTCCCACTTGCACTAGAGTCAATAATCTAGCCCTCACATCATCATGCGAATTACATTGTAATAAATCTAACACCCATACAGTTCTGGTGTTGATCATGCTTTGCCCGTGGAAGAGGTTTAGTCAGCGGGTCTGCTACATTCAGATCCGTGTGCACTTTGCATATATTTACGTCCTCCCCTTTGACGTAGTCGCGGATGAGGTTGAAGCGTCGTTTGATGTGTCTGGTCTTCTTGTGAAACCGTGGTTCCTTTGCTAAGGCAATGGCACCCGTGTTGTCACAGAACAAGGTTATTGGATTCAGTGCGCTCGGCACCACTCCAAGATCCATCATGAACTACTTCATCCAGACACCCTCCTTAGCTGCCTCCGAGGCAGCCATGTACTCCGCTTCACATGTAGAATGTGCTACGACGCTTTGCTTGGAACTGCACCAGCTTACCACACCCCCATTAAGAATAAATACGTATCTGTTCTGCGACTTAGAGTCATCCGGATCTGTGTCAAAGCTTGCATCGACGTAACCCTTTACGGCGAGCTCTTTGTCACCTCCATACACGAGAAACATCTCCTTAGTCCTTTTCAGGTACTTCAGGATATTCTTGACCGCCGTCCAATGATCCACTCCTGGATTACTCTGGAACCTGCCTGCCATACTTATGGCCAGGCTAACGTCCGGTCTAGTGCACAGCATTGCATACATGATAGAACCTATGGCTAAAGCATAGGGGACGGTGCTCATATGCTCTCTATCCTTATCAATTGCTGGGCACTGAGTCTTACTCAATCTCGTACCTTGTAAAACTGGCAAGAACCCTTTCTTGGACTGTTCCATTTTGAACCTCTTCAAAACTTTATCAAGGTATGTGCTTTGTGAAAGTCCTATCAGGCGTTTTGATCTATCCCTGTAGATCTTAATGCCTAGAATGTAAGTAGCTTCTCCTAGGTCCTTCATAGAGAAACTTTTATTCAAGTAATCCTTTATGCTTTCCAAAAACTCTACGTTGTTTCCAATCAGCAATATGTCATCCACATATAATATTAGAAACGCCACAGAGCTCCCACTCACTTTCTTGTAAATACAAGATTCTCCAACCACTTGTATAAACCCAAATGCTTTGATCACCTCATCAAAGCGTTTGTTCCAACTCCGAGATGCTTGCACCAGTCCATAAATGGATCGCTGGAGCTTGCACACCTTGTCAGCATTCTTAGGATCGACAAAACCTTCGGGTTGCATCATATACAACTCTTCCTTAAGGAAACCGTTAAGGAACGCCGTTTTGACATCCATCTGCCAGATTTCATAATCGAAAAATGCAGCTATTGCTAACATGATTCTGACGGATTTAAGCATCGCTACGGGTGAGAATGTCTCATCATAGTCAACTCCTTGAACATGTGAAAAACCCTTTGCCACAAGTCGAGCTTTATAAACGGTCACATTGCCGTCAGCGTCCGTCTTCTTCTTAAAGATCCATTTGTTCTGAATAGCCTTGCGGCCCTCAGGTAGTACTTCCAAAGCCCACACTTTGTTCTCATACATGGATCCTATCTCGGACTTCATGGCTTCTAGCCATTTGTTGGAATCTGGGCCCACCATTGCTTCTTCATAATTTGCAGGTTCATTGTTGTCTAACAACATGATTGACAAAACAGGATTACCGTACCACTCTGGAGCAGCACGTGGTCTCATCGACCTGCGTGGTTCGACAAGAACTTGAACCGGAGTTTCATGATCATCATCATTAACTTCCTCCTCAACTGGCGTCGCAACGACAGAGGTTTCCCCTTGCCCTGCGCCACCATCTAGAGGGATGAGAGGTTCGACAACCTCATCAAGTTCTATCTTCCTCCCAGTCAATTCTCTCGAGAGAAACTCCTTCTCGAGAAAAGCTCCGTTTTTAGCAACAAACACTTTGCCCTCGGATTTGAGATAGAAGGTGTACCCAACTGTCTCTTTTGGGTAACCTATGAAGATTCACCTTTCCGCTTTGGGTTCCAGCTTTTCAGGCTGAAGCTTTTTGACATAAGCATCACATCCCCAAACTTTAAGAAACGACAACTTTGGCCTTTTGCCATACCACAGTTCGTATGGTGTCGTCTCAACGGATTTTGATGGTGCCCTATTTAAAGTGAATGCAGCTGTGTCTAATGCATAACCCCAAAACGATAACGGCAAATCGGTAAGAGACATCATAGATCGCACCATCTCTAATAAAGTACGATTACGACGTTCGGACACACCATTACGCTGTGGTGTTCCAGGCGGTGTCAACTGTGAAACAATTCCACATTGTCTTAAGTGAGCACCAAACTCGAAACTCAGATATTCACCCCCACGATCAGACGTAGGAACTTGATCTTCTTGTTACGATGATTTTCAACTTCACTATGAAATTGCTTGAACTTTTCAAATGTTTCAGACTTGTGCTTTATTAAGTAGACATAACCATATCTACTCAAATCGTCAGTGAAGGTGAGAAAATAACGATATCCGCCGCGTGCCTCTACGCTCATCGGACCGCACACATCGGTATGTATGATTTCCAACAAGTCACTGGCACGCTCCATTGTTCCGGAGAACGGAGTTTTAGTCATCTTGCCCATGAGGCATGGTTCGCACGTGTCAAGTGAATCAAAGTCAAGTGACTCCAAAAGTCCATCGGCATGGAGTTTCTTCATGCGCTTTACACCAATATGACCTAAGCGGCAGTGCCACAAAAATGTGGCGCTATCATTGTTAACTCTAACTCTTTTGGTCTCAATGTTATGTATATGTGTATCACTATCAAGATTCAATATGAACGATCCTCTCACATTGGGTGCATGACCATAAAAGATGTTACTCATAGAAATAGAACAACCATTATTCTCTAACTTAAAAGAGTAACCATCTCGCAATAAACAAGATCCAGATATAATGTTCATGCTCAACGCAGGCACTAAATAACAATTATTCAAGTTCATAACTAATCCTGATGGTAACCGAAGTGAAACTGTGCCGACGGCGATTGCATCAACCTTGGAACCATTTCCTACGCGCATCGTCACTTCATATTTCGCCAGCCTTCGTCTATTCCGCAGTTCCTGTTTCGAGTTGCAAATATGAGCAACAGAACCGGTATCGAATACCCAGGCACTACTACGAGAGCCGGTTAAGTACACATCAATAACATGTATATCAAATATACCTGATTTTTGTCTTCTTATCAGCCAGATACTTGGGGCAGTTGCGCTTCCAGTGACCCATACCCTTGCAATAGTAGCACTCTGTTTCAGGCTTAGGTCCAGCTTTGGGTTTCTTCGTCGGATTGGCAACAGGCTTGCCGCTCTTATTTGAATTACCCTTCTTGCCTTTGTCGTTTCTCTTGAAACTAGTGGTCTTATTCACCACCAACACTTGATGCTCTTTACGGAGTTCAGACTCTACGACTTTTAGCATCGCAAACAACTCGCCGGGTGGCTTGTTCATCCCTTGCATGTTGTAGTTCAACACAAAGCCCTTATAGCTTGGCGGCAGTGATTGAAGGATTCTGTCAGTGATAGCCTCTTGCGGGAGTTCAATCCCCAGCTCAGCTAGACGGTTTGAGTACCCAGACATTTTGAGCACATGTTCACCGACAAACGAATTCTCCTCCATCTTGTAAGCATAGAATTTATCGGAGGTCTCCTACCTCTCGATCCGGGTGTTCTTCTGGAAGATAAACTTCAACTCCTGGAACATCTCATATGCTCCATGACGCTCAAAGCGACGTTGAAGTCCCGGTTCTAAGCCATACAAGACTGCACATTGAACTACTGAGTAGTCCTCCTTACGTGTTAACCAAGCGTTCTTAACATCCTGGTCAGCCGTAGCGGGTGGTTCATCTCCTAGTGCAGCATTAAGTACATAATCCTTCTTCCGAGCTTGTAAGATTAGCTTAAGATTATGAGCCCAGTCTACAAAGTTGCTTCCATCATCTTTCCACTTAGCTTTCTCTAGGAACGTATGAAAATTCAGGGTGACTGTCGCGTGAGCCATGATCTACAACACAAATATATTCAAAGTGGACTTAGACTATGTTCAAGATAATTAGAGTTTAACTTAATCAAATTACTTGCTAAACTCCCACTCAAAAAGTACATCTCCCTAGTCATTTGAGTGGTTCATGACCCACTTACACTAGCTCAAGTCCGATCATCACGTGAGTTGAGTATAGTTTCAGTGGTAAGCATCCCTATGCTAATCATATCATCTATATGATTCATGATCAACCTTTCGGTCTCATGTGTTCCGAGGCCATGTCTGCACATGCTAGGCTCGTCAAGCTTAACCCGAGTGTTCTGCGTGTGCAACTGTTTTGCACCCGTTGTATGTGAACGTTGAGTCTATCACACTCGATCATCACGTGGTGTCTCAAAACGGCGAACTGTAGCAATGGTGCACAGTCGGGGAGAACACAATTTCGTCTTGAAATTTTAGTGAGAGATCACCTCATAATGCTACCGTCGTTCTAAGCAAAATAAGGTGCATAGAAGGATTAACATGACATGCAATTCATAAGTGACATGATATGGCCATCATCACGTGCTCCTTGATCTCCATCACCAAAGCACCGGCATGATCTTCTTGTCACCGGCGCCACACCATGATCTCCATCAACGTGTCGCCATCGGGGTTGTCGTGCTACTCATGCTATTACTACTAAAGCTACATCCTAGCAAAAAATAGTAAACGCATCTGCAAGCACAAACGTTAGTTTAAAGACAACCCTATGGCTCCTGCCGGTTGCCGTACCATCGACGTGCAAGTCGATATTATCTATTACAACATGATCATCTCATACATCCAATATATCACATCACATCGTTGGCCATATCACATCACAAGCATACCCTCCAACAACAAGTTAGACGTCCTCTAATTTTGTTCTTGCATGTTTTACGTGGTGACCATGGGTATCTAGTAGGATCGCATCTTACTTACGCAAACAACACAACGGAGATATATGAATTGCTATTTAACCTTATACAAGGACCTCCTCGGTCAAATCCGATTCAACTAAAGTTGGAGAAACTGACACTTGCCAGTCATCTTTGAGCAACGGAGTTACTCGTAGCGATGAAACCAGTCTCTCGTAAGCGTACGAGTAATATCGGTCCAAGCCGCTTCAATCCAACAATACCGCAGAATCAAGAAAAGACTAAGGAGGGCAGTAAAACGCACCTCACCGCCCACAAAAACTTTTATGTTCTACTCGAGAAGACATCTACGCATGAACCTAGCTCATGATGCCACTGTTGGGGAACGTCGCATGGGAAACAAAAAATTTCCTACGCGCACGAAGACCTATCATGGTGATGTCCATCTACGAGAGGGGATATTCGATCTACGTACCCTTGTAGATCGCACAGCAGAAGCGTTAAGAAACGCGGTTGATGTAGTGGAACGTCCTCACGTCCCTCGATCCGCCCCGCGAACCGTCCCGCGATCCGTCCCACGATCTAGTGCCGAACGGACGGCACCTCCGCGTTCCGCACACGTACAGCTCGACGATGATCTCGGCCTTCTTGATCCAGTAAGAGAGACGGAGAGGTAGATGAGCTCTCCGGCAGCGTGACGGCGCTCCGGAGGTTGGTGGTGATCTAATCTCAGCAGGGCTCCGCCCGCGCTCCGCAGAAACGCGATCTAGAGGTAAAACCGTGGAGGTATGTGGTCGGGCTGCCATGGCAAAGTTGTCTCAAATCAGCCCTAAAACCTCTGTATATATAGGTGGGAGAGGGGGGCCTTGCCTTGGGGCTCAAGGGGGTCGAACGAGCCAGGGGGGGGGGAGTCCTCCCCTTCCAAACCGAATCCAACTAGGTTTGGAAGGTGGAGTCCTTCCCCTTTTTCCCACCTCCTCTTTTTTTTCCTTTTTCTCTTTGATTTTCTTCCTATGGCGCATAGGGCCTTCTTGGGCTGTCCCACCAGCCAACTAAGGGCTGGTGCGCCACCCCCAAGGCCTATGGGTTTCCCCGGGATGGGTTGCCCCCCCCCCCCCCGGTGAACACCCGGAACCCATTCGTCATTCCCGGTACATTCCCGATAACTCCGAAAACCTTCCGGTAATCAAATGAGGTCATCCTATATATCAATCTTCGTTTCCGGACCATTCCGGAAACCCTCATGACGTCCGTGATCTCATCCGGGACTCCAAACAACATTCGTAACCAACCATATAACTCAAATACGCATATAACAACGTCGAACCTTAAGTGTGCAGACCCTGCGGGTTCGAGAACTATGCAGACATGACCCGAGTGACTCCTCGGTCAATATCCAATAGCGGGACCTGGATGCCCATATTGGATCCCACATATTCTACGAAGATCTTATCGTTTGAACCTCAGTGCTAAGGATTCATATAATCCCGTATGTCATTCCCTTTGTCCTTCGGTATGTTACTTGCCCGAGATTCGATCGTCAGTATCCGCATACCTATTTCAATCTCGTTTACCGGCAAGTCTCTTTACTCGTTTCGTAATACAAGATCCCGCAACTTACACTAAGTCACATTTCTTGCAAGGCTTGTGTGTGATGTTGTATTATCGAGTGGGCCCCGAGATACCTCTTCGTCACACGGAGTGACAAATCCCAGTCTCGATCCATACTAACTCAACGAACACCTTCGGAGATACCTGTAGAGCATCTTTATAGTCACCCAGTTACGTTGTGACGTTTGATACACACAAAGAATTCCTCCGGTGTCAGTGAGTTATATGATCTCATGGTCATAGGAACAAATACTTGACACGCAGAAAACAGTAGCAACAAAATGACACGATCAACATGCTACGTCTATTAGTTTGGGTCTAGTCCATCACGTGATTCTCCTAATGACGTGATCCAGTTATCAAGCAACAACACCTTGTTCATAATCAGAAGACCCTGACTATCTTTGATCAACTGGCTAGCCAACTAGAGGCTTGCTAGGGACAGTGTTTTGTCTATGTATCCACACATGTAAATAAGTCTTCATTCAATACAATTATAGCATGGATAATAAACGATTATCTTGATACATGAATTATAATAATAACTATATTTATTATTGCCTCTAGGGCATAATTCCAACAGTCCATATTGAAGTTCATCGACGCCACCGAATCCACCTCCATCGCTTGTTCCAACTCCCGCACCGAAATCATCCACATTGGCACCATATGGAGCAGAGAAAACATCACCGAAACTGGAACACGGACCGATCGAGGCGACCATTCTCCTCTTCAAGATCTCTCTACTTTCCATATCATGCCATGTTTTGGTGAGGTCGTCCATGTCATTGTGGTTCATTGGCATGATCTTGTTCTCCTCGGCGAGCAACAATGACATCGATTTGGTTTCAGAGGCGCGTGCTTTTCTATCCTCAATGGCAACTTTGGGGAGCCCCTCTTCCTTGAGCATTTGCCATTTTTCTTGCTTCTCTTTTGCCTTCTTCTCGCCAACTCTTTCTTGATCTCCAACGACTTCAACAACATCAACTCGTTTGATTGCACCATGGCATCAATCTTCTCCCTCAAGCTCGTTGCTTCTTGCTCTCTCTTCATCTTCTCTTTAGTCTTCTTGTCGCCGTCGGGCTTGTGCAAATTTCTTGGGCCATCATCATCCTTATCTTGATCCATGTTTATAAGTGAGCCTCTCTTTGGTGGGGATTCTTTGTCGATCAACTTCCACTTCTCGCACTTTTGGAGCAACTCCCAACAATGCTCTAATTTGAAGAATTTGCCTTCCGAAGCTTCCATGTCCTTGTATCTATGTTGAGAAATCTTGTCCGACAAAATGTGAACAAAGTGATGCAATCATTTCCCATGACACATTATGATGATGCACAACTTGAACAAAGGAAAATCAAACTCACATAGTCGGACTCCACGGTACCACTTGGAGGTGCATTGCGTACTTGCTCCAAGCAAGCTGCCCAACGGCTGCACATAGGCTTGATATTCTCCCAACGCACTTGAAGTGACCGAAATGTGCGTGCAGTCCTATTAGGATACTTTTTCATAATGCGGAAGTATTAATCTTTGATCCTTTGCCAATATGTCTTGGCGGTTTGAGAAACACCCGTGCATGCATCAAGAGACACCGCACTCCATGCTTGGATCAAAGCTTGATCTTCCAAGATCGTGTAGTCCTTCGATCTTTGGCTTTTCCCACCCTTTGCTTGCAGTTGCTCAAACGCTTCCGCTTCGATCTCCTCCAATTCGATCATCCATGCCACCGTCCGTTTCATTGTAGTTGAATGGTTCGAAAGAGGCTTGATCAATGTCAACCGCGTTCGTGTCCAACATGTTCATGAACTCGGTTGTTGCATTGTCCGAACCACCACTACAGCGAACGATAACAAGTCACGAGGTATCGAGACTAATGGTGAAAAATGAAAAGGAATCGTACCTTCTGGCCATTTCGTCGAACACCTCGGCCGCAGGGGGAGCGGCATCATTCAACGACATCGCCGGAGCACCTCCTTGCGGGGGGGGGGGGTGAAGTTAGAGGTTGAATAAGGTGGCTTCCTTGAAGCCGGAACCTTCAGCCGCTTTATGCCCGCGGCCTTGCCGGCCTTCTGTGCCGCCGGCCGGGATCGCACTGCGGCGTTGGCGCCTGGAGCGCGGGCCGTCGCGGCAGGGGCAGCCGGATTCCCGCCCTGCACGACCACGTTGTCCTGCCTCTTTCGGGAAGGCGCGGCGTGTGCTTGGGCGATGGCGGCGGGGGCAACATGGCCGGCGACGAGATCCGCCCGAGGGGAAGGAGCATGCGCGACCTCGGCGGTGACGGGGGACAACATTGGGTTCTCCATGGTGGCGAGGAACGGCCGGGGAGGAGGAACCGAAGTTGCGGAGGGGGGGAAATAGTGGCGGAGGGTGCGGGGAGCGGGGAAAGGGCTAGTGGAAATGTCCCTCCCGCCAAATCTCGCGCCGGATAGGGGTTCAGCTCGGGTCGGCCTCCCAGCCCGTGAAGATGGAGGTTGGGGGAGAAGATTTGTTGCGCCCCGCAAAAAAAAATTACGGGTCGGGGTGGGATGCGGGGTCTGATCGTGCGGATTTTCTGGCCCCGACCCGCAATTTGGCGGTTATTTGCGGGCCGGGGCGGGATGCGGGGTGTGCTAGAGTTGCTCTTACACACCTACCGTAAACAAAATTTTAAGTTACAAACACAGTGCGTGCGTGTGCCTACCGCCGGACCACTTGGCGGTAGGGTTACATGTGCTACCCCCAGCCTCTCTTACGGTAGGCCATTTTCCTACCGTGAGAGTCCGCAGCGGTAGGTTGTCATACCCTACCGCCAAGGACTCCGGCAATAGCAAAAGGGTCAAAATAGTGGATTTTGCCACTAGGAACAACCTCGCGTTTCAAACACGTTCAAACTTCCACACAATCCGTCCGGTCACTGAGCGTTCATGAAATTTTAATCTAGTCGTACGCCTCAAACATGCCTTGAACCCCCGAACTGACCAACATCTTTCATGTCCATTTAAAATATAGACGGATATGGAGTGCCCCCCCCGGCCACATTGGATTGACGATGGGGTTCCATAAGGAATCCCAACGGTCGAACGAACGCTTCCTCCGCAGCAACAATGTGAACGTCATGTGGTGCCGCTGCCCAAAGTCAAATTCAGCTATTTAAATTGGTCGGTGTCCATCAACCCTAACACATCCACCTCTTACTTCTCTGCGTCGCCACCCAAGCCCGTCTGAAGATCACCACCTATGTGATGCTCACGCCGGAGCGCCAGATACAGATTAAGGTGAAGATCCCGGCTAGGCGTGCCGCCTGCATCGCTGTCGGGCTGCCTCCGGACTCGTCGAAGCCAGCCGAGAAGGAAGAGGGGGAGGAAGGAGAGCAGTTGCGGAGACGTGGCAGATCCAAAGAAGGACGAGGCAAAGCAGCCTGTTCCCGGGGTTGAACATGGCGGAGGCGGAGGCAAAGTTCGCCGTCACTCAAGCCGAGGAGACGGCGGAGCAGGAGACCATCCTAGAGTCCATCCAGAATGAGACCTGTGTGAAGGCCAACCGGCAGTTCCACCGACAGCAGCACGCGGAGGCCGATGCGCTCTTTAACAAACTCGGTGCGGAGATAGGGAAAGGGGAGGCCGGAGCAGAGTAGCCGGAAGCGTCCAAGGGTTGCAACTGCCCCGCAGGTATCCGTCGACGCGCATGAAAATAGACGACATCTCTGACGAAAAGTAGCTAGATGATCTACATTGTTAGTAGGTTTTTTGGTTTGCAATGTTTCGTATGGATTTAAGAATCTAATATGAAATGTTTGGATACGGTTGCCTTAAATGTCCGATCATCCTGCAGATACGAACGGACTCGTCCGTCCATAAATGTTTGAAGGGTCATGTACGTGGTTGTAGATGGTCTGGTAGAGTATGCAAGCAAAACTCTTCACAGAATTTAAGATAAATGCATTTACTTTTACTGTAGAGAATGTGGGGTTTCAAAACTGTCTGGTGCGGGGAGCACACACGTCAGCATTCTGGTAGCTCACAGGATTCCCTTGTCCTGCAAAGATCGAAAGCAACTCTACATGGTCAGTCCCTGCACCCTGCGTACTCATCCGCTCAGCCTTGTGTCACCCACCGTACCATCACCTACAACGCCTACTATCCAATTCCAACAGACTCCACACACCTTCTCTCGCTCGCTCGCTCGCTTGCTCGCTCTGGTTCACGCCGTGTGTAGTGTATATATACACGCCCTCGCACTTCAATCCCAAAACAGCAAAACCCACTGGTATCTAGCCAAGTTAGCTCGAGCTCCATTGTCATAATACGAGCGTCTGGATACCCACATTGCACTCGCAGGGGCAGGGCCAACCTCGAACGCCATGGAAGGTCCTCTGCACCACCAGCTGGCCCCCATGCAGCAAGCGTCGCTGCTCGCCCATCCTCAGAACTGCAAGCACGACGCCACGGCGGTGATGGCCATGCCCTGCCTCCAGCAGCAGCAGCAGCAGCAGCAGCAGCTGATGCGGCTGCAGCCGGCGGCGGCGAACCCGAACACGCCGTCGGGCGCGGCGCGGGAGCAGTGCCCGCGGTGCGCGTCGCACGACACCAAGTTCTGCTACTACAACAACTACAACACGTCGCAGCCGCGCCACTTCTGCCGCGCCTGCCGCCGCTACTGGACGCTCGGGGGCTCCCTCCGCAACGTCCCCATCGGGGGCTCCAGCCGCAAGCGCCTGCGCCCGGCGCCGCAGCAGGCGATGCGCCGCCCGCCCGTCCAGTTCGGCGCGCCTCCGCCGCCGATGCCGGCGCACTCGCACTCCCAGCAGCAGGCTCCGCAAGGCGGCCTTCTCAGCTCGCTGTTCGCGCTCGGCGGGGCGCCGCTGTTCGAGGGCCGCGTCGGGTTCGACCTCGGCCTCGGCCTGCCCGGCCTGAGCCAGGTGGGGCTCGCCGGCAGCAGCGCCGGGGAGTTCGGCCTGCACTCCCTCGGGCTCCGGGGCGGACATGCAGGGACGTCGGCGCCGATGCTCTGGCCGGCCGCGTTCTTGGACAACGGCAATGTGGACACGTGGAAGGTGTCCGGCGGCGGCGCGGCAGCCATGTGGGCGCCGGAGTTCCCTTCTGCGCCGGCGGTAGCGCAGGTTGGCGGCAACGGCATGTTTCACGGCGGGGCCCAGATAATGTGACAACCGTGAGAGTGGTCAGTAGCTGTGTGCGTAGCGTACGTGACGGCTCATGCATGTGTCTGCTGGATTGTGTGTGTAGGCGTAGTGATTTGTTGTGTGCAAGTGCATGGCTCGTGTCGTGTCTTGTTTACGTAGTACGTAGTGGTGGTACAAGGAGAGGGCCTGTCTAGTTTACAGTTTTGGTTCCACAGGGGTAGAATGGTCTCTCATGTGTGTTAATTATAGGGTGCGTCTCTACAGGTCTGATGGTGTCATTTGTTGGGTACTTAGTTACATGCATGTCGATGTTATTGGTATAATTTACATTTTCTATATATTGCGTTTTGCCTCCTTAATATGTTTTCATCAATCAGATTATTCAGTTCACCGCTTGATCGATCTCCAAAGTGAGAATCAGATTTTTTTTCTTCTTCTATTGCGGGTGATCTTCACAGAATTGAATTGTTAAGACAATCGTACGTGTTTACTCTTTCTTTCTTTTTTTCATCTCTATCAAGTAAATAACAGGGTGTTTACAGGAATGTTTTGGTGTAGGAACAAAATATTCCCTTTTAGTCTCATCTAAACCAAATATAAGGAACTTTTAGGCATTAAAAGTGGGCAATTAGGACTAAAGAAAGAAGTCCTTAAGGGAGAGTGTTTTTGAGACTTTTCCAACAATGCCCTGTTTTTAACGTGTCATTTAATAACCTTTAGTCCATTAATAGGGGTAACATGGTCTTTTAGCACGTCATTTAATAATCTCTCGTCCATGTTTAGTCCGTGAAACCAAACAGATAGGGACTGGAGACTCTTTAATTGGGATAAAAAAAGTCGTAGGACTTTTTAAACAAACAGGGCCTAAACCGTCGATAGCTTGTCCTCTGTCGTGGCACTTTTGCAAAAAAAATGCATGTATTTCTGAGTATTCAACCCGCAGTACGAGATGGGATGAGATTTAAAGTTAGATGGGAGAGAGAAGAGAAGGGAGCGGCGGCAGAGACTCTGCTACTCACCGGCTAGGGGGGGTGGGGGGTGGGGAATATCAAGCGCTTGGGAGCCACGCGCGGCTGCGGCTACGGGTGGTTGGGGACGCGGCCTTAGGTGAGCTGCTTCTACTTTCGCGTGTGAGCGCTGCTCGGCCAAGTACGACAGACGAAGGATTAGGTAAGGGCGGGTTCTGGACACTTCGAGGTAGCCGGCGGAGGCGCTGGCCTTGTTGGAAGGCCGAAGGAGGCGACCGGTGGCGGCTCGTCATGGTTGAAGTGCACGGGAGCGGAGGCAAGTGTTCGGTGACGAGTCGTGTGGGTGCAGATGAGATCCAGTTGTGATGAACAAATAACAACAAACCATGCTGCTCTTTTCCTCTTATCTGAATTTTTTTGCACATGAGATCCAGTCGTGATAAACAAACAGCAGCAGGTTGTGCCGCTCTTTTATCTATCAGAATTTTCGGCAATTCAGATCCATCAAGGATGAGATGGACGAGGTCGTGCTGCTCTTTGGCCCCATAAACTCGTCTGACCACCTCATGATTTATGTATCTGTGCTCCTTTGATGGTTACTTGCTGCTGATCGAACTGCTCCTAAGCCTTACCTCCAATTGTTTGCGAGCCTACTCCTTGGTTTGGGTAAGCTACAAACCTACTACATAGTTCTCAACTTTTTTGTTGCTTAATGATGTTTGCAGATCGAGAGTAAATATGTGAGCTCCAGCAAAACATTTGTGAGTTAGTAACATGTCTACTTTGTGTGTTTTCTCAGATAGCTTCAGATTCGCATAAGTCTCCCTACACCTCGAAGTGCCAACAACCACAAATGCAACAAAATATTTCATTTGTAATCCTTTTCCTAATGGGACCAAATTATCAGGTCACTGCAACTTCATGACAACTAAATTAGTCCTCTCGAAGTGTGATACTTGAATTTATCTATTCATTTTCAGTCAATCTTCAACACTGAATTAAATCTTTTTAAGAGTTATAATGCTTTATTTGTTGATAACCTTTAGCGTAACTTCTTATTTTTGCTTGATTGCCAGATTTTATGAACTTTCCCTTGGTATAAAAAAGTAAATCATTTTATTAGCTTTGGAATGTTACACTTTGCTTTAATTGCTTTGCTAAATGTATGCACTAGCAGAACTTCGGTATCTCATGTGAGGTAACTGGGAAGGACTTGATTGGTGTGTAACACCATGGTTTTCGCTCCCTGTTTTTTTCATTTGCGAGATTTGACCCCGTCTTTTTTTCTTCGTGTTATCGGATTTCTTTCACTCCTGGGTATGTGAAGATGGTCATCTAGCCTTGCCTTCCCTATCCAGCCTGAGATTTCCGTCAGTCCAACCTTTCCACCCAAGATCTTTTCTCAGGGTTTTGCCGTCAAAACCCCACCTTCCGAATTGCCGGAAGGGAAACCCTAATCCTTCCAGTTTCAAAGGAACCCCAATTTCTTTTGCCCTGTTGCCTCCCAAACCTTTTCCCAATGATCATCCCTTATCTTCAAACCCTGGATATGCAAAAATATTGCTAAGTCATTTGCAATATTTATCATTTATAATTAATTCCTTTTTCTGTCAGATGAAAGAATTAAATCCAGGAAAATATCTATCCATCTCCAAAGTTCATGAAAACCCGTGGAGATATTCTTTGTGATCATATTGAGCTCCTATAAAATATTGGCCATCATTGAATAAAGGAAAATTGCCTTTTCCTATTTAATGTCAATATTGCATTTTGGGCACTTTCTAAAGGAACTACCATTTTGGTAGCCAGGAGAAATCCCAAATAATTTGTGGAGCTTCTCCTATCCATATCTTCCCCATTTCCATCAATATACCAAGCCCCGTAGTTCAAAATTTGAGCACAACATCAATTTGCTAATTCTGTCCAGTTGGGAAATTTGCAAAGGAAGTGCTCTATTCCTTGATCTCCTTGAGCTGAAACTTTTCATGGTGGTTTACATTACTAAATCACTAATGAATACCAAAAATCAGCTCAATTCCTCTATAAATATTTTCCCGGCAATTTTCCAAAGTTTCTGCCCATTTGGAAGCTCTGTGAAGGAAGTACCATTTTGGTGTCCCCAAATGGTATGAAACTTTTGCAGTGGATTCATGTGTTCAAATTAACCCTCTCCACCAAATTTGAGACAAATCCATTAAGCCATTTGACCCCAGCTTCTCCATCTTTATTTTTTCCCAGTTTGTCATGGCGTGAAGGAAGTGCTAGCTAGGATGGGTTATTTGGCTTGAAACTTTGCCAAGGGACTCATCTTAGTAAACCATTGCCACACACCTAAATTCAGCATATTCTCTTTAGCCAATATTCCATAAAATATCACAAACAAGTTGTTGTCAGATCATGTTTGTGCAAGTTTCTCTTATCCTAGAGCCTCCCAGCTTATTCTAGACCCAGATCTCATCCATTTGAGCAGTGAGGGAGATGTTGGACATGATTGCACACGCAGGAAAGTGCTAGAGCTGGTAGTGCACGCAGTGACCAGAGGCAGAGCGCGCCAAATGAATGCTCTGTGCATTTGGGCCCTCGGCCTCGTCCGCTTCCTCTTCCTCTCGTGTCCCCTCCATATCGAGTAGCTAGCCCGTGATCGTGCGGTCTTTTCCCTCCCTCTGCTCCTCGCAGTGGACGCATCTGCCGACCACCGGAGTGATGCCGATCCTCCTGGAGCTTCGGTCGCCGGCGAGAGATGCCTAGAACCTTCCTCCCAAGCCTATTTAAGGCGCCTCATGTGTCCCTCTCCCTCTCGAGCAAGCCCATGTTGGGTAACGTAGCATAAATTCAAAAAAAATCCTACGCATATTCAGATCTTCCTATGGAGAGACCAGCAACGAGAGAGGGGTGAGTGCATCTTCATACCTTTGAAGATCGCTAAGCGGAAGCATTGCTAGAACGCGGTTGATGGAGTCGTACTCGCGGCGATTCAAATCGCGGTGTGATTCCGATCTGGTGCCGAACCACGACACCTCCGCGTTCAACACACGTGCAGCCCGGTGACGTCTCTCGCACCTTGATCCAGCAAGGAGGAGGGAGTGGTTGGGTAAGATCTCCGGCAGCACGACGGCATGGTGTCGATGGAGAGACGAGGTCTCCCGGCTAGCATAGCCAAGCACCGTGGGAGAGGAGGAAGAAGGGGGGCAGGGCTGCGCCGAGGGAGATGGAAAACTGTGTGCAAAACAGCCCCAAAACCCCCACTATATATAGAAGGAGGGGAGGGGGGGTGCCACCCCTAGGGTTCCCACCCTAGGTGGTGCGGCAGCCCCCCCAGATGGGAGGTGCGGCGGCCAGGGCAGGGGGAGGGGGTGGCGCACCCCTAGGTGGGCCTTAGGCCCACCAGCGCCTAGGGTTTCCCCCCTCTCCACCTCCTGTGCCTTGGGCCTCCTTGTGGGAGGCGCACCAGCCCACTTTGGGCTGGTTTCCCTCCCTCTTTTGGCCCAGGCTACCTCTTGGGGCTGGTGGCCCCTCCTAGTGGACCCTCGGGACCATTACCGGTGGTCCCGGTACATTATCGGTGACGCCCGAAACATTTCCTGTGAAAACCATCCATCCTATATATCAATCTTTACCTCCGGACCATTCCGGAGCTCCTCGTGACGTATGGGATCTCATCCGGGACTCCGAACAACTTTCGGTAACCTCGTATAACACTTCCCTATAACCCTAGCGTCATCGAACCTTAAGTGTGTAGACCCTACGGGTTCGGGAGACAGGCAGACATGACCGAGACACCTCTCTGGCCAATAACCATCAGCGGGGTCTGGATACCCATGGTGGCTCCCACTTGCTCCACGATGATCTCATCGGATGAACCACGATGACAAGGATTCAATCAATCCCGTATACAATTCCCTTTGTGTGTCGGTATAGAACTTGCCCGAGATTCGATCGTCGATATACCTATACCTTGTTCAATCTCGTTACCGGTAAGTCTCTTTACTCGTTCTGTAGGACGTCATCGTGTGACTAACTCCTTAGTCACATTGAGCTCATGATGATCTTCTACCGAGTGGGCCCAGAGATACCTCTCCGTCACCGGAGTGACAAATCCCGATCTCGATTCGTACCAACCCAACAGACACTTTCAAAGGTACCTGTAGTGCACCTTTATAGTCACCCAGTTACGTTGTGACGTTTGATACACCCAAAGCACTCCTACGGTATCCGTGAGTTGCACAATCTCACGGTCGAAGGAAAAGACACTTGACATTAGAAAGGCTTTAGCATACGAACAATACGATCTAGTGTTATGCTTAGGATTGGGTCTTGTCCATCACATCATTCTCCCAATGATGCGATCCCATTATCAATGACATCTAATGCCCATGATCAGGAAACCATGATCATCTATTGATCAACGAGCTAGACAACTAGAGGCTTGCTAGGGACACATTGTGATCTATTTATTGACACATGTATTACTGTTTCCTGTTAATACAATTATAGCATGAAAAATAGACGATTATCATGAACAAGGAAATATGATAATAACCATTTTATTATTGCCTCTAGGGCATATTTCCAACAGTCTCCCACTTGCACTAGAGTCAATAATCTAGTTACATTGTGATGTATCGAACACCCATACCATTATGGTGTTGATCATGTTTTGCTCGTGGACGAGGTTTAGTCAACGGGTCTGCAACATTCAGATCCGTGTGTACTTTGCAAATCTCTATTACTCCACTCTGGACATGGTCCTGGATGGAGTTGTAGCGGCGTTTGATGTGCTTCGTCTTTCGGTGAAACCTGGGCTCCTTGGCTATGGCAATGGCCCCAGTGTTATCACAGAAGAGTGTCATTGGACCCGACGCGCTTGGAACCACTCCAAGGTCGGTGATGAGCTCCTTCATACAAATTCCTTCATGAGCTGCTTCTGAAGGAGCTATGTACTCCGCTTCACATGTAGATGCTGCAACGACATCTTGTTTGCTGCTGCACCAGCTCACTGCCCCACCATTCAAAACATATACGTATCCGGTCTGTGACTTAGAGTCATCCGGATCTGTGTCGAAGCTAGTGTCGACGTAACCCTTTACGACGAGCTCTTCATCACCTTCATAAACGAGAAACATGTGAGAGCCCAAATGCAATCTCCCCTCCCCTTTTGTATCCTCCTTGTATGGCAACCTTGGCATGTTGGTGTGATGTGTGGTGAGCCTAACTTTGTGTCATCATTTCATGTGCATCATGCCTTCTTGCATTGCATTCTTTCCCTTTTGTTGTGGTTGTGTTGATGTGGGTGTGCTTAGTGATTGTTTAGGTGTGGGGGCAGCAAGTGCATGTCAAAACCCATATGTTGCTCCATAAGGAGAAAACCCTTCTCTCTCTCTCTCTCTTAATTTGTGGCAGGTTTAAAAGGCTTTGTTTCTCCCCTTCAAAAAAATGTTCATCTTTCCCTAAAAAAATCCTTTTCATTTTGTGGAGGCAACCCCTCTGGTTTCTACTTTATTTCCCTTTTTATTTTATTTAAAAATCAGAGCCCATTTAACTTAGGTGGATATAATTTTGGACTTCTAAAAATGTTCCACTTATTTTTATAAGCAGTGGCAACATTTTAAAAGCCCAGTTATATTTTTGTTTCCACCAAAACTATTTTCCTTTAGCCCCTATGATTTGCTTTTCGCTGCAATGTTTTATTGGGAAGGCCTTCTTAGTGAGAGAGGGAGCACCAGGCCCACGTGAGTGCAATCGGCCCAGGCCTGGCTGGCGGCAGTTTCTTCCTCCTTGATCACGTCAGCACATACGAACCCCGTGACCACCATAGATCGTTCCTTCCCTCGATCAGACGGCCCTGAGCGGGTGGTGCGAGATACTTAGAAGCCCCGGACCCTCTGAAACCCTAACCCTCGCCGTTTCCCCTCCTCCTCTGTTGGGGAACGTCGCATGGGAAACAAAAATTTTCCTACGCGCATGAAGACCTATCATGGTGATGTCCATCTACGAGAGGGGATGAGTGATCTACGTACCCTTGTAGACCGTACATTAGAAGCGTTAGAGAACTTGGTTGATGTAGTGGAACGTCCTCACGTCCCTCGATCCGCCCCGCGAACAATTCCGCGATCAGTCCCACGATCTAGTACCGAACGGACGGCACCTCCGCGTTCAGCACACGTACAGCTCGACGATGATCTCGGCCTTCTTGATCCAGCAAGAGAGACGGATAGGTAGAAGAGTTCTCCGGCAGCGTGACGGCGCTCCGGAGGTTGGTGATGATCTTGTCTCAGCAGGGCTCCGCCCGAGCTCCGCAGAAACGAGATCTAGAGGAAAAACTATGGAGGTATGTGGTCGGGCAGCCGTGAGAAAGTCGTCTCAAATCTGCCCTAAAAGCCCCATATATATAGGAGGAGGGAGGGGGACCTTGCCTTGGGGTCCAAGGGACTCCCAAGGGGTCGGCCGAGCCAAGGGGGGAGGACTCCCCCCCCAAACCGAGTTGGACTTGGTTTGGTGGGAGGAGTCCCCCTCCCTTCCCACTTCTTCCCTCTTTTTTTTTCTTTTCCTTTGATTTTCTTTTCTTGGCGCATAGGCCTCCTTGGGGCTGTCCCACCAGCCCACTAAGGGCTAGTGTGTCTCCCCAAAGCCTATGGGCTTCCCCGGGGTGGGTTGCCCCCCCCCCGGTGAACTCCCGGAACCCATTCGTCATTCCCGGTACATTCCCGGTAACTCCGAAAACCTTCCGGTAATCAAATGAGGTCATCCTATATATCAATCTTCGTTTCCGGACCATTCCGGAAACCCTCGTGACGTCCGTGATCTCATCCGGGACTCCGAACAACATTCGGTAACCAACCATATAACTCAAATACGCATAAAACAACGTCGAACCTTAAGCGTGCAGACCCTGCGGGTTCGAGAACTATGTAGACATGACCCGAGAGACTCCTCGGTCAATATCCAATAGCGGGACCTGGATGCCCATATTGGATCCTACATATTCTACGAATATCTTATCGTTTGAACCTCAGTGCCAAGGATTCGTATAATCCCGTATGTCATTCCCTTTGTCCTTCGGTATGTTACTTGCCCGAGATTCGATCGTCAGTATCCGCATACCTATTTCAATCTCGTTTACCGGCAAGTCTCTTTACTCGTTCCGTAATACAAGATCCCGCAACTTACACTAAGTTACATTGCTTGCAAGGCTTGTGTGTGATGTTGTATTACCGAGTGGGCCCCGAGATACCTCTCCGTCACACGGAGTGACAAATCCCAGTCTTGATCCACACTAACTCAACTAACACCTTCGGAGATACCTGTAGAGCATCTTTATAGTCACCCAGTTACGTGGCGACGTTTGATACACACAAAGCATTCCTCCGGTGTCAGTGAGTTATATGATCTCATGGTCATAGGAATAAGTACTTGACACGCAGAAAAACAGTAGCAACAAAATGACACGATCAACATGCTACGTCTATTAGTTTGGGTCTAGTCCATCACGTGATTCTCCCAATGACGTGATCCAGTTATCAAGCAACAACACCTTGTTCATAATCAGAAGACACTGACTATCATCGATCAACTGGCTAGCCAACTAGAGGCATGCTAGGGATGGTGTTTTGTCTATATATCCACACATGTAAATGAGTCTTCATTCAATACAATTATAGCATGGATAATAAACTATTATCTTGATACAGGAATTATAATAATAACTATACATTTATTATTGCCTCTAGGGCATAATTCCAACATCCTCTCCATCCTAGCGCCGTTGGGGCGAGTTCCCGAGCTCCACCGCACCATGGCCGGCTTGGGAAAGTGCCTGATGCGTGGTAGCCCGACGCCCCCTTCTTCCCCCTCCTCGACCAGGAGCTCGCGGGTGCCCATGGGGTTCCATTCCCGCGGGCAGCTCGCACCAAGGACGACGGCCTCGACCTCCTCGGCGGTTGGTCCTTCTTCCTCTCCGGCGTGTTCCCTGCAGCAGGACGTCGTCGCGCGACGTGTCTCCCCTCCCGCGAGCCCTCTCTCTCTCTGCACCATGGGTGAGCGCAGCTCTGTCCCCCCTCCGTTTCCCTCTCTGCAGTAGATCGCCGATGTTGCGCGTGGGCGCCGCCGTGCTGGATTTGCACCGGCAGGATGCGCTAGTTGCCGCAGCTCTGCGTGTATGTGTCTTTATAGGCGTAGGTTCCGTGCCTGTTATGTAGTGCCACGAGGAACATAGTGCATGGCGTGGATGCGGTCCGTATGCGCCTGCAGGCGAGTAGCTCTGGCGCGCGTCGTCGTTGCCGACGTCTCCCTGCTCCAGCGACGCCTCATGTTTCCTTTTAGATCTATTTTGATCCCTTCTTAGGCAAGGATCCCCAAGGTAGCGCAGTGGCATCGAGCAAGTTTTCGTTCGCAGCGTCTCGGGTTCGAGACCCACCGCCCCCCTTTTATTCTCTGCGATTTTGTTCTCCTGTGGTAGCTAGCAGAGCCTGCATATGTGCATTTCTTCCCCTGTTCTAGCAGTAATACTTCACCATCGTAGTGGCAACCGAGCCACTGCAGCGCCAGTAGGTAGTGGGTTCGAGTCCCCCTACTCCCATGTCTGTTTTTCGCCCCCTGTGTTTTAGTTGCTTGTTGTAGTGTGCCTCTGTCACTGGGTCCAGAGCCCACATGCCTTACTAGGGGCCATGGTGAGAATGACCAGTGGGACCCCCTGAGGATTATATAATTTTGTTGATTAGTGTTGTGATGTATTTCCATATCTGGACATTTCAGAAGAGGTATATGCCAAATCTGGCATATCAAGAACAACCCCTGTTCTTGTTATTAGCAGAGTTTATTCTTGTGTAGTTTTTCCTTTGCTGTTTTTGGTGTTTTTCTGCATGCATATATAGCAGTGTAATATATGGATTTGGGGTAGGAGAACACAAAGAATCCAATGGAGATAGTAGTTTCCAGTTTTGGGCAGTCCTACTGAAGTGTCACTTCATGATGAGGTGGCACCTCTTTACCGGTGTAGGATGGTTTAAGTGCATCATTAGGGGTTGGGCATCCATGCATCATATTGGGTAGTGCATCCTGTTGTGCATGTGTTGTGGTGAATATCATGTGTTGATTCGTGTTTCCATTTGCTTCGTCTCGTTAGAGTTCCGCAAGCGTGTCGGAAATGTGAGGATCCGTTCGACTACGTTGGTTCGTCTGCTTCACGGAGGCATTCTTCTTCCAAGCGGGATCTCAGGCAAGATGACCATTTCCCCATATACCATTACTATCATTGCCATGCTAGTTTTACCGTTTCTACCGATTATGTCTCGTTGCCTACCACATGTTAACTATCAGCCTCTCAATCATGCCATGATAACCTTCAACCTGCTCGACCTAGCAAACCACTGATTGGCTATGTTACCGCTTGCTTAACCATATTGTTAGTGTTGCTAGTTGCAGGTGCAGTTGCTTCCATGTGAAAACATGGGTTCCTTGTTATATCACCATATTAAATGCTATTTAATTTAATGCACCTATATACTTGGTAAAAGGTGGAAGGCTCGACCTTTCTAGCCTGGTGTTTTGTTCCACCTTTGCCCCCTTAGTTTCGGCTACCGGTGTTATGTTCCATAAATGAGCGCTCCTAACACGATCGGGGTTGTTATGGGGACCCCCTTGATAATTCGTTTTAGATTAAAGCTGGTCCGGCAAGGCCCAACATTGGTTCTACATTTGCCCAACATAATAATTTTGTTAACACTGAAATGCATAGGGCGTCATGAACCCGAGGAGTAATTTTACATAAAACAGGGGGGGCTAGTGCTGATAGTGTTGGTCCCAAAAGGACAGACTGCGGGGTCACCACGGGGCAACTCGAGGTTTGGTACCTGTTGGCTTTTCCATCCGACGTGTCCTGAGAACGAGATACGCGGCTCCTATCGGGTTCGTCGACACGTCGGGCGGCCTTGCTGGATTAGTTTTACCTTTGACGAGATATCTTGTGCATCGGGATTCCGTGATGCTTTGGGTAATCTCAGAGTTGAGGTTTTCCACTAGGGAATCCGACGAGGTCGCGAGCTTCGTGATTGAGGATTTCTATGCGGCTTGTGGTAATTTGTTATGGACTAGTTGGAGCACCCCTGCAGGGTTAAACCTTTTCGGAAAGCCATGCCCGCGGTTATGTGGCAACGTGGAAACTTTGTTTAACACTAGTTCTAGATAACTTGAAGTAATTTAATTAAAATATGCCAACTGTGTGCGTAACCGTGAGTGTCTCTTTCGTGAGTTCTTTCTCCGATCGAGGACACGGTGGGGTTATGTCTGACGTAGGTGGGTGTTCAGGATCATTCATTTGATCATCAGTAGTTCACGTCCGCTATGCGTAGCTCTTCCCCCTCTTATTTCTTCTACTCGTAAGTTTAGCCACCAAATATATGCTTAGCCGCTGCTGCAACCTCACCACTAAACCATACCTCACCCATTAAGCTTTGCTAGTCTTGATACCTTTGGAAATGAGATTGCTGAGTCCCCTGTGGCTCACAGATCACTACAACACCAGTTGCAGGTACAGGTAAAGGTTACTTGACGCGAGCGCGTTGATTGTTCATTTGGAGTTGCTTCTTCTTCTTCTTCATCATCAATCTAGGATGGGTTCCAGGCCGACAGCCTGGGATAGCAAGGATGGACGTCGTTCTTCTTTTGTCGTTTGTTTTCGTCCGTAGTCGGACCCTGCTCTTACTCTTGATGATTATGTAATGTACTGATGTGACTCTGATGTAACTTGTGGCGAGTGTAAGCCAATTCTATATATATACATCTCTTCTTTTCAATACATGTATTTGTAACGATATCCATTCTTGCGACACGACGAGATGCGCTTCTATCCCTGACGAGGCCTTCGTGCCAAATTAAGGATAGGGTCGCATCTTGGGCGTGACAAGTTGGTATCAGAGCAGTACCGACCTAGGAGCCCCTTGATTGATCGAACTTGGCCGAGTCGAGTCTAGTAAAAACTGCTTTGAGTCTAGTTATATATCGGAGAGTAGGATTCTTTTTTCTCCTCTTCTATGCTCTGGTGAGGAATCTTGACGTAATAATTTAATTCTACTCCTCTTCTCACTCAAATTTTTTTTAGGATCACGTGGATATTTTTGAGATCTATATGATGCCGATGTGACGGAGTTCTGTCTTGGTGCCTCCTATCTGCTTTAAGTCTCAAGGGAGTTGAGCTCCAGGGGATTCTTGAGCACATCGTTATCATTCAGATTTCTTAGTATCTCAGAACGAAGGATGTTCGTAATTGCTTCAATACTAGTAGTGGCGAGATAACCCCGATGTCCCTAGTACTGGTGCAGATTGTTCGGGAGTACTGCCATACTTTGTATCGTTGTGATCACGAGGGTCCGTTGTAGATGAAGGTCCGGGATTTTGGTCGTGTGTTGACGGATGTGATACAAGTGACGGGTTAGTATAGGAGTTGTGTGATTATTACTCCTTGTATCCGTGTACCAGATTGCATGACCAGATATTTCGGGAATTCATAGGTGGGAGTTCAAGTAGTTGCTTATAGGACAATCTTCCAACAAATGCATGATGTTAGATTGGGGTTCGACATCTAGTGGATTCCTGTCCACGAAAATATAGGACGAAATCTTTCTCATGAGTTTGTTCTGGCTAATTGCAAGCCGCATCCTTTGTTTGGTTGGAGTTTGGTAATTTGTGCTGCTTCGATGTCAAGTGGTGATTTCAGATCTTTTCTAAGAGGTGTTCTCATATTTTTATGAGAGTATTAATTCTTTTGCTCTATCAATTGTCTTATCAATTCTTTTCAACCGGAGTCATCGTATCAATTCCATTCAACCGGTGTGTTTCTCTTCAAGTGGATTCAATCCTCTCCAATTTTTGCAAGATCATTCTCTCATTTTATTCCAGAGTTCATCTCATTTGTCCCAAATTGTCTTTGTTTTCCCCGCCCTCCCACCCTTTTTCTTCGGTGATTCAATTTTTCATCCAAGAGTTTCTTTTCATTGTGCTTCCGCTATCTGTTCTTTTCTCTCTTATCCGGTGATTCATTGTGAAGATGCTCAGGAGCTTCATGTTCATCCTTATTCAGTCTTGTTAATTTTTTCCGGTGAATTCAACTTAGTTGTCTGTGTCATCTTATCCATTCATCCTTGTAATTCTTTCCTATGTTGGGAATTATTTTCAGGCTATCTTGTTATTAATTCCTCTCTCTTTCTATCTGGAGTGTTAAAGATATTTCAGAAGTTTTTGTTTCCAATCTTTTCAATTATTTCGAGGTGCTCAACCTCATCTAGTTTTTTCTTTTTACCGGTGCTATATCAATCCTTCTAGCAATCTTTTCAGCGGTGGTTTCTTTGAGTGGGCCCATAACCCACAGGTTCTTGCCCACGATCTTAGTGAAGCTCTTGTATTTTTTTCCCGGAGATCTCTAATTCTTTCATCTGTGACGTAAGTATGAATTTCATCAGTCTTATTCCTTCTTCAAGATCGTTGCAAATTTATTTTCGTCATTGGATCAACTTTTCCTTGTACTTATTCCGGAGTGTCTCAGTTATTCTTGGTGGTGTTCTCCTCATAATTTTCAGTTTGGAAGACCGAAGGAGTGTTTCTCTCGATCTTGGTTCATTCTCTTGGAGATTCATCATTTCAGCTTTGTGCCATCATCTTAATTGTTGTCAATCATGAGTAATTCCTTTCGTGCTATCCGATGCTTTTCTGAATTGTTTTCATTCTCGATCCTTCGAAGGCCATCATTTCAGAAGAATCTTCGTGCTCAGCTTTCAGCTTTCATCCTTAATTCTTCTCCATTGTTGTCTCTTCGTTCGTCTCTCAATTATTCCGGTGCCTTGTTCAAGTTTTCTCTCAGGTGGCTCATGATCTCTTCATTCTCTTGTATCTCCAGTCATTCATGGTTGCCTCGTTCATTTCAATTCTCGCCGGTGTTTCTTGCAACAATTCTTCTAGTTTGTGCTCATATCTCCCCTCAATCATTTCAAGAAGATTAAGTGGTATGCTAAATCCGTTGCTTGTCATCAATTTAATTTGATGAGGGATGAGCATAACATAATTCTTATTCTTGTTCTTCCTTCTTTCAAGAGATTTCAATTCTTCTTCCGGAGTGGCTATTGATATCAATTCTTTTCTCAAGTGTTCTTATCTTTTGTTTTCCGGAGTTCTAAGTTCTATCAAGTTTCTCTCCGTGAGGCTTCATCTAAATCTTGGCAAGGTCATAATCTTATTCTTTTCTAACTTCATATTTTTGCATCATTCATTTGTATACGGTGGTCCTTCATGGTGGTTCATCAAGATTTCATTCTTTCTTAAGCGGTCTTCAAGATTCTTGGAGTACCTCAACTATTCTTTCTCTTGCATTTATAAGTGCATTTGTTCTTCCTTTATCCTTTGAGGTGGTATTATAGCCTTCTTGTTAGTGTAGGAGCCTCGAAGAGTTTTTCTTTCAATAATGAGATAATTAAATCCACCAATTCTTTGATCATGAGATATTTTCAACCCATGATTTCTTCATTGAGCTATCTTGGTTTGGATTTCACCTAAAGCTTTTCCTATGGATTGTGCTATCATGGTGCTTGTCATTAATCCCAGTTCTCAATGCACCCTCTTGGTGTAAGAAGTTTTGATATCCTTGCTTTCTTTTATCCTTGGTTCTTGTAGTGGTTGGTTGTCACCTCATATTTGTTAAGATGATTTTCGTAAGCCCACTACTATCTTGTTCTTTTCGTTCTTGGTTTTCCAACTACTAAGTCAATTCTCTGTCCGGAGGCTCTTCAATCCTATTGTGATGATAGTTGTCATTCTTTTCTTCATTCTCTTCTTCCGCTTGAGCTAGTTCCTATTCTCTTGTTCCGGAGGCATTGTTTCTTGCTCTTTTGGGTCAATCTTGTTGTTCTATCAAGATCATGGTGTTCCCTTGCTCTATTAAGTTGTTTGTTCTGTATATTGTCTAATTCTCTCTTCTTATCGAATTTTTTGTCCCATTTTTCTACCGAAGTGCTGCCGAAATTTTCCGTGAATTCTTGCTTCTTTCTCATATCAGTCCTCATCTCCTTGCAACCTTCAAGGATTCTTGGTTTCACTCGTTTGTCAAAGAAGCGACTAAATTTTACCTCTTGTTCCTTCTCATCCTCTCCCCCTTTCATTCTTGGATCTCAGGGCGAGATCCTCTTGTAGTGTAGGAGAGTTGTGACAGCCCAAATGCAATCTCCCCTCCCCTTTTGTATCCTCCTTGTATGGCAACCTTGGCATGTTGGTGTGATGTGTGGTGAGCCTAACTTTGTGTCATCATTTCATGTGCATCATGCCTTCTTGCATTGCATTCTTTCCCTTTTGTTGTGGTTGTGTTGATGTGGGTGTGCTTAGTGATTGTTTAGGTGTGGGGGCAATAAGTGCATGTCAAAACCCATATGTTGCTCCATAAGGAGAAAACCCTTCTCTCTCTCTCTCTCTCTTAATTTGTGGCAGGTTTAAAAGGCTTTGTTTCTCCCCTTTAAAAAAATGTTCATCTTTCCCTAAAAAAATCCTTTTCATTTTGTGGAGGCAACCCCTCTGGTTTCTACTTTATTTTAATTTTTATTTTATTTAAAAATCAGAGCCCATTTAAATTAGATGAATATAATTTTGGACTTCTAAAAATGTTCCACTTATTTTTATAAGCAGTGGCAACATTTTAAAAGCCCAGTTATATTTTTGTTTCCACCAAAACTATTTTCCTTTAGCCCCTATGATTTGATTTTCGCTGTAATGTTTTATTGGGAAGGCCTTCTCAGTGAGAGAGGGAGCACCAGGCCCAGGTGAGTGCAATCGGCCCAGGCATGGGTGGCGGCAGTTTCTTCCTCCTCGATCACGTCAACCAGTACGAACCCCTTGACCACCATAGATCGTTCCTTCCCTTGATCAGACAACCCTGAGCGGGTGGTGCGAGATACTTAGCAGCCCCGGACCGTCTGAAACCCTAACCCTCGCCGTTTTCCCCTCCTCCTCTCCCTCCTAGCGCCATTGGGGCGAGTTCCCGAGCTCCACCGCACCATGGCCGGCTTGGGCAAGTGCCTGATGCGTGGTAGCCCGACGCTCCCTTCTTCCCCCTCCTGGACCAGGAGCTCGCGGGTGCCCATGGGGTTCCATTCCCGCGGGCAGCTAGCACCAAGGACGACGGCCTCGACCTCCTCGGCGGTTGGTACTTCTTCCTCTCCGGCGTGTTCCCTGCAGCAGGATGTCGTCGCGCGGCGTGTCTCCCCTCCCGCGAGCCCTCTCTCTCTCTGCACCATGGGTGAGCGCAGCTCTGTCCCCCCTCCGTTTCCCTCTCTGCAGTAGATCGCCGATGTTGCGCGTGGGCGTCGACCTGCCGGAGTTGCACCTGTAGGATGCGCTAGTTGCCGCAGCTCTGCGTGCATGTGTCTTTATAGGCGTAGGTTCCACGCCTGCTATGTAGTGATGTGAGGAACGTAGTGCATGGCGTGGATGCGGGCCGTATGCGCTTGCAGGCGAGTGGCTCTGGCACGCGTCGTCGTTGCCGACGTCTCCCTGCTCCAGCGATGCCTCATGTTTCCTGTTAGATCTGTTTTGATCCCTTCTTAGGCAAGGATCCCCACGGTAGCGTAGTGGCATCGAGCATGTTTTTGTTCGCAGTGTCTTGGGTTCGAGACCCAGCGCCCCCCTTTTATTCTCTGTGATTTTGTTCTCCTGTGGTAGCTAGCAGAGCCTGCATATGTGCATTTCTTCCCCTGTTCTAGCAGTAATACTTCACCATTGTAGTGGCAACCGAGCCACTGCAGCGCCAGTAGGTAGTGGGTTCGAGTCCCCCTACTCCCATGTCTGTTTTTCGCCCCTTGTGTTTTAGTTGCTTGTTGTGGTGTGCCTCTGTCACTGGGTCCAGAGCCCACATGCCTTACTAGGGGCCATGGTGAGAATGACCAGTGGGACCCCCTGAGGATTATATAATTTTGTTGATTAGTGTTGTGATGTATTTCCATATTTGGATATTTCAGAAGAGGTATATGCCAAATCTGGCATATCAAGAACAACCCCTGTTCTTGTTATTAGCAGAGTTTGATCTTGTGTAGTTTTTCCTTTGTTGTTTCTGGTGTTTTTCTGCATGCATATATAGCAGTGTAATATATGGATTTGGGGTAGGAGAACCCAAGAAATCCAATGGAGATAGTAGTTTCCAGTTTTGGGCAGTCCTACTGAAGTGTCACTTCATGATGAGGTGGCACCTCTTTACCGGTGTAGGATGGTTTAAGTGCATCATTAGGGGTTGGGCATCCATGCATCATATTGGGTAGTGCATCCTGTTGTGCATGTGTTGTGGTGAATATCGTGTGTTGATTCGTGTTTCCATTTGCTTCGTCTCGTTAGAGTTCCGCAAGCGTGTCGGAAATGTGAGGATCCGTTCGACTAAGTTGGTTCCTCTGCTTCACGGAGGCATTCTTCTTCCAAGCGGGATCTCAGGCAAGATGACCATTTCCCGTGATACCATTACTATCATTGCCATGCTAGTTTTACCATTTCTACCGATTACGTCTCGTTGCCTACCACATGTTAACTATCAGCCTCTCAATCATGCCATGATAACCTTCAACCTGTTCGACCTAGCAAACCACTGATTAGCTATGTTACCGCTTGCTTAACCATATTGTTAGTGTTGCTAGTTGCAGGTGCAGTTGCTTCCATGTGAAAACATGGGTTCCTTGTTATATCACCATATTAAATGCTATTTAATTTAATGCACCTATATACTTGGTAAAAGGTGGAAGGCTCGGCCTTTCTAGCCTGGTGTTTTGTTCCACCTTTGCCCCCTTAGTTTCGGCTACCGGTGTTATGTTCCATAAATGAGCTCTCCTAACACGATCGGGGTTGTTATGGGGACCCCCTTGATAATTCGTTTTAGATTAAAGCTGGTCCGGCAAGGCCCAACATTGGTTCTACATTTGCCCAACATAATAATTTTGTTAACACAGAAATGCATAGGGCGTCATGAACCCGAGGAGTAATTTGACATAAAACAGGGGGGGCCAGTGGTGATGGTGTTGGTCCCAAAAGGACAGACTGCGGGGCCACCACGGGGCAACTCAAGGTTTGGTACCTATTGGCTTTTCCATCCGACGTGTCCTGAGAACGAGATAAGCGGCTCCTATCGGGTTCGTCGACACGTCGTGCGGCCTTGCTGGATTAGTTTTACCTTTGACGAGATATCTTGTGCATCCGGATTCCAGTGATGCTTTGGGTAATCTCAGAGTTGAGGTTTTCCACTAGGGAATCCGACGAGGTCGCGAGCTTCGTGATTGAGGATTTCTATGCGGCTTGTGGTAATTTGTGATGGACTAGTTGGAGCACCCCTGCAGGGTTAAATCTTTTCGGAAAGCCGTGCCCGCGGTTATGTGGCAACGTGGAAACTTTGTTTAACACCGGTTCTAGATAACTTGAAGTAATTTAATTAAAATATGCCAACTGTGTGCGTAACCATGACTGTCTCTTTCGTGAGTTATTTCTCCGATCGAGGACAAGGTGGGGTTATGTCTGACGTAGGTAGGTGTTCAGGATCATTGATTTGATCATCAGTAGTTCAAGTTCGCTATGCTTAGCTCTTCCCCCTCTTAGTTCTTGTACTCGTAAGTTTAGCCACCAAATATATGCTTAGCCGCTGCTGCAACCTCACCACTTAACCATACCTCACCCATTAAGCTTTGCTAGTCTTGATACCTTTGGAAATGAGATTGTTGAGTCCCCTGTGGCTCACAGATCACTACAACACCAGTTGCAGGTACAGGTAAAGGTTACTTGATGCGAGTGCGTTGATTGTTCATTTGGAGTTGCTTCTTCTTCTTCTTCTTCATCGATCTAGGCGGCCTGGGATAGCAAGGATGGACGTCGTTCTTCTTTTGTCGTTTGTTTTCGTCCGTAGTCGGACCCTTCTCTTACTCTTGATGATTATGTAATGTACTGATGTGACTCTGATGTAGCTTGTGGCGAGTGTAAGCCAATTATATATATTTATATATATATCTTCTTTTCAGTACATGTATTTGTAACGATATCCATTCTTGCGACACGACGAGATGCGCTTCTATCCCTGACGAGGCCTTCGTGCCAAATTAAGGATAGGGTCGCATCTTGGGCGTGACAAAACATCTCCTTAGTCCTCTTCAGGTACTTAAGGATATTCTTGACCGTTGTCCAGTGTTCCATACCGGGATCACTTTGGTACCTCCCTACTAAACTTATGGCAAGGTTTATATCAGGTGTGGTACACAACATGGCATACATTAGAGAGCCTATGGCTGAAGCGTAGGGGACAGTACTCATCTTCTCTCTATCTGCTGTCGTGGTCGGTGACTCAGTCTTACTCAATCTCATACCTTGCAAAACTGTTAAGAACCCTTTCTTTGAGTTTTCCATATTTAACTTCTTAAATATCTTGTCAAGGTATGTACTTTGCGAAAGACCTATGAGGCGTCTCGATCTATCTCTATAGATCTTGATGCCTAATATGTATGCACCTTCTCCAAGGTCCTTCATTGAAAAACTCTTGTTCAAATAGGACTTTATGCTCTCCAACATCTCTATATTATTCCCCATCAATAATATGTCATCCACATACAATATGAGGAAAGCTACAGAGCTCCCATTCACTTTCTTGTACAGACAGGCTTCTCCACAAACCTGTATGAACCCAAACGCTTTAATCACCTCATTAAAGCGAATGTTCCAACTCCGAGATGCTTGCACCAGCCCATAGATGGAGCGCTGGAGCTTGCACACTTTCTTAGCACCCTTAGGGTCGACAAAACCTTCTGGTTGCATCATATACAACTCTTCCTTAAGGTTCCCGTTAAGAAACGTTGTTTTGACGTCCATTTGCCAAATTTCATAATCATAAAAGGCGGCAATTGCTAACATGATTCAGACTGATTTTAGCTTCGCTACGGGAGAGAAAGTCTCTTCGTAGTCAATTCCTTGAATTTTTCGAAAACCCTTTGCGACAAGTCAAGCTTTATAAACGGTTACATTACCGTTTGCATCAGTCTTCTTCTTGAAGATTCATTTATTTTCTATGGCTCGCCGGTCATCGGGCAAGTCCACCAAAGTCCATAATTTGTTCTCATACATGGATCCTATCTCGGATTTCATAGCTTCAAGCCATTTGTTGGAATCCGGGCCCGCCATTTCTTCTTCATAGTTCGAAGGTTCACCGTTGTCTAACAACATGATTTCCATCACAGGGTTGGCGTACCACGCTGGTGCGGAGCGTGCCCTTGTGGACCTTCGCGGTTCAGTAGTAACTTGATCCGAAGCTTCATGATCATTATCATTAACTTCCTCTTTAGTTGGTGCAGGCGCCACAGGAACAATTTCCCGCGCTACGCTACTTTCCTGTTCGAGAGGGGGTGTAATTACCTCATCAAGTTCTACCTTCCTCCCACTTACTTCTTTCGATAGAAACTCTTTCTCTAGAAAGGATCCATTCTTGGCAACAATGGTTTTACCTTCGGATCTAAGATAGAAGGTATACCCAATAGTTTCCTTAGGGTATCCTATGAATACGCATTTCTCCGCTTTGGGTTCGAGCTTTTCTGGTTGAAGTTTCTTCACATAAGCATCGCAGCCCCAAACTTTAAGAAACGACAACTTAGGTTTCTTGCCAAACCATAGTTCATACGGTGTCGTCTCAACGGATTTAGACGGTGCCCTATTTAAAGTGAATGCTGCAGTTTCTAATACGTATCCCCAAAATGATAGCGGTAAGTTGGTAAGAGACATCATAGATCGTACCATATCTAATAAAGTGCGATTACGACGTTCAGACACTCTGTTGTGTTGCGGTGTGCCAGGCGGCGTCAGTTGTGAAACGATTCCACACTTCCTTAGGTGTGTGCCAAACTCGTGACTCAAATATTCTCCTCCACGATCAGATCGTAGACACTTAAATTTTTCTGTCACGTTGATTCTCGACATCACTCTGAAATTCCTTGAACTTTTCAAACGTCTCAGATTTGTGCTTCATCAAGTAGATATACCCATACCTACTCAAATCATAGGTGAGAGTGAGAACATAACGGTAGCCACCACGAGCTTCAATGTTCATTGGTCCACACATATCAGTATGTATTATTTCCAATAAGTCGGTTGCTCTCTCCATTATTCCTGAGAATGGAGTCTTAGTCATCTTGCCCATGAGGCACGGTTCGCATGTGTCAAATGATTCAAAGTCAAGAGACTCTAATAGTCCATCAGTATGGAGCTTCTTCATGCGCTTAACACCGATATGACCAAGGCGGCAGTGCCACAAGTATGTGGGACTATCATTATCAACTTTACATCTTTTGGTACTCACACTATGAATATGTGTAACATCACGATCGAGATTCATCAATAATAAACCATTCCCAGCGGAGCATGACCATAAAACATATCACTCATATAAATAGAACAACCATTATTCTCCGACTTAAATGAGTAGCCGTCTCGCATTAAGCAAGACCCTGATACAATGTTCATGCTTAAAGCTGGTACTAAATAACAATTATTAAGGTTTAAAACTAATCCCGACGGTAGATGTAGAGGTAGCGTGCCGACGGCGATCACATCGACCTTGGAGCCATTCCCGACGCGCATCGTCACCTCGTCCTTGGCGAGTCTCCGCTTATTCCGCAGTTCCTGCTTTGAGTTGCAAATGTGAGCAACATCACCGGTATCAAATACCCAGGAGCTACTACGAGCGCTGGTAAGGTACACATCAATAACATGTATATCACATATACCTTTAACGTTGCCGGCCTTCTTGTCCGCTAAGTATTTGGGGCAGTTCCGCTTCCAGTGACCTTTTCCCTTGCAATAGAAGCACTCAGTCTCAGGCTTGGGTCCATTCATTTTCTTCTTCCCGGCATCTGGCTTACCGGGCGTGGCAACGGCTTTGCCATATTTCTTGAATTTCTTCTTACCCTTGCCCTTCTTGAAACTAGTGGTCTTGTTGAGCATCAACATTTGATGCTCTTTCTTGATTTCTACTTCTGCATACTTGGCCATCGAGTACAACTCGGGAATGGTCTTATCCATCCCTTTCATGTTGTAGTTCAGCACAAAACCTTTGTAGCTTGGTGGGAGAGACTGGAGGATTCTGTCAATTATTGCATCATCCGGAAGTTCGACTCCAAGTGAAGTCAGACGACTGTGTAACCCAGACATTTTGAATATGTGCTCACTGACAGAACTGTTCTCCTCCATCTTTCAGCTAAAGAACTTGTCGGAGACTTCATATCTCTCTACACGGGCATGATCTTGAAAAACTAGTTTCAGCTCTTGGAACATCTCATATGCACCGTGTTGCTCAAAACGCCTTTGGAGCCCCGTTTCCAAACTATACAACATGCCGCACCTAACCAGAGAGTAGTCATCACTCCGCGTTTGCCAGACGTTCAGAATGTCCTGGGCTGCTGCGGGAGCGGGAGGGTCACCTAGTGGCAAATCAAGGACATAAGCCTTTTTAGCTGCTTCAAGGATGAGCTTCAAGTTGCGAACCCAGTCCGCATAGTTGCTACCATCATCTTTCAGCTTGTTTTTCTCTAGGAATGCGTTGAAATTGAGGTTGACGTTGGCCATCTACACTATTTATAAAGGCAACTTTGAGACTAAGTTCATGACAATTAAGTTCATTTAATCAAATTAAGTACGAACTCCCACTTAAATCGACATCCCTCTAGTCATCTAAGTGATACATGATCCATGTTGACTAACCCGTGTCCGATCATCACGTGAGACGGACTAGTCACCATGGTGAGCAACTTCATGCTGATCGGATTCAACCATACGACTCTTGTTTGACATTTTGATCTCTTGTATTCGAGGTCATGTCTGTACATGCTAAGCTCGTCGAGTAAACCTAGGTGTTTCGCGTGTGTAAATCTGGCTTACACCTGTTGTATGCGAACGTTAGAATCTATCACACTCGATCATCACGTGGTGCTTCGACACAACGATCCTTCGCAACGGTGCACACTTACGGGAATATGTTCTCGAAATTTTAAGAGGGGTCATCTTATTATGCTACCGTCGTTCTAAGCAATAAGATGAAAAACATGATAAACATCACAATGCAATCATATAGTGACATGATATGGCCATTATCATCTTTGCTCTTTCGATCTCCATCTTCAGGCATTGCATGATCATCATTGTCACTGGCGTGACACCATGATCTCCATCATCGTGTCTCCGTGAAGTCGTCACGCCAACTACTACTATCACTACTACCATAGCTAACCGTTAGCAATGAAGTAAAAGTAGTAAGCACATGGCGTTGCATCTCATACAATAAATTAAGACAACTCCTATGGCTCCTGCCGGTTGTCATACTCATCGACATGCCAGTCGTGAAACCTATTACAATAATATGATCATCTCATACATCATACATGCAACATCACAATGTTGGCCATATCACATCACATGTCAAACCCTGCAAAAACAAGTTAGACGTCCTCTAATTGTTGTTGCAAGTTTTACGTGGCTGATTTGGGTTTCTAGCAAGAACGCTTTCTTACCTATGTGACAGCCACAATGATGATATGCAAAATCTATTTACCCTTCATAAGGACCCTTTTCATCAAATCCAATCCGACTAGAGTAGGAGAGACAGACACCCGCTAGCCACCTTTATGCACGGTGTGCATGTCTGTCGGTGGAACCAGTCTCACGTAAGCGTACGTGTAATGTTGGTCCGGGCCGCTTCATCCCACAATAACGCTAGAAAAGAATAAGACTAGTAGCGGCAAGCAATTGACAAATCATCGCCCACAACCGTTTGTGTTCTACTCGTGGATAGAATCTACACATAGAAAACCTGGCTCGGATGCCACTGTTGGGTAACGTAGCTTAAATTCAAAAAAATTCCTACGCATATTCGGATCTTCCTATGGAGAGACCAGCAACGAGAGAGGGGTGAGTGCATCTTCATACCTTTGAAGATCTCTAAGCGGAAGCGTTGCTAGAACGCGGTTGATGGAGTCGTACTCGCGGCGATTCAGATCGCGGTGTGATTCCGATCTAGTGCCGAACCACGACACCTCCGCGTTCAACACACGTGCAGCCCGGTGACGTCTCCCGCACCTTGATCCAACAAGGAGGAGCGAGAGGTTGGGGAAGATCTCCGGCAGCATGACGGCATGGTGTCGATGGAGAGACGAGGTCTCCCGGAGGGCTTCGCCAAGCACCGTGGGAGAGGAGGAAGAAGGGGGGGGCAGGGCTGCGCCGAGGGAGATGGAAAATTGTGTGCAAAACAGCCCCAAAACCCCTACTATATATAGGAGGACGGGAGGGGGTGCCACCCCTAGGGTTCCCACCCTAGGTGGTGCGGCAGCCCCCCCCAGATGGGAGGTGCGGCGGCCAGGGCAAGGGGAGGGGGTGGCGCACCCCAAGGTGGGGCTTAGGCCCACCAGCGCCTAGGGTTCCCCCCCCCTCTCCACCTCCTGCGCCTTGGGCCTCCTTGCGGGAGGCACACCAGCCCACTTTGGGCTGGTTGCCCTACCTATTTTGGCCCATGCTACCTCTTGGGGCTGGTGGCCCCTCCCGGTGGACCCCCGGGACCATTACCGGTGGTCCCGGTGGTCCCGGTACATTACCGGTGACGCCCGAAACATTTCCGGTGTCCAAAACTATCCATCCTATATGTCAATCTTTACCTCCGGACCATTCCAGAGCTCCTCATGACGTCCGGGATCTCATCCGGGACTCCGAACAACTTTCAGTAACCTCGTATAACAATTCCCTATAACCCTAGCGTCATCGAACCTTAAGTGTGTAGACCCTACGGGTTCGGGAGACAGACAGACATGACCGAGACACCTCTCCGGCCAATAACCATCAGCGGGGTCTGGATACCCATGATGTCTCCCACTTGCTCCACAATGATCTCATCGGATGAACCACGATGTCAAGGATTCAATCAATCCCGTATACAATTCCCTTTGTGTGTCGGTATAGAACTTGCCCGAGATTCGATCGTCGGTATACCTATACCTTGTTCAATCTCGTTACCGGTAAGTCTCTTTACTCGTTCCATAGCACTTCATCGTGTGACTAACTCCTTAGTCACATTGAGGTCATGATGATGTTCTACCGAGTGGGCCTAGAGATACCTCTCCGTCACGCGGAGTGACAAATCCCAATCTCGATTCGTACCAACCCAATAGACACTTTCAGGGGCACCCGTAGTGCACCTTTATAGTCACCCAGTTACGTTGTGACGTTTGATACACCCAAAGCACTCCTACGGTATCCGGGAGTTGCACAATCTCACGGTCGAAGGAAAAGACACTTGACATTAGAAAGGCTTTAGCATACGAACAATACGATCTACTGCTATGCTTAGGATTGGGTCTTGTCCATCACATCATTCTCCCAATGATGTGCTCCCGTTATCAATGACATATAATGCCCATGATCAGGAAACCATGATCATCTATTGATCAACGAGCTAGACAACTAGAGGCTTGCTAGGGACACATTGTGATCTATTTATTCACACATGTATTATTGTTTCCTGTTAATACAATTATAGCATGAAAAATCGGCGATTATCATGAACAAGGAAATATGGTAATAACCATTTTATTATTGCCTCTAGGGCATATTTCCAACAACCCAGCCCCTCCCAAGCTGAGTGGAGCAACTGCCCCACCCAATTTGGCAGCTTCGGCCGCCATTGCCGCCGTTGGTCTTGCTCGAATTCAAGCCAGCGGTGACTTCCGTGACCCTCTTTTCCCCTCTAGAAGAACCACCAGAGCCCCTCGAGCCCTCCCCAAGCCTCGTTCTGTCCCTCGGTCACTTGTGGCCTCGTCTCCAAATCTGGTCAGAGGCCTCACCCGTGGGAGCGTGCACCGTCGTCGCTCGGACCCCCGTCGCCGCCCATATCCTGGTGGAACGTAGGCGGCGTCCTCTCCTGAGCATGTCGATGGCTGAGGCGCTTCGGGGCATGGCCGGAGCCGTCGTGGGACAGCGCCGGCGCCGCGCAACCTCGCTCCTGCCTCCTGTGTTGCGGGAGGTAGAAGAAGGAGAGAGAGGAGAGAGAAAGGGACCCGACAGGTGGGCCCCGACCCCACCTGTCGGTGAGAGAGACACACGCCAGGGTGGATAAGTGAAAGCGCATTCGTTGCGTTTACGTTTTCCCCATGGGAAATCATATTTCGCTGGAGTGCGCAACCGGTCGAGATATTAGGGACCTTGTTGAACAAATTATTTTTGCAGATAGGTCCCTCGCAGAGAAACCCTTGTATCTTTTTGCTCAGGACTTTGATTGAGGTGATTCCAAAGCCCACGTCTTCGTCTCGTCGAGCCCGTCATGTTGGTATCATTTTCACAAGGTGGTTACACTATGAAAATGACCCTTTTGCCCTTGTCTCCAATCAGCCCCCTTTGAGAGAGAGCAGTATCCGGCGATCCTTTCCGCGGACTCTCCGCACCTCTTCGAGGAGTATCCTTCGACCCCACGCAAGCCGACCATCTGATATATGCCCTCAAGCATTGCTCTGTGTTGTTCATGCATGATTAAATTAATATGCTTGTGATTGTATGCGTAGTAGTGGACTTTATGTGACTCCGACGAACCCTTGCTCGCATTTTCTTCAATGATGGCACCACGCCTGAGTTTGGGCTGCTTTCGGCCGTCCAGGATGGATGCCAACTTTATATTTCTCTTGTCAGTAGCTAGCTCATGTTCTGAGCTCCTTTTCGTCCGTCGCGGGCAGCTGATGAATTTCTTTCCGTGGCAGTGACCCTATGCTCTGAGCTGTTCTTCGACCGTCTTAGGGAACTGCTACAATCTTCTTATCAACACCGCCTCATGCTCTGAGCTGCTTTCCAGCCGTCTTGAGTCGGGGTTGAGTTATTCTGGTAATGTCCCAGATCTGTGTTGTAAAGACCGTTCTGGTGGCTACCGATTTATTTGTCGGTTTTATGCGAGGGTTCCGAGGGTCTAACTTACAGCTAGAACTTGTAAAGTAATAGTTTACCATTTACATCATGTCGTATTAATGACTTATGATATAGAGATAGGTTGTGGTGTTTCTACCGTTGCTATTTCATACACAGTTTTCATCATGTTAAGTTATTATTTACGAACAACCATGCTTAATAGATATATTGACAAAACCAAACTTAAGTGGGTTGATCTTGAGTCACCTGTCTGGGCTTATCCGTGCAGCCACTTTTGCCATTGTGGGACGACCTTGACTTGGTCTGATTGCGTGCTCTTTCATCGGTACCTCCAAAGAGGGAGGGTTATGCACGCGTGTTACCTTGGCCCGGTAGGTGGTGATAACCCTGTGAGCCAGTTGAGTTGTTTTGTGCACACGTCCCCGGTTGGGATAGTTTAGTTTGGCCACGACAGTGGCAGGTGTGATGAGGACACAGGGCTATCCAGGACAGGACTCCGGGGGAGGATGAATGAAAGTGGTACGATGAAAGAGTCACGGGTCAGACAAGTTTCGCTGGAGCTATGCTGGTCCACCCGAATGGGATGACGAGGTCAGTGCTCCATAGTGTGGGTAAAGTGTGCAACCTCTGCAGAGTGTCAAACTAATCGAATAACCGAGTCCACGGTATTGGACAACCCGACCAGACCTCAGTAGGTGGTCAATCGTATCAGTGATGATAATGATGGAAGAACTCGTCTTGTGCAGACATCAGAAGATGTCCGGTATATGACATGCTAGCCATGGGATGGCTATGAGATAAGTGGTCGGATGACCAGATGAGTTGGATTGGATTTGGATCAGATTCAGACTTGATCATGAGAATAGTCGGAGTATAATTCATTTACCTAATGTGCTTTACTTTATCGTATTTACTTTAGAAGTTATCTTGCTGGATAACCCTGTTATACCTTGATAATTAATATTGCTAGATAGGTCTGCTATGTCATAATGATTAATATTTCTCTAATAACAAATGCATGCTTGGATGCCATAGATTGCTTTGCTTAGTGTATATGTTAGTATTGGTTTGGTTGCGAGTACATTCAAAAGTACTCAACGGCTTTTAACATGGCCAGGTTCACATAAGGATCTGTCGTGCGTCGCCAAGGAGATAGAGCGTTCGCGGGCTAGGAGCGTAACCGAGTCAGATCCCTATGGATTGCAGCCGCACCAGGACCATGCTGCCTTAGATAGAGCTTTTTCCGCTGCCATCAGTCTTGTAGTTCATCATGTAAAACTCTTATATTCATTAATAGAAATGCGTGTGTTCATGATACTTGTTGTAAGCGTGCAAGCCAGAGTGATTTCCTGGGCTGGTATGCGTGGCGACCATCTGGCTACACTGGTAATCACGCGGAGCACCACAACGAATGGTATCAGAGCAGCCAGGCTGACTATAGGTTACCTTAGCCAGACTTCACTGTCTTGTGTTCAGTAGGGATCCCAGATGGATTTCAGCTATCTTTGCCACTTGGCATGGCTACTATTGATCATAAGGCAACCCTATAGGTTTCGGCTCCATCAGACCCCAACTCTGGTGGCCCTTGCCTTCGGTGTGAAACGCTCGCACCCGGCAACAACCCGTGAGCCCTGAAACCCCTAGGTCAACCAGATATCCTTACCCCTCCATGCTATACATGGCATTTCTCTCCCTACTCTAGTTTCCATTGGGAAATGCTTATAAATTCTATCTCTCCTCAACAACCTTAGGAACGTTGACTAAGCCAGTTTGGCTATGGTCCTGTGTCGAGAGTGATGTTCCCTAAGGAAGTAGTAGGAGCTGGACACCAGTGCTACCAGGAGCATTGTGTGGTTTTGCTTCTAAATCCTTAGAGATGCATCGAGTGCGCTATATTAGTTATACTAGTGAATCCTTGGCCATGTAAGGTTCGCAACACTTGAACCTTATTTGCCTTTTGGTTTTTCGTGGTTCTCGTTTCTTTCATCGGTTTTGTTTTTCCGCTCCGACTCGATCCATATGCAAGAGTTGTCTAAGAAGACTAACATGCAACCGGGATAATGCCCAGTAATCCCCATTTCAAAAAAAGACAAGCCATTTCAATCGCCTGATATTGAGAACATTACCACCGGATCTGTCAAGAATGAAGAATGGGTCAGAAGCAGAATTGTGTGCAACAGACAAAGCCAGAATATACCTGAGAGAGTTTGCCTCAGAATAAGTCACACCTAAGGAACATGCAGATAAGCTACCAAGAATGAACATTAGTAGGGACAAACTATTCCGTCCGCGATACAAGGATTACTTCAGTCAGTGGGGTAAACCCTGAGTCTTTTCTCCATGGACCCAAGAATCATTTATCACCCACCAAGGACATATTTCAAGAATATGAACGAGCCAAAAGCAGCAACAAAACTCCGGTACATTGGTACAAATTTCAAGGCAAATCTTGAAGCTCAATGGTGCAAATATAAAGCTTTCTGGACACGGTGAACAAGGTTCGCAAGGAATATGGGTAAGTTTGCGGTTGCCAGAATCAATGAGAACTTCACATGCTTGGATGCTCAGCTGAACCAAATGGAATTATCTGTCAACTGCTTATTATCGACAACATCTGAGTTGAATAGAAAGGGTATCCTGAATTAATCATCAACCTAAAGCTTGCATCAGTTTTGTAGCCTTTACAACAATGATGATCAGACCAGCATAAGGACAAACGATGATCAAGTTTTGACTCCGCTATGGGTAAAATTCCGGATACTTCAGAAGGAAGCCAGAACCAGCCCTAGATCTGACGACACATCATAGCAAAAGGATTCTGGAATAAGTAACCTAGCCTTCCCCCACAAGCTACCAAAAAGATCTTATGGTACTGCTACGTCAACAAAAGTCCTTCCCTGGCAATGGTGCCAGAGATCCTTCTGTCGTCTCTTGAGCTTGCGTTGGTTTTTCCCTTGAAGAGGAAAGGGTGATGCAGCACAGGAGCGGTAAGTATTTCCCTCAGTTTGAGAACCAAGGTATCAATCCAGTAGGAGAATCTCGTCAAGTCCAGAGTACCTGCACAAAGACAAAAGAGCTTGCACCCAATGCTATAAAGGGGTTGTCAATCCCTTCAAGATTGTTTGCAAAGTGAGATCTGAAGGCGGAAAGTGCAACAAAATAAAAAGTGTAAGTCTGAAAATATGGTTTGGAGTAGACCTTCGGGGCCATAGTGTTCACTAGAGGCTTCTCTCAAAATAGCAAGTATTACGGTGGGTGAACAAATTACTGTCGAGCACTTGATAGAACCGCGCAAAGTCATGATGATATCTAAGGCAATGATCATACATATAGGCATCACGTCCGAGACAAGTAGACTGGTACTTTTTGCATCTACTACTATTACTAAACACATCGATCGCTATCCAGCATGCATCTAGTGTATTGAGTTCATGATGAACAGAGTAACGCCTTAAGCAAGATGACATGATGTAGAGGGATAATCTCAAACCAATGATGAAAACCCCATCTTTTTACCCTTGATGGCAACAACACGATGCGTGCCTCGCTACCCCTTCTGTCACTGGGTGAGGTCACCGCACGGTATGAACCCAAAACCAAGAACTACTCCCATTGCAAGAATCATAGATCTAGTTGGCCAAACAAAACCAACAACTCGAAGAGAACTACAAGGATATGAAATCACGCATAAGAGAGATCTGAAGAAACTCAAATAAGATCCATATATAATCTGATCATAAATCCACAATTCATCGGATCTCGACAAACACACCACAAAAGAAGATTACATCGGATAGATCTCCATGAAGATCATGGAGAACTTTGTATTGAAGATCCAAGAGAGAGAAGAAGCCATCTAGTTACTAGCTATGGACCCGTAGGTCTATGGTGAACTACTCACGCATCATCGGACAGGTCATGGTGTTGATGAAGAAGCCCTCCGTATCCTAATCCCCCCTCCGGCAGGGCACCAGAACGTGCCCTAGATGGGATCTTGCGGAGACAGAAGCTTGCGGCGGCGGAAAAGTACTTTCGATGATCTCCTGATTTTTTTGGAATTTTTAGGGAATATATAGGCGCAAAACCTAGGGCAAAGGACCCTCAGGGAGCCCACAAGCTTGGTGACCGCGGCCCACCTGCCCTGATTCTCCGGCTCTCCGATCTTTTTCTGTTCCGAAAAAAATCTTTTTGGCAGTTTCATTCCGTTTGGACTCCGTTCAAAATCCTCCTCTGAAAGGGGTAAAAAACATGGAAAAAACAGGAACTGGCACTTGGCACTAAGTTAATAAGTTAGTCCCAAAAAATATATAAAAGGCATACAAAACATCCAAAGTTTGACAAGATAATAGCATGAAACCATCAAAAATTATAGATACGTTGGAGACGTATCAAGCGTCCCCAAGCTTAACTCATGCTCGTCCTCGAGTAGGGAAGTGATAAGAATGAATTTTTGATGTGGAATGCTACCTAGCATAGTTGTCCTTTGCAACGTCTTTCACGTGACATGAATGTTCAGATCTGTAAGATTCAAAACAATAGTTTTCTATTGACATGAAAACAATAATACTTCAAGCAAACTAGCAAAGTAATCATGAACTTTCAAAATAACAAGGCCAAAAGAAAGTTATCCCTACAAAATCATATAGTCTGGCTATGCTCCATCATCCTCACACAACTAATGTAAATCATGCACAACCCCGGTATTGGCCAAGTAATTGTTTTTGCACTCTTACTTTCTCAAACTAATTATAACTATCACGCAATACATGAGCGCGAGCCATGGATATAGCACTATAGGTGGAATAGAGTGTGGTGGTGGTTGTGGAACAAAAAGCAGGATATGGTCACATTGACTCGGCGTATCAAAGGGCTATGGAGATGCCCATCAATAGATATCAATGTGAATGAGTAGGGATTGCCATACAAGGGATGCACTAGAGCTATAAGTATGTGAAAGCTCAATAGGAGAACTAGTGGGTGTGCATCCAACTTGCTTGCTCATGAAGACCTAGGGCAATTTTGAGGAAGCCCATCATTGGAATATACAAGCCAAGTTATATAATGAAGATTCCCACTAGCATATGGTAGTGACAAAGCAAGAAGCTCTCAATCATGAAGAACATGGTGCTGTTATGAAGCACAAGTGTCGAAGAAGATAGTAGCATTGTCCCTTCTCTCTTTTTTATATATTTTCTCTTTTTTTTATTTGGGCACTTGGGCCTCTTTTTTCTCTTTTTATTTTTCTCTTTTTTTATTTGGGCTCTTTGGCCTCTTTTTGTTATTTCCTCACATGGGACAATGCTCTAATAATGATGATCATCACACTTTTATTTACTCACAGCTCAAAGCTCAAAATGATGATGACTCTAAAGGAAATGCCTCCGGCAGTGTACCGGGATGTGCAACGATCTAGCATGGCGTATGACGTTGAAACATCTCGCTAGCTATCTTACGATCATGCAATAGCAATATGAGAGTGACGACACAAGTCATGAGACGGAACGGTGGGAGTGGCATGGCAATATATCTCGGAATGGCTATGAAAATGCCATAGTAGGTAGGTATGGTGGCTGTTTTGAGGAAGGCATATGGTGGGTTTGTGCACCGGCAAGAATTGCACGTCACTAGAGAGGCTAGCAATGGTGGAAGGTGAAAGTGCATCTATACCATGGACTCACATTAGTCTTGAAGAACTCACATACTTGTTGCGAAAGTTTTTATTACTAATCGAAACAAAGTGTTAAACGCATACTTCGAGGGGAAGGGTTGGTAGCTGTTAACCATCGCGCGACCCCGACCTCAACACAAAGGATGACAATCAATAGATCAATTATGCTCTGAATTCCTAACATAGTGGTTCACCATACGTGCATGCTACGGGAATCACTAACTTCAACACAAGTATTTCTAGATTCACAACACCCTACTAACATAACTCTTAATATTACCGAATCGACATCTCAAAACTAATTGAGAGGAATCAAGACTTCTCTTTCTACTCAATGCACATGAAGATGGAGGTTTTTGTATCCTCTTTGGGTACCTATCATCATTGGGACTACTTTCATAGCATAAGCCAACTACCAAGTCACGCACCGCCATGCTCTAAAAGATATAAGTGAAGCACATAGAGCAAAAGTATCTAGCTCAAAAGATATAAGTGAAACACTATGAGCATTCTAGCAAAATCACGATGAGTGCATGTCTCTCTCTCTCAAAAAGGTGTGCAGCAAGAATGATTGTGACACAACAAAAAGAAAAGACTCCTACAATACAAGACGCTCCAAGCAAAACACATATCATGTGGTGAATAAAAATATAGCTCCAAGTAATGTTACCGATGGATTGAAGACGAAAGAGGGGATGCCTTCCCGGGGCATCCCCAAGCTTAGGCTTTTTGGTGTACTTGAATTTGGATTAGTATGCCTTGGGCATCCCCAAGCTTGAGCTCTTTCCACTCCTTATCTCTTTGTCCATGAGAACATCCCCCAAAACTTGAAAACTTCACAACACAAAACTTAAACAGAAACTCGTGATAACATTAGCACAAGAAAACAAACTACCACCTCTTTTGGTACTGTAGCAAACTTGAATTCTATCTATATTGGTGTTGTGCTACTATATTCTCACTTTTCCATGGCTAGTACCCCCCGATACTAACCATAGTTTCATCAAAACAAGCAACCAACTCAACGAAAACAGAATCTGTCAAAAATAGACTAGTCTGTAGCAATCTGTATACTTCGTATACTTTTGGTACCTCAAAAATTCTGAAAAATTACGACTGCCTCGGAAAACGAAATATCAACCAGCAGCAAAAAGAATCAACTCAAAAGCTCTTTCTGAATAAAAATGAAAAATCATCTCGTGAGCGAAAAGTTTCTGTCTTTTTTCAGCGGGATCAAACAACCATTACCAAGACTAATCATAAAGGTTTTGCTTGGCTCAAACACAAAAAACACAATCACAACAGAATTATGAAAGTGTGGACGCAACAAAACAGAAAGAAAAATATAAATTCATTGGGTTGCCTCCCAACAAGCGCTATTGTTTAACACTGTAAGTGCATCTAGTGCCCCTTAGTGATTTTGGTGGTTCGAAGACTTATAGGTTAAGTATCTAATGTGTTTTTAAGTGTACACAGGATCTATAAGTCATTGAGGAGTTTGAGATATTTGAAGAATATCGACCCCTAAAAATATATGTCTTCAGTTGAAGAAATTGGTCTGAAGCTGAAGAAATGAATCGCGAAGAATTTGCGATGAAATTGATATTCCTCATGAAGATATTGATATTGAGAAGATCGGTGGTTCCTGAAGAAAATCATTCTGAAGAAATTGAAGCGTGAAGATTTACGTTTTCTGTTTTACTTTCTTCGCATTTGATGAATAGGAACACTGTACTGTTAAAGGGGGTCAAAGTAACACTATGGAATGGATTTCCTCATGATGCTCAACCCAAGCCAAATCCTACCAAAAGCCTCAAGTGAGGAATATGAGTGACATGAGGACTCTCACAGTTGAGAGTCCCGACCGTTTTGATAAGCCAGGCCAAGTCACTGATCTTATCCACTCCAACGGTCATATTATTTAAGGGCATTAATGTCAAATCATGTCGGGATTCTCCCAGGCTATAAATAGCCGCCCCCCACAACCACTAGCTGGTTGGCTGCTCCGCTAGAAACTGACACTTGTCATAAGAGCAACCCAATTACTCAGAGCTTTCGAGAGTAAATCATGAGTGAGGAAATACACCACCCACCGAAACCACAAACCAAACCTAATGATTGAGCATCACTGAAGAAGTTGTTCCTGTGTGGGACTGAAGCCTTTTACCTTTGAGGACTGTGCATCCTCCAGACGGTTAGGCGTCATGGTCTAGAGCAATCCAGCAGTCAATTGTGGATCGCCGGGTGACCGAGTTTGTGAGGGTTTGGAAGTCTACCCTGAAGACTTACCACGAGTGTTGGGCGAGGACTGTGTGTCCTTAGCTCAAGGAGAATACGGTAGGGACTGTGTGTCCCGGCACTGGGTGTCCTTTGGTTTAAATACCAAGCCGCTCCAAACCAGATGTACAACTGTCACAGCAGTTGGAACTGGGTCATCAACAACAGTCTTCACCAAGAATCGGGTTCTAATTCCTCAACTCTTTACATTCTCTGTATTATGTGTTGATGACTTTCACTGTGACTGTTTGAAGAATTTGCTGAAGACTTTCTTTGAATTTCCTCAACCCCAAATTCTTCACTTGAGTAAATCATCATTTGTATTCTGCGTGCCTGCTTGCTGTGCAATCTGTTTTCATAATCTTCACTCTGTAATACTGCCATTGTGAACGATTGCACAACTGATCCTTAACTGTTTGCGCTGTAAGTTAGTCATCAGTGAGGAATTTCCTCAAAAGGAATTTCCTCAGTGATGAAATTCTAAAAATCTCCTATTCACCCCCCCTCTAGTCGATATAACGCACTTTCAATTGGTATCAGAGCAAGGTACTCCCTTGTTCTGTGTGATTTTGGTTAAACCACCTGGAGTTTTAGTTATGTCGATTGCAGGCATGTTCAAGGTGACTGCACCAAGTCCCACCTATGAAGGGAAGAACTTTCCTTTCTGGAAGAACAAAATGCAACTGCATCTGCAAATAATTGACAATGATCTCTGGTATATTATGGAAAATGGCGTTCCCCTCGTTTCTGCCAGTGTCACTGCAGCTGATGTGAAGAGATTTAAACAACTCGATTCTCAAGCGAAGAACATCATCTGTGGCTATTTGAGCGCAGGTCAGTTTGGAAGAGTAAGTGCTTTGGGATCTGCAACACTGATCTGCGAGAGATTGTGCAAGGTAAATGAAGGAGTATCAACCCAGCGTGCCTCTCGTGTTGATATTCTTCGCAATCTCTTCAATCGCTTCAAGAGACATGACAATGAATGCTGCCAAGACACCTTTGATCGCCTCACTGATATATCCAATGAACGGCAAGCACTGGGAGCTCGAGACATCACTGATCACGAAGTTGTGAAGAAACTGCTGAGATCCTTGGATTCCTCATTTGACACTCTAGTTCTGATGATTCAAGAAAGACCAGACTACAAGATGCTAGATCCAGCTGATATTCTTGAAAGGCTAAATACTCATGAATTCCAGCAAGAAGAAAAGAGAGACCTATATGGACCAAGCTATTCCAGACCACGAGCACTGAAGGCTAGAGCAATTTCCTCATCTGAAGAAGAAACGGATGACAGCAGTTGTGACCCTGAAGAATTTGGACAGGAGCTTGCAATGCTTGTGAGGAAATTCCAGAGATTTACACGACGAGGACAGTTCGGTAAATCATCAAGAAGAGACATGAGGAAATCAGAATCTGCATCTGAGGACTACAAGAAACGGACCTGTCACAAGTGCAAGAAATCAGGCCATTACATTGCTGATTGTCCTCGCTGGGGAAAGGAATCAAAGAAAAAGAAATACAAGGATGACAGTTCTGATGACTCAAGGAAGAAGAATAAATCCTCAAAATCCTCATCTTCAAAGTCCTCCTCACACAAGAAGACTAGCTTCAGAAAGGCTCGGGCACTTATTGGCAAGGAAATGGATTCCGAGGCAGAATCAGAAGAATGTGATGAAGAAGGCTCTGGAGAAGATTCACAATCCGGACAGGCTAGTCTTGCACTAGCAACCAATTTCGTCAGCAAGTCAATCTTCAATATTGAAGAAAATGAGTGCACCATTCATACTAATGACTATGCTGATGACTTCGCTCCAACCTATTGCTTCATGGCAAAAGGTTCAAAGGTATCACATAATGCCTCCTCCTCTGATTCAAGTGACTGTGAACATGATGATTACAAAAAACCCAGTTACAGTAAACTTGCCATCATTGCCACTAAACAACAGACTGCTCTGGAAAAGCTTCAAAAAATGCTAGACAAAAGTGATGATCTGTTGAATGAAGAAATGAATCTTAATCAAATCCTCGCTGATGACATGAAAAATCTTCAGTCTAGATTTGATATTCTTCAGGATCGTTATGATACACTCCTCACTGATCATGAGAAGCTTTCCTACGAATTTCTTCAAAGGAAGCTTGATCTTGAGAAGCTGAGGATGTCTTATGATGATCTTCGTATGGAAAATGATTCATTACTAGCTCAACAGATCAGCACTAGTGAAGTTGAATTTATTCCTCCATGTCTTAAATGCATTGATCGTGAAACTGCTAATTCTTCACCAGAATCTTCAAATGCTACCACTGCTACAAATTCTTCAACTGCACCTGTTGTGTCTATTTCCTCACTTGAGGAAAACACAAATGTCACTGATGAAAATGCAGGGTTGAAGGAATTGTACGTGACAGGCATGTACAAAAGCCTCAAAGGACATCAAATCCTTTGTGATGTGCTCAAAAAGCAGATCTTGAACAGGAACCCGAGGAAAGAAGGAATTGCCTTTGAGAGGAAATTGAATGCTGATGGATCTTATTGGAAACCTGAGCAGTATCCCAAAACCTCATGGGTTGCTGCTATTGGGCCTCCTTTTGATCCATCTAATCTAACTAGCTTCTCATGTGAATTATCCTATTCCTCGGATGAGTCATTTGATTCCAACTATAAACTGTTCAAAAATCAATCTGTTGAAGTATTTGCTTGATATGTTGGAACTAACTGCAGGAATGGCCCTCCTCTGAGGAAAATCTGGGTTCCCAAAAGCTGTCTTGAAAATCTTCAAGTGAATGTCCTCATGACATCACCTCTGAAGAATCTGAACCCCAGATCAAAATCCTCAGGAGGACCAAAGTCTTCAAGAGGATCAAAATCCTCAACTGGTCAAAACTATGCTCATACCCGTGCTTATGCGTCTAACATGCAGGGAAACTACAAGGAATATGATTATGAGCGCTATTCTTCAAAACATTATGTTCATAAATCCTCAAACCAGTTCTCTGCATACTCATATGAGTACTTTAACTCCCCTACTGTTAAGAGAAGTGCATTAGCTTCAATGCCACCTTTCTCATATGGTGCTCGTAGGATGATGAACGCTTTGCCACCCCTTCATATGTGGGTGGTGAAGAAATCAAACTAATCACTTCTGCAGGTCAGGTCTCCAGACGAAAATCATCATCTGAAGAACTTGCTGGAGACCTGAGGAAATGCTTGAAAGGACGCAAGCTAATGATTGATGAAATAGAAATATTTCACACGTCCTTACATTTCTGTTATGATGAAATTAGTATCATATTCTTCAAACTTGAAGCATATGAGATGGTAAGCTGTACTGATTCATCTGCAGGATGACAAACCCAAAAATACTGAGTGGGTTCTCGATAGTGGTTGCACACATCACATGACTGGTGATAAAAGCCTACTGATGAATATGCCACTAACTCCATCACCTCTGAAGCAAATCACATATGCTGATAAAGGTAAAAGCAAGGTATTGGGACTTGGCAAAGTAGCTATTTCCAAGGATAGGCATATGGACAAAGTGATGCTTGTTGAATCCCTTGGTTTTAACCTCATGTCAGTCTCGATGCTTTGTGATCTTGATATGATTGTTATCTTTGGTAGATATAGATGTGTAGTCATCATGGAATCTGACAGATCCAAAGTCTTCGAAGGTGTAAGAAGAGGGGATTTGTACATTGTTGACTTCTCTACAGGTCCTAAACCGGCCATTTGCTTACTAGCAAAAACCTCAGAAGGATGGCTGTGGCACCGAAGACTAGGTCATGCAGGCATGAGGAATTTGCACACACTTGCGAAGAAGAAGCATGTCATTGGCATCGAATCTGTCAAATTCCTCAAGGATCATCTCTGCGGTGCTTGTGAATCTGGGAAAATGACCAGATCCAAGCATCCCTCCAAAACCATCATGACCACTACCCGTCCATTTGAATTGCTTCATATGGATTTGTTTGGACCTACTCACTATGCAACACTAACCAATGCAGCATCTCTATATGGCTTTGTCATAGTTGATGATTATTCCAGATACACTTGGGTGCATATCATAGTGTATAAAACTGAAGTGCAGGAAATCTTCAAACGATTTTCTTCAAGGGCCTCGACGAACTTCGGCATCAAGATTAAACATATTAGGAGTGATAATGGAACCGAGTTCAAAAACACTGGTCTTGATGATTATCTTGATGAACTTGGTATTACTCACGAATTATCTGCTCCTTATACTCCTCAGCAGAATGGTGTTGTCGAAAGAAAGAACAGGACTCTGGTTGAAATGGCAAGAACTATGCTTGAAGAATATCAGACTCCTCGTCGCTTCTGGCCTGAAGCAATCAACACTGCATGCCATATCATCAACAGGGTATATCTTCACAAATTCCTCAAGAAAACCTCATATGAACTCCTCACTGAGAAGAAACCCAATGTAAGTTATTTTAAAGTCTTCGGTGCAAAATGCTGGATTAGAGATCCACACCATAGCTCAAAATTTGCACCTAAGGCACATGAAGGTTTTATGCTTGGTTATGGAAAGGACTCGCACACCTACAAAGTCTTCAACAACTATCACAACAAAGTTGTTGAGACTGTAGATGTGCGGTTCAATGAAACTAATGGCTCGCAAAGAGAGCAATTGCCTTCTGATCCAGATAAACTGTCCCCTAAGGAAGCGATAAAGCTTAAGCCTACTGAAGACATTGTTCCCACTGAGGAAATTGAAGAAGAAATAATCCCTATCGCTGACAGAAACCAAGAAGATGCTCCTGAGGAAATTGCTACAACACCACTTCCTCAGCCCAGACAAAATCCTCAACCAGCTCATCCGAGGATTGCAAATTAAGTAGAACTTGACAAAATCCTCAACGACATCAACGCGCCAGGTCCTCTCACTCGCTCAAAAGCTTCACACTTAGGTAACTTTTGTGGGCATTTCTCTTTTGTATCTATCACAGAACCCTCAAAAGTAGCTGAGGCTTTTCTGGAACCGGAGTGGATCCAAGCCATGCAAGACGAACTTCTTCAATTCAAGCTGAATGACGTATGGGAGCTCGTCAAACGACCCGATCCTCGCAAGCATAACATCATCGGCACCAAGTGGATTTTCCGAAACAAGCAAGATGAGGACGGTCAAGTGGTGAGGAACAAGGCACGACTTGTAGCCCAAGGCTACACCCAGGTTGAAGGAATAGATTTCGATGAAACTTTTGCACCTGTTGCTAGACTTGAAGCTATTCGAATTCTACTTGCTTATGCTAATCATCATAACATCATCTTATATCAAATGGATGTGAAAAGTGCATTCCTCAATGGTAAGCTTGAGGAAGAAGTATATGTTGCTCAGCCCCCAGGTTTTGAGGATCCAAAGAATCCAGACAAAGTCTTCAGACTCAAAAAGGCTCTGTATGGCCTCAAGCAAGCCCCTCGGGCATGGTATGATACATTGAAGGAATTCCTCATGAAGAAAGGCTTCAAACCTGGTTCACTCGATCCAACTCTTTTCACAAAATCTTATGATAATGAACTGTTTGTATGTCAAATTTATGTTGATGATATCATATTTGGTTGTACTGACAAAAGATACAGTGATGAATTTGCCTATATGATGAGTGAAGAATATCATATGTCTATGATGGGGGAGCTTAAATTCTTCTTAGGTCTTCAAATTCGTCAACAAAACAATGGAATCTTCATATCACAGGAGAAATACCTCAAGGATGTTCTAAGGAAATTCGACATGCATGAATGCAAAGGTGCCAAGACTCCAATGCCTACCAACGGTCACCTCGGCACTGATGAAAATGGTAAAGATTTCGATCAGCAGGTATACCGTTCTATGATTGGCTCTTTATTGTATCTATGTGCATCTAGGCCAGACATAATGCTTAGTGTTTGCATGTGTGCACGTTTTCAAGCAAAACCGAAGGAATCACACCATAAGGCTGTGAAACATATTCTTCGATACTTAGCTCACACACCAACACTAGGATTATGGTATCCCAAGGGCTCCAATCTTCATCTGGTAGGGTATTCTGATTCAGACTATGCTGGTGACCGTGTGGATTGCAAGTCAACATCTGGCACATGCCATTTCCTTGGAAGATCACTTGTTTGCTGGTCCTCAAAGAAGCAGAACTGCGTATCACTCTCCACTGCCGAAGCTGAGTACATTGCTGCTGGTTCTTGCTGTGCTCAATTACTATGGATGAAGCAAACCCTCAAGGACTACGACATCAACATGAAGAATGTGCCTCTCTACTGTGACAATGAGAGTGCTATCAAGATTGCCTACAACCCAGTACAACACTCGAAGACCAAGCACATCCAGATTCGTCTTCATTTTCTTCGGGACCATGTCCTCAAGGGCAATATCCTCATCGACCATGTGAAGACTGATGATCAACTGGCTGATATCTTCACTAAGCCCTTGGATGAGAAAAGGTTTTGCAAGTTGCGGTGTGAGCTAAATATCTTAGAGTCTTCAAATGTTTTGTAAAAACATGCACACATCCTAACACTTATGCAAAGTTGATGACTTAGATGTGCAACACATGATAAAACGATTTTCTTCAACCGATGAAGAAAGTCACTCTGAATGTGAAGAAATTAACGAAGAAATTGATTCTCAGGGCCCTACGACAATTGTACGCGGCGTCTGTAATCAACTTTCTTATATGGTGGGCAACGCCACCGCCCAATGTGAAATTCCTCAAGTTGATTTTCTTCAAATGATCAAATTCCTCACAATGCATTTTTCTTCAAAACAGTTGTTCTTCATTGTGATGATCTATTGCAAAATCTTCAAAAACACTTGATGACTTTCATTTGCCTAGGTAGACTGAGATTTCTAGTCCTCAACAGCATTCACTTATTGCTATTTCTTCAAGTTGATGTTTCTGCTAAGTGAATGTGATCGGACCCGATCTTCCCTTTATGCTATACTTATCCAGTCTATTCAATTCTTCATATGCGTTCTACTTGAAACTTTGTTCCAAATCCTCACTGCATCCTTGTCAGCTGATGATTTTGTAACGAAAATCCTCAAATCTTCGAAAAATTGTTTTCTTCAAAGGAACAGTAACTGAACCCCCACTTCCCACGATTGGATAGCCACGATCTCCACTATCTCCACCGCATCGTACGGGAGCTACACGTGTCCTGCGGAGACGTAGAGGCAAGGGCTATTCGGTCCGAAACTTTCGCGCCAAACAGTAACTTTCGGGCTATAAATATGTCCTTAACCCCCTCGGTATCATCTTCTTCGCCTCATCGCTCTCCTGCCACAGCACACCGAACCCTAGCGCCACCGCTGGTAGTCTTGTCGCCGGAAAGGAAGAGCTTCACTGCCTCAACCTTCTCGCCGCCAGGATCACGCCGGAGACGGAACATCTACGTTCGCCGCCGCCGTAGACGTCCTCTGCTGCCAAGTTAGGGTGCATTGGACACTTGACCGAAGAACCTCTCCAACACCACCTTTTTTCTGGTCTTCGTTCGCACCTTCCAGGGTAATTATATTCCATTTTTACAACAGATTAGATCTAAAATTTTACCTCTCCCTTGAGAAATCTGTTTTTCTTCAAGATACGATGCACACATGATTCCTCACACACTATCCATCACCACAATCATTGATGAACTAGCTAAGCATCTAAGATTTTTACGAGATTCCTCAATTGTGCGAATTTTCGGATCTGTACAACTCTGGAACCCAAGAACAGAATGCTTAAGCAAATTCCTCAACCACTGGTTATATTCCTCAAACTGTCAAACTTCTCCATTTTCTTCAAATCTGAGAACGCATATGACCTCTCCAAATTCCTCGCAACTATACTCTGTTCACAGGTACACACATGTCAGCTGATGAATCTCTCGGTTCTCATCACATTAACTCATTTGCAGCGTTTCTGGAAGAAACTCTTCAAGGCTCATCAGAATCCTCAAGAGTTCAAAATCCTCAGATAATCCCTCGTCTGAAGAAAATGGAGGAAGAAAGGAAACAGAGGGGAGGAAAGAAACTGGAGCAGAACACAGTTGTGGACATTCCTGATGACATATACCTGGAATACTGCACGCGTGATGATGAACCTGAGACTATGCCTAAAAGAAAGATTAGGCTGCAGAAAATTGAACGCAGATGGGCAAAGGAGTGGAAGGAGTACAGGTTTGTGACTCCAAAGTATGTGAAGAAATTCGCCTTGAAGCCTCCTGGCAAAAGGGCCCCACTTGAGGATCATCAAGTTGCTCATCCCTCAAGTCTCATGACACTTGATGACTACCCAGAGGAAAAAGAAAGGCATCTGGCCAAGCTCAAGAAGGAAGCAGAAACAGCAGTGAAGAAATTTCATGACTCTTCAGCTGCTGCCTCCGGTGCTGCTCATTCCTCAGCAACAGAAACCTCAGGCTCCGAGATTCCTCAACCAAAGTCTGTGCCAGCAAAGGCAAAAGCTTCAAAACCCCAAGAAAAGTTTGCACAGGCTTCCGTCACCAAACCCTCAGCTCCAAAACCCTCGGTTCCAAAACCGTCCACGCCAAAACCCTGAGCACCAATCGCATCCACAGCAAAGTCCTCAGCTCCACCTCCAAAGCCAGTCCAGAAGAAAGTCGTGAAGACTACGACTGCCAGCTCCAGCTCCTCACTCCCAGCTGCAACTAGCTCAGAGACAAAGTCTTCAACACCCCATGTGAAGACTTTGGCAACTACTGAACCTGCACCTCTGCCCAGCCCAAGAAAAATCATCACAGTCCCGTCTGCATGAGAGGGAAGTGAAGAATATGATGATGAAACTCTGGAAGCCATCATCAGGAACAAACAAGAAAGGGTAGCACAAGCATCAGGCAGTGTTATTCCTCTGGCGATGGACCCCAAGGTCCTCCTCGATTTCATCAACGTGTGGTATGAAGACCCAAACACACCCATTGATGATTTGAAACTTCCTCCTGGTGTAAGCCACATGGTGGCTACTTTCATAAACGAAGCCAAGTGGAAGGAACAGAAGGCCAAGCAGGCAAAGATTGCAAAGGCCAGAAAGGAGAAATTCCTCAGGCAAAATGTTCTCAAACTGACGCCTGAAGCATGTGTCCACCGAGGCAGAACTGCAAGTCTTGACTGACAAGTGTGAGAAACTGTCAGATCGAACAAGCATCAAAAGCAATTTCATCAAGCTAGCCACTAGTGCTGTTGATGACTACAACAGACGTCACCCCCCACCAGCACCAACTCCTCAGCCCCTGGTTGAACAGCCAAAAGATGCATCTCCTGTTGAGGAGGAAATTCCTCAAGCTGAGGAACAATACCAAGAGCGCCGTGCTGATGAGCCGGCCATTGAAGAAATCATCACTGAGACTGCTCCTGATGAAACTACTACCGATCCAGCTGCTTCACCAAAGCAGGCTGATGACTATGTTCCAGCTGGTTCCTCACTGCCAGCTGACGAATCTGTTAAGAAAACACCTTCCGCAAAAACATCAAAGGTGAAGAAGTTAATCCCGTCTGCATCAGACGCGAAAAAGACAAGGGCTGCTGAGAAGGAAGCGAAGAAGAGAAAAGCTTCCTCAGCAGAAGAAAAGATTGAGGCAAAACGCCTCAAGGAAATTGAAGAATCTGCCCCACTGGACCCGGTGCCTCTTAATGTTGCACCCTCATTTGAAATGGTCGTCGTTGGTGACCACACTACGAGGGCAGATGAGGAAATGAAGGATGCTGCCTCTGAGGAGCATACTGATGAGGAAATACAGATTTATGACAGTCCTCAACCTCATATTCCTCAGAAAGAGACTACTGAAGCCTCAGCTGCAGCAGCTGATGAATCTGCTTCTGCCACAAAGTCAGCTGATGAAAATCAAGCTGAAGAAAATGTCCAGTCTGCGCAGGCTCCTCCCACTGAACAAGCTGATCAAACTCCTCAAGCTGAGAAGGATGAAGAAATTCCTCAGCCTGATGCTCAGCTAGAACAAGAAATTCCTCATCCTGAGGAAACTGCTGAAGAAAATGTTCCCGCCCCTGACAATGAGTTCATTGTCCTCAACCCAGAATCTGCCATGGTTGTTTCCCCTCCCATTCCTCAGCACAATCTAAATCCAGTTCAGCGCCTGCCATTCTCGAAGAGGCCCAAGTTTCAGAAAGAGAATTTCTTTGAGGAACGTATGTATTTCATCGGAGAGAATCCTTATGACAAGCCTCAAATGAGGCATCTGAAGTTTTGGACAAGGACGCAGATGAACTACTATGCTTCTGTGCTCTGTGGCCGCAACAAGATATTCCAGCACAGGCACATTCCTCATGCTGACCTTGAAGAAATTCCCTGCATGGAACCAGTCCTCAGTGTACTACATGATGCAGGTTTGCTCTCTATGTGCTCCGACATATCAGATTGGAATAGTGAGCTAATTCTTCAGTTCTATTCAACTCTGCACATCTCGGGCAATGCTGATGACATCAACACTTGGGTGTTCGACTGGATGACTCAAAATACTCACTACAAGGCTCCAGCGTCTGAACTCCTTAGAGAACTGCCCGTACCAATTCCTTCAGAAGGGGCAGTGAAGCTTTATGGTGAGCGTGAGCTGCCAAATGGAATGATGGAAGTCCTCATGAAGCCTTTGGCTGCAGGAAAACCCTCAAGAACCACATTCCTCGTCCATGAGCTAAAGTACACACCACAGTCTGTCTACCGCATTCTCTGCAGTGTGCTAGCGCCAATCAAAGGCCATGATGATGACGAAGATGTCGTCGGCCTCATGAAGAACATCCTCTTCAACATCATTCACGGTATCCCCATGAATATCCATGATTTCTTCTTGAGGACTTTGGCTGACAATGCAATGTGCCCCTATGATCACAAAATCTATGCACCATGGATCATGAGATTCCTCAGGACAAGGACATGCATCAACTTTCACGCAGATTTCCAGAACCATGTTGGTTATATGCCTCCTATCCGGGTCAACAAGAAGACTTTCGAACCCATTGAGGGAAAAGGCAAGTCTGTGATTGATGAAGGAAGCAGGCCCCTTGATGGCCAGTTCAAAGAACCAGATGCATATTCCTCATGGGACGACACTTAGTCACGTCCGCCAAGCCCTGTTCCTCCTCGTGTGCTAACCATCCGAGAACTTCTTCTCAGTCTTCATCAGAAGGTGGATCACAATCACAAATGGGTCAAACGCCAGTTTGGTGCCATTGTGAAAACCCTCACTGAGACACAGAACAGTGTGAAGCTTAATCATCACTATCTGCATGAGGTTTTTGATCGCACCTGGGCTACCCTTGCACATCTGAAGACTCAGACTGAGCTTGAAGAATTGAACTTTGAGCAGGACTTTGACTGGTCGTGGCCTCCTAAGAAGAAGTTCAGGCCCATTCCTATGCCAGATCTTGAAGACAGTTCCTTCTCGTCCTTTCGCACCGCCGAATATGATGAGGAACAACTTGACACCGCGACAGGCCCAAGGAAGAAGACTACACCAAAGAAGCGCCAAGGATCTTCATCAACTGCCCAGCAATGAAGTCTTCACGAGCGTTAGTCCTCAGTTTGTCCCTTTTTGTCCCTTGATGACAAAGGGGGAGAAACTTGAGAGTTAGTCTTCAAACGTGATTTATTTTTGGGGCTTATGAACTATATTTAAGTTACAAACTCTTGGCTCTTCCGAAGTTTTTATGTAATGAGTTGTAACTTAAGCCCGATGGTACTCTGACACAGTTTGAACGTTTTTCTTCGCATGCTTATTACTCAAGTTTTAATGCACGCATGCTGGAATTCGTCAGATACCATTTTCCATCATGCATCTTCATTTTCTTCATATGATATGTTATATGTATGCATGATTTACAAGATTCAGGGGGAGATCTCCATGATATAAATCATCAATGTGCATATGCTAGAAAAGCAAAATCCTCAAGGTATGCACATCTTCAGGGGGAGTCTCTGTGAATCTTGTTTTCAAATTCCTCAAATGAGTATTTACACTTCATATTTTTGATCCCTGGTGAAGACTTAACCTAATTGTCATCAGCCACCAAAAAGGGGGAGATTGTAAGTGCCTCTAGTGCCCCTTAGTGATTTTGGTGGTTTGAAGACTTATAGGTTAAGTATCTAATGTGTTTTTAAGTGTACACAGGATCTATAAGTCATTGAGGAGTTTGAGATATTTGAAGAATATCGACCCCTAAAAATATATGTCTTCAGTTGAAGAAATTGGTCTGAAGCTGAAGAAATGAACCGCGAAGAATTTGTGATGAAATTGATATTCCTCATGAAGATATTGATATTGAGAAGATCGGTGGTTCCTGAAGAAAATCGTTCTGAAGAAATTGAAGCGTGAAGATTTACGTTTTCTGTTTTACTTTCTTCGCATTTGATGAATAGGAACACCGTACTGTTAAAGGGGGTCAAAGTAACACTATGGAATGGATTTCCTCATGATGCTCAACCCAAGCCAAATCCTACCAAAAGCCTCAAGTGAGGAATATGAGTGACATGAGGACTCTCACAGTTGAGAGTCCCGACCGTTTCGATAAGCCACGCCAAGTCACTGATCTTATCCACTCCAACGGTCATATTATTTAAGGGCATTAATGTCAAATCATGTCGGGATTCTCCCAGGCTATAAATAGCCGCCCCCCACAACCACTAGCTGGTTGGCTGCTCCGCTAGAAACTGACACTTGTCATAAGAGCAACCCAATTACTCAGAGCTTTCGAGAGTAAATCATGAGTGAGGAAATACACCACCCACCGAAACCACAAACCAAACCTAGTGATTGAGCATCACTGAAGAAGTTGTTCCTGTGTGGGACTGAAGCCTTTTACCTTTGAGGACTGTGCATCCTCCAGACGGTTAGGCGTCATGGTCTAGAGCAATCCAGCAGTCAATTGTGGATCGCCGGGTGACCGAGTTTGTGAGGGTTTGGAAGTCTGCCCTGAAGACTTACCACGAGTGTTGGGCGAGGACTGTGTGTCCTTTAGCTCAAGGAGAATACGGTAGGGACTGTGTGTCCCGGGACTGGGTGTCCTTTGGTTTAAATACCAAGCCGCTCCAAACCAGATGTACAACTGTCACAGCAGTTGGAACTGGGTCATCAACAACAGTCTTCACCAAGAATCGGGTTCTAATTCCTCAACTCTTTACATTCTCTGTATTATGTGTTGATGACTTTCACTGTGACTGTTTGAAGAATTTGCTGAAGACTTTCTCTGAATTTCCTCAACCCCAAATTCTTCACTTGAGTAAATCATCATCTGTATTCTGCGTGCCTGCTTGCTGTGCAATCTGTTTTCATAATCTTCACTCTGTAATACTGTCATTGTGAACGATTGCACAACTGATCCTTAACTGTTTCCGCTGTAAGTTAGTCATCAGTGAGGAATTTCCTCAAAAGGAATTTCCTCAGTGATGAAATTCTAAAAATCTCCTATTCACCCCCCCTCTAGTCGATATAACGCACTTTCAAACACCCTTAGCTAGGCATAAAAGCGATAGAATCACGTATCGTCGTCTTTGGTGCTCAAACCATAAGTGGACCTCATCATGGATTCATAAGGCAATCTTATTTTGTTTCTAGGAAAGTGTTCCATGCCTTTCCTTAAAGGAAATTGAAATCTAATATTCCCTTCCTTCATATCGATGATAGCACCGATAGTCCTTAGGAAAGGTCTACCAAGAATAATAGGGCATGTAGGATTGCAATCTATGTCAAGCACAATGAAATCCACGGGTACATAGTTCCTATTCGCAATAATAAGAACATCATTGATCCTTCCCAAGGGTTTCTTGACAGTAGAATCCGCAAGATGCAAATTAAGAGAACACTCTTCAATCTCATTAAAAGCCAGAACATCACATAAAGACTTTGGAATCACGGAAACACTAGCACCCAAATCACACAAAGCATTGCATTCATAGTTTTTGATTTTGATTTTGATAGTAGGTTCCCACTCATCATGAAGCTTTCTAGGGATAGAGACTTCCAATTCAAGTTTCTCTTTAAGAGATTTTATCATAGCTTCGACGATATGATCGGTAAAGGCCTTGTTTTGGCTATAAGCGTGTGGAGAGTTTAACATGGATTGCATAAAGGAGATGCATTCAATCAAGGAGTAACTATCATAATTGAATTCCTTGAAATCCAAGGTAGTAATTTCATTACTACTCAAAGTTGTAATATCTTCTACTCCACTTTCATTGCTTTTAGCATCAAGATAGATGGACTCCGAATCATTGGGGCACTTTTCAACCAAAGTGGATTCATATCCAGCCCCATAATCATTAGGTTTGTCACAAGAAAACAAATATTCAATGGGAGTCACACCAAGCACTTTAAGATCTTCGTGATTCTTATCACGAGAACACGCCTTTTTAAGCCATTCATGTCTAGCACGAATTTGGGCAGTTCTTTCTTTGCTCTCAATCATGGAAACACGCATGGCTTTCAAAGTTTCATCCATATTGATCTTGGGAGGTGTTGGAAATATGCCCTAGAGGCAATAATAAAATGGTTATTATCATATTTCCTTGTTCATGATAATCATCTATTGTTCATGCTATAATTGTATTAACAGGAAACAGTAATACATGTGTGAATAAATAGATCACAATGTGTCCCTAGCAAGCCTCTAGTGGGATAGCTCGTTAGTCAATAGATGATCATGGTTTCCTGATCATGGGCATTAGATGTCATTGATAACGAGATCACATCATTGGGAGAATGATGTGATGGACAAGACCCAATCCTAAGCATAACACTAGATTGTATTGTTCGTATGCTAAAGCTTTTCTAATGTCAAGTGTCTTTTCCTTCGACCGTGAGATTGTGCAACTCCCGGATGCCGTAGGAGTGCTTTGGGTGTATCAAACGTCACAACGTAACTGGGTGACTATAAAGGTGCACTACGGGTATCTCTGAAAGTGTCTGTTGGGTTGGTACGAATCAAGATCGGGATTTGTCACTCCGTGTGACGGAGAGGTATCTCTGGGCCCACTCGGTAGAACATCATCATGAGCTCAATGTGACTAAGGAGTTAGTCACACGATGACGTGCTACGGAACGAGTAAAGAGACTTACCGGTAACGAGATTGAACAAGGTATAGGCACACCGACGATCGAATCTCGGGCAAGTTCTATACCGACAGACAAAGGGAATCGTATACGGGGTTCATTGAATCCTTGACATCGTGGTTCATCCGATGAGATCATCGTGGAGCAAGTGGGAGCCACCATGGGTATCCAGACCCCGCTGATGGTTATTGGCCAGAGAGGTGTCTCGGTCATGTCTGCCTATCTCCCGAACCCGTAGGGTCTACACACTTAAGGTTCGATGACGCTAGGGTTATAGGGAATTGTTATACGAGGTTACCGAAAGTTTTTCGGAGTCACGAGGAGCTCCAGAATGGTCCAGAGGTAAAGATTGATATATAGGACGGATGGTTTCGGATACCGGAAGTGTTTCGGGCATCACCGGTAACGTACCGGGACCACCGGGACCACCGGAGGTGGCCCCGGGGGTCCACCGAAGGGGGGCAATGACCCCGGGAGGTAAGGTGGGCCAAGTGGGGAAGGGAACCAGCCCCTAGGTGGGCTGGTGCGCCTCCCCACTCAGCCCAATACGTGGGGGAGAGAAAAGGGGGGGCAAACCCTAAGCTAGGTGGGCCTAAGGCCCACCAGGGGTGCGCCACACCCCTCCTCCCCCCCTTGGCCGCCGCATCAGCCCCCATCTTGGGCTGCCCCCCCCCAGGAGAGGGAAACCCTCAAGGGGGCGCAGCCCCTCCCCCCCCTATATATAGTGGGCACTTTCGGCCATTGGAGATCAGTTTTTTGCCTCTCTCTCGGCGCAGCCCTGCCCTTTTTCCTCCTCCTCTCTGCCGGTGCTTGGCGAAGCCCTGCCGGGAGACCTCATCTCTCCATCGACACCACGTCGTCGTGCTGCTGGAGTTCTTCCCTAACCTCTCCCTCCTCCTTGCTGGATCAAGGTGCGGGAGACGTCACCGGGCTGCACGTGCGTTGAACTTGGAGGTGCCGTAGTTCGGCACTAGATCGGAATCGCTGCGAGTACGACTCCATCAACCGCGTTCTAGCAACGCTTCTGCTTAGCGATCTTCAAAGGTATGAATATGCTCTTACCCCTCTCTCATTGCTGGTCTCTCGATAGGAAGATCTGAATATGCGTAGGAAAATTTTGAATTTATTCTACGTTCCCCAACAGGAGGAGCACATCTAACTTTCAAAGCATCAACATCACTAGACATTCTATCAACGCTCTTAGCCAAATCGTCAATTTTGAGTAGTTTTTCCTCTATGGACGCATTGAAAATCTTTTGTGAGTTGATAAACTCTTTGATATTACTATCCAGATCAGAGGGTAACCTATTGTAATTTCCATGAGTATTGTTGTAGGAGTTGCCAAAGTTATTAGAGGAGTTACTAGGAAACACTACAAGGAATATGCTAGTACGCGACGCTATTTTTTCGTCGCTACACCGTCACGGTTTTTCATTTACGACGATCGCACGACGAAAAACCAAGCGTCGAAAACGGAGCGTCAGAAATGAACAGCAACGACGTTTTGGTCAAAATCGTCGTAACTTTACGACGATTCCTGGATCGTCGTAATCTTTACGACGATCTTAAATCATCGCTGACAATCAAACCTAGTCCTACGTGGCAGTCCTACGTTGCAAAATTACGACGAAATCAAAACGTCATGGCTCAAATCAGCCCAACCCATTTCAATTGATAACATGGGCTCGTTTTATTTTTTGGGGATTTTCTTATTGGGCCTTGGCCTATTTACAGCAACTTTAGTATTTTTTTTTTGAATTTTTTTTATCATTCTAATTTGGGCCCTGGCCTTTTCATGCCCAAATACATTTGATCCAGTTTCAGTTTTAGCCTTTTTCATTTTTGAATTCAAGATTTTTTTCCAGAACTTGGTTTCATTTCTATTTATTGGGCCTTTTCAACCAATTATTTGTCCAATATTAAATGCATCAATATTTCATATTCAAATCAAGAAAGCTCCAAGTCGAATTAAAATCATCCATCATATAACATCACATAATACATCTCCCAGGTTTGCACAATCAAAATACACACTTTTAGCACCAACACCAACATGGCTGATAAACTAGTAAACTGACACTACTACAAACAAAGTTTCACTACACTTTAACACCAACACCAACATGGCTGATAAACTAGTAAACTCACACTACTACAAACAAAGTTTCACTTGCTTCCAGCATAAGGCTAGAAGCAAATCAAAAGCAGCACTTGCTTCTATGGTTCGGTTGGTTGTACTCGCATCCACACATGGAAGGATGTTGTTGAGAGCAGTCTCTGCTCGAGGATGGTCTGCTCATTCGTCCATTGTCTAGCATGTATCCTTTGAAGCACTGTAACAACAACAAAATTATGGTTTCAAATAAACAAGCATTATAATACAGATGGTAGCAAATCTATAAGAATGAAGAGAGCTGCCACTATGTTCCTGAAGATGATGTTAAAAATCCTGAGATATAAATTCTGGAGTATAATTAGTCCGACCTAAACAGGTCATAGAAACAGAAAATTAAACTTCAAACTATCTAAGATTGTTCCAGGAAATTCTGGACAAAGAAAATGCAGAGAACCAAACTCAATATCTTTTTGGTATTTTCGCTTTACTGGAGGAATTTAAGCACTGACAAAAGCAGGAGTCAATGACACAATAATTAGCAGACATGTAAGATAACACAAAACGAGCTACTCCACATTAGTGTGATAACCAGGTGCAAACCAGGGTGTAAGAACATTGCCGTGAGCTTTGATCTTAGAAAAATACATTTTAACAAGAAGATTACCGTGAGCCTTGATCTTAGAAAAACAGTGAACTGACACCTACAGATTCTAAAACAGCGAACTGACACATACATTCTAAAACAGCGAACTGAAAAATACACTTTCTTCTTAAAATGTATCTTAGGAAAACAGCGAACTGGCACAATTATGTCATGGTTGAATTATTTGTGAAGGAACTTCATTTTGGGTGGCACACATTCAGAGCATAAATTAATGCCCGTAAAAAATTAATGCTCGAGCTATCCTTAATCATGTCCAACAGCTACAAATCACTATAAGAATCCACATATTGCGATAAATTGGTTTAGTATGGTTTATTAAGTCCTAAAGTTGATCTACCATTTCGACTGGCAATTAGAGCATTGCATTGCCAACTCTGCAGTTAATGCCAAAGGCAACTAAAGTACAGAACAGGAGAACAGAAGGTGCAGGTGAACTAAAGTAAAGAAACGTACAAACTGAACCAGACTTCAACCGAAACGTAGAAAGTGCAGGTGATATTCAGATCAGGGGGTAGTTGGGCTCACCATGTTCGCTGCAAGGGGCGGTCCAGCCGCTAGGTGGGAGGTGAAGATGGATGTTGGTCTGCTGCTCCACCTCCTCTGGACGCTGCACCAACAGAGACGCTATGGGAAAAGGGGATTCATTTCATTTATTCAGAGAGGAGGAATTTTCGGCCACAGCAAAACAATGGTGTGTACATCATTCATAGCTCTAAAGTATAAAGTGATAGGGTCAGCTATATATACTAGCCACTCTACCATGCTCCCTACACCACATGCATAAGTTATTCATGACCGAACCAGGATATATAGATAGAAACTAGGCGGCAGGCGAGAGCAAAGCATCGACAATTTGCTTGCGTAAAACAAAGACAAGACTTGCAGGCATATATTCACAAATACATGACCATCTAGTACATGCTAGCAGAACATCCAACCATTTTGTGAATGCAAACAAACACAATACTTTCTACAGTAGAGGTGATTACATGACCGTCCAGTACAGGAAATCAAATTAATTCCTGAATGCAAGTAAGCGGCAAATAGCTAGATGAGTAAGTTATCTACAGATGCATTACATTATAATTAAGATGTTTGTTCGACTGTGTACACATTTACAGAAACCAAAATAAGAAGTTATTTTCACATGAATGGTTGGATCCTCCCCTGATTTTCTTACAACATGTACGAGTTCTTTGCCAAGCAACGACCTGCCTCCGATTTATGATAGTTTTTCTCCAATCTCCTAAAGATAGGAGAACACTACACTGTAAATAAATAAACTTGATAATCTCAATAATACTGTAGGGCATACGATGCCAAGCTGGTAACCAGTATCCTTCACTAAGGAAGGCAAAAATAGCCCAATCAAACTTTGGAAGCCATCCAGAATTATCCTAGAAACTTCATCATCTAAATGCATCAACACTAGATTACTAGATGAACTGACCTAGAAGGCTGCTAGATTACTGCTATACATGAGTGCACTAAAGAATGTGAGTATGCGGTTTTGCTATCAGACTCATTATCAGTTTTGGCTGTAGAATTAGAGTTCTTCACTGTGAGAGAAGAAATGCTAGTTGTTTGCAGCAACTAGTAAGACATTAGCAAGTGAAAGAGATGCGTTACAGATCAAGAGAAATTTGTCTATACAGTCTCATGCCTGTGGGAGTAAATGTAACATAAACTTTACACTGTATGAGGTTCAAACACAGAATGGTCTTTATATCATAGCACAATTTTCTGAAAACCCAGTTTTGCCCAAATATTGTAGCGTGTTGCAGTAAATCCAAGCGATATCTTCAGTAGAATTTGGATTCTGGAACAAATGAGTTTCACCACAGGTGTTGTACTGGCAAGAAAACTGAATTCAGAAACCGCAAATTTCGTTTGCAGTTCGTGTTTGTGTCAGGCAGGAAGCCAGCGCCAGAACAATCAGACATTCATCAGCTAACCAAAGTGCAAAAGACAATGCTGGTGTTTCAATTTACCTCTTGATAGGACCAAAAGCACGACACCCCATGACGAGCAGATCGACCTTGAGTTCAGTGTCACCTCGCAGATCTTCTCCTTGGGATCCCCCACCACCACCTGTGTCTTCACCTCCACCTTCAACAGACCAAGAATACAACCCAATTTAAGCACCATTCAAGCATGAGCAGCCAGGCTAAATCACAAGAATTCAGCAATCGGTACAGATGTGCCTCATTTAATCACCCCCACTTACATTCTTATCGGAGAAAATCTTGAGCGTGTGCTCCAGGATCGCCTCTGGGATCCCCCGCTGGTGCGAATCGATGGCCTGCGTGAACACCGACACCTCCGCCACCCCCTGAGCACCCAACGCCGCGGCCCAGCGAAGAACCTGCCACACACACGTTCCCCTTGCTGATGCCCGCGAAAAAGAGGGACAGGGGTGCCCGGAACAGCAGCGGCGTGACGGGCGCATCCTCGCTCCTCTCCAACAATTCCAGTGCCTCCGCGGGCACCTTGGAGCTTCTCAGCTTCATCAGCATGTTCTGCTTCATGTTGGCGCGGCTCTCGTCGACACCATCATCTGCACGTCACGTCAGTCAACGCGAGCCGTTAAATGGACATCGGATATCAGGACATCGCCATGGATGTAGCGAATAGCTTACTAAACGGAGTTGATCCCGTCGCAGCCTACCAGCACCTTTCCCGGAGAGTCGAGCCGTGGGCGAGGTGGAGGATCTTGGCGCCGTCGAAGTGCTCGTCGATGGATAAGATCTTGCAGGAGTAGCGGATGGTGCCTATCGGCAACTCCGCCACCAGGACGTGCAGCACGATGAGCGCACCGTCGGGGCGGAGGCGCAGGCTGTCGAGCGCCCAGCGCAGCGCCTTCATGCTCTCCTTCCTGCCGTCGACCGCCACCACCACGTTGGACAGGTTGGCGGTGGCCATGGCTGGCCCTGCCCCTTCGCTCGGCCAGGGAGGCTCCATGAGGAGATGGGGAGCGAGGTGGTGGGGATATGGGGAGGAGGTGGCGGCGGCGAAGAGATGGGGAGGAGGGAGGGGTCTGAGCTAGGGTTTGGACAGCGGGTGGGGTTATTCTTTTTTCATTTTTTCTATAATACATGGATGGATGGATATGAGATGGTGAGATAGATGGATGGATGGATGGGCGCCATGTCATCGATCCACGGGAAGAGTTCTGATTGGTTCGAAAAATGAGTGATTTAAAATACTTTCCAAGTACTAAAAATAGAGGAATTTTATGAAGCATCTATCAAAAATATTTTGCAAAAGGCCATCACACAAATTTTCACTAGAGTTAGACCACATTTTATGGATGAGGATCAATTTATATGCATTTCTCATCTTTATAGTTATTTTTAATCATTTTCTAAGTGGCAAAAATGGGTTTTTTTTGTGAAGAACCTACCAAATATTTGTTGCAAAATTGAACTCCATCAATTTTCTAAAATACTAGTACATATTTAGTATACAATTGACCAAATGGTTGGGTGTCAAAAACTTTTATCCACCTATCGTGAAAAAGAAAACTTTCTGCCGATTCAGTTGAAAGCGGGTCAAATTTGAACTGTAGCTGCCTCATAGTTTGCTATTTTTTTTCAAAAAACATTTCTAGGTACAAGAGTATCTATTTCTTCATAGATACTCCGAAATAGTTGCAAAAATCAAGCCCTAGCTACGAACGGTCATGCCCGTCGTTTTGACCGCATTTTGAAATGGCTATGAAAAATTAAAAAAAAATCAAAAAAATGGGAAACCTTCGCATTGTGTCATTATATGTGACAAAGTTACCAGGAAAAATAATAAACTTGTAATACAACAATTATTTTTAAAAAGTGTTCTTAGAAATGGGCTATCATGTATGAAGATTCATGGCTTTCGAGCCAAATGATCAATCTTATGGTCACATTCATGACATAGTTTGTTGAAATGATCTAATATTATGCACAAGGATGCATATTGGAATGAAAAACAATGTTGATTAAGGAAGTTTTCATTTTCCTTGTATGTAAAAATCATTTTTCATTTTTCAAGTGCCCAAAATGAATTTTTTTGTGAAGGACCTACCATATATTTGTTTCAAAATTGGATCAAATCATTTTTATAGAATACTAGGTCATATTTAATGTACAATTTACAAAATGGTTGGATGTTAAAAGCTTTTATCCACCTCTTGTGAAAAAGACAAATTTATGTCGATTCAGTTGGAAGCGAGTTAAATTTGAACTGCAGCTGCATTATATTTTGCTCTTTATTTTCCCAAAAATCATTTTTTGGTACATAAGTATCTATTTAATCATAAATACATGGTGTGGTGCCTTGACGTTGAGGTTTGGATGGTGGTCGAGGGCCCAACTCCAGAGTGCATGAACTTGCATGCCAGCCGCATGGTCACCGCCTGACCGTTGCGTTGCCACGCGTTCTAGGTGGAATATGCATGTCTGGTGGGTTGGACAATCCCTCGGTAGGTGTTAGCAAGAAGAATACAATAGAAGAATCTCACAAGGAGACTGAACTAAGCTCAAACATGAATTAGCACCCAAGTGTTTGATCAGCGGTGCGGGTAATTCACATAGACAATGAGCCTAAATTTTGGCTGAGGATGATCATCTACTAAGGACACTCTATTGGAATTTTTTTAGCTCAAATGGATGAACCTAGGTGGCACTTGCTTTGTAAAGTAACACACTGTGCACAAATATGAATGTTGAAGCTGGGATCAAATTAATGAATGGATTGAGCTGAAATTTGGTGTATGATGTTAATTTGGGAATATGAAGGCACTCTATAAAAATTATACCATTTGGACATGCCAAAGTGACACTTCCTTCACAATGTGCCAATCTGGACAGAAAATGGTAATTGAAACTAGGCTCACATAGATGATTGGATTGAGCTGAAATTTGGAGGAGGATGATAATTTGGGCACATTAAGGTATTGTAAAAATTTCATAAAATTTGGATAAACAAAAATTGTACTTCCTTCACAATGCTCTCTACTGAACAGAATATTGGGAAAAATATTGAGAGAAACTGGCTGAATTAAATGTGCTAAAATTTGGTGGAGTAAGGTTATATGGTCAGTGTCATCCCGTGGTAAATTTTCATCAACTATAAAGCAATATAAAATGTAGTTGCTTCACAAAATGAAAATATTACCAGAAACAAAGATTGGATCATGAGCTCACATGGATTGTGAGATGTGGCTACAATTTTATGGAGAGATATGTTTTGGGCACATTGATGATGTGGAAAAAATTCAACTCATCAGGATATTCCTATCTAGTACTTCCTTCACAAAGTTATTAGCTGAACACAAACTTTGGATATTTGCTGAGAAAGATTTACTAGGCAAATCGTTACAAAAGTTTTCATGAGGCAATGATTTGGATAGGAAAGAGTGCCCAAAAAATATGAGGGTAATCAAAGAAATAGAAATAGCACTTCCTTCACGAAGTGCTATTCTGAACAGAATAGGAAAATGAATATTGTTGAATTATTTTCGAACTATGGAAGGAAGGGTTTTCACATATTTGAGAAATATATGATCCAAAGTATTTATGAGAATTTTTCGATTTTTTTTGGAATGATAGAATAGTAGCTTGCTTCACAAACTAGGACGAGGTGGGATATAATGGACCCACGAGTGACATGTCAACATAGTTAGAACATGTTACGACATTTTTACAATCGTCGTAAAAGTTATGACGATCTCATCTTATGCGGTTACGACGTTTTGACTCACATCATCGTAATTTATATGTAGATTTGATCCCCTCAAACGGTTTACGATGATCTCGAATGAAATCGTCATAGATTTATGACGAATTCATCAACGACATTTTAAAAAACATCACATATGAGCATATTTCTTGTAGTGAAAAGGCCTAGGAACATAGTTTCCTCTAAAAGCATTGTTGTTGGCAAAATTATTCCTACCAACAAAATTAACGTCCAAGCTAGCGTTGCTACTCTCAATCAAAGAAGACAAGGGCATATCATTAGGATCTAAAGGAGCACTTCTACTAGCAACCAAATTCATTAACTCATCCATCTTAGCACTCAACGAGTTAATTTCTTCTATAGCGTGTACCTTCTTACTAGTAGGTGACCTTTCGGTGTGCCACTGAGAATAGTTCGTCATGATATTGTCTAGGAGATTTGTGGCCTCCCCTAACGTGATTTCCATGAACGTTCCACTTGAGGCGGAGTCCAAGATATTTCTAGAAGCAAAATTCAAGCCAGCGTAAAAGATTTGTATAATCTTCCAAAGACTCAAGCCATGAGCGGGATAATTTCTAATCATCAATTTCATTCTCTCCCAAGATTGTGCAACATGTTCATGATCAAGTTGCTTGAAATTCATGATATAATTACAGAGACAGATGATCTTAGTCGATGGAAAATACTTGGAAATATAAGCATCTTTGCACTTATCCCAAGAACCGATACTATTTTTGGGCAAAGAAGAAAACCAAGTTTTTGCGCGATCTCGCAACGAGAAAGGAAAAATCTTCAATTTAATCACATCATTATCCACATCTTATTTCTTTTGCATATCGCAATGCTCAATGAAGGTATTGAGATGGGATGCGTCATCTTCACTAGGAAGGTGAGAGAATTGCTCTTTCATAACAAGATTAAGCAGAGCGACATTGATTTCGTATGACTCCGCACTAGTGGCGGGAGCAATCGAAGTACTAATAAAATCATTATTATTAGTATTCGAGAAGTCACAAAGTTTGGTGTTTTCATCAAGCAAGCAAGAAAGCAAGCACACAAGCGAACAAAGAGCAAGCAAGCAAGCACACAAGCGAACAAGCGAACAAAGAGCAAGCGAAGAAAAAGGGCGAACGAAAAGGCAAACGAAAAAGGCAAATTGGTGAAGTGGGGAAGAGGAAAACGGGAGGCAACTGGCAAACAAAGTAAATGCAAGAGATGAGTTTGCGACACTTACTTGGATGAGTTCTTGACTTGATCCTCCCTGGCAACGGCGCCAGAAATACTTCTGCTACGTCAATAAAAGTCCTTCCCTAGCAATGGTGCCAGAGATCCTTCTGTCGTCTCTTGAGCTTGCGTTGGTTTTTCCCTTGAAGAGGAAAGGGTGATGCAGCACAGGAGCAATAAGTATTTCCTTCAGTTTGAGAACCAAGATATCAATCCATTAGGAGAATCTCGTCAAGTCCAGAGTACCTGCATAAACACAAAAGAGCTTGCACCCAACGCTATAAAGGGGTTGTCAATCCCTTCAAGATTGTTTGCAAAGTGAGATCTGAAGGCGGAAAGTGCAACGAAGTAAAAAGTGTAAGGCTGAAAATATGGTTTGGAGTAGACCCTGGAGGCCATAGTGTTCACCAGAGGCTTCTCTCAAAATAGCAAGTATTATGGTGGGTGAACAAATTATCGTCGAGCAATTGATAGAACCGCGCAAAGTCATGACGATATCTAAGGCAATGATCATACATATAGGCATCACGTCCGAGACAAGTAGACCAATACTTTCTGCATCTACTACTATTACTCCACACATCGACCGCTATCCAGCATGCATCTAGTGTATTGAGTTCATGACGAACAGAGTAACGCCTTAAGCAAGATGACATGATGTAGATGGATAATCTCAAACCAATGATGAAAACCCCATCTTTTTACCCTTGATGGCAACAACACGATGCGTGCCTCGCTACCCCTTCTGTCACTGGGTGAGGTCACCGCACGGTATGAAACCAAAACCAAGCACTTCTCCCATTGCAAGAATCATAGATCTAGTTGGCCAAATAAAACCCACAACTCAAAGAGAATTACAAGGATATGAAATCATGCATAAGAGAGATCTGAAGAAACTCAAATAAGATTCATAGATAATCTGATCATAAATCCACAATTCATCGGATCTCGACAAACACACCGCAAAAGAAGATTACATTGGATAGATCTCCATGAAGATCATGGAGAACTTTGTATTGAAGATCCAAGAGAGAGAAAAAGCCATCTAGTTACTAGCTATGGACCCGTAGGTCTATGATGAACTACTCACGCATCATCGGAGAGGTCATGGTGTTGATGAAGAAGCCCTCCGTATCCGAATCCCCCTCTGGCAGGGCACCATAACGTGCCCCAGATGGGATCTTGCGGAGACAAAAGCTTGCGTCGGCGGAAAAGTACTTTCGATGATCTCCTGATTTTTTTGGGATTTTTAGGGAATATATAGGCGCAAAAGCTAGGGCAAATGACCCTCAGGGAGCCCACAAGCCTGGTGGCCGCGGGCCCCCCTGGCCGCGCCATGAGGGCTTGTGGGGTCCCTGGTGGGCCCCTGCCCTAATTCTCCGGCTCTCCAATCTGTTTCTGTACCGGAAAAAATCTTTTTGGCAGTTTCATTCCGTTTGGACTCCGTTCAAAATACTCCTCTGAAAGGGGTCAAAAACATGGAAAATACAGGAACTGGCACTTAGCACTAAGTTAATAAGTTAGTCCCAAAAAATATATAAAAGGCATACAAAACATCCAAAGTTTGACAAGATAGTAGCATGAAACCATCAAAAATTATAGATACATTGGAGACCTATCAGGTACCACACTGTCTCGGTACACCACTTGATGAGAAATCCTTCTGGGGTACGAAATTCCCATCTTCTACAGCATGCTACCGTGGAAAGCTTCTGGCATAAGGAACCCGACCTTCCGTAGCAAGCCACATGAAGGAAAGCTTGTGAGGTATGGTACCCAGCCTTCTTGAGCACGCTACTCTAGCAAAAGCTTCGAGCAGAAGGAATTCAGTCTTCTTCAACACGCCATTGTATCTACCACAAGCTTGCTAGGAGCATGAACTAGTCCGCACATACATTCGCCTTAGAACCCAGTGGTAATGGAAGGATCTATCCTATACTCTCATATGTTGTGAACATACAGCCTAGCGGATCAATTCATGTGAGCCATTCGTACACGGGAATGACTCTGTTCAAAGAAACAACGTCCCTATGTTGAGAAGAATAATATGAGCATCGCAACCTCTACGAGGTATGCGAGAGTAAGTTGTGAGAACCAGCCAACACACAGGGAAAACAATCAAGGAATAGTGTTGACATGACATGACAAGTCCATCAAAGGAGTCCTCAAGACAAAAAAATGTTGTGGGCAAACAACCTCCGTGACGGTCAACAAGATACAGCTTCGCAGACAAAGAGGTATTACCAACCCTTGTGAGACTCTTGCATATGCGACCACAACAATGCAGTACCTGCAGTTACAAGCAAGTTTGCCGCACTCATCACGAATATGGGCCATCAACCCAGATAAGAAGCTATGCCCTAAAAAGATACATCAAATGATAGGCATACTATGCACATCTCAGTGGTCACAACAAGGATTACAGAGGCTATATATGACAGAGCCATCTCCACAAGCGACCAAGTTGGACACAAGACATTCTGATAGAATGGCTCTCAACACGTCAGCATCAACAACTTGTAGACATCATGACATCAGTAGAATAAGAGATTACTGTCTATGATTACTTTGTGATCGTGCCTGACATTTCGGTTGAGGATATAGCAGCCATAGCTCGGTCATGTTGATCCCTTGAGACATGGATCACCTAAGGGAAAATTGAGGATGCATAAGCAAACATTAGAACGGAACACGCAGCCAGACTAAGCATTTTAACACGGCAAAAAGAAAGCCACTCCCATACGAGCACGTGAGCCAGGTATCAGGAAAGGATGTATTACCCATGACAGTTAGGGTACGAAGCATTACAATAAAACCCGAAGCGGGTACTTCCAGGACCTGGAACTAAGATGTTTGTCGACAGTTCCCGCTACCCCACCCTGCAACACTAGTACCAGCATAAAGAGTACACCTGACAGGAAAGAGAAGGATTCAAGAAAGCTATGTGCAGATACAACACTTGGTCCCTCCGAAGAGGCAGTTAAAAAGTCAGAGAACCAATGAAGGCATGACAATTGATGGATCCAAGCCGCACACATGTAAGTTACCCTTTCCCGGGAGGTAAGCCTGGAAATCTCGAGGATGAGATTTTCTTAAGGGGGGTAGGTTTGTAACACCCTGGTTTTCGCTCCCTGATTTTTTTCATTTGCGAGATTTGACCCCGTCTTTGTTTTCTTGGTGTTGTCGGATTTCTTTCACTCCTGGGTATGTGAAGATGGTCATCTAGCCTTGCCTTCCCTACCGAGCCAAAGATTTCCCTCAGTCCAACCTTTCCACCCAAGATCTTTTCTCACGGTTATGCCGTCAAAACCCTACCTTCCGAATTGCGAGAAGGGAAACCCTAATCCTTCTAGTTTCAAAGGAACCCCAATTTCTTTTGCCCTATTGCCTCCCAAACCTTTTCCCAATGATCATCCCTTATCTTTAAACCCTAGATATGCAAAAATATTGCTAAGTCATTTGCAATATTTGTCATTTATAATTAATTCCTTTTTCTGTGAGATGAAGGAATTAAATCCAGGCAAATATCTATCCATCTCCAAAGTTCATGAAAATTTGTAGAGATATTCTTTGTGATCATATTGAGCTCCGACAAAATATTGGCCATCATTGAATGAAGGAAAATTTCCTTTTCCTATTTAATGCCAATATTGCATTTTGGGCACTTTCTAAAGGAACTACCATTTTGGTAGCCAGGAAAAATCCCAAATACTTTGTGGAGCTTCTCCTATCCATATCTTACCCATTTCCATCAAGATCCCAAGCCCCATAGTTCAAAATTTGAGCACAACATCAATTTGTAAATTCTGTCCAGTTGGGAAATTTGCAAAGGAAGTGCTCTATTCCTTGATCTCCTTCATCTGAAACTTTTTTTGGTGGTTTACATTACTAAATCACTAATGAATACTAAAAATCAGCTCAGTCCCTCTATCAATATTGTCCCAGCAATTTTCCAAAATTTCTGCCCATTTGGAAGCTCTGTGAAGGAAGTACCATTTTCATGTCCCCAAATGGTAAGAAACTTTTACAGTGGATTCATGTGTTCAAATTAACCCTCTCCACCAAATTTGAGACCAATCCATTAAGCCATTTCACCCTAGCTTCTCCATCTTTATTTCTGCCCAGTTTGTCATGGTGTGAAGGAAATGCTAGCTAGGATGGGTTTTTTGGCTTGAAGCTTTGCCAAGAGACTCATATTAGTAAACCATTGCCACACACCAAAATTTAGCGTATTTTATTTAGCCAATATTCCATAAAATATCACAAACAGGTTGCTGTCAGATCACGTTTGTGCATATTTCTCTTATCCTAGAGCCTCCGAGCTTATTCCAGACCCACATCTCATCCATTTGAGCAGTGAGGGGGCTGTTGGACATGATTGGACACACAGGAATGTGCGAGAGCTCGTAGTGCACGCGGTGACCACAGGCAGAGCGCGCCAAATGCATGCTCTGTGCATTTGGGCCCTCAGCCTCGTCCGCTTCCTCTTCCTCTCGCGTCCCCTCCATATCCAGTAGCTAGCCCGTGATCGTGCGGTCTTTTCCCTCCCTCTGCTCCTCGCAATAGACGCATCTGCCGACCACCGGAGTGATGTCGATCCTCCTGGAGCTTCGGTCGCTAGCGAGAGATGCCTAGAACCTTCCTCCCAAGCCTATTTAAGGCGCCTCCTGTGTCCCTCTCCCTCTCGAGCAAGCCCATCCCCTCCCAAGCTCAGTGGAGGAACTGCCCCGCCCAATTTGGCAGCTTCGGCCGCCATTGCCGCCGGTTGTCTTGCTCGAATTCGAGCCAACAGTGACTTCCGTGATCGTCTTTTCCCTTGTAGAAGAACCTCCAGAGCCCCTCGAGCCCTCCCCAAACCTCGTTCCATCCCTGGGTCACTCGTGGCCTCGTCTCCACATCTAGCCGGAGGCCTCACCCGCGGGAGCGTGCACCGTCGTCGCTTGGACCCCCGTCGCCGCCCATATCCTGGTGGAACGGAGGTTGCGTCCTCTCTTGAGCACGCCGGTGGCTGAGGCGCTTCGGGGGATAGCCGGAGCCGTCGTGGGACAGCGCCGGCGCCGTGCAGCCTCGCTCCTGCCTCCTCTGATGCGGGAGGTAGAAGAAGGAGAGAGAGGAGAGAGAAAGGGACCCGACAGGTGGGCCCCGACCCCACTTGTCGGTGAGAGAGACACCCGCCAGGGTGGATAAGTGAAAGCGCATTAGTTGCGTTTACGTTTTCCCCATGGGAAATCGTATTACACTGGAGTGCGCAACCGGCCGAGATATTAGGGACCCTGTTGAAAAAATTATTTTTGCACATAGGTCCCTGGCAGAGAAACCCTTGTATCTTTTTGCTCGGGACTCCGATTGAGGTGATTCCAAAGCCCACGTCTTCGTCTCGTCGAGGCCGTCATGTTTGTACCATTTTAACAAGGTGGTTACACTGTGAAAATGACCCTTTTGCCCTTGTCTTTAATGAACCCCCTTCGAGAGAGAGCAGTATCCGACGATCCTTTCCGCGGACTCTCCGCACCTCTTCCAGGAGTATCCTTCGACCCCAAGCGAGCCGAACATTTGATATATGCCCTAAATCATTGCTCTGTGTTGTTCCTGCATGATTAAATTAATATGCTTGTGATTGTATGTGTAGTAGTGGACTGTATGTGACTCTGACGAACGCTTGCTCGCATTTTCTTCAATGATGGCACCACGCCTGAGTCTGAGCTGCTTTCGACTGTCCGGGGTGGATGCCAACTTTATATTTCTCTTGTCAGCAGCTAGCTCGTGTTCTGAGCTGCTTTTCGACCGTCGCGGGCACCTATTGAATTTATTTCCGTTGCAGTGACCCTATGCTCTAAGCTGTTTTTCGGTCGTCTTAGGGAACTGCTACATTCTTCTTATCAACACCGCCTCATGCTCTGAGCTGCTTTCCAGCCATCTTGAGTCAGAGTTGAGTTGGTAATGTCCCAGATCTGTGTTGTAAAGACCGTTCTAGTGGCTACCGATTTATTTGCCGGTTTTATGCGAGGGTTCCTAGGGTCTAACTTACAGCTAGAACTTGTAAAGTAATAGTTTACCATTTACATCATGTCGTATTAATGACTTATGATATAGAGATAGGTTGTGGTGTTTCTACCGTTGCTATTTCATACACAGTTACCATCATGTAAGTTATTATTGACGAACAACCATGCTTAATAGATATATTGTCAAAACCAAACTTAAGTGGGTTGATCTCGAGTCACCTGTCCCGGCTCATCCATGCAGCCACATTTGCCATTGTGGGACGGCCTTGACTTGGTCTGATTGCGTGCTCTTTCATCGGTACCTCCAAAGAGGGAGGGTTATGCATGCGTGCTACCTTGGCCCGGTAGGCGGTGATAACCCTGTGAGCCAGTTGAGTTGTTTTGTGCGCACGTCCCCGGTTGGGACAGTTTAGTTTGGCCACGACGGTGGCAGGTGTCATGAGGACACAGGGCCACCCAGGGCAGGACTCCGGGGGAGGATGAATGCTGGTAGTACGATGAAAGAGTCATGGGTTAGACAAGTTTCGTTGGAGCAATGCTAGTCCACCCGAATGGGATCACGAGGTCAGTGCTCCATAGTGTGGGTAAAGTGTGCAACCTTTGCAGAGTGTTAAACTATTCGAATAGCCGAGTCCACGGTATTGGACAGCCCGACCAGACCTCAATAGGTGGTCAACCGTATCAGTGATGATAATGATGGAAGAACTCGTCTTGTGCAGACATCAGAAGATGTCCGGTATATGACATGCTAGCCATGGGATGGCTATGAGATAAGTGGTCGGATGAGCACATGAGTTGGATTGGATTTGGATCAGATTCACACTGGATCATGAGAATAGTCGGATTATAATTCATTTACCTAATGTGCTTTACTTTATCGTATTTACTTTAGAAGTTATCTTGCTGGTAACCCTGTTATACCTTGATAATTAATATTGCTAGATAGGTATGCTATGTCATAATGATTAATATTGCTCTAATAACAAATGCATGCTTGAATACCATATATTGCTTTGCTTAGTGTATATGTTAGTCTTGGTTTGCTTGCGAGTACATTCAAAAGTAGTCAACGGCTTTTAACATGGTCAGGTTCACATAAGGATCCGTCGTCCGTCTCCAAGGAGACACAGCGCTCGCGGGCTAGGAGCATAACCGAGTCAGATCCCTGTGGATTGGAGCCGCACGAGGACCATGCTGCCTTAGATAGAGCTTTTCCCGCTGCCATCACCCTTGTAGTTCATCATGTAAAACTCTTATATTCATTAATAGAAATGCATGTGTTCATGATACTTGTTGTAAGCGTGCATGCGAGAGTGATTTCCTGGGCTGGTATGCGCGGCAACGTGTGGCTACAGTGATAATCAGACGGAGCGCCACATGGCGGTACATTTTCTCAATAGGTTCATGACTACTTATCTTCCATTGCAACGCACGACACATTTTTTAGTAATATATATAAATATTTTTTAATGGTTTGTATTGTAACTGTGAATATATCTTTTTTTTACATTTAAAGTAACAAGTAGTACTTTGTATAGCGTTTGGGCTGGATGCATTACTTACCCAGATTCTGAAAGCACTAATTAAGGAATACTTATTTCAAAGATCACTTTCATCTCTCAGATTAGGACAAGTGACGTATTGTATGTATGTCACTTATCGTAACTTGTGATTTTTCATTTTTTTGTAGATTCATATTTTTAAAATGTTTTATCTTTTAAATCATGCATACAAATCTTGAACCGTTTTCGCCATTGGATTTTCCGCATTGGCATCTTCAAAAGTAGATCCCATGTTGACAGGTTCTGATAAATTTTTTTAGAAAAAAACAGGACCAAAAAAATCATGCCCCTCTTGCAATAGAAAAAAAACAGAAAATACGTTTTTCGTGTTTTTTTCCCTTTCCAAGAACACGAAGGCAAAACCGTGTCTCTCACGTAAGCAAAATCATGCTTGTAAAAAAAACGTGTTTTTTCACTTTTAGAGGTACGGGTCTACCTCTCACAAAGGCAAAATCGTGTCTCTCGTGAAAAAAAACGAAAAACGTGTTTTCTTTTTCTTTTCGAGAGGCACGACCATGCCTCTCGCGAAAGCAAAACCGTGTCTTTCGCGAAAGCAAAACAGTGCCTTTCACACAAAAAACAAAAAACAGTTTTTTTCGTTTTCGAGAGGCACGACCATACTCTCACGAAGGCAAAACCGTGTCTCTCGTGAAAGCAAAATTTTGTCTCTCGCGTAAAAAACAGAAAACACGTTTTGCGTAAAAAAAAAAACTTTTTTTCGTCAGAGAACTAAGAAAGACAGATGAAAAACCTAAACACCAAACAAAATAAAAAAACTAAAAAACCAAAAATGCATTCAAAGAAAATAAAAAAAATTCAAACAAATCGCTCGGAGTACCGGCACGTGACGACACCCGAGGACCAAATGAATCAAATAGGATCTTTGAGAAACAAAAACCATTGGATGGTAGCGAGAGCTGAAACGGTAGAAAGCATTCATGTATCAATGGACGAGGCATTTTTTGTGGGGCATGAGACGAAGTATTAAGGAATTTACACGGCTGGTTCTATGTTTTAAAAGGCCTGGGTTGAACTCGACGACATGCCCCCCTAAGTCATAAGACAATATATATATATGTATGTATGTGTGTTGCATAAACATTGCTTGAAGATGTAAATTACCGTTTCAAAAAATCTTTTTGTGGATGAATTTTATAGATCGCTTTCTTTTCTTTTTCTTCGTTTTCCAGCACCCAACAAATACTTCTTAGGTATCATTGTAAGGCATGCCATGTCCTAAAATTATTAAGAAAAGGAAATACAAAGAATTGGAAATTTTTATATTAAAACCCTAGTCATGTACATTAAAATTGGAGATGAAATCGCAGTACTTTTGAAAGATTGGACGAACTCACGGTCGTGGTCTCGCGGATGGCTAGGCATGAGGGCCAACCGGAAAGGCACGCGTGTGGCGGCAGTAGCCGGGTCACCGACACGTGCGAACGACGGACGGCAAAATACCAGCGACCAAGTTGCCGCATGCAGTGGCGGCAATAGAAAGAACCCCGAGAGGTTCATGGTCGATGAAGAGACGAATGTGACGAATAAAAGTATAGCTTCAAGTAAGATATACCGGAATGTCGAGGGGATGCCTTGTGGGGCATCCCAAGCTTAGACCCTTGAATCTTTCTTAGATATTATCTTGGGGTTGCCTTGGGCATCCCCAACCTTAGGTTCTTGTTGCTCCTTATTCTCCTATCACGTAACTGATCGATAGGTGTAGCCGTAACCACCCAAGTCAATTGGGTCTAGCCAGCTCGTTCGTTTCCCTCCTAGTTTTTTCTTATATTTTCTTTTGTCGGGCTATACTCATTATACATGGAGACCAGATGATGGACCCCTCCCTAGGACTGGCCCTGGGCGGTTGCCCCTCTGGTCATAGACCAGGACCGACCCTGGGAATTTACAATGATGTCCGTGAGCTCCTATTCGACGATGTAGGCTCCCGTTTGGAGAAGGACGCCTACAACGACCGACAGTGGGTTGCCGCCCATTAAGGATTGTATTTACGATTTTGAATATGTTCTTGAAATAAAATAAAATCGTTGGTTTATTAATATATATCCGTGGGTTTAAAACTTCACAAAACCCAAAAAAGAAAGTAAAAAAAAGTTCAGCGAATTTCAAAAAACAATCATACAATTCAAAAAAATTCATTCAATTTCAAGAAAGTTCATTGAACTAAAAAAAAATCACATATCTTTAGAAAGCACATCGATTTTAGAATAGGTTCATTGATACTCAGAGAAAAGTTCATAAAATTTACAAAATGTTCCTTAAAATTTGAAAAAAGTTCATTGAATTGAGGACAAATTTCACAAACCTTTAAAAATATCATGAATTTTAGAAAAGGTTCGTCGATTTTCATAGAAAAGTTCATCAGTTTTAATAAAAGTTCATCAAAATTTGAAAAAACTTTATCAAAATTCAAAAAAGTTCATAAAATTTTCAAAAAAAAAGTTAGTCCAAATTAAAAAAGGTTGTTATTTTAGAAAAAATGTTTTTTTAAAGAGGTTCATCCAAATCGAAAATGGTTGTACATTTTTGAAAAATAAAAAAGTAAATAAAAAAGGAAAAGAAAAAAAAGTAAAGAAAAGAAACAAAAAAGAAAAGGAGAAATAACCAACAAAAGCAAGTCCTGAAAAAACCTAAACAAAAATAAAAACAGGTAGGAAGCTTTGAGAAGCTTCACAAACCAGAAAAAACTAACGCCCGCTAGAACCTAGATGGGTCAGCCCATTTACGAACGCTGCACACGTTATTTAACAAAATGCACGCTAACTCACGCGTCTAGAGCCAAATAGGAAATGTCATGATGTCCCATAAAATGGAAACTATATTCGTGTGGGGACATACAACGCGTTAGGACCCGTTCGCGGACAATGATACGAGAGTCGGCCATCCAACCATGCATGCATACATTTGAAAGGGTAATTTGTCAAAGTGGGAAAATGCCATGCAAAGACTATAGAATTTACTTAAGTTTGGACATAATTTAGTAAAACGGAATATGTTTCGTTTGTTTAACTATCTTATTTACAAAAATTAAACTAACTTGTAGTGAGCGGAGACCTCGTTTGTGTGGACGGCCTCGTGGGTGACAATGCGTCGCCGTTTGTGCCATCACCGTCGTCATCCGAGTAGTCCTTCTAGTGGCGGAAGGGACAGGGGCACGACACCCTGCCCAACCATCGCGTGGCGCTCATGGAGCAGTCGCTCCGCTACCTCCTGCGACGTGCGGAGGGCCGCTGCAACCGTCGCCGACCATGGCCGGGAAGCCTTGGCTTTGCCCCTGCCGGTGCCGATGAAGTTGGCGGTAGTGTCAGTCTCGCTGAGAGACCACTCATCGCTAATGTTGGCAAGCTCCCCATCGAGGCAGCGTTTTCGTTGTGTGTCCGTCTCCACGGTGGTCATCGTCACCTTCTGCAATTTCAAAGTCACTCTCATAGAACTCCCCGTATGTTTGAGCATCTACGTCCTCACTATTTCCCTCTTCTTCATTGCTCTGAGCATCCTCATCACAATGATCAACATCCTCCTCCTACACACACTACTAGAGAAAAGCCTAGTAGTAGTGCGGGTTACTGCGCTACTAGTAAGGCGCTACAGCTATTACTTACCAGCAGCGCGTGTAAGACGCGCTACTGCTAAGACATATAGTTGTAGCGTGTATCATACGAGCGCTACTGATAAGACAACTATTAGTAGCATTCTTGCAAACCCGCACTACTAGTAATCTGTTTTTCATTATTTTAAATCTTTAGTGTATTTATACGCCGTTATACAAATTTTGATACAATACCAATTAAGAGGTTGTTATATCGTTATGTTCATGATGAATTATTATATCATTGTGAGGAAGAAACATGGATTTTATTCATCCAAATGAATCAAAAGTGATCAAAAGTTGAATTAGTAGGATGACGATCCTACTAATTCAACTTTTGGTCAATTTTGATCCATCCACATGAATCTAATCCGCTTTTCTCCCCCAATGATATAATAACCAATCATAATAACAAATCATCATGATAATCATGATCAACATCATCATCATATTAATATAAAAACTCTTGCATCATATCATCACCAACAATACTATAGCTAATAATCATCATAGTCATTACCACCAACACTATTTAATCATCATTTTCGTCAATGAGACAACATATCACAAGTTGGTCACTACTCATAATCACAACTCCTCCTCCTCATCATCATCAACTCTAACACATTGTAGAATATAATAACACATTGTACCTAGAACCTACTCCTCTCTCATAGAACCTACTCTACCCTCTCTTAGGTACAATATCATAAAACAAGATAGGCCCTGACTCTTCATTATGGAGAATGGAGATCATCCTGTCTCCAATTCTTGGCCTACGCACAATGTTGCTTCCAAGTAGCTCTCTACGATTGATCATACATTTTTCCCAATCTTTGATTGTCATGACTTCATCGGCTTTAGAAATCCGGTATGGACAGGAGTGATGCGTAGGCTGACCTGGCCGTGTTGGCCCTAAGCTCATAACAACAATGTGACCTCTCGGAAACATCAGATAAGGCACACAATCCTTCGGGATTTTCTGTTGAAAAACATAGTAATAACTTTGTAGTTAGCAATGTAGTTTAGTTTTAGAAGAATTTATGCAAAAGATGCACGGATGTCGTAATAGTAGAAAATCTTACCATGCAATAGCATGCAATAACCAGCCGTGTAAATTCCATGGATGTTACCGTAGTTCACCACGTGCACTAGTGGCACGTATTGACCATAATGTGGAGGAGTTTGATAATAGCTATTGTAATTCTCAATATAATTAATAAATGTGATAAGATGATTTTTCTCCTTATAAGTTAATTCTGCTTCATCATTGTAGTAGTAGGTTCTGTCTACCATCTTCCGTATATTTTTTGAAGAATGAAAATAAGCTGTCAATTATTTTTAAATAAACAATATAAATTACTTAATAAATATGATTGAGAAACTCACATAATGGTAGAACTGGAGGCGTCTGCACATCGACCCAGATGTCGATATTACCTTCAATTTCATCTTCCGGATGAATATCAAAGGTGATAAGCATATTAGGCTCAAATGCATAAGCCTTGCATAGTGCTTGCCAATTTGTGCATTCAAAATAGGAGTAGGTGTATGCATTGTACAACTTTACGGCAAAAGTATAATCATGCTCGGTCCTCAAGTGAACTCTCTTTACCTCCATAATTTTTTAGTACCGAAACCAATCTTATCCAAGACATAAATTCTTGCATGATAGGGGATACGCTAGTAGAATAGTAAAAAATAAAAATTATAAGTTGAAGCAAAAGAGGTCATGCTGAATTACGAAAAAAGACTTTTCGTTGTGACTTACTGTATTCACTTCGAAGTTCTCATCCAGCATGATGTTGAAGCGCCTACCACCAACTAGGTGAGGCGTGTCACACAACCCACGCTCGTCTTTGCAGTATTCGCACATAAGGAATTCCCTTTCGTCGTCAGAAATTTCCTTCCTAAAACTTACCAACTCACATATCACTATTACTCGATGTATGGAACGTGTTGACTTTAGGTCTGTCGAGTCTTTCCTTCCTAAACTCTCATCCCACGTATATGGTGGGCACTCCCTCTGATATTTCGACCGTCGGTGATGGTCGCTACTCCTCCTTTCCCTAGCACATTACAAATATCTAGCACAAGGAAAAGAAGGAGAAACGACCCCCACGACAACAGTCGGGATTCTTCCTCTATCTAGCACACAAGGAAAAGAAGGAGAAGCGACCCCCATGACACCTAAAGTCAACTCGTTCCATACAACGAGCAATGACATAGAAAAATAGCCCTATGTTTTGCGGGAATATCATTGAATTCCCGTTCTGGCAAATAACAAGCACTCGACATGTCCTACATTGTAGCACAAGTCATGCTAAAATTCATGAATTTTTTTTGGCATGACCTTTACTAAAAACAGGACATATCGAGAGCCTGAAATTTTCCGGAACAGAAACGAATCAACATTCCGGCAAAACATAGGCCACTCGGAGGTACATTGCAAAAAAGAACACCATGACATCCTCTATATTCATAATGCATCATCATCGACATCAATGACACGACAACTAGCACTAGCATTTTCAACATTGACATTTACAACACATTATCATCTATATCAACAACATGGGGATTTGGCTATTCTCACCTAGAGGTCTTAGGGGGTCGACGATGGGGACGACTGCGGGGATGAGGCACGGGCAAATACTTAATTTCTGCATAAGCAAAATATATTTTATCAACATGTATTTGAGTAGTATTAACAAATATGACATTTTCATTCTAGCAAATGAGTAAATAGTTTCAGGATCACTAGAAACTATCAACTATGTCTAAAAATAATATACTAAAACCCTAGTAATAATTCAGTTAACTAGAAACTATCAACTAAACCCTAAAAACTATCCTAAATCAGTGTTATATATGAACATAGGCTTATATCAACTAAAAACTATCAACTATGTCTAAATCTTTACTAATCAGTTAATCATACTAAATCAAAATTGTTATATATCAACTACAAACTATTAAGTAAATCAAAATGTTGCATATCAACAAGAAAATATCAACTAGCCTACTAAATCAAAATGTCGCAGGGAGGAGGGGTTGAGGATGGAGGAGGGAGGAGGGAGAAGGTGGGGCGACTGAAGGAGGGAGGAGGAAGGAGGACGGAGGAAGAAGGCAGAGCGAGGAGGGGTCGGCCGACGGCGAATGGAGGAGTGGAGGGAGGACAGAGGAGGTGGGGCGGGGAGGAGGGAGGAGGGAGAAGGAGGGGCGACTGAAGGAGGGGGAGGAAGGCGGAGCGAGGAGGGGCCGACCGACGGTGAATGGAGGAGTGGAGGGAGCACGAAGGAGGTGGGGCGGGGAGGAGGGAGGAGGGGGACGATTACCGAGTCCAGGGAGGAGGGGGAGGATACGACAGAGGGAGGATGGGTAGGCGACGGCGGCGGCGAGCGGCGAGGGGCAGAGAGGGAGCGACAGTGTGAGGGGGACTGAGGGGCCGGGAGTGAGAAGAGAGAGGGAGCGCACGGGATGGATAAGGTGGGCATAGCAGCAGCGCGGGTTGGTGCCAAGCGCTACATCTAAGTAGAATAGCAGCAACGCTGGTTTAGGAAGGGTGCTACTACTATACCTAGCCTGTCGGAAATGGTGTGTCAATTATAGTAGTAGCGCGTTTTATAACTGCCATGCTACTAATAAGAGTTTATTAGTAGTGCTATTTTTGTACACGCGCTACTGCTAAGTAGCAGCGACGCCTTCTTTTAAAAAGCGCTATTAGTAAGCTTCTGTGTATAAGGTTTTCCCTAGTAGTGACAGCATTCCTTGAGCTACATCCTTCTCCAAAACTAATATAGACCTATTTGTTGTCCTTGACATTTTCTCTCTTGGACTCTACTCTTTCTTTGAGGAGCTCATATTTTCTTTTTCGTGCCTCTTTGGCGTAATAACATTTCAGTGGTTCAGTGACTCCATTTATGAGAACATCATCTCTGATTAATGACTGCAGGGTATCACCATTGTCTAATATCAGCAACAGGTTCTTGTGCTCTAGTGTTGCACAAATCATAAGAAGAATGTTTGCATCACAGTGAAGAGCTTGAGGGCATCACTAACTGTCTTTCCTGGTTCACACCAATACACACGAATCTTGGAGGTTTCTCCGTCATATCCCACCCGGAGTAGAAATGCATTAATCAAGAGCAATGACGAAGTGCGAGTTTCAAAATTTTCAAACCACTCAACCTCATAAATCCATGTATGTCATGTTTGTATCACTGCCACAAAAGAAACGCCTATGATGGATCTCAACACTTACAAACCATCAAAATCTCATGCATGGTACAATTATAACACGATTAGTGCATCATAACAATAGTGCACACTAATTTCAACACTAGTTTAGCGAACAATGTGCACACATTCTGTTGACTACTCCATTATGTTACAATATTCACATGGATGTTACTAGAAATATGTATAATCTCTACAAAATTCACTTAACATAGCCAATAACAAATCAAGTGAACAAACTCAGTTAATATGTTCAGATGTCAAATGTTGTGAACAACTTCAGTTAACTAGTTCAATTAACAATTTTGAATGCCAAGTTCAGTTAACAAGTACATGAGTTCTAACAAGTTCAAATAAAACTGCACAAATGTCAAGTTCAGTTAATAAAGTGCACGAAGTTCAATTTACACTGCAATATTCAGACTTTGAAAACCTTCATGTAGCAGCACTGCACATGGTCAAATATGTAACAAATAATGACACCCCAAAGAAACCCTAGAACAATTCACATGCCCTCATTGCTCTGATCGTCTATTTGAACCGATAAAACAACCTCCTTGGTAAACCCCAAATAACCCTTAGCATGATTCGGCAAAGAGGGTCCCTAGAACCATACACAAGTAATGCCTACGTCCGCAACGCGCTACATACAATGTGTACATACATGAATCAAACGTGATCACCCTACCCCATGAGCCCTACCTATGAGGGAGACGTCGCATGCAACACATCTGACATGCCACAACGGAAACAGAGACAAGCGAAGGACTAACCATATGACGGCTTTGCTTCGCCCCATACCCGACGATGCGAGTCGTCCATGTCCTCCTTTGATGGCCGCCAAGCCACAACACCTCAGAAGATCGAGGAGACAAAGGAAGGAGACGAAACAGTGAGGAGTGAGAATGAAAAAGGTAGTGGTTTTGGGGAGCCTTTTGGCAAATGTACAAGGAAGGCATGTTTTTGATGTCACAGGGACTTTTTAATACGTTTTTGTTAGAACTCATCTAACTGAGTTTTAGTTATAACTCAATCAGCTTTTATAGCCATTGGATGTGATACTTTAGGATATGTGTGTGCTTATGTGGTTGTATCTGTTTTTGTTTTTTATATAAATGAGATCAAATTATATCTCATCTAGATGAGTTATAGACATTTTCTTTTTTATATACTAGCAAAAATGCTCGTGCGTTGCAACGGGAAACAAAAATATTACGTTATAGCCAAATAAGTATGGCTCAATACCACGACATATGAGTAACCTCTATTTTTTCTACTTAACACGGTGACCCATCGTGCTGCAACTTATCTTTTCTCCCATCCTCGTTAATGATGGTCGTGGTGTTCATGTGATCAATTTTTGTTTATTAATGCTCACTATCTTTTTTTTGAAAACCTTGTTTTTTTACTTCATAGACATTTTCTTCGAATTCACTTATATGTTTTGAATAAATGGTCATTTTAAAAATCATGAACATTTTATATTTGCTAAATATATTTTTCAAAATTGTGAATCATTTTATAACATGTGAACAGTTTTTAAAAATCATCAATTTTTTAAACCGTGAACATTTTATTATTTTCTGAACCTATGTTTCAGTTCCCAAACATTCTATGGTTTCATGAAAAATTATTTTCAAAACTCAAAAAAATTGGAATTTTGAAAAAGCATGAATTAATTTAAAAAAAGACAAAATAAATTAAAATAATAAAACATGGGCTGGCCCATGAACTCGTGTTTGCTGCTATAAAAAGAGAAATTCAGTGTTTCATGTGATCAAGTTTTGTCGATTGATGTAAACTTATCTTTTGGCTGAAATGCATGGACAGTTTTTTATTCAGTGAACTTTTTTTGAATCGTTGATTTTTTTGTAAATGAGGAACAAATTTGGATATTCGTAATTTTTTTAGTTTTTCTCAACATTTTTTAAAATTCATAGACATTTTGTTAATTATTTTATAATATGCGAACATTTTTATAAAACCAACAACATTTTTTGAATCCGTGAACCTTTTCTGATTTTCTAAACCTTTGTTTTAATGTCCAAACATTCTATGATTTCATGATTTTTTTTTTCAAAACTAAAAAAATTGGAATTTTGGAAAATCATGAAATAATTTAAAGAAAAAAAAAATTAAAAATAATAAAACATGGGCTGGTCCATTAACCCATGTTTGCTGCTATACCAAGAGAAATAATATGGATGAAAAAAGCTGTGGCCACCACGGATCGAAAGGCGCTCTGGCCATCAGACCGCGCGCGCACTCATGACTCTTTAAGTTCTCGTAGCTTAATAACCGTACGTGGCGATGAATTTGATAGAAAAGATCCGAACCGTTTTTTCACTTATGGGTAACACAGTGGATAATTTAAACCAACTTTAAAGATAATTTTAGTGACGGACGACAGAAGCAGTAGCTATTTTATTATTAGAGAAAGAATTACAAAACAATCTAAGATGTGTTTTTTGTTGGTTTATAAGAACCGGGAATATATACACCGCGTCGGACGGCATCAAAGGCTGACAATGGGCCATGCGACCCCATACTGGATTTCTGACGGTATCAGCGCTAATAAGCAAGTTGTGTGATTATTACAATAACGTATTTTATATTTTTTTAGCATTAAACTGAACAAGTTTGTGACTGCAAGTGATGTTACCTCTACTTCCCACGCTCGGCCATATGTGTGAAAGCAAAGGACGGTGTAGGATGATTGATGGATGATCATGGCATCGTGCCATCCTTATCGATCAAACGCCAACACAACACGAGAGCCGTTGATTAAGCGAGGTTTGTCCGTTTGCTCTCGCTGGTGCCGCGAAACGGACGTTGCATCGCCTTGGCTCTGGCGTCACGTCCTCGATCACACCGGGATCGTTTGTGGCCTGTCTACACCGAGCGTTGCTCCTGCGCCACGCGATAAGCCGATTGATATACTCATGCTCGTGTTTATAACATCCGGAAGTTTGGCGCGAAACTGTAAATCGCGTGATTGAAATAGCACAAGATCATTCGTGAAATTCCTGCTCGTTTGAAGCGCGCCGGCCGGGACAGTAATTTCGGCATTCCGGTGACATTCCACCTGTTTTCGCGGCTGCAAAGGTGGAATTCAAGTGTACCGGATGTGAATTGTACGAGTATCATTCATGACGCCACAAACATAGAGCACACCGAACACGTCGATGTGTGTTTCTTCTTCGGTAACGTTACAAAAACTAGCGCACGTCAGCTCCAAGGTCACGGCCAAACTGCACCTGAAAGGCTGAAACCCGTCCAGATTCGTTGAATCAAACCTGCATAAAGACTCTTTTTAAGCCCCTCGTCACCCACCACACTCAAGGCCACAATGCACGCGCCAGTCGCCACCGTATACGTACGTGAGAGCTTGAGTTACTTGATCTGCTGATCGCCGATCTCGACATCGCCATGGGCGGCCTCTCCATGGGCCAGGCCTTCGTGCAGGCCCCCGAGCATCGCACCAAGCCGACCCTCGCCGACGCGGACGGCATCCCGGTCATCGACCTCTCCCCTCTCGCCGCCGGCGACGAGGCCGGCGTGGACGCGCTCGCGGCCGAGGTGGGCAGGGCGAGCCGGGACTGGGGGTTCTTCGTGGTGGTGCGCCACGGCGTGCCGGCGGAGACGGTGGCGCGCGCGCTGGAGGCGCAGAGGGCCTTCTTCGCGCTGCCGGCGGAGAGGAAGGCGGCCGTGCGGAGGGACGAGGCGGCGCCGCTGGGGTACTACGAGTCGGAGCACACCAAGAACGTCAGGGACTGGAAGGAGGTGTTCGACTTCGTGCCCCGCGAGCCCCCGCCGCCTGCCGCGGTTGCCGACGGCGAGCTCGTGTTCGAGAACAAGTGGCCGGAGGACCTGCCGGGGTTCAGGTGCGCGGTCATCAACTCAATCAATTCTTCGACCCCGAGAAAAATGGTTCATAGTATGATTCAGATGTTAATCTCGATGCAAATTGATTTGTGCATGCATGGATGCAGGGTGGCTTTCGAGGAGTACGCGAAAGCCATGGAGGAGCTGGCGTTCAAGCTGCTGGAGCTGATCGCCCGGAGCCTGGGCCTAACACCGGACCGGTTAAACGGCTTCTTCAAGGACCACCAGACCACCTTCATCCGGCTCAACCACTACCCGCCCTGCCCCAGCCCCGACCTCGCCCTCGGCGTCGGCCGCCACAAGGACGCCGGCGCGCTCACTGTCCTCTACCAGGACGACGTTGGCGGGCTCGACGTCCGCCACCGCTCCGACGGCGAGTGGGTGCGCGTTAGGCCCGTCCCGGACTCCTACGTCATTAACGTCGGCGACATCATCCAGGTGTGGAGCAACGACAGGTACGAGAGCGCCGAGCACAGGGTGTCCGTCAACTCGGACAAGGAGAGGTTCTCCATGCCCTACTTCTTCAACCCCGGCAGCGACGCCATGGTCGAGCCGTTGGAGGAGATGGTGAGCGACGAGAGGCCCGCCAGGTACGACGCCTACAACTGGGGCCACTTCTTCAGCACCAGGAAGAACAGCAACTTCAAAAAGCTCGACGTCGAAAACGTACAGATCGCACACTTCAGAAAGCTCCACCTTTGAATGAATCTTAGCGCTCTCCTCTCTTCGGTGATCGAGCTACAAGCATGCCACCATTTGTAATAGTACTACAAGTAACTATTGTGCGTATTAATTCCAACCTTATGTGTGTTTATTCCAATATGAACTCGTGCATTTGAGCATAAGATATGTACCGCATTTGTTAGTGTCAATATCACCGTACATGCTTCACGATCACAGTTGAAAATTGCGTCTCTGCCCAGTAGAAATGCAAAACCGCCAAACTTGTGGATGAAAACCCATCAAAAGTTATAACTCCTCAAATTGAAAATTACGATTTGAGAAGTTAGAGCATCTCTCACCGGCCCCGATAAAGCTTTAGAGTAAAAATTCGGCACCTAACTGTTTTTTTTAAAATCTTTGTTAGAGGAGCAAACAATTTATTCCACACACCGCTCAATTCTAGATATGTTTGGACGCCCATGATTTGGAGTATAAAAAATTCCATCTTCCATTGCTCCGCCTTATTCAGTTGGAAAAATTCCAATTTAAACCTTTAACTTATATTGGTCGGGCGGAATGAACCCTTAAATCAAAATACCGGTCGATTATACCCTGAACTATGCAATTCCGGTCTAAATCGAACCCTCACACCATGTCAACGGAGATTCGTCTGATGAGCCGGTCCGTTTTAATTTTTTCGTTCGAAAAAATTCCAACAAAGGCACACCCTACTCCTAATTTCCAAAGGCAAATAGGATTTTTTCCCTTTTAACTCCTAATTTTCAAAACAAGAAAATCATAACTACTTCGGTAATTTTCACCCTTCCAACACAATTTTGCAGAGCCCATCAACAGAGTACTTATTTTATGAAAAATTCTTACCTTTCACCGGCTGATCCGCGCGATCCATCCGCCGCCCGTTCGTCTGTTGATCTTGCCTTGATCTAACAGATGAGACCGTGCTCACGCCCAACGAAGCAGTGATCTAGTCGCAAACCGTTTCCTGAAACTGGATCCTTGTTTCAGGAAACAGTCCTGAAGCTGGGGCTCCTCACTTGTCCTCACCGTGCCTCCGCTTCAGCCCCGACGACCTCGCCCGCCATCTCCATGGTGCCGCGCAACCCTCGTCGGAGCTGCAGTCGTTGCCATGGCCGCCTGGATCTGCTCCACGTCGTCGTCGCCCTGAGTCTCTGCTGACGGGATCCGGCAGCGGCCGCACGGTCTCGTCCTGCGCCGCCGTCCCGCCTCCTTCCCAGGGCTGTTCCCGGCCCTGTCGGCGAGCTCCCGCGACGAGGGGGCCAGCCGCCTCGCCTCCCGCGACCAGGGGCCAGTCGCCCCGCCGCAGCCCCTCCGCCACCGATGTCGGCCGACCCTCCCCTCCCCCACCCCCCACCCCCGCGCCGCCAGCCGCTCGCCGCCGGCGCCGGCCGGCCCTCCGCGGGCGGCAAGCTGCACCACGAAGGGTTGCAAAAATTTCTGCAACGTGATATTTGTTGTAAAAAATTCTGCAACAAGACCTTTGTTGCAAAATTTTCTTCCACAAAGAGTACCTATGTTGCAGAAAGACGAAGGAAAAAAAAATCTGTAATAAAGCGATTGATTCTAAAACTCGACCTTTGTTTCAGGAATTAATGGGTCCAAAGTTTATTTTCTTGCAACAAAGCGATTGTTTCTGCAACTGGACCGTCGTTTTAGGAATCACTAGGTGTCGGCTGAAGCCCCACTTATGGATCGTACGACTGTGCATGTAGATCGAACGGCTGTCGAGGTGACGGATGTTTATTAAACATCCGCCGGTGGACGCGTAACAACTTCCTTATTTTACAGCAAACGCTAACCAATTTTGCCTTCAGAAGGAGTTTCAGATTGATCACCGATGACCAATGTCAACATAAGGAATACAGTCAGGTTATAAAAATTATGTCTGATAATTCCAATAGGACGGGGAAACCATATTATCGCAATACTACAAAAGGAATATGGCAACACTACAGCGCTATTCTGTTTTGTATAGATGGATTTGTGTGTCCATTACTCATGCAGATGAACTTAGTGTAATGATTCACTTTATTGCTTGTGAGTAGCAACTTACGCTTTCACAAAGTGGCTTCGAGAATAGAGCGTATAAATGTCAGCAAATTTTATGTGGCGAACAACAAAACCTCGTTCAGTAGGACGTACTGCATAAAGGGTCATGTATCAGCAGAATTCAAACAAATAATATTCGTAAAAAGAAACACATCATCATCATATGTACCTTTGCATCAAAATAATGTGTTCTAGTTCCAAGTCAAAAGGTGAAAAATACTGAGCAGAACTGCAGTTGCATTGTGATAAAACGGAAAATAGCATGCACAGGATAAAAATTATAACATGAATACATGATCACGAGTGACCCTGTAAAAGTAGGTTTCTAAAGAATCAAAGGGCACCACCTTCATTAGCCCTAATTCCAAAATGAAACCCATTATCATTGGTACGGCTGTAAAAATTTCAATCTGAACCAAAAATTGAACATTCAGAGCAGCATCAAGGGCAGTGTTCCCCAGAAACCTAGCTTGGCGAGATATCGAATGGTCGAGTCCAGAGAGTGCCTAAAGTTTCAAATGTAATTTACGGTTTAATACAGCACAGAAGCAACATACAGCAAAAAGATGCATAACAAAATAGGGATCATAATACTTACCAGATACACCCTCCCATATAAGAATTTCTTGAATATGCAGAACATTTTCTGAAATAGACAAACAATTTTTTGAAAACACAGAGTTTTTTAAAAATGGGGACATATACACACAAAAAATTTATAAAAATATAAATAGAAAAAAAACCAACGAACTAGGTCTGGCCCGTTCTCGAAAAAAAAAACAATCCCGATCATCATTTGCAATCCCAGTTTGACAAACAATTCCAGAGTTCGATTTAGACCGGGATTGCATAGTTCAGGATACAATTGATGGGGATTTTGATTTTGGGATTCATTTCGCCGAGCCTCTACAAGTTTAGCGTTTAAAATGGACTTTTTCCTATTACCTCTACCGTCACCCAAGCACCGGTCGACACGACCCCCATCCACTTCGGCGTTGCCCTGCCGCCTAAAATGGCCGGATCCTGCGCTCCTCGCCGCCGATCAAAAGTGTGGACCCAGACTACCACCCGCAGCCCCAAGCCCGTAGCCGCGGCGTCTCTTCCCGCTTCCCCGATCTCCTACCATGCCGACACCGGAGATACAAGAAAGTTGTTAATCTGTGACAGTCAACGGCCATCGCGGAAGAGCAAAAAACCATCGACGATAGTTAGGCGTGACGATCCTAGAATCCGTCATCTATATCGCGTCATAATTTGCCTGCCCGGCAATCCTTGACGGATTTCTCTTTTCGTCACCGATAATGACGGTATTATTCCGTCACCGATGTGCCCCGAAACCCGTTCGGCCCGCCCGCTGCCCGCGTCATCTGTGACGGACTATTCCGTCATGGACTTTCATGATGTGTACCGAAACGTGCCTCATGTGGCATCTCCATGGGTCCGACGTGGATCTGACGTGGTGCCAACGCGGATCTAACGTGGCGACAGTGTGGAGCTGACGTGGAGACAACGTGGACACTCATGTAACCTTCGGCCCAATATGTTCTGGGGCCATATGTTTTGGGTCGTCAAGGCTTACAAGCCCATTTGGAGTGCAATTGGTTGGCCCATTTCTTTGGGCGTGACGACCGTTATTTCTGTGTCCAATAAGCACACCAACCAGTTAAATTTTGTGCCACTTGTGCTTAAAAAGAACACGTGTTTTTAGGCCCACTTCATCCGGCCCGTTAGTTTTTATATTACCCAGCCAAATTTTGTTTGTAGAGAGAACATGTTTCCAAGCCTATCATTGAACTTACATTTCCAGATCCAATATCATCTCTTGAAAAAAGGACACAACATCACAGACAAATTAATAGGCACAACAACAGAAAGCATAAGTCACGTAAGAAATACTGATCCAGCATAACATTAAGTGTGCATCTCCGCATCCACTAACCCTGGAGCAGCAGAATGCAACAAGTTTGCATCCGCGAGTGTCCAGTTTGCACAACAAAAGCATCACAAAATAAAGTTTGTGAATGGAGGTTCTAGCAATATATCACATTCACATAGCTTCCACCATTTTTTTGTTTGGCCTAAACAAGTTGCCCTTGAGCTGATCTTGGTTGCATCTGACTTAGCAAAAAGTCTAGTTTTTGGTCCATCTCAGCTTGCTTCTTCCTATTCTCCTCATCTCTCTTCATGTTCTCCTCGGCTTGCCCGATCCTTGCTTCTTCAGATTCCTTCAGCAACTTGGTCAAGGTGTCAACACGTTCCTGAAGCTCACCATTCCTGTTTTCCGCAGCCAATTCTGCTTACAATTGCTAGCACTGGATCTCGCATGGACGTAGTGGATCCCCACATGTTGAAGAAACCTTAGCTTCTTAGTGTGCTTAGCAAGCACTTCAGCTACAACCTCGGTAGCGGACTTGGATTGCGGATCATCTTCTATAGGTTGAGAGGTCTTGTTCTCCATCTCAGTCTAGCAATGCAAGTAACAAACATGGTTATAAGATAACTTAAGCACAAGTAGAGAAGTACTTTACAACTAGAAATTTGTGATAGGAGAGTCATATCAACAAAGTGTTAGTTATGTTGGTGAATCTGCTCCACCACTCATAGTAGATCCAAAACCAGTTAACCAATGCATTTAGACCAGTGATAATTCTCAGTATTTCACTATTTTCTCATACGAACAAGAGATAACATAATTTAACCTAAATTGCCCAACATTGATGCTTCTTGCACCTGCTCGCTTAATTGGTGGGAGTTGTTTGAAACTAAGTAAATCTACCTGATGGGGAGCAAAATATGTAAACTCTTCTAGCTGGATCTTTGCATTTCATGAATTAAAGACAGGAACCGGTGTGCATACAGAGGGTACAAGCTAATGTTGATCATACAAAATCAGCCTAGTACAAATACATGTTAAGAACGATCTAGACCTTGGACAATTGTAAATATGTAACTACAGCTGTGTTTACTCAGTTGCTCGAAACAATAAAGGATGTTTACTAATGTGTATTTATCAAAGAAAGAAATCAAGTCCATAAATGGTATGAAGAAGACAATTAAACGTTCAAGGAAGATATAAATATGAGCATGTGCGAGAAAAGAACTTATGAACAAACAAAAACTGGTGCTAGACAAAACAATAGGGAAGTAATCAGTGAGCTCAACAAATCAGCAGCACATAGTTCCATACTTTTCATAGAGAAGAGCTAACATATCTAATTGAATGTATGTGTAAAAGGTAAAAACTGATGGTTGGTCTTTGAAAGTTAACTTACAATAGCAACTTGCACAACATCAGTGTAGCATTTCTTTTTCTTGCTACAGTGGAAGTCCTTGAACAAATCCAAGGGATCGGGTTCTTTATCTTTGTATTTGTCTCCCTGAAAATAATATATAAGAAGGGAAGGGAGTATCATACACACTTACTACATGGACCTATGGTCAAGAAGAATTGTCATCACAATGCACATCCACAGCCACATGTTTGACTTACAAGATTATTACAGTGCACTCCGTAGCTGCGTGCCCTAGTAGTGTGGTGAAACTTAACTTGATCTCGATTTTTTTTTAAATTCATATAGCCCCTACATCAAGAGAATGAATACATGTAAGGCACACTTTCTAGATTAACATGTAGAAGACGAGAGATTGGTCACCAGGAAGAAACATACCATCTTTTTGGGATCCTTCTAGCTTTCCACCAGCTCACTCACTGCTCATCAGTCATTGAGGGGACAGGAGAAGTTCTTGTCACCAGATGGAGTGGGTGAGGATAATTTTTTTCCTCTTTTGAGCCTGTGTCGTTGTTGGCGAGTCACGCTTTTCAACATTTCTGTACAAACTTTTCTAATTGACACATCATCTACATCCATCTGAAACTTGTTCTAGTTAGATGAAAAAACATGTGTAAGTATCTTGATTGCACATAATTGACAAAGTAGCACAAATTTGACAGGTTGCTAGCCTTTTAAGGGAGAAAGGAATGGACTATGTACTTACACCAACTTTGCCTATAAAGTTCTTGAAGATCCCATCTCGCACATTTCCATGTTCGTCCTTGTAATCCTTCCAGCGCTTAAACACAAGCAAATGGTGTGTGACTATGACATTGCATTGAGTTGCAAACTTTGCAGCAAGAAGAGGTGACTCCGGCCTTAACTTTCCTTCTGGAATGACAAGCGGCAGTTTACCCTGCCGACATCGAGTGATCCTTTCTAGACCTTGTCCCAAATTGGCCCCCCTTTCCCTTGGCTCCTCATAGGATTTTGGACCTACAAAGAAGGTAAAATCAGGAATGGATTCAATTCAACCGCAATTACTAAGCATACAATTGTACTGATAAATAGCAAACATTGTTTCAAAGTTAGTAACTGCAATAACAGTAATTAAGCTCACAAAGAAAGGAAAGGCAATATACTAGTAACCGTATGGCAGCAACAATTAAAGGGGGTATTGCAGTGCACATGTTATCTTCCATGTTGGTGTGTTTATGATTGTTACAAATGCACGGTTAGCTTGAATGAAAGGCACGACTCGAGCATATTTCAACAAGGCAATATCTTCAGCAAAGATACAAGAAGAGAAAACTTATGGTTTATATTAATTATAGTTTAGACAGGAAGATGCATAGAACGATAGATGGAACAAGAAGTTTAACTCAAATAGATGCTAGAAAGATTCAGGTTTATAACATGCCTTCGGATTTGTTGTTATGTTGGGTTTGCTGATTTGGTTGGGCACTACCACCAGCTTTGTTGGCCATTTCATTGTTCTCATCACGACGGGCAATGAGATCAGCTCCATTGGCAATCGAGTTTTCATCATCCCAATGTGCAGGGTCATCATCTTTTTAGAAAAAGTCACCGGTGAGAGTATGTTCATCATGCAATCAGAGCTAATGGACTAGGCTAGAAATTCAATAGTGAAAAACATGGACATGAAATGATAATAACAGTAAGGAATGTGCCTTCAATAGCATGGTCATCAAAGTTGGGAACAATTGCTTCAGCTTGGCGGGCAGAAGCCGTAGAATCAGATGGCTTATGGATGACACTAGGTGTCTGATGTTTAGGATCTGACATCTCTTCACTTTGAGTAGTTGCATCAACATCTTGTAATATAGCTTGCTTCAACCTTGTGACTCGTGAATTAGTTGGGAGGTCCACATGAACTCTCTTAGTAGGTTGAGGCTTGACTCCACCAGGAGGTATTGCAGGAGATCTTTTCTTACTAGTTTTCTGACTAGTCTTCTTACAGCCCTGACAGATATGAAAACATGGTTCAATCAACAAATTGTAATAAAATTCTGTTGTAATGACAAACAAGCAACATATCTAAGCAATGAATGACTAGATGGAGGAAATTAGCACCTTAGAGTTTGAGCTAGCAGCAGGTGTGGACTGCAGAGCTTCTGTTTCATCTACTAAACTATCGTGAGATGACTCTCCTTCACTGGTATTGTCCTCATTAGGATGGTACACAACTTCAGAATCATCTCTACTATGCTTGAGATTTTTTTCCAGGTGAAATGTTAGTTTTGGCTGCATACAATGTTGATAGTGCGGGAATTCCGAGTGCTTGCAACATTGAATTGTTCCTTATGCATGTTTTGATGTGCAACTCTTACAAAGGATCCACTAGTGGTTCTAAGTAAACACATAAATATTAATTACTATGTGTATAATTTGTACCTAGTAAAAAAAATTCTTGTAATTAAATTTGCAACAATATGTGACCCAAATCTACAATTGACAACACAAGACCCTTATCTCATAGGTACAACCATAACTCTAATGAATAAGAAGCACTAGCAATTGAAATCAAGCACAAGCAAAATGCTTTTAGCACACATCCATTAGACATACATACGCATGAATAACAAATAGGCAGGCGTGGGATGGGTTAAGAAGATTGTACCACTGGTGCGTCCTCGGGGTCTCTTTGTTGCAGTCTTCTTCCCCATCAGTGTGGTGGCAGAGAGGTCCTTGAAGCAGCGTCGTGTGGTGCCGGCGACGACTTGTTCTAGGGTCTGGTGGAGCGGAGGGGATGAGAGGGGAGGGGGTTGATGACCCACAAGTATAGGGGATCAATCGTAGTCCTTTCGATAAGTAAGAGTGTCGAACCCAACGAGGAGCAGAAGGATCTGACAAGTGGTTTTCAGCAAGGTAAAATCTGCAAGCACTGAAATTATCGGTAACAAGTGATTGTGTGGTGAGATGATTTGTAGCAAGCAACAAGTAACAAAAGTAACAATGGTGTAGAAAAGTGGCCCAATCCCTTTTGTATCAAGGGACAAGCCTAGACAAAGTCTTATAGGAGGAAAAACACTCCCGAGGACACACGGGAATTTCTGTCATGCTAGTTTTCATCATGTTCATATGATTCGCGTTCGTTACTTTGATAGTTTGATATGTGGGTGGACCAGCGCTTGGGTACTGCCGTTACTTGGACAAGCATCCCACTTATGATTAACCCCTCTCGCAAGCATCCGACTACGAAAGAAGAATTAATACAAAGTCTAACCATAGCATTAAACTAGTGGATCCAAATCAGCCCCTTACGAAGCAACGCATAAACTAGGGTTTAAGCTTCTGTCACTCTAGCAACCCATCATCTACTTACTACTTCCCAATGCCTTCCTCTAGGCCCAAATAATGGTGAAGTGTTATGTAGTCGACGTTCACATAACACCACTAGAGGAAAAACAACATACAACACATCAAAGTATCGAACGAATACCAAATTCGCATGACTATTGTTAGCATGACTTATCCCATGTCCCCAGGAACAAAACTAACTACTCACAAAGCATAATCATATTCATGACCAGAGAAGTAATGAGTAGCATCAAGGATCTGAACATAAACTCTTCCACCAAATAATCCAACTAGCATCAACTACAAAGAGTAATTAACACTACTAGCAACCTTACAAGTACCAATCGGAGTCGCGAGACGGAGATTGGTTACAAGAGATGAACTAGGGTTTGGAGATGAGATGGTGCTGATGAATATGTTGATGGTGATGAGTCCCCTCCGATGAGAGGAGTGTTGGTGATGACGATGTCGACAATTTCCCCCTCCAGGAGGGAAGTTTCCCCGACAGGATCGTCCTGCCGGAGCTCTAGATTGGTTCTGCTCAAGTTCCGCCTCATGGCGGCGGCGAATCCTCGAAAAAGCCTCCTCCTGATTTTTTTTTCCGGAGGAAACCCTTCATATAGCAGAAGAGGGGGGGGGCAGAGGGCCAGCTGGGTGCCCACAAGCCCCTAGGCGCGACCAGGGGGGTGGCCGCGCCTAGCAGTCTTGTGGCCACCTGCTGGCGCCCCTCTGGCACTTCTTCGGCCCAGTATTTTTTATAAATCCCGAAAAAAAATCCTCGTTGATTTTTACGGCGTTTGGAGTTGCGCAGAATAGGTATCTCAAACTTGCTCCAATTTCAGGCCAGAATTCCAGCTGCCGGCATTCTCCCTCTTCATATAAACCTTGCAAAATAAGAGAGAAAAGGCATAAGTATTGTGCCGTGAAGTGAAATATCGGCCCAAGAAGCGATAAATATCAACATGAAAGCATGATGCAAAATGGACGGATCAGGGGTCTTGACCGGCAGTTGGGGTGGGGTAGTGACTGGGGGCGGTGGCGGAGGAGCAAGAAGAGTCGTGGTCGGCAGTACCGCGGTCTAGTGGCGGCGACCCAATATTCTAGGGTTTGGGGAATCAGATGGTAGGTGGGGGAGAGGGTCCTGGCCAGCAGTGGGAGAGGATGGGAAAGGGGAGGAAGGGGATTTGTGCTCTGCGGTGGAGGTGGAAGAGGGAGGGAAGTTGAGCTCAGCGGTGGAGGAGGTGAACTCGTGGCACGCGATGGGAGAGGAAGGGGAGGGGAGGAAGAGGAAGGGGATTTGGCGATTCGCGGGTGAGGTCTGGTCGTGCGGTGGGGTTAGGGATTCTGTGTGTCTCAAATTATTAACACGCCCTTCATCTTGTACTCGTGGATGAATGCGTATGTCTAAATTTTGGGAACATTCCTAGGCAATAGTGTCCACTCGCGTTGTGTTATTTTTGCCTTGGCGCGGCTGGAGCGAAAACTGTACCATGCGCGCGCGCGTTTTTAGCCTCCTTGCCATCTTTAGAACATTCTAGAGAATATATAGGAGCATTTTTATTGGTTTTTTCATGTCGATGACTTCAACCCCCGTCACCGAACGAAGACAAGTCGCTGCACTGAGCGGGATGTCGATGAAGACTCGGGCAGGAACCATGTGGACGGGAAGTCATTGATCTTGGTCACTGCGTACTAGCACGGCCGAGGAGAAGAGGGGCAGGGCTTCGCCAATTTCAAGCCCCATGACGCCGATGAAGGGCTTGGCCTGTGCTTCGATGCCCAAGCCCAAGGACTGGATTCCCACATCACGCAGCCGTCCGCGTCACCAAGACGACCACGCAAGGATCCAAAGCCACCGTCTCCTCGATGCCGCAAGAAGCATCACCGAGGTGGGGGAAGATGAGGCACCTTTATTCATGGGAGTTGCACCACTACCACCACCGAAGCGACACAGACGTGCAACCACCGAAGTAGGACATATATTTGATTATACACTATTATTACTAGAATTAGCAATACATATGTGGTAACTTTATTTTCCAACCATAGGGAGAATATTATTAGGATATAATTACTACAATTAGCAATAAATATGTGGTAACTTTATTTTCAAACCACATGGGAGACAATTAATGGAATCGCCAACTCCAATAAATCTGGTTACGAACGCACCTTGTTAAATTACCATGACACGGGCGTCCTTGCTTTCGCACCCCAGCTCGGTGTTGTGTATAACAGAAGAAGACGAGAGCACACCAAAGGGGTATGGTGACACATGGCAAGCTTGATAGTGGAAAACATGAAAATGCGGTAAGGCGATTGAGAGGTGATTGGCTCCAGGGACATATGCCAAGCGATAGGGATCAACCCATGTGTTCCTTGACCATGCCTATGTTCTGAACCTAAATATCCAAGGCGACGTTAGTGATTCCGGGCCGCTGGCGTCATGCCAACATATGCTACCTAAACTACTTAAGTACGTAAAAATATACAACCAAAATTTCTATATAAATATCAGTTAATTTTTTTAAATGCAAAAATAAGCAGGTCATTTGGATTTGTGATTTAAAAGTTGCAGCTAGTCAAAATCCCTCGAGGGGTGAAGGAGTTGCCCCCTCGGAAGCGGGTCGGTCAGATTGGCAACTCGTAAAAGGAGGCGTCCAGTCTTGGTCGTATGCGGGTCGTGTGTTTGTTAGGACATGCTTTTTTTCCCTTTTTTTCTTCTTTTTTGTTTTGAGACGGCCATGTCCTCTGGTTCATTCTTTTTCCCTTCTTCTTCTTTTTATTTTGGCAGGCCATGTTCGGTTGATTCTTTTTTACTTCTTCTTCTTCCTTTTTCGGAGGGCCATCTTCGGTTGATTCTTTTTTACTTCTTCTTCTTTTTTGGGGGGGGGGGAGGGTGATGTCTACACACACTTCTATTCTTGTAGACTATGTTGGGCCTCCAAGCGCAGAGGTTTGTAGGACAGCAACAATTTCCCTCAAGTGGATGACCTAAGGTTTATCGAACTGAGGGAAGTAGAGGTTGAAGATGGTCTCTCTCAAGCAACCCCGCAATTAAGATACAAGAAGTCTCTTGTGTCTCCAACACACCTAATACAATTGTCAGTTGTATAGGTGCACTAGTTCGGCGAAGAGATGTTAAAAGACAAGTGATATGGATGGAAAAACAAGGTATAGTAAATCTGAAATAAAAATGGCAGCAAGCAAACATGAAACAAAACTGAAAGTAAACGGTGTTCAGTGGTGGAAAACAAGGCCTCGGCTTCATACTTTCACTAGTGGTAACTCCAAACAACATTAACATAATCTAATCACATGATATTTCCACTAAAACATGCAATGGAGACGTACTTGGAGGTCATTCCTTTGTGATCAAGAGAGGACGAGAATTATGTAGGGCTACAAAAGCAGACCTCAGAGTTCGTAGTTCTCATCTATGGATTTCCCAATGTCACCGCGACCATCCAAAGAGAGTACCACAATCACCACAACATATCTCAAGGATAGTCAAATACAAGCACCAAGAGACTCTTAAGCTTCAATCAATTCAAAAAAGGAAATCACCCTAGATTAACATAGCCTATGATCACAATCAAGATCACATCATGGGAGAGAGAGATGATCACATAGCTACACGTAGAAGACCTCAGCCCCGAGGGAGACTACTCACACATGGCCATGGTGAGAAAGAGGTTGATGGAGAGGTGCATCTCGGAGAGGAGACGACGGCCGACGGCGGCCAATGCGGCGACCACGGTTCTTGGGGGCGGCGGCCCTTGGCCCCCTTATTCCTTGGAGATGGTGCTGGTATGGAGGTGGTTCTCCACCCCAAGGCGGCTGCCTAGGAGGAGGAAATCTCGTAGCTCTTGGTGGCCCTCCAGAAATCAGGTTTTTCCTCTCCTTATATGAGTCATGACGATCATCCTTGGCCCTCCGATGGATGCCCCTTTGATCCAAGGGTTCTTGGGCACCTCTAGAACCTTCCTAGAAACCCCTCTCAGCCCTAATGTGCTAGATCTTTTAGAGATTTTTGAAATCAATAAATTGTAAAACAAGCTTTTGGGAGGTGCATAATTCGTCAACGAATGCTAGCAGATAGCCCAATATTTCTCATGCTGGACAAGTTTTGAGGAACGGCTCCCAAAGTGGGGACGATCACATCCCCTTAGTCTCCTTTGTTTATCACTATTCTGATTTCTCATGAACAAAGTGTGAAGGAGGTTTTTTTTGTTGCTATTATCTTTTATGAGCTGGGCACACTCATGCCAGTCCCTCCTCGTATTAGGGATTCGCAGATTAGACATGCAAACCCAAGATAAAGCTTGTCAAGTATGAGAAGATCATGAATTATCTACTACTTCCTCATGAGCTAAAACAGAGGCACAAAACAGGAATAATTTTGAAAGTTTTAAAGGTAGCACATGAGAAATTTACTTGGAGTGGGGGGTAAATTCCATATATAGGTAGGTATGGTGGACACATTTGGCAAACTTTTTTTTTTGGAAGTTGGATGCACGAGTAGAGCTCATACTCAGTACACGTGGAGGGTAGCAAGAGACTGGGAGTGACCAACTAAGAGAGTAATAACGGCCATAATCATGCATAGCGACAAAACATTATTAATCAAAGAATAAATAATATTACAAGTCAAAAACTAATTGATCATAGAGGCTATAGGTGACTGGTTTGTAGTCATAACATGGTGTGAGCATGCGCCAAGTCAACCCAAAGGAAGCAGTAAAGGAGAATACCACAATATTATGCTTCGATGTGATAAAAACAACACATGATTCTTTCAATGGCACATTCAGCACTCTCAGATATTTGAGACAAGTCATGCTAAATCAATAACTACTAATAATATAATTAATATAATATCTAACATGACATGTTAAAGTCTAAACCATAGTCTAAACAAGCTTCCTATTGCACCACTATAAGCATGAAATATTTTACTTTTCTCCAACACCAATCAACTTTCTTGAAACAACTCTCATAGATAATATTAATTAAAGACCAGAGATATAATCATATATAACTGAAGCAAACTAACAAGCTCTAAACAAAATATGAGTGAAAAACAAGAGCTAAATGCAGTACTAGCAAAAAGTGAACACTCACAGAACAATAAGAGTGAAAACCAGAGTGTTCTAAACAATTAAAACGGAGCGTGTCTATCTCCCAAATAAGAATGATAGGATGTAACTTATTTATGACCAGCAAGAAAAACTAAAACAAACTAAAAAGTAAAGAGAGGGACGCTCCAAGCATAACACATAACATATAGTATGGAGAAGGACGAACTGATAATTGTTGATGGAGAAGGGGATGCATGGGGGATCCCCAAGATTAGATGCTTGAGTCTCCTTGAATATTTTTTGGGGGTGCATGGGGCATCCCCAAGCTCGAGCGCTTGACACTCCTGGATCTTCTTTCATCATCTTCCATCGCATACTTGAAAATTCCTTTCATACGAAACTCATCATAAGCTGATTAGAGTGGTTAGTAGCCATAATAAAATATCTTTTCTCCACTGGAAATAAAGATTTTCATGATGATCTATTGTTTCTCAAGATTTCCATAAATTTTTTGCAAAGAAAAAGCAAGCTTAAGATTTGCAAAACGATGAAAACGCAAAACGTGGCAGAATCTGTGAAAAACAGACCAGCAGGTAGTAAATAATTTCTTCAGGGCACTTCTGCAACTCAAATAAAAAACTCAGAACATATGCCAAAAAGATAATTGTATAGAGCATACTTTCAAAAAATTCAGATCAAAAAGATGATTTGGTGATTTTTGTTGAATTTTTCCGTCAAGCAGACATAATCTGTTTCTGGACAACATGTCACAACTTTTGAGCTTTCTTGCAATCGGAGGTTAAAACTTGGCACAAAACTTAAAAATAAAGATACAATGATGTTTCTACAGTAGTAACACACATAAAGACCACAAAAAACTTAAAGTAAAAACTCAAAGTAAAGATAACAAGGGTTGTCTCCCTAGATCTCTTTCTTTATAGCCATAAAGATAGGCTTAAGATTTTAATGATGCTCTCGTAGGAATAAGAGTTGTAGAACAAAAGAGAGCATCAAGAAGAAAATACCAAACAAATTTAAGTATAACATGATTCTTATGCATAGGAATATTGCAATAGAATAATTCATTGAAGCACAAAGCAATAAGCATAGAAAGGCAAAACAAGTGCAGCTTCAAAACCTTCAACATAAAGAGAGGGAACTTGATATTATTGGAATATCTATAAGCACATGTTCCCTTCTCATAATAATTTTCAGTAGGATCATGAATAAACTCAAATATATAAGTACCACATAAGGCATTATTTCCATGATCCAAAAGCATAAAAGTATCATTACTATCCTTATAAGCAAAATCTTACTTATTAGGAATAGTGAGAGTAAAGCAATCATTATCATCATGGTAATCATCATTTTTAGGACGCATATCATAATCATAATAAAATTTATCCTCTATAGTAGGTGGACTAAAAATCTCACATTCATCATCATCATATATAGGAAGCATATCATCATCAAACCAAATTTTCTCCTCAAAAGTTGGGGGACCAAAATTATCGTGTTCATCAAACCCGCCATCCCCAAGCTCAGAGCTTTCCATGTCATTAGCAATATTTATATTCAAAGGAAGCATACTAATAACATTGCCACCATCATGATAGTTATGCAAATAATGAAGTTCCATTGGTTTTCTAATTTTCTCCTCAAACACTTCATGTCCTAGTTCAAGATAAAGTTTATAAATCTCTCTCATATTTTTGTTGTTTTCCATTAAGCCTAACTAGTGAAAATAAAAACAAGAAACGAAAAGAGTTAATTGCAAGATCTAAAGATATACCTTCAAGCACTCACCTCCCCAGAAACGGTGCTAGAAATAGCTTGATGTCTACGCACATTGTTCCATGATCTTTTGGGTGACATTGTTATATGTTTTGCTACACTTTTATACCAATTTAGACATATTTGGACTAACCTACTAACTCAATGCACCCAGTGTCAGTTTTTGTTTGCTGATGTCTATCTTGCAGGGGCTTTTACCCAATTTTCCGAAGCCCGAAAAAATCCAGAAGGTTCCAGATCACCGAAGGAGGGCCAGAGGGGGCCCAGGGGCCTCCCAGGTGGCCTGCTAACGCGGCCAGGCCCTAGTCCTATATTTAGAGTCCCGAGAGGAAACCCTCGCAGACTATCTGGAATCGCGAATATCTCCATCGTTCCGCCGCTGCAGCGCTTTCGAAATCGGGAGCGTCAAGAGACCTCTACCTGGCACCCTGCCGGAGGGAGGATTGACCTCCAGGAGCTTCTCCACCGCCATGGACGCTTCCCGGACGTGTCGTGAGTAGTCCTCCTTGGACCATGAGTCCATGACCAGTAGCTATGTGATATCTTCTCTGCAATCTTGTGCTTCAATGGTTAGTCCTTGTGAGCTGCCCTACATGATCAAGGCATCTATGTAATTATCTTGCTATTTCTATGCTCGGTTTGTTGGGATCCGATGGATTATGAGATTATGTTCAGATTGTTATGAGTTATATATTTGATTATACTTTTATATTATGCTCCTTAGTGATTCATGCATGTTCTCCATTGCTTTTTATTGCTTTGGCCAAGTAGTAGATCGTAACTCCAAGAGGGAGCGTTATGCATGATTGTGGGTTCATGCCCCTTGATGTCTAGCTTGAGTGACAGAAACATGAGACTAGGGGATGTGCTTATTGCAACCAAGGAGAAAACAACAGTGCGTGTGACCACAATTGCAAGGATTGTTTACCTTATGCATAGTTCGTTAATGCAGTTGTCCGTTGCTTTGAGTTACACTTTCGGTGGGGCTCGCAACTTAATACCGGAGAGATGTTCTGGATAGATATCTCAAGGTGGATGATTAGTAAGTAGATGCTGATGAATAAACGGTCTACTTGTCTTGGTGTACTTCCCATTACTATTGAACCTCTAACTATCAAGTACCATAATTAGCATTGCGGCGCGATCATAATTCTGTCAATTGCCCAACTGTGATTTGTTTACCCAAGCATAGTTATTTACCGTATTTTGGGAGAGAGACATCACTAGTGAACATCATGTGACTCCGGTCCATATCACCATCATTGTTTACACCTTAATAATTTACCGCTTTCATTTACTTTTCCGTTCCAATCACTATTTCCTTCCCGCTTGTGTTTTGATCCTTTGCAAACTACAAGGCCGGAGAGATTGACAACCTCTTTGTAATCTTTGGGAGCAAAGTTATTTGTTATGTGTGCAGGTCCACGTCTTCTACTGACCAGGACGGGAGACACCTACTTGTTGAGCCTAGGAGTCCTCCTGGTTTGATAAACCTTAGTCTCCGTGTAAGGGAAATCTGCTGCTGACTACATCTCCACATTCCACTTGGGGTAACCAACGAGGGGCGAGAAGTATATTCATCAAGCAAATTTCTGGCGCCGTTGCCGGGGACTCCAGTCTTCAAGATAGGGGAGTTGCACACTATCTTTTACCTTTTCTTTTTAGTCTTGTTAGTTTGCTTTCTAGTTTTTGCTTTAGAGTCTTATACCAAAAATCACAAAAATATTAGTCGCTTTGTTCTTGCTTGTTGCCGCTGCTATGGGTTCCACTGAGAACACCAAGTTGTGTGACTTCACTAGTCACAACAACTATGACTTTATCTGCACTCCTATTGCTTCTCCCGCCACTCGAGCCACGTCCTATAAGATTAAACCAGCTTTACTGAACCTAGTTATGAAAGATCAATTTTCCGGTGCTGGAGATGATGCTGCTTTGCACTTGAACAATTTTGTTGAGCTCTGTGATGTGCAAAAATATAAAGAAGTAGATGGTGATATTGTTAAACTTAAGCTTTTTTCCTTTCTCCTTGAGAGGAGGAGCTAAAGTGTGGCTTCAATCTTTGCCTAGGAATAGCATAGATTCTTGGGATAAGTGCAAAGATGCTTTTATTGGGAAGTATTACCCGCCTGGTAAGATTATCCAGTTGAGGAGTAACATTATGAATTTTAGGCAATTGGATAATGAACATGTTGCTCAAGCTTGGGAACGTATGAAATCTCTTGTTAAGAATTTCCCTACACATGGTTTGACTACTTGGATGGTTATCCAAACTTTCTATGTATGATTGAACTTTACCTCGCGAAACTGTTAGACTCGGCCGCGGGAGGAACCTTTATGTCAACTACACTTGGTGCTGCCACAAAGCTATTGGATGAGATGATGACAAATTATTCTCAATGGCACACCAAGAGAGCTCCAACAGGTAGGAAGGTAAACTTTGTTGAGGAGATCTCCTCCCTTAATGATAAGGTTGACATGATCATGACTCTACTTACTAAGCAAGCTCCTATTGATCCTCATGATGTTCCTTTAAATTCTTTGCTTGCTCAAGAAAGAGCGCAAGTTGATGTTAATTTTATCTCTAGTAACAACTTTAATAACAATGCTTATAGGAGTAATTTTGGTAGCGATCCTAGACCGTTCCCATCCAACAACTATGAGAACAATAACAATTATGCTAGCACCAAAAACTCCACTTCTGAATTAGAGAGCATGCTTAAGGATTTTATCACTTCTCAAAAGGCCTTCAATAAGAGTGTAGAAGAGAAACTAGAAAAATTAGATAGTCTCTCTTTGAAGGTGGACAACATAGCTCATGATGTAGAGATGCTTAAAATTAGAACTTCCACACTTGAGGAAAGGAACACCACACCCATGAATGTTATCCAAGTCCAAATTAATGAGAACATAAGAATGCTAGCCAAACTTAAAGAGATATGGGCTAGA